>NW_026607516.1:1426379-2139568 GCF_021117445.2 Syzygium oleosum | reverse complement strand
GCACTTAAGTGATCGTTTTTCCATTTATGTGACATTCAAGTGTTCACTCGAAAAGTTTTGGCATTAAAGTGAGCAAGGTACAAAAGTTATAGTATCTCTAGTATCATTTTCTCCATTTCGATATGTAGACACGTTTTCTAGCAATTCAAATTTTGGGGTATAACACATTGGCAATATCAGAAATACTAAAATAATTCTTTTGTACATACTAATGGACCCATGTCACAAATTATAATATATCCGTTCAAATTAGTAGACGTCAATGAGGTAGTTAGGCTTTTGATGTTGGTGAAGGAGGTCTACTCAAGAGTTATTAAACGAAGAAATGAACATATTTATGCAGACCCTTATATTAGATAGACCCTCATGTATCCATCGAATTCAAATTTGTATATGTTGAGTATTGACTTTCAAATTGATGACTAGGGTTATTTTGGATTATGCATATTTGTTTTTAGGGTTTTCCGAAGGGAGACTGTAAAATGGATGTGTTGCACAACACTTCTCTAACCCTAGCCTCCGCATTCTCCCCCTTCTTATCTTCTTGTTAGATCTTTAGATCTTGTGGCTCACCAAGTGATTTTGTTTTGCCTTTTGTACTATACTCTTGTACTTGTTGTTGAAGATAATGAAATCTTGTGTCTCGTGTGGTTTTGGTTTTGCTTTCATCCTTTGTTGTGCTTTGATTTGCGCATCTTTTGGTGTTGTTCCGCAACAATATATGCACATATCGATTTCATGTAAAAATTGTTATGTACCTCTGTTTCTTTACTGGAAGATCGAAGAGAAAGGCAAATGGGAGATCTTCGAATGTAGAGAAACAGTCAGGTTACGAAGCTTAATCGTTTGTCAATGCCTCGTCAATACGGACTCCTATCTGAACAACACAACGCGCATCTCTCATTGCATGGACAACTGTGCACGTAATACCAAGGAAGAGCAATTTACATGTTTGGACAGGAAACGGAACTTTATATGAACATTTCACCTAGTTCTCATAAATAAGACTATAATTAGCATGAGATATAGCAGAGCATCCACTCACAAGTTACCAATTATTTTCCATTATCTTGTCTTCACTGGTTCAAGCAATTTGAATGTTCCACACAATTCGAGATTTTCATTGATCGTTTAAAAAAATTGAGAATTTCTATGCTAGTTCCGAGGCACATGTAATGTTCTAACCACCATAAAAGCAAGCAATTTCCAGGAAATTTCATAGTCATTGATTTCCTTTCCCCGTTTTGAAAAACTCGAGGAGGTGGAACCACTGCAATCCTCTGGTCTTCATCCCTATGTTGTTTCTTCTAAGTTGAGACATCCCGATTCTTGAAAAAAGTGTTGGCTAAATTAGTCATATATACATACTATGATTAAGGATGTTTGTTTTTACATTACCAAGGAAAATTGTTAGGCCAAAAGTTTATTCTGAATATGTGTCAGTGATCTCGTAACCTAGGGTGGAATTCGGCTAATTATTAATGATATTGTCGAATTGTTTTACTCGAGTCCATAGATTAGACTCGATCAATTGATAGACCACATCACGAGTCCGAAAATGGAAAAGCATCCTAATTTATATCCCATCTAATTTAAGTAATTATCAAAGTAAGAATATTTGAGGTGGTTTCGAGGAAATTGATTAATAATTATCAAAACTAGAATCCGAGGTGATTTCAAGGAAACCGTGTGAATAGAGTTTTACCGTGTTTCGAATCTTGTATGGTAATTATAAGGCATAAAAGTATAAGGACTTTTGAGGTGGTTTCGGGAACTTCTTTTTTTTGTATATATTTCTTAGACCGTGTGTTGTCAGATCCTAATCTCCTCGTCGCAGTCAAAGAAGATTCATTATATAAGTGCATATATGTTGTGGTCTCCTATTTCGTTCAATGAAAGCACACCCACTAGGTTCATGAACCCGTCGGACATGGCCAGCACCCACAATCGCAGCTTAGAAGTCACCGTCATCTCCGGCGAAGACCTCCGCATCAATGACCGGCCCATCAAGAGCAATGCCTTCGTCACTGTGAAGGCCGACTCTTGCGGCTCGCCTTCATTGCAAGACTCGACGAAACCCGATGCGCTGAGCGAGAGCTACCCTTACTGGGACGAGAAGCTCCACTTAGACTTGCCTGCGGGCTCGCGCTACCTTGTCATCGAGGTCTACCGGAGGAGCTCCGCGGCCGGAGACAGGCTCATCGGGACAGCCTGGATTCCGGTGTCGGACTTCGTTGGAGACTACACGCCGGAGAATTACCTGCATTTCTTGAGTTACAGGCTGGTAGACGCCAAAGGCCTGCGCAACGGGATCATCAATATCTCGGTCAGGGTCGTCCCGTCGTCATGTAAAGGGACTTCTGCATCGCCTTCGTTGCCTTCCGTGCCCAAGTTCGGGATTCCAGCCGATCGAGTGGGGACAGGCGGGACGGTGACCGGCGGGACGGTGACCGGCATGCCGGTTTGGTATCCCAATCAATGGAAATCTTGAGAAACACGGGTGTTTCGATTCTAAACTTTCAGGAGGCAAAGAAGGTATCCAGATTGATGAGTTTGGGATTCTTTGGTATGTCAGTTACGGTTTGGTTTTTGGTCACGCAAGTGATCGTCGTATTGGTGTAGACAGAATCGTAATACAAATGACGAAAATTATTGACTAATTCCGTATTTATTATAGATTTTGCACATGCTACAAGCATTTATTTTTCCCTCCTTTATAAACTCAAATGTTTAAATATTTTCTGGACATTTTTCACTTTTTTTAGCGAAAAAAAGTGTAATTTGTGGAGAATTTCTGCGATATAAATTAGTTGATCGCCCACAGTGAATATAGACTGGGTCAATTCGAAATAGTAATTGGAGGAACTTGTATGAACTCCAAAAGACAAAGCTCTCGTCAACCTATAATGCAAAATTCTTCAAAGCTCACGTGATTGGACTTCAAATTTCGTTTACTGAAAAAGCACCAAAACCGATGAATTTGGTCAGCAATTGAACATCTTTTTGGTGTCACTTTGTTAGAATTTGTTCCCTTTTTCAGTTTGTGGTTCGGTGTTGGTGGTGTGAATTCCCAATATGAGATTGCGTTTGCGTAGTAAAGTTGAACTATTCTTTCGTTGGCGAAAAAAGAAAGAAAAGCAGGAAGTGTTCTCTCTTCTCTCTAAACAATTTTGATGCATTACATAGATTGATTTCACAATTAGTTTTGATTGGAGGCGCATTGTATATTTTGAATAGGTTAAGTAGGTACTCGAAAATCAGGAAGATTTTTTTTTTTGGTCGAAAATAATCTGGAAGATGGCTTGCTAAAAAAAGCTATGCCCCCAATAACTTGAAAGATGTTATTAGGTGCCACATGATAATCTGAAATGTAAACTCTAAAGATCATTTGGATTTCATTTATCTAATCTAATATTGGATTGTTGTATATGCTCTTGATGATCATTTTCTTTTTGCCCATAATTGAGTCTGTCGTGGAATGGTGTGCATTACAACCATTAATGATGATTAATTTCCACCATCTTATTGCAGAATGTGCGATGTATTTTTTTTCCTTGGAGCCGTATAATGTAAAAATTTCTCCAAAAAAGAGCACCGGCACATTGGTCCTTTATGTCATAACGCTTGTCATACGACTTGTCCTTAATGTTCTATTTCCAACGTGAGAGAACAATGTGCATCGATGTATCTTACTAGTTCCATAAATAAGATAAATTGTAAGTCAAAACTCAATTAAGTGGCCCGAATAATATGAGACTATTTGCCTTAGCCATTCCGATTATTGAAACGATGTTATGTTTATAATCCTACATATGAGTCCTTTTTCTTAAAACAGTTAGCCAACTCAATGGTCCATTCTCAAATTTCTCCTGCGCCTTCCTAGGGAAAGCCCAGGAAAATGTATGAATGTCTCGATTAAGTTTTGCTTCCATCTCATGAAGCAATCGTATCAATCTAAGATCTCGATGAGGCTTGTAAAAGCATTCAATCGTGATTCACAATAAACTTTGCAAAACTATTGAAAAATTCATAATTTGGAAAATATTTTCCTAAAACGATTGCTCGTTTCGGTGGTTGAAATAATTAGTTTACGATAAACATTTTGTTTGTCGACAATAATTAATGCCTCAATATTTTCATCTTTATTTGTGATATAAATGATCTTTTTAGGAAAATATTTTTCAAATCATTAATATTTCGTGAAATAAACGGAGCCTATATTATTCCTTTGCCTTTTAAAAACATTTTCTTGTTTTCATAAGAGAATCTAATCTATGTCGGCCCTCATTTGGATGATATTCATCCATATATTCTACTGCAAAATCAAGAGCATAGGTTTTATTGAACCGACCTCAACAAAGTCAAGGCGTGTCCACGTGTCGCCCACGTGTTCACCAAATCCGCTCCATGCATCCACACGTGGCGATCGTAGCATCTTAAGCGGCCTGAATTATCTACTTGTTTTTTTAAATTAAACTTTTATAACGCAATCCATTATTAACGTTGGTTTCACATGGTTCAAAGTCTGAGAGTAGTTACATATTATTATTTTTAGGTCCAACCATTGAAAAAAGTTCTCAGTTGGCGTATTCTATAAGGTAGTGAAAATAAAATGTCACATGGTGTCGCCGCATAAGGACGGTAAAATTGGCCCGCCCACATGGTTCATAATTTATAAGGCGAAATTTAGGTGGTGCGAATGGACTTCGACCGATTTAGGTGTTGTTCAAAAGAAAAAAAAAATATATGTTATGGTTAAAAATTATCCAAAAAATCATAAACTTATTACGCTTTGACCAATTCAATCATAAACTTTTTAATTGTATCAATTGAATTATAAATCTCATCACATTTTGCAAATTAAGTTCATTTGACTAATTTTAGCCGGAAATCGCTGACGTGGATATTGGCCGTCCTAGTGGCATGGCCGGTGCCTTAGACAATTTATAATAACATTTTAATATTTTTTTCAATATTTTTTTATTAATTTTTCATCTTTTTTATTTTTTTCTATTTTCATTCTTTTCTTTTGGGCTCAGTCCCCAACTTACTGTTTCAATTGCAATCTGACCAACCCAAAGCTTGGCTAGTCACGTTCAGAGAGAAGAGTGTCAGAAAAGTCATAAACCTTTTGCATTGGTGTCAATTTGTCCTAAACCTTTTTTTGATACAAATTCAGTCCTAAACCTTTTTATCTTTGTGCCAATTCAGTCCTTCCGGCTAATTTTGACCGGATTTTACTAATGTGGACACCGACTGGCCTACGTGGCACCGCCGGCGATGACGTAGACAACTTTTAATAATATTTTAATATTTTTCGATTTTTTTATATTTCTTGTTTTTATTCCCTTTCTTCTTCCTCCAGCCGGTCGCTGGCCTCTGGTGAGCCCCGCCCGGCCAGCCACTGGCGAGGGCGCCGAGGCTCGACCCTCGTTGGATGGCCTCGAGGGCAGCCTCGCGCTGGGCTGGGCAAGGCTCGCCCTCGCCGGATCTAGCGAGGGTGGAGCCTCGTCTGCCGTGGGGGAGGCCTGACCTCACTAGATCCGGTGAGGTCGTGCCTCACCCAGCCCAGCTCAAGGCCTCCCTTGCGGCCATTAGACGAGGTCGTGCCTCACCCAGCCCAGCTCGAGGCCGCCCTCGTGGCCATTCGGTGAGGGGTCAAGCCTCGCGTTGGGCTGGGTGAGGCTCGCTCTCGCTGGATCTGGTGAGGGTCGAGCCTCGCCAGTTATGGGAGAGGCTCGACCCTCGCCGGCCATGGGTGAGGCCCGACCTTGCCAGATCCAGCGATGTTGTGCCTCGCCTAGCTACTGGTGAGGCTCGCCGTCGCTGTCGTTGGCGAGGGTGAGCCTCGCCAGTGGCCGGCGGGGCTCACCAGCCTTGGCCTCCAGTCGGTCACCATCCAGCGACCAGCTGGTGGAAGAAGAAAGGGAAAGAACAAAAAGAAAAAATTGGCACCGAGACAAAAGATTTAGGACTGAATTGACACCAAAAAAAGGTTTAGGACTAAATTGGCACCAATGCAAAAGGTTTATGGCTTTTCTAACACTTTTCCTCACGTTCAGATCCTTTGGAAAGTAAATTTCGAGAAAAATATTCCCATTTAAAAACTATACTAAACACCTAGATAATTTATATGCAAGAATTTAACATGAAATATTTTTATGGAAAAACAAGTTTCCAATTCTTTTTTGGAAATTTGTAAACATGATCTTTGGACAGAAATTTAGGTGTCAACAAAGAACGTGTAACTAGATTTTCGACACTATTTTGCAATTCAGATTAAAATGTGAAAAACTAAAAAAAAAAGCTCCAAATATGCGATTTTTAACTTTAGACCCATAAGATCAAGATTGGCTAGCTAATTAGATTGAAATTTAATTTTCAATTTTGAAATTTAGATTCGCTCAATCTATTTGAGTAAAAAAATCAGCAACTAAGTGTGTATTCATAAGCGGTCGTAAATAGAAATTTTTAATTTTTTATATAGCTTTTATGATTAAAAACATGAAACCATAAATTAAAATCAACAACTTTCTAAAGGAAAAGTGATAACATGATTAAAAACATGAGACCATAAATTAAAATCAACAACCTTCTAAAAGAAAAGTGATAACATGATGCAGGGTAAGATGATATCTTGTTGTGCGTAATGGGGCATGTAAAATCGATTAGATATGATATAGATAAAGTCGGTTTTGTTGGTTCGCTTGATAAAAAGAGAAACAATACATTGAAGAGACAGAAGAAGATATTTCGGTTAGTCAATTGAAAAAATGAGTGTTTAGCCAAAATGTGGGTGGAAATAGCGCCGCCCTTTTTGAATTGATTATATATATATATATGGAGTTTTAAGAATAATTTTATTTTTGAACAAAAAAGAAAATGCGGATGATGTTTAAATTTAGCCAATGATATTGTATTTTCTTCTCCCTTTTTTTGGTCCCTCATCAATTAACAAGAAACTAAGGCTCCGTTTGTTTCGCGAAAAATGAATAATATGGAAAGCATTTCCCTAAAAATGATCGCTTGTATTTATAATAATTAATCAGTTAAAAATGTTTTCATTACCGGTAACGAATTATGTATATAATAGTTTTCGTAGATGATGGAATTATTTTCCGTTCACTAATTGTTTTAAGCAATATAAGCTATCGTTTTCAGGAAAATGTTTATCAAATCGTTTATTTGTCCGAGAAATAAACGGAACCTAATTACATGCAAACTTGATCCTAAGCTAATCTTCGTGATCGCGACCACTGGAGGCTCGGTATCAGTGCATTTTTGCCTCTGATAGGCTCCAAAGGCCAGAAACATTATTCAGTTGTCGAGCAGGTTATATCCAAAGCAGGCCAACATGGAGACTCATGCAATTGCAAATGCACGCCGTAATTGAACGTCTCCATTTGCATGTCCTTACGCGCGTCAACCTAGCTCTACTTAAGAAAACAAAATTGGCTTTCTCCCTTAAAAGAAATGCGTTCAGCAATTCGTTGAACAAGTGAGACTTTGTGATTAGATTTAATAACTTACAAATAACTTCGATCTAAATCCACGAGGAGACCAAGACGTGTATACTTGTTCAAATTTGATAGACCAGCATCATGTTCTAAGAAATAACCTCTGAATGAATTTAGTATCATTTTCTTCCTTCCAATACACCATATTTATTACATATCAAGAAGTGGAGCCACGTATCATTTGATCCGAGTCACATAAATATAACACAATATTTATAATCTTACATTGCTAAGGAAAATTGTTAGGGAAAAAGTTTATTCTGAATAAGCATGAGTGATCTCCTAACCTAGGGAGGTATTTGGCTAATTAATAATGATATTGTCAATTTGTTTTCCTCTAGTCTATAGATTAGACTCAGATTAGTTGATAGACCACATCACTAGTCCAAAATTGGAAAAGCATCCTTAATCATTACCCATCTAATTTAAGTTACTATCAAAGTAATAACTTTGAAGTGGTTTCGAGGAAATTACGAGATTCATCTCATTGTAACTGAATAATTACCAAAATTAGAGCCGTGAGATGATTTTAAGTAAATTATATAGACACATTTTTATCATATCTCGATCACGTATAGTAATTGTAAGCATAAAAAAGTAAGGACTCTTGAGGTGATTTCGAGGAAACTGCAAAGGTTTTATATATAGAAGCAAGATGGTAGTTCTCCACCGCTTTGTCTTTCGTACATATGCATTATTTAAAGAAGCGTCTACATTTCCTTGTCCGAGTCTTTCTCGGATCCTAATCTCCTCGTCGCAACCAAAGAAGAACCGTTCCATATATACATATATATATATATATATATATATATATATATATTGTGGTCTCCTGTTCCGTTCCATGAGAAGCACACCCACCAGTTTCATGAAAATGTCAGACATGGCCAACACCCACACCCGCAGCTTAGAAGTCACCGTCATCTCCGGCGAAGACCTCCGCATCAACGACCAGCCCATCAAGAACAACGCCTTCGTCACCGTCAAGGCCGACTCTCGCGGCTCGTCATCATTGCAAGACTCGACGAAACCCGACGCGCGGAGCGAGAGCTACCCTTACTGGGACGAGAAGCTCCACGTGGACTTGCCCGCGGGCTCTCGCCACGTCGTGGTGGTGGTCTGCCGGAGGAGCTCCGCGGCCGGAGACAAGCTCGTCGGGACGGCCTGGATTCCGGTGTCGGACTTCGTCGGAGACTACACGCCGGAGAATTACCTGCATTTCTTGAGTTACAGGCTGAGAGACGCCAAAGGCCTGCGCAACGGGATCATCAACATCTCGGTCAGGGTCGTCACGTCTTCATATGGAGGGACCGCCGCACAGTCTTCGTTGCCGTCGGAGCCGAAGTTCGGGATGCCGGTGGAGCGCGAGAAGAACGGGGGGACGGTGACCGGCGTGCCGGTTCGATATCCCAATCCATGGAAATCTTGAGAGACACGTGTGTTTCGATTCTAAACTTTCAGATGTTAAAGAAGGTATCGAGATTTACGAGTTTGGGATTCTTTGATCTGTCGCTTACGGTTTGGTTTCGGACATGAAAGTGATCGTCGGTTTGGCGTAGCTTCAAGCGTGCAAGTGGCACATGTTGATTTGATTTTTTGTAGACTTATATTACCTTGATGTTTTCGGTCCCTTTCCCTATCTCTCTCTCTCTCTCTCTCTCTCTCTCTCTCTCTCTCTCTCTCTCTCTCTCTCTATTACAAGGCACGCTAAATGGTGCCATTTCATCTCAAAATCTTGTCAAAATATTTCATGAGAGTCCATTTTTATTTATTAAGATCAATCACAACATCATTATTAGAATCAAAATAGACAGAATCGTGATACAAATAACCGAAATTTTTTTCACTAATCCCGTAAATGTCTTAAATTCTGTGTTTTAGTTTAGATATCGCACATGCTACAAGCATTTTGTTTTTCCCTCCTATATAAACTCAAATCTTGAAATACTTTCTAGACCCGTCTAAAACTTTTCTTTTTTCATATGCCTATATTTCTGCTTTTCTTTTTCTAGTGAAAAAAGAAAGTAACCTGTGGAGAATTTCCACCATTATAAACAAGGGGATCAGCCACAGTGAATAATGAATATAGACTGGGTCAATTCCAAGTAGAAATTGGAGACACTTGTATGAACTCAAATGGACAAAGTTCTCATCAACCTATCATGCAAAATTACTTGTCAAACCAAAAAAGGAGGAGCTTGTTCTAAACAATTCTTCACCGTTCGCGCGATTTGACTTTAAATTTAGTTTGGTAAAAGAGTAGAAAGGGAGGTGAATTTAGAATTCTTTGGTCTGTAAGTTACGTTTTGGTTTTGGTCATCCATTGCGATCTCTTTTGAGTTGGCGTAGGTAGGTGGTGCGAACTTCCAACACGAAATTTGCTTTTGCGTAGTAAGGTGGAACTACTCTTTCGTTGGGTAAACAAGGAAGGAAAACCAGGAAGTGTTGTCTGAACAAGTATGATACATTAATATAGGTTCGGTCAATTACTAAAAGATGAGATCAGAGAAAGATTAATATAAGGGATATACGAGGGTGCATTTTCACAGCTAATTTTCCAAAGAATTCTTTAAAGCGATACTCCCAACAACTTGGAAGATTCTATTAGGTGCTACATAATAATTTGAGTAAATCCTAAAGATCATTTGGATTTCACTTATCTAATCTAATATTATAATGTTATATATATGCTCTGAATGATCATTTTTGCCCGTACATTGAGTCTGTCATGGAATGGTGCATCACAGTCATTGATAAATATTAATCACTATGATCTTATTGCAGATTGTGTCAAAATTCAATTAAATAGCCCAAACAATATATGATTGTCCACCTAAGTAATTCGGATAATTGAAGCAGATAAGAATATTGTGGAAAATATTTTTTTCAGTGATATGATAAAGAATACACCAACTTATTTATAGGTTAATTATTAGATAATTATATAAGATAACATCACAATCAAAATATGCACAATCCGACGAGATATATCTTTAATTATTAGATAAATATACGCATAATCTCGAGAGATATGAAGAATTACTAGAAATATCTTAATTATCTCTATAAAAAGAAAATCTTAATGTTTATAATCCCATAGAGGGTGCTTTTCTTAAACTAGTTAGCCAACTTATGGTCATTCTCAAATTTCTCTTGCACTTTCCTTGGAAAACCCAGAAAAATAGATGAGTGTCTTGATTAAGTTTACTTCCATTTCATTAAAATAGTCACGTGAATCTAAGATCTCAACGAGGCTTTCTGAATGAACTTTGCAACACCTATATTACTCCTTTTCATTTCCAAAAAATCTTTTTGTGACTTAATATGAACTCGATCTCTATGCATGTCATCCATTTCGTCTTGTGAATTTTCACATAAAAAAAAAATCTAATCTATGTCGGCCCTCGTTTGGATAATATCCATTCATATATTCTACTAAAGAAAATCAAGAGCCTAGGTTTTTATTGGACCGGTGCATTCATACGTTCTCGTGAAAAAAAAACGTATGAAAGCTTCCTGACTTTTCCACGAAAAAAAAAGAAGTGGATAACGTTAAGGAGGAGGACTTAACGTTAACAAAGTCAAAGCATGTCCGCCGTATCGCACACGTGTTCACCAAATCCGCTCCATGCATTCAAACGTGGCGGTCCTATCTCCCTTCAGCGGCCTGAATCATCCACTTGTTCTTTGATAAAGACTATACCACCATAAATCTGGGAGCAGTTTACATATTATTATTATCTTCTTTGGTCAAACGATTGCCAAGTGTTCCTCTGTTGGCGTGTTCTACAAGGTAGCTACGTGGTGGCGGCGCCGCCTCAGGACATTAAAATTTGCCGGCCGGCCGCCACGTGGTTAATAATTTATAAAGGTGAAATCGAGGTGGCGCAAATGGACTTCAACCGATTTAGGTGCCCTACTTTGCGGGGAATTTCTTCGAAAAGAAAACGTACCGCGTGCTCTCGTTGACCGAATTGCTACGGTCTTTATACGGAGAAACCTGCTTACTCCAGGATATTTCTCATAACACAGTGAAAATTAGACCGACAAACTTTGCCTAAACATGGTGTGCGTTTTTGGAAGTGATTATACATATGCGTGGAAAATGTAAGAGTAATTCGATTTCAAACATGAAGGAAAACGCGCACGACTCTTTAAATAATAGACAATGACATTGTCCTCTTCTTTTTGTGTTCGCCAATTAACAAGAAACTATGCAAACTGTTAGAATAATATAAAATTGATTGTTGAATATTTGAGCATGTTGGTTTCTGAGCTACAGATTTGGTTGTTGGTATTCTTCAAGGATTACCTTGATTTATGGTGGGCGTCAGAGGAGGAATGAAATTCAATCGGCCAAGCACGATTCATGGTAGCATGACTTCTCATGCATATATAGACGAGGAGCTTCCTTGAATTAGGGCGCGTTTGATAACGCTTCTTTTTTTATTTTTCTCGTTCTTCATTTCCGGAACAAAAAAGCACGTAACTGCTTTGTGAACACATTTTATTTTTCATTTCCTGGAATAGAAAAGTGCCACAAAATATATTTGGAGGGAAAATAAGTAAGTAGAAAAATCTACTTTGTTCCTAGAAATAGAAATAGAAATAGAAAGGTCCGGTCCTCAAGTCGCGACCTCAGCTCCTCCTCCATCCTCCGTCGTTGCAAACCGTCTCAAAGCACCGGTCCGGTCCATTCTCGACGGAAATAATAAAAAATTAATTAAATTATAAAAAATTAAAAAATTCCAAAAATTCATAAAAATCAGAAAAATTCTCAGAAAATCCATAAAAATCAGAAAAACTCAGAAAACCCATAAAAATTTGCAAAATTCCGAAATTGAAAAAATTAAAAAAAATTCATAAAAAGCTTTCTGAAAAATAAAAAGAGATAAATTTCGGGAAAGTAAAAAGTTTTACCCCAAAAAAAAACAAAAATAAAAAAATTCACATAATGGCTTAGAATAAATTAAAAAATTCCGAAAATTCATAAAAATTAGAAAAATTTCAGAAAAATCCCATAAAAAATTAGAAAATTAAAAAATTCCCAAAATTCATATAAATCAGAAAAATTCTCAGAAAATCCATAAAAATCATAAAAGCTCAGAAAACCCTTAAATATTTGCAAAATTTCGAAATTTCGAAATTAAAAAATTTCATAAAAAATTTTCGGAAAAATAAAAAGAAACAGATTTAGGGAAAGTAAAAAATTTTAATAAATTTTACCCCAAAAAAATATAAAAAATTCACATAATGGCTTAGAATACCCGCGCCACCCACTTTGAGTGAAATTTAAATTTTTGAGGTGCCCAAGTGGTATTTTTGAAGATTCCTTAGTTTAGGGATTAAAAGGGGTTTTAAACCCCTAAAAAGGATTAGACAAACCAATAAATCATGCTTATTGGTTTTTTTCACTTATAACTTGTACTTATAGTTAAATAAAAGATATAGATTTAAATGCAAAAAATTGGGAATAGAAATTTTGTGCGAGTTACTAAACGCATTGTTCTTTTTCTATTCCAAGAATAGAAATTTTGTGCGCTTACCAAACACATTTCTTCTAGAAATAGAAATTTTGTGCGCTTCTAAACGCATTATTTTCCTCGAAACTCTTCCAGAAATAGAAATAAAAACTATTTAGAAAAAATTGTTTCGAAATAGAAACGTTACCATACGCACCCTTATCGTGCGTATTTTCTTTGACTTTGTTTGTGTGCTTTGTGGACTTTCTTGTTTTTCTCATTTAATATTGCCAGAGCAAATGCCTAAGTTATGTACACGTCCAACCGTCATAAGAGATTGTGAACTTCAGATTTGTAGTTGCACCCGAAGACAAAGCATTTGCGATTCAATAAGTTCTCCATCCTCCGGTCTTTATTTGTGCGCCTGTTCAAAACTTCCAAAATTATCATTATTCCTTTTTGGTTCCAACACAAACTTGATCCTAAGCTAATCTTCGTGGGATGTTCGAGGCTTCGCGTTGGTGCAATTTTTCCTCCGATAGGATCCAAAGGCCGGAAACATTTATTGACTAGTTGAACAGGTTATATTAATGGTGCAATTGGAACTTTATGTCTTAAACAATTCATGTAACCATGATTGGAAAATTGTGGTGGACCACTGAATTCACGCCATAATTGAACGTTTCCATTTGTATGTCCGCACGCGCGTCACCTAACCCTACTAGAGAAAGAGAATTGGCTTTTTCCCATTAAAGAATTGCGTTCAACTATATGTTTAACAAGTGAGACGTTGGCGATTAGATATAATAACTTGCAAATAATCACGTGTCATTTGATTTACAGTTGTAGACACCAAAATATCTTAGGTTTTAGAGTCGATAGTTAAAGGGATAATGACACAAATGATCACTGAACTTTGGCCTAATATGTAATGTGGTCCTTAAACTTTTAATTTGTTCAATGTGATCCATGCACTTTAGCTCAATGTGCAATGTCATATCCGAACTTTTAATTTGTTCAATATGATCCCTGAACTTTTGATATGTGTAGTCTCTAAATTATATGAAAATGGTCAATGTTGTCCTTAATAATTTAAAATTTAAAAAATAATTAAAAATTTTGAATATCTTTGTAATTTTTTTTCTAGAAAATCAAATCGAATAGCGAACGGTGGAAAATATTTTCCATTTCATTTTCAGGTTTCAGCCAAACACAGGAAAATATTATCATTTTCCTGAAAAATGGCTTCTTAGAAAACATTTTCAAGGAACATCACATTTTTCGCGAAACGAAAATTAGTCGGAGTTACGTATCATTTAATTTGAGTTACATAAATAAACACAAAATTTATACTTTTCCATGATTGATTTTGACACTGTATCATAGAATCTAATTAGTTTACTTTAGGGTCCATTTGTTTGAAGGAAAACTATTTTTCAGAAATTGTTTTCCGCTATTTGGTTGTTTAGTTTATGGAAAACTTATCAATCTACAGAAAACATTTTCCATGAACCGAAAACAACAAGCATAATTTTGGGGAAATGACTTCTCCTTCTAGCAAGAAGAAAATCATTTTTCCTAAATCGCTAAACAAATAAAAACTAACAATTTTCCTTAAAAATAATTTCTTTTATCACGAAGTCTTCAATGAAACAAACACATCTTCATTTTTCCGTGCCTTTTCTTCCTTCCTGGTTCTTCAATTAGGTATGGTGGGTAACAAATGAATATTTAGCCATATGAGTATTTAATTAAAAATAACTGTGGATAGCGTGTGTCTATATATGTGTGTGTAATCTACGAATTAAAAATTTGATTAGAGGAAGAGGGTCCGATCCTATCCCCTCTAATGAATTGAATTAGTCAACATATACAAATATTTTCTTCGTTTGTACTTATGGCTATGACTTTTCAACCGCGAAAACCAACTTTAACTCGTCTCTTGAACCCCGTCGCCAATCTCTCGCGTAATACAAATATTACCGCGTCAAGCTCGGTCCATACGCAGAAGAAGAAACAGAAACCGCCCACCTCCTTCTTCCTCCTTTCTCTCTCCCTTCCTTCACAACCCCTTATATATAGAGCCAAACCACACACCCTCTTTCCTCTTCATAGTCTTCTTCATCTCAACACTTCTCATTACATTCATCTCCTCCATTTCTTCCAATCACAAGCTTCAAGCTTTCCAAGCGGTGATCTTCAACCCAGAAAAGGAAAAAAAGAAGATGAAGCGAGCCTTGGAAATCACCTTAATGTCGGCAGAAAACATACAGCTCAACAAAAAGCCCGTGAAGAACGCCGTCGTGGCGGTCCGGGTGGAGCCCGGCAACGAGTGCTCGACCAAACCGGCGCTGGACAGTGGAACAAACCCTACGTGGAACGAGAATGTCGTGGTTGACCTACCGCTGCATACGGGCTTCATTACCGTGGAAGTGAAGTGCAAGAGCTCGTCGGGTAGTTACAAGCTCGTTGGCGGGGCGACCGTACCGGTTTCGGACTTCGCTGGGGATTTTGGCACGCCGGAGGGCTACGTGCATTTTCTGAGTTATAGGTTGAGGGATTCTAACGGCGTGCGGACAGATGGCATCATTAACATTTCAGCGAAAATGGCCGCGCCAGCACCGACACGCATGTATGAGGTTCCGCGACCGGAGATCGGAGTGCCGGTCAGTGATCAGAGGAAGATGATGGCGGCCGGCGGATTGGTGACTGGAGTCCCAGTTTGGTACGCCCAGCCTTGTAGATGTTGAAGCCAGAGCTGATCAAACTAAGTTGACCTTTTGTGTTTAGACTGTTTTCTCTTGTGCCAACATAACATTGTAAACACAGTATGTGCAATTGAAAATTTCGATGGACCAATAATATATGGGTGTGGTAAACATCCTCAATTTGAGGCCGGCCATTCTATTTCTAAAACGCGACTTTCTTTTTTCTTTTCTCATGGGCTTTCTCTTGGCTCTCAGCTACACAATCTTGCTTCCTAACTATCATAGAGAGAGCATCTACCTGCAAAAAGCTCTGGTTTATATTTGAACACTGTAATATATTCACGGCAAAAAGCTCTGGTTAGGAAGCTACTTTTAACTTGGCTTCAAAGTGTTGAAGTGGAGAATATGCGCTCTCGAAGTAGACTGTATGCATCTGGTCACGTCACGGGAGGCGAGATTTGTCTTTTAACCATTGCCTACGTGGGTTGAACCAATCAAAGCCACTAATCACATGAGTCTCACTTGAAACCCAGATGGATCTTACCAATATTAATGACTCAGATTATATATGGTCTACGGATCCATGTTCATTCGAGTACTTTTCGTTTAGGAGACAATTACAACACGATATAGTTAAGCTAAAATGGATAGATTTCAAGCATATATGATGAAAGGGTTAAGATTGCGTTTGGTTAAGCTTCGGGGAGATGTAAAGCCAATTTCGCAAAGATTTTTGAATGAAGGTGTATTTGCCGAAAGCAAATAAGGTTTGGATATCTGATTTTGGTTCATATTTTTTAAAGCAACTTAGAAGTAAAAAAAGAAAAAAAGAAAAGAGGGCAGGCAACTGGGCGACCAGTGGCAAACAGGCGAGGATATTGGCGAGCTTTGGCGAAGACCACAAGCAAGCATTGACGGCAACCAAAGGTGATCGTCGGCCAGGTGAACATCAACTGGGGTCGATGAAGCCATGGATGGTTCTCTTCTCAGTCTCAGTTCTGCTCACTGTTGAAGCTCCGTGTTCGAAGACGATGATATGCACAACGCCTAAGTGTGGATGAACTGAGCAGGTGATCCGTCGTTTAGGCAAAATAAGCTGTACAATGTTCTTTTCCTCTTTGAATTCTCCTTTTTTTCCGACCTTTTTTTACTCTCTTCGAATCCAACCGCTAAGATTGATTCTAGGAAAATTAGATTCTAATCATAGTTCAAGAACATATGGAGATTCGTAAACAATTTTAGATGAACAACGTGACCTTCTACCACAATCCCACAATACTCTATAAAATGACCCTTAAAAATGTGAACCTTACTCTTGTTTATGCGTATAAATAATTACATTTTACGCATGAACGAGGATCATTGGCATGCACTTTTGCAACCTGCAAAAGCTCTAAAGTTTCAAACACGCGTTTCTTATTTAACAGTAAATTCATGTTTTTTTACGTCTAATGTTTTGTATTTAAAATGATGGAGTCCAGCAGAAATATATACTATATAATGACTTAAAACACTTGGATCACGGCTTAATAATCAAAGGGGTGAGAGAGTATGTTCATATCATTTCAAATTTGATGACAGTGAAAGTTATTTTTGTTGTCGGCTAAGTTCGTATACCAGAAATTGAAATCAAACATCAGAAAAACTAACCTGAAAGCAGTACAAATAAATAAACAGAATGTTGATCCGAGCCCAAAGAAGTAACGTCGTGTCCTTAAGACGAATTTGGCCCCTCAATCAGTACCCGAGGATATTGGACAATCGTCTCCCAGGATAGAACGGATCTCGTTCCTCTGAAGTGGTACGTATTCAGAGGACTCCTTCGAACGCAACTTCGCAGAATAATCACACAAAAAAAAAATGACAATGATGAAGAATGAGAGTGCAGCAATATGACTCGCGGAAAAAAAACCAGAGAATTACTCTCTGACGGATGTTATTTTTTAAAAAAATAAAGAGCCGGAATGAACAGTTGTTAATAACCGAAGAGTTTCGTTCGGTCATGTGCGAATGAATAGTCACCAAGCGAATTTCGAATATAGAAGGACGAAAATGAAGAGTCACAAAGTGAACAATTTCGTTCGGTTCGGTTACTCTCACTCTTGGACACGAACAGACATATTTGTTCGAAATAAAAAGAATAAATTCAGGAAAAAATAAAACCGATGGTAACCCGGGGTCGGCCGGATGGACAGCGGCGGTGAAATCGACCCAGCATGGCGTAGGTCCTCTCTCTTCCACAAAAGTGGGGTACCCCTTAGGGCTCAAACCCATTTGAGAGGCTCAACTATTTAAACACATCTCTCATCTCTCTTCTATTCAATGTGGGACTCCTCCATCCACATCTCTTATTCACTTTACAAGGGATTTGTACCTAAAATTCCAACAATCCCCCACATGTGTCAAGTCACGAATATAATATAACTTGGTCTGCATTCATCCATGCAAAGGCGACTTGCGAAACGACTTGGAGAGCTGTATATTAACTTTGTCATGTATATCCGCAACCACGCACGGGAACAGCAACTTCGCTAGCAAAGTCTCTCGCGACTCATCATCGGTCGCCCCAACAACAAATCACAAATCCAGCTCCATCTCTTTTTGTCTGGTGGGAAGGAATAAAGAGTGAATAACTCCAAAGGAGGGGAAGATGTCAAATACAACTGCTTCGTGCTCTCAGTATCAGCAAATTGGAAAATTATGCGACGTAATCATAGTGACCGAGACCGATATCGTCATGATGTCGTCACCCCGTATTTGCAAAGGCTAAGGATATTATAAATTTGTGACTTTTGCGTTGACATGCGGTCATCGTCTTCGTCGACTCCTCTTGTCGTCACACCATACTTAGCCTAAATAAGTGCGTTGTATCGTAAGTTCCCTCTAGGTCAACAATAAGAAAATGCCGTCAATGATCCGTTGCTAGAAGAAAAAACAATAGCACTTCCTTTTTGTTTTGGTCATAAACAATAGCACTACTTTATATAGCGTAAAAAGAGAGAGCACGGGGCGGAGTGATGAATATTTTCTTCCTCTTTTTTTAGTTAATACGACTTAGCATGCGTATGGAAGTTGAGTCAAGCGTTCCATCCGCATAGGAATTCTCATTATTATCCAAATGAACAACACCAGTGCTTCGCTAGATCCACCTTATTAGCTATTTTGTTTTGTGAATGTGCATTTTAATAACTTAAACACAATAGCAATATCAGAAATACTAAAATGATTCTTTCCTATATAAAGCCAAGCCCTTCGTTCGACATGAATCCTAATAATGGGTTCGTGTCACTAATTCTAAAAATCCCGTTAGAATCAGTAGACGTCAACGAGGTAGTTTGGCTTTCTACTATGCTAAAGAAGATCTATTTCAAGAGTTTAAGTAATTAAATGAAGAAACTGACACACATACCCATATATATAGATATATATGGAGAAAATTTTAAATAAGGGCATGAAGGGAGACATTTACTCAAAAAAAAAGGGGCATAGAATGGATTTGGTTTCAAATAAAGGTTTGAAGTGATTAACTTGGTCTTAGATAAAGGCCAATCTCACTAATGTGATTTTTTTGAGGATTGGAACAGGGGCACTTTTGTCCAGAGGCGAGGTCGGCCTCGCCATGGCTGGGTGAGACTCGACCTCGCGTTGTAAAAAAATTACCCATGGCTGGGTGAGACTCGACCTCGCGTTGTAACAAAATTACCATTTCTAAGGCTCCGTTTGCTTCACAGAAAATGTTTTTTTGGAAGTCATTGTCCAGGAAAAATAACAATAGTTTCCAGTGTTTGATTGCAATTTGAAAATGAATCGGAAAATATTTTCCGTCGTTGTGTAAGAGAACTTGACTTTATTTTCTTAAAGAGACATGCACTATTCGTATGATCTGGTATCATCAAAATACTTTCCGATTGCCGAGGATCCCGGCTCAAGCGTCATGGACTGGGCCCCGGCCTCAGGAACTTGGTTTCAACCGCCGGGGTTCCCAGGCCCAAGTGTTGTGATCATGGTTGCAGGAGCCGGGGTTTTTTGGACCCAGCCACTAGGAACCTAAGCACAAGCGTTGAGTACCTTGTCCAATGAAATTATATCTACTACGAGATTTATAATCGTATATTACTATATAATATAAAGTCAAATTTGCATCTTTCTCGTCCAGTAATAATTTAAGTTTAACTATTAACTTGGATCACAGTTCATTACTCTTTTAATCTATTTTCTTGTATATGCATATGGGTTCATTGCATATATTTGGTAGATATTGATGATTTTTTAATGATATTACATTGTTTCCATGGATATTGATGCATAGTAATAATTTTTGACGTTATTCAATTATAGTGCACTTCCATCAGATTTTACTTTTTTATCATATATTCATGCATGTTGCATATTTTAGTTTATATTAATCTATGCATGTTTCCTAATTTAGAATTTCCTATATGTAATGCATTAGAAATTATGAAATAATTTAGGAGATCATGGATTTTAGTTAGTATATTTTTCCCGGTTGATGAGTAACCGTTTGTGCCCGCCTACTAATTTATTAATTTTCCCTTGGTGATTCACCCCGAGAAAGGTCACGACGATGTTTTCTTTCTTAACATTCAGAATAGAATGGTGGGATAGTCATCCATGGAAGGGATCTAACTTAAGCTAGACAAGCAAAACATCTAAGCGAAAAACCCAATTTATGGTCCAAACAACAATTAATTACATCATCGGCCATAAAGGAAAAGACCAATAAGCTACAATTTAACTACTGCAAACATGATAATACGTGGTTTTTGTTTTAAGGAGTCGTATGAATTTAGTACACAAATGAATATGCACGTATGATTTCATGTGAGAATTGTTGTAAAATAAAATGGACGAAAGCAAAAGATGAAGAAAGAAAAGAATAAAAATAAATAAAAATTTGAAAAAATAAAAATAATAATAAAATTTTAATTCAGGTAAAATTGTCACATATGTACGGACTTTTTTGGCGTGATAAAATTGTCACTTTCCTTAAGGATCAAAAATAGTTGTGTAAAATTGTCCCAGTGTACCATGGTAAAAAAATAGTTTGGGGTAAATGTGTCAAAGTGTACAAGTTTAGGGTTTTTCGTGGTATTAACCCTAAAGGAAAAGACCAATAAGCTACAATTTAACTACTGCAAACATGATAATACGTGGTTTTTGTTTTAAGGAGTCGTATGAATTTAGTACACAAATGAATATGCACGTATCGATTTCATGTGAGAATTGTTGTAAAATAAAATGGCTTGAATCAAAGAGCAATCAAGTGGACTTTGAGGATATCACTTTCCTTAAGGATTTATTTGCCCAAAATTGTCTAATGGTCCGCAGAAATCCTCCAGATACAATAAAGTCTAAAATGAGAATACTAGATAGAATTCTCCATTTCTCTCTAGGAAACAAAAGAAATGATGGTTGTAGTTTTCGAAAGAAGACTTGAAGAAATTGATCTCTGTTTTCTTTCTTGCCAAAAACTGACATATATAGAAATCGGTCTTTAAAGAACATTGGCAACTCTTCACGAAAGGTTGCAAAGCTAACAAAGATATTCCTTCGGAAGAAGTTGCAAACTAAATAGATGCAACCCTTCGGAAAAGATTGAAAACTGATCAAGTATAATCTCCAAAAGTTGTCTTGGAAAGACACATGCAAAATTCGGAATAAAATAAATAAATAAATAAATATATAATTCCGAATTTTTATAATTTCCAAAATTACTTAATAAACAAAAAACAACCTTTCAACTAATAAAAATTAATAAGATAACCTTACGAAATAAAATAAATCGCGCAATTATTCGCGCACCCGCACGCGGGTATTGTGTGGACTAGCACACACCCCATTGTCTTCACTCTAAGGAACAAGAAGATATTTACAGTTATAAAGCGGCCCACTTTCTCAAAACTTTCCTATGTGGGGCAAAGGAAAGAGCATTATTTTATTTGTTTTACAAACAAACATCCAACAAGAATTGTTATGTATCTTTGTTTTTTTTTTTCCGAAGATCCAAGGGGAAAGCATCCTGGACAAAGCAAATGGATGATCTTCAAATATAGAAAAATAATTAGGTTACGTAGCAAAATCGTTCACAAATGCCTCGTCAGTTCGCACTCCTATCTGAACAACTAAGGTATTGCGTCTCTCATTGCATAGGGAATTGTACACGCAATGCCAAGCATAAGCATCTTCATATGTAAGTCTAGAATTATTATTCGAATAAAGTAGAAGCATCCGCTCATAGGCTTAAGCCAATTATTTTACATTATCTCGACTTCACGGATTCTCGCGATTTTAATATTTTATGACTCCGTTAATTTCGCAAAAAATGAACGAATTTAAAAAAATTCATAAAATTGATTGCTTGTATCGCTTGACATAATTAATTAATGAAATAAATTTCCATCACCTATAACAATTTATCCAAATATTTTTATGAACGATGAAAATATTTTTTGTTTATTTATTTCAATAAGAGATATAAGTTATCATTTTTAAGAAATTTTTTTACAAATTATTTATTTTTGGTGAAACAAACGAAACCTACATATTTAAAAATTTTATTGATTGTTTAAAAAAATGGGGAATATTTATGCTAGCTGTCCAAGGCACATGTAATGTCATGTTAATTCCCTGACGACTACAAAGCCAATCGCTTTCCCAGAAATTTCATAGTCATTACGTTACTTTCCCCATTTTGAAAAATTCCGGGAGATGGAACCACTTCATGTTTCTTCTCAATTGAGATATCCCGATTCTTCGAAAAAGCATTAACTAAATTATTGATGTAGATGTAGTATGGTTAAGGATGTTTTACCACAGTACTAAGAAAATTGTCAGGGCAAAATTTTATCCTGAATAAGTATCACTTATCTCATAGCCCAGGGAGGTATTTGGCTATTTAATAATGATATTGTCAAATTCTTTTCTCTTTTGTCCAAAAATAGTATTGTCGATAGATCCCGTCACAAGTTCGAAATTCGAAACACACCCTTATTTATGTCACATCTAATTTAAGTAATTATTAAAGTAATGACCTTTGAGTTGGTTTTGAGGAAATTATGAAAATCCTTTCGTTATAATTGAAAGATTGTCAAAACTAGTATTGTGAGGTGATATGAAGGAAACTATTTTATTATATCATGAATGTCTTACGATGATTGTAAGTACCAAAATGTAAAAACTCTTGATGTGGTTTCAAGGAAATTGTGACATCATATATAATAATCACACACGTAGAAGATGCATGTCTTTGGTACAATTGCATTCGAAGGAGCCTATATATTTCCTAGTCCGTCTCTTTCTCTTATCCTAATCTCCTCATCGCAATCAAAGAAGAATCGTTCCACAAATACATATACTTTCGTCGTCTCCGATTCCATTCTTCGAAGGCACACCCACCAGTTTTGCGAACATGTCAGACATAGCCAACACTCACGATCGCAGCTTGGAAGTCACCATCATCTCCGGCGAGGACCTCCGCATCAACGACAGGCCCATCAAGAACAACGCCTTCGTCACCGTCAAGGCCGACTCTTGCTGCTCGCCGTCATCGCACGACTCGACTAAACCGGACGCGCGGGGCGAGAGCTACCCTTATTGGGATGAGAAGCTCCACGTGGAATTGCCCGCGGGCTCGCGCTACATCATTGCCGAGGTTCGCCGGAGGAGCTCCTCGGCCGGAGACAAGCTTGTCGGTACAGCGTGGATTCTGGTGTCGGACTTCGTCGGAGACTACACGCCGGAGAATTACCTGCATTTCTTGAGTTACAGGCTGAGAGACGCCAAAGGCCTGCGCAATGGGATCATCAATATCTCGGTGAGGGTCATCACATCGTCGTGTAAAGGGGCTTCGTCCCGTCCGTGGCGTTCGCCGCCGTCGGTGCTGGAGTTCAAGACGCCAGTGGATCGGGAGAAGAACGGCGGGACAGTGACTGGCGTGCCGGTTTGGTATCCCAATCGATGGAAATCTTAAAAAAATACTGTGTTTCGATTCTAAACTTGCAGTTGGAAAAGAAGGTATGAAAGGTTGATGAGTTTGGGTGTCTCTGGTTACGGCCTGGTTTGAGCTCAAGAAAGTGACGGTCTTGTTGGTGGAGCGTCAAGCGTCTAACGGTGTAAGCGCACATATTGATTTTGTAAACTTTATTACTTTAATGTTTTGGGGGTCCCCTGTTTGATTGGTTCGATCTCCGTTAGAGGGGTTGGAGGGTGAATGTCCGATATGAGAAAATGTCCTTCTTATAATGGCTATAAAGAAAATCATGACATATTTTCTGCCTTTAAACGTCTCTCCATCTCTATATCACAAGGCGCACTAAATTGGTGACTCCTTTTCATCTCGAAATCTTGTCAAAATATGTCACTAGACCATTTTATTTATTAAGATTAATGGAAATTTACCCAATTAATTATAATCATATTGTACGGATGCCAACTTAATTCTAAACTTTCTAATTTTATCAATCGAATCCTGAACCTTTACGCGGAATTCCAATGTAGTCATTTCGGTCAATTTTCTCGGGAAATTATTGACACAACGGTGTGCCAACTAGAACGGCCGGCGGTGACTGGATCGCCACGTCAGCGCTTTCCAGCGAAAATTGACCGAAATGGCTACATTAGAACTTTGCGCAAAGGTTTATAACTAAATTAGCAAAATTGAAAAATTTAAGACTGAATTAGAACCCGTATAATAGGTTCAGGACCGATTGAATAATTTTTCCTAAACAACAACATTAGTATTCTACAATAAAATCAAAATAGACAGAAATATCTATCTTGACTAATCCCATAAATGTCTACCTTTCGATGTTTTAGATTAGATATTGCACATGCTACAAGCATTTATTTTTCCCTACTACATTAACTCAAATCTTTAAATACTATATGGACATTTTAAACTTATCTTTTTCATGTGCCTATATTTCTTCCTTTTGTCTGGTAAAAAAAATTATTTAAACGTAAATTTTTGTTGACAATAATTTTTTTTTCATTGACTAATTATTTAAAGCGATAGAAGCAATCATTTATAAAAAAAATATTTTTCAAATCATTCATTTTTCGCGAAACAAGCAAAGTCTTATTTAAACTTACAAAGTTCAACCTATTATGCATAATACTTCTCAATTGTTTTTTCCCTCGAATCCTCGTAATGATAATTCAGAAGCCCAAAACTTCCTCATGAGCTCGTATCACTGAAAACTACGATATTTATTTTCTAGAGGTCATTGGACGTAAATTGTCGTTTTACGTCGGTTCTTTTCAAATACGTTTTCTAAATAAGATTAATGAAACTATGAAACGAATGAAGGAGGGTGCATTCTCATACCTAACTTTCCAAATTTTTACAGCGCAATGTTTGAATGTAGATTATTTAATTAGATCAATATGGACTCAGTACGGTTTTAACTTGGACCCGATAATTTGAGCCCAATAAAAGCAAACTCGGGTCATAATATGAAGCATTCCTTCCTTTCTGTGACCAAAGAAAGTCTTCAATTATGATCAGCGCCAAAAAAAAAATCGATTTCGCAATTCGTTTTTATTGGAGGCGAATTGTATATCTTGAACAGATATTGGGTAACACATGGTAATCTGAGCTGTAAACTCTAAAGATCATTTGGAATCACTTGTCTAATCTAAATTTGGATTGTTGTACATGCTCTCAATGATTATTTTGCTTTTTGCCCATACAATGAGTCTGCCATGGGACGGTGCATCACAACCATTTATGATGATTAATCTCCATGATCTTATTGTAAATTGTGGGACGTATTTTATTTTTTGACAGATCCGTATCTCGTTTAAAAATATCTCCATAAAAGAGCGCCGCCAGCGTAGCTTTCTTTTATGTGATAACGCTTGTTATATAACTTATCCCTAATGTTCTTTTTCCAATGCGATGGAACAATGCGCAACAATATATCCTACTAGTTCCATAAACCATATTAATTGCTAGTCAAAACTCAATTAAATAGCACGGATAATATGCGCTTGTTCGCCTTAGCAATTCAGATAGTTGAAAGCGGTTTTATGTTTATAATCCTATGTATGAGCCCTTTTTTCTCAAAAGAGTTGGCCAACTACCGGTCATTCTAAAATTTCTCCTGCGCCTTAACCTCGCAAAACCCAGGAAAATTAGATGAGTGTCTTGATTAAGATTGCTTCCATCTCATGAAAATAGTGGTGTGAATCCAAGATCTCGATAAGGCTTGTAAATGCACTATTCAGAATAAACTTTGCAACACGATATTACTTCTTTTCTTTTCCAAAAATCTTTTCGTGTCTCCATATGTCACTCATTACGTCTTATTTAATATATAAAAATAAAGTCTAATCCAATCTGTGTCGGCCCTCATTTGGATAATGTCCATCCATATATCCAACTAAAGAAAATCAAGAGCCTAGGTTTTATTGGACCGGTGCATCTGTACATTCTCATGGAAAACATATGAAAGTTTCCCGATTTCCAGCAACGAAAAGAGATGTGGATAATATTGAGATGGACTTAGACATTAATTAACAAAGTCAAAGCATGACCGCGTGTCGCCCACGGGTTCACAGAATCCGCTCCACCGTGGACTTACCCGTGGCGATCCTTATCTACTTGTTCAAAATCTTTGGGCAGTTACACAGTATGATTTTAGGGGGAACCATTGAAAAATGTTCTCTATTGGCGTATAAGATAAGGTAGAGAATAAGGACAATGAAATTTGCCGGCCCATATGGTTCATAATTTATATACATGAAATTTAGGTGGGGCAATGGACATTAAATGATTTATGTATTACAGTAGACCTAATTGCAGCCTACTCCGAATAGAGATTGGTTAGCATTACGGCACCGCTACAAACAAAAAGTAACGGTGCCAGCAGGAATCTATGTTATCTTAAATGAGTATAGAGTTTTACTCTTATAAGTTCATGCTTTTTATAATATTTATAACAACAAGCTATATTTGACATTAGATTTTTAAACTCGTATGAAAGGAAAAATAGTAATGAAAGTATAATTCCTTAAAACATGATTGAAGATTGATGTAAACTAAAGAAAAGAAAAACCACCTTAAAATGTAATAGAAGAATTAAATCAAGTAGACATTATTTCATGTTTGTGGTTATCTGAACTTTGGTCATTAATAATTTTAGATTTTTTTCTCCCTTTAAACATACTTTTAGCAAAATTCTGTTATTATGGGAATCGATTCCCACTCGGTGGGATTTTGATTTCCAATTTCACCTAAATATGATGTGCACTTGCAAGTAGACATGGCCACGGGCCGGTTTCGGCCTAGTCAAACCCGGGCCTGGCCTGTTGACCGGGCCCGCGGTTTAGAACCGGAACCGGCCGGTGGCCTACGGGCCCGGTTCCGGTTCCAAATTTTTTTTTAAAAAAAAAAAATAATGATTTAAAAAAAATTCATTATTTTTTTTTTATAAAACAATTTGAACTCCATTTGCCATGTATTGTAAGTGCATTGATCTCTAATTACAATACTTGACTTGGGTGAACTCTAATTACAAGGCTCGGCTTGGGTTTTATACACAATGATTCTAATGCTTCTTCGTTCCCATTCGATGTGAGACTCTCGGCTTGCCTTGAACAATGTGAGACTCTTGGCTTGTCTTCATGCAAATGCCAAGAGTCCCACATCGAATGGGAATGAAGAGACCATCAAAGGGGTTGTGTATAAAACCCAAGCCAAGCCATGAGCATGTGAAGTTGTATGCCTTTTGTGGCTACAATCGTTTGCTAGTTAAGAGCAAATGCCAAGAGTCCCACATCGAATGGGAATGAAGAGACTATCAAAGGAGTTGTGTATAAAACCCAAGCCAAGCCATGAGCATGTGAAGTTGTATGCCTTTTGTGGCTATGATCATTTGCTAGTTAAGAGCAAAGGGTTCCATTGAACCACCTAGAACCGGACCGGACCAATGGTCCGGTTCCCGAATCTATGATTTGCCGGTCCGATTCCTAGTTCTAAAATTAAGGGACCGGTCTTACCGGTTTGGTTCCCGGTTCCGAGCGGAATCGGACCGAACCGGGAACCGATTACTCCTACAATTTACATTTTGATTACAATTTATATTGAATAATTCATTATTTCATAATTTTATAATTCATTATTTTTTTATTTCATAATTTATTTTTAAAATTTTTAAATTACGAATCGGAACGGCTAGGGGCGGTTCCGGTTCCAGTTCACACATGGCCACGAACCGGAACCGGTTCCGAACTGTGGCCATGTCTACTTGAAAGTGATTATATATAGGGAATTATAAGAGTAATTTGATTTTAAACATATAAGAAAAATGCGAATGTTCTAGCCAGTGAGATGGTATTCATCTCCTTTTTTTAGGTGTTCATCAATTGACAAGAAACTAATTACATGCAAACTTGATCCTAAGCTAATCTTCGCGAGAAATTTGAGGCTTTGGGGTCGACTCATTTTTCCTTCAATTACGTTCCACAATTTGTTAATCAAGTGAGCCCTTCTGAATAACTTCGATCCAAATACATGAGACCAAGACACACACACACACATATATATATATATATATATATATATATATATGCTCAAATTTGATAGACCAACATCATATTCTAAAGAAATAACCTCTAAATGAATATTAATTACATATCAAGAAGTGGAGCCACTTATTATTAATTCGGGTCACATAAATAAAATACAAAATCCATAATTTTCTCCAACCGATTTTGTCACCGCATCATTCCTTCAAATGATTTTACCTTATTTTTTGTTATGTTTTCTTCCTTCTTGGTTCTTCAATCGGGGAGAGACAATTCGATCATGAACCTTTTTTTTGCTAGTCGAGTCCTAAATCTTTTGCGTTTGTGCCAATTCAGTCTATCCATTCGGAAATCACTGATATGGACGCCGGCTATCCTACCTAACGCAGCCGTCACTGACGTTGATATTTTTAATAATATTTTTATATTTTGTAAATTTTTTCTTTTTTTCTCTTTCTTTTTTTTTCTTCCCTTCTTCCTTTAGCCGGTCGGCGGACCTCGGCATGGTGGGTAATAACTATGAATATCATCCATGTGTAAATTTAACTAAATATAGATTTGGGTAATGTGTGCATATGTATAATCTATGAATTAAAAATCTGAATATAGGAAGAGGGTCCGATCCTTCCCCTCGCTAATCAGTTGAGCTTTATTTCCTGTCCATATCATAGATTTCTCCGCTTGTACTTGTGATTTCTCCGTCGTCCACGTCAACCAATACAACCGCGTCAAACTCGGTCCATACTGAGAAGACGTACCAGAAACCACCCACATCCTTCTCCCTTCTTTCTATCTCCCTTCCTTCCCTACCCCTTGGCCCTTATATATATAGTCAAACCACACACCCTCTTTCCTCTTCATAGTCTTCTTCATCTCGACACTCTTCATTACATTCATCTCCTCCGTTTTTCCAACAACAAGCTTCAAGCTTTCCAAGCGGTGATCTTCGACCCCAGAAAAGGAGGAAAAGAGGATGAAGCGAGCCTTGGAAATCACCATAATATCCGCAGAGAACATACGGCTCAACAAAAAGCCCGTGAAGAACGCGGTCGTGGCGGTCCGAGTGGAGCCAGGCCATGAATGCTCGACCAAACCGGCGCCGGACCAAGGAACAAACCCTCAGTGGAACGAGAATCTCGTCGTTGACTTGCCGCTGCATGCAGGCTTCATTACCGTGGAAGTGAAGTGCAAGAGCTCGTCGGGTAGTTACAAGATCGTCGGCGGAGTGACAGTACCGATTTCGGACTTCGCCGGGGATTTTGGCAGACCGGAAGGCTACGTGCACTTTCTGAGTTATAGGTTGAGGGACTCTAATGGCGTGCGGACGGATGGCATCATTAACATTTCAGCGAAAATGGCAAAGCCGGCGCCGACACACATGTATGAGGTTCTGCAGCCGGAGATCGGAGTGCCTGTCGGTGATCAGAGGAAGATGATGGCGGCCGGCGGATTGGTGACTGGAGTCCCAGTTTGGTACGCCCAGCCTTGTAGATATTGAAGCCAGAGCTGATCTAACTAAGTTGACCTTTTGTGTCTAGACTGTTTTCTCTTGAGCTAACATAACAATGTAAACACAATAAGTGCATTTGAAAATCTCCATGGACCGATAACATATCGGTATGAGAAAATAAACACCGTCAATTTGAGGCCGGCCATGCTGTTTCTAAAACGCGACATTTTTTTTGTCTTATCTTTTGTGGTTTCCCTTGGCTCTCAGCTATACAATCTTGCTTCCTAACCATCATAGAGAGCGCATCTACCCGTACATAATAGAAGCAAAAAACTCTGGATTATATATGAACCGATATATATATTCATAACAACAACGGTTAGGAAGCTACTTTTAACTTAGCTTCAAAGTGTTGAAGTTGAGAATATGCGCTATCAAAGTCGTCCATGTGCATCTGGTCACGTCACAGAGGTGAGATTTGTCTTTGAACCGTTGCCTACGTGGGATTAACCAATCAAAGCCACAGATCACATGAGTCTTACTTGTGACCCGGATGGATTTTACAAGTATTAATGATTCATATTATATATGGTCTGTGATTCCAGGTTCATTCAAGTACTTTTCCTTTAGGATACAACTACAACGTGACATAGTTTTAGCTAAAATGAATAGATTTCAAGCATACATGTTAAAAAAAAGGGCTAAAATTGCATTTGGTTTAGCTTCGAGGTGATGTAAAGCCAGTTTCCTGAGGATCTTTAGATGAAGGTGTATTTACTTAAGGAAACAGCATTTGGATATTTGATTTTGGTGTATATTTTGTAAAGCAAACTTTGAAATAAATAAAAAAAAGAGGCAGACAACTGAGTGACCAGAGGCAGAGAGGGTAGAGATATTGGGCGAGCTTCGGCGGCGACCACTGGCGAGCATCGATAGCAATCAAAGGCAACCGTTGGCCAAGCGAGCATTAATGGGCGACCCTCGTTGCAGCAGATCTCGTTGCGACCCTCATCGAAGCTCAGTGAAAGCACTAGGTGAGGAATCTAGCTTCGGCAAGGCTCATCGTCGAGGTCAAGTGACCCAATGCAACGAGCAGCTGGAGTTGTGTGACCTTAGGTGAGGCAACACCAAGGTCGCACAACCTCAAGATTTCCATATCTAGCCTTTTGACAGTTGGGCTTCCTAGTTATGGCCCTTCAACGGTCGGCATGACCCTAGGCAAGGGCCGCTGAGGTTGTGCAACCCTAGGCGAGGCAACGGCAAGGTCGCGTCAGCCTTGCAATGAGTCGTCGAGGTCGCACAACCACCGGCAAGCCAAATCTAGACTTCAGCACCGCGCGAGCCTTACAACAGGTCGCTGAGGCCACGCGACCCCAGGTGACGAGACATCAATGGCGTGCGACCCCAGGCAAACCCACGTTGGCGTCCATCTAGCTCCTCTGAGCCACCTCCACGATGTCTAGATTTGCAGGGAGATGATGAATAGTCGTGAGGGCAAGAGTGGAATATGAAAATATTAGTAGGCGCAATTTTAGAAAAAAAAAGGTTGATTAACCTTGGAAGCTGTCTTCTGAAAATGCTAAAAGCCCATGGTAACTCCCTGTTTGCCTTGGGCTTTCAGTTTTGTCAATACTAGCATCTCTCCAAATTGATCCAAAAAAAAGATTTACTAAATGTTATAACTTTTTCTCGAAAACTTTAAAAGCTCAAATATCTAGGAGAAACTGAATCAAACGCATCATAAATATTATTGTGTATGTGAATTAGAACATGACACGGATTCTATATTTCCAAGTCAAGTGTAATTAATTGCATACTTCGCCATCCACTCGTAATCTCATCTGCATATTGGGAACATACCCTCTCTATAGTCGTGGGGCATTGATTGTTGGAGATTTGTATTCACGAGATTTATCGTGCAACCTCGTTAGTAGTCGCACTGGCGGGTTGACTTTAAAGTAAGTCGTTCTTTTAGATATGTCCAGTCTTTTCTGTGTGCCATCATTCTCACGTAATATCCCAACACCCTCGCGGACGACTTTAAAAGCGACGACCTTTGCCTTTCGTCAGTCAATTTAATATATTTTTAATATATGGGGACAATAAAGAAAGATCCACTCTAAATAAATATATATATTTGTGTGCACGTATGTGTTTGTTATATGTGCTACATATTATGCAATACTCTTATCATTCTATGAGATGAAAAATTTATGTCATTCTAACCAATATCTCAATTTACTGAAGAAAATCAGAAGAATTAAAAAGATAACGATTCAAAAGTAAATTTCCCAAGAGAAGAATATTCTACACTGAAAGCCATAATACACAGTCTTTTTCTTCTGCAGTATATACTGCTATTTATATTAAGAAGACAAACAGATGAAAAACTCATGTGAAAAATATTAGCCATGACACATGTCACTCAATTATTCCTTAACCCATTACCACTCTATAGTTAGATTTACTTAGCTGGGACTAGGGTTAAGGCAGCAAAACGGTTGTGCATTCCTTCATTTGGCTTGTGACACTTGTCTCTGAAGAAAATAATTCCTTCTGCTCTTTTTTCTCCACCTTGCTCTATAGAAACGGAATTGGTTTTGCTGTGGCAATGAGATGAGTTGCACATGTTGCTCTTCACCTTGTGAGAAACCAAAACCTCTTCTTGAATTGTTGAAAACTTCTTTAAATCTGGACATTTCTCTTCTTCTACACCATCCGATGGTTCACCAATATTATTAACCTTATCGGCCACCCTCAAACTAGGATTAGGTGGAAAACCTAGTCCCAGTTTGTATCGTAACCTGCAATGATCAAAGCACGGTAAAGCTTTTGTAAATATGTCAGCAATTTGATGAGTAGTAGGAATATAGCGAACTTCAAGTGACTTGAGAGCGACTTTCTCTCGAATGAAATGAAAATCGATCTCCACGTGCTTTGTCCTTGCATGAAGGACTAGATTCGCTATCAATGAAATAGCCGACCGGTTATCACTGTAAAGCACAGTCGGACCCCTGAGCGGAATACCCAAATCTCTCAATACAAAAGAAACCCATGTAAGATCGGCCGTGGCAAAAGCTAAGGCCCTATATTCAACCTCCATCGATGACCTTGACGCTGTCACTTGCCGTTTTGCGGACCATGAAATGATATTTTTTTTTTGGTAAGGTAAGATGTATATTAACTTTTTAACGCACCACTTACAAAGAGGGGTTAGTCGTACACAAAAACCTCGTACCTAATGGGACACCAATGGTGTTCCAACGGGTAAAAGGTGTGCGACTATTCAAAGCTAAACGCGATCGAAGTGGAGCAAAGGATAGCCAAAACAATGGCTAAGGGAAAACAAGAGCAACAGACAATCTAAAAAGGAAGATCACTCAAAGATTGTTGCTGGGATGCCCCAGTTGCTTTGGATTCTCCGGTTGCGGGGAGTGTCTTCCGCGAGCAAAGGATAGCCAAACCATGAAATGATATTCAATCCCAAGAAAGTGCAAAACCCGGTCGTTGACCTCTGAGTCTCAGAATAACCAGCCCAATCAGAGGCCGCATACCCGTATAAATTCAGTGTGCTATTAGAGTGAAGATAAAGCCCCAGTCGCTGAGTTCCTTTCACATGCTCAACATCCGTTTTAACAGTTTGAAATCACCATTCGTAGGAGAATATATTTTCTGATAGATTTGATTTACTGAAGAAGAGATGTTCGGTCTTGTGATCATTAGATATTGTAATCCACCCGCAAGACTTCTAAAGGAGTGAGGATCATGAAAAGGTTCCATGTTTTGTACCGTTGGATGAGTTTTGATAGGCAATGGGGTCTCAATCGGCTTATTGTCTTGCATTTATGCTTTCTGAAACAAATCACCAGCATATTTAGATTGTGTTAGAAATAGGTCCGGACCCGTAAACTTGGCTACAATACCGAGAAAATAGTGAAGTCGTCCAAGATCTTTCATAGAAAAATTTATGCTTAAAGCTTCTATTAATTCCCGAAGTAGAGATGATGAGCTACCCGTCAAAATAATGTCATCAACGTATAATAATAATACCAAGGTGTGCTGACCCGTGTGAAGAGCAAACAATGACTAATCGGTAGAGCTGCAATGAAATTCTCGTTCCAACAAAAAGTTGCTGAATTTTTCAAACCAAGCTTGTGGAGCTTGTTTTAAACCATATAACACCTTCTTGAGTAAACAAACCGAGTTAGGCATCGTAGAACTCACAAAACCCGGCTGTTGTTCCAAAAACACCGTCTCATTCAATGACCCGTGAAGAAACGCGTTCTACACAGCCAGTTGATGGATAAACCATCCTTTAACAATTGCCACGGAGAGGATAATTCTCACTGTTGCCTGTTTAACCACAGGACTGAAAGTTTCGGTGAAATCAACACCTTCCTCTTGATGGTACCCTTTCGCCACTAATCGTGCTTTTAGTTTATCAAGGTTTCCTTCCGCATCCAACTTGGCTTTGAACGCCCACTTACATCTGACGATATTCATTTATGAAGATCTTGGTACTAGCTCCAATGTTTGATTTAATTCGAGAGCCTCCAATTCTTCTATCATGGCTTTCCTCCAACTCGGGTGACTTAGTGCTCCTTTAACTGCTTTCGCCTCTTTTGGGATCTCACGTGCTGTAGAGAGAACATACTTCGGATTGGGCTTCCTTATTCCCAATTTCAACCTTGTTTGCATTGGGTGAGTATACTGTTGTTGAGTGGATGGAACTGGTAAATCACTTGAGGCAGAGACTGTTGCTTCTTCATGTGTTTCATAGTCTGTGCATGGTTCTTGTGAACCCAACTATGGTTGCTGCACATTTGTCTCATTTGGCAGCTCATAATTTTGTTGTCCAGAGCTGTTATCATCAAATAGAAATCCCATGCTCGTGTGTTGTAATGTTTGCCCTTCACTCACTGTTGTTTTAGATTGTCTAGTAAAGAATTCCACCCCTTGTAACCAAGTCTGATACAACTCCGAATACCCAGGAAAAACAGTTCCCAATTTGTCAGAAAATGGGAATCTCGTCTCATCAAATATCACGTGAGGACTTACATACACCCTTCCTGTAGGCGGATAAAGACATCGATAACCTTTATGTCTCTGACTGTACCCAAGAAAAACACAGGGTAATGAGCGTGGATCGAACTTTGTTGCACCGTACGGTCTAAGGTGTGGATTAGGGGTGAGCATGGTTCCAGGTTCTACCCTGGAACCTAAGAACCTTACTAGTGGGAATATGTAGGTTCCAGGTTCCAAAGTATACATGGTAGTTTTCAAGTTCCAAAAATTGGGGAACCTGTTTCGATGGGTAGGTTCCAGGTTCTAGGTAAGTGGAACCTGGAACCTGAAACCTAAACAAGTTTTTTGTGTTTTTTCTTGGTCTATATCTTTGCATGATCATATTGTGTTTCATGGCGTTAGATAATGAGCATATAATTTGGAAACACTAATCTGAGCTTTCATTTTATGATTTGTTAATGTTTCATATTTTTCGTGTGTCTAAATATAAGTTGTGGTTAATTGATCATAGCAGTAAGTGGTGGTCATTAAAGGTGAAGATTCATTACAATTGTTCAATTAATAATATAGATGGAACCTAAGTAGACTCTGGAACCAACCCTCGAACCTTGATAGGGTAGGTTTCAAGTTCCAAAAAATTATGAACCTATTATCATGGGTAGAACCTATATGGAACATGGAACTGCTCAGCCCTAGTATTGATTCACGTAATGACTTCTCGTTTTAGTTAAATTTATTCGAACAGTAATGTAAGGAAAACTAGTCTTTTGTATTCTCTTTGATGAATGACAATTTTGTTCAGTATTGTTGCGTCCATTTTCGATTTGATGAAATTAAAAAAAAAAAACCTGTTAGACTCTGAAACTTACCTTGGAACCTGTGACAGGATAGGTTCCAGGGTCCAGTTTCTAACGAGTAAGTTCCAGGTTCCAAAAATTGAGGAACCTGTACCTGAGAGTAGGTTCTAGGTTCCATGTGAAACCTGGAACTGCTCATCCCTAGTGTGGATAGCACTCACACTCGAAGACTCGAAGAAACCCATAATCAAGCGCTTTACCAAAGAGCTTACCAAACGGACTACTCTTTCCCAACACCGGTGATGGCAGCAGATTGATGAGAAATGTGGCAGTCAGAAACGCATCGACCCAATAAATCAACGGTACCCGTGCATGGTAGAGCATAGAAAGACCCAAATCAACGATGTGCTGATGTTTCCTTTCGGCATTTCCATTCTGTTCTGGCGTATATGGGCAGGAGACAAACATTTTAATTCATTTCTCATTCAAATGATTAAAAAACCGGCTGCTATTGAATTCCCCTCCACCGTCGCATTGGAAAGATTTAATTCGACTTTCAAATTGGTTCTCAACAAGATTTTGGAACATGACAAAGATCGAGAAGAACTCAGACTTTCTCTTCATTGGATACACCCATGAGAACCATGAAAAACTGTCTATGAAGACTACATAGAATTTAAACCGTTGAAAAGATTCTACCGGGGCAGGCCCCCACACATCACAATAGATTTTTTCAAGCGGTTTACTAGCTAGGGATTCCGAGATATTGAAGGGTAGCTTGCTGCTTTTTCCAACCTGGCAGCTGTTTCAGTATGAGAAAATAACATCCTCAATTTGAGGCCGGCCATGCTGTTTCTAAAACGCGACATTTGTTTGTCTTTTCTTGTATAGTTTCTCTTGGCTCTCAGCTATACAACCTTGCTTCCTAACCATCATAGAGAGAGCATCTACCTGTATATAATTGAGGCAAAAAAACTCTATATTATATTTGAACCGATATATATATTCATAACAATAACGGTTAGGAAGCTAATTTTAACTTAGCTTCAAAGTGTTGAAGTAGAAAATATGCGCTATCAAAGTCGTCCATATGCATTTGGTCACGTCACGGAGGTGAGATTTGTCTCTGAACCGTTACTAATGTGGGTTTATCCAATCAAAGCCACAGATCACATGAGTCTCATTTGTGACCCAGATGGATTTTACAAGTATTAATGATTCATAAAATATATATGGTCTATGGATCCATATTCATTCAAGTGCTTTTCCTTTAGGAGATAATCATAACACGATATAGTTACAGCTAAAATGAATAAATTTCAACCATACATGATAAAAGTGCTAAATTGCATAACACGATATAGTTACAGCTAAATTGAATAAATTTCAAGCATACATGATAAAAGTGCTAAATTGCGTTTGGTTTAGCTTTGGGGAGATGTAAAACCATTTTCCCAAAAATCTTTGGATGAAGGTGTATTTGATGATAGTAAATAGCGTTTGGACATTTGATTTTGGTGTATATTTTGTAAAGCAACTTCAAAGTGAAAAAAAAAAAAAAAAAAGAGGGCAGACAAATGGGCAACCAGAGGCAGAGAGGGTAGGGATAATGGATAAGCTTTGGTGGCAACCACAGGCGAGCATCGATGGCAATCAGAGGTGACCGTTGACCAAGCGAGCATTAATCAGCGACCCTCATCGAAGCAGATCTCGTTGCAACCCTCATCTAAGCTTAGTGAAAGCACTAGGCGATGAATCTAGCTCAGGCGAGGCCCGTTGCCGAGGTCGAGACCCCAGGCTAAGGCCATCAAAGTCAAGTGACCCAGCGTAACAAACTGGCGGAGTTGTGTGACCTTAGGTGAGGCGACACCAAGGTCGCACAATCTCGATATTTTCATATCTAGCCTTTCGACAGTTGGGCTTCCTAGACATGGCCCTTCGACGGTCGGCATGACCCTAGGTAGACCTGTTAAACGGGTGGGTCGGGTCGGGTCATAAATGGTCCGACCTAAATTGACCCATTAACCCGTTTATGACCCATTTATTCATAGTGTAAATATCCCGATCCATACCCGACCCAACCCATGCCCGACCCTACCCATATTGCTAAAACACTTTTATATTTAACATAATCTAGGAATACTTTTTCTTATGATTTTTTTAAAAATTATACTGCTAAAACATTTTATGCAATACAAAGCTAGTGAAAAAATTTTATAATTTTTTTTAAAATTGATGTTCTGTTTGTTTTGCGAAAAATGCGACATTTCTAGAAAATATTTTCCATAAAATCATTATCCAAGAAAATAAAAAAATTTCTGACGTTTGACTGAAACATAAAAATAAACTAGAAAATATTTTTCGATATTTGGTATATAAAATCTGATTTGATTTTACTTTGTGCATTCATTTTAATAATATTAATATTTTTTTTAAATCGAATTTTGAATTATTTTTTCTTTGTATTTTTTTCTTTTTCCTTTATTTTTGGCCGATCGCCGACCGCCGTGGCCGGCGACCGACCACAGGCGAGGCTCCAGCTCGCCTGATTCCGGCGAGCCGAGTCTTGCCAGCCTCGAGCGAGGCTCCACCTCGCCAGATCCGGAGAGGCCTCGGGCGAGCTTGAGTCTCGCCAGCCTCGGGCGAGGCTCTACCTCGCCAGATCCAGCGAGGTTGAGCTCGCCCAAGGCCGGCGAGGTCGAGCTCGCCCGAGGCCTCGCCGGGATCGGGCGAGCCTCGAGGTCGCCGGAATCGGGCGAGCTCGAGGCTCGCCAGATCGGCGAGGCTCGAGCCTCGCCCGAGGCCGGCAAGCTCGAGCTTCGCTGACCTTCGGCGAGGTCATCCCGACCCGGTGGCCGGTCGCAGTGGTCGACCACCGGCCGAAATAAAAAAAAAAGAAAAAGAAAGAAGAGAAAAGAAAAAATAAAAAATAAAAGAAAAAGAGAAAAAATAATTAAATTTCGATTTTTTTTAAACATCTTTATAAAGAGGGAGAGAGTGTGTGGATGGGTCTAGTGGGTGGATTGGACATGGGTTCCAAACTCAACCCATTTAGACCCATTTATCTTTAAGCTTTAAAATTTAAAACCCATTTAAGGTTGACTCTTTAAAATTAAAATGACCCATTTATTTTTAAATGGGTCATATATGGGTTTGAGACCCATTTTGACACCTCTAACCCTAGGCAAGGTCCGCTGAGGTTGTGCGAACCCAGGTGAGGCAACGACAAAGGTCGCGTGAGCCTTGCAACGGGTCGTCGAGGTCGTGCAACCTCAGGCAAGGCAAATATAGACTTCGGCGCCGCGCGAGCTTTACAACAGGTCGCCGAGGCCACGCAACCCCATGTGACAAGACATCGATGGCACGTGACCCAGGCGAACCCACGTTGGCATCCATCCAGCTCCTCCGAGCCACCTCCGCAAGGTCTAGATTTACAGGGAGATGATGAATAGTCGCGAGGGCAAGAGTGGAATATGAAAATATTAGTAGGCGCAAGTTTAAAGAAAAAAAAGTTCATTAACCTTAGAAGTTGTCTTCCGAAAATGCTAAAAGCTCAAGATAAGTCCCTGCCTGCCTTGGGCTTTCAGCTTTGCCAATGCCGGCATCTCTCCAAATTGGCCACAAAAAAAAAAATTTACCAAACGCCCTAACTTTTTTCCGAGAACTTTAAAAGCTCAAAGTTCCCTAGAAAAACTGAATCAAACGTATCATAAACATTATTGCATACGTGAATTAGAACATGACACGGATTCTATGTTTCCAAGTCAAGCTTAAATAATTGCATCTTCCGCCATCCACTCGTATTCTCATCTGCATATTAGGCACATACCCTCTCTATAGTCGTGGGGCATTGATTGTTGAAGATGGTATCCACGAGATTTAACGTGCAGGCTCCTTAATAGTCGCACAGGCGGATTGACTTTAAAGTAAGTCGGTCTTTTAGATATGCCCAGTCTTTTCGTGTGTCATCATTCTCATGTAAATATCACAACACCCGCGCGGACGACTTAAAAAGCGACGACCTTTGCCTTTCGTCAGTTAATGTAAATATCACCTCATCGGCGATAGACAGACCCTTTATATTTTTTAATATTTGGGACAATAAAAGAAAGATCCACTCTAAATAAATATATATATTTGTGTGTATGTATGTGTTTGTTACATGTGCTGCATATTATGCTCTCTTATCATTCTATGAGATGAAAAATTCATGTCATTCTTACCGATATCTCAATTTACCAACTCTTATTTGAGTTTATTAATCTTTATTTGAATGGTTAATACCATGAAAAACCCCAAACTGGTATATTTGTGATAAATTTACCAAAAACTAATTTTTTGACGCATAAAAACCCCAAACTTCTACACTTATGACAAATTTACCTTTCGTTAAATTGAATTAATACAAAAAAAAAATCACAAACTCGTATACTTGTGACAAACGGAGAATAAAATCACAAACTAATACATCTATCAACTGTCACGTGTCATTAACTCAGTAATTTGACAGTAAAATTTAACGTAGAGTAAATTTATCACAAGTGTACCGATTTGAGTTTTTTGGTGATCAAAAAATTAGTTTGAGGTAAATTTATTACAAGTGTACCAGTTTGGGGTTTTTCGTGATATTAACCCTTATTCGAAAGTTCTCAATTGAATTTTTTTTGATTAATTTATCAATTAATCGTGGATTACCAAACAATTCTCTTTTGAAGTTACATTTACTTTAATTTATCAACTTTTGTTCTCGATTATCATTTTTTTTTATTTATCTTTCGACTAAACTCCTTAAATTTGTTCATTCACTTATGAACTTTTTGTCTGACACGTTATTTTTTTTACGCACGAAAAAGGAATCGCGCTACTTCAACGCACTAAAACCTTCAACGAAGTTCATAACCAAGCTTTAAGGAATCAATCCTTCCGCAACAGACTTCGAACTCTACATAAAACTAACATGAAGGACCTCTTCGAGTTCATTCGAGGATGCAATCGGTGTCGGCGAGGTTTCAGTAAAGAAGGAGCTCATCAATGACCGCGAGATTGTCTCTGGTCTTCGAGATTCCCCAAAATATCTTCTCGGCGTCGCTCTTCCCCTTCTCCTTTATCAACCGGCCAAGCGGAGTCAAGAAGCCTGTCCGGCTCGCTGCGCACCGGAACCTGGAATCGGCTGGTCAAGAGAGCGAGGGTGCAGTGGACCGGTTGGGAGGGAAGTGGAAGAGGAAGCGAAGCGGATGTGGTGGCAGCGGTGAGAGATGACTCGAAGGAGAAGGTGAAGCCATGGATGGTTCTCTTCTCAGTCTCAGTTCTTCTCACTCTCGAAGCTCCACGTTCGAAGACGATGATATGTGCAACGCACAAAGTGTGGATAAACCGAGCAGGTGATCCGCTGTCGTTTAGGCAAACTAAGATGGACGATGTTCTATTTCCCTTTTGATATCTCCCTTTCTTCGACCATCTCTTTCTTGCTCTCTTCGAATCCAACCGCTGAGATTGATTCTAGGAAAATTAGATTCTAGTCATAGCTCAAGAACATATGGAGATTCGTAAACAATTTTAGATAAACAACGCGTCCTTCTACCACAATCCCATCATACTATGTATAAAATGAGATTATATATGATTTTCACTTTTATAACCAATTTATTTTAATTGCCAAGGCAAAAATTAATGGATATTTCTTTTCACTTTTCGTCTCTCTTTGACCAGTGGGAAGCTATGCTGATGACAAAAGAGCTTGTCAATGGTGGCCCCAGTTGAAGTCTACTTAGCTACCTATGCGATAGTGGTCGACTGAGTGAAGATTTGTCTCTATGCAAACGACGATTAATGCCTTGTACAGGATGGGTGGGATGGGGGATGTTGAAAAGATTAAGTAGACCCTTTCGATTAAAATGTAAATAAATAACAAATTTACTAAACAGTACATAATTTACTTACTAGTGAATTATATTCTAATCAAGCCATTAAGGGGTTTGCTCTCCTTGTTACCAAAAAAAAAAAATTGCCCCGAATTGCATTATGTAACCAACATATATGTAATCATCTTCTTTAAAACTACATGTTACCTTTATAATTTATTTAATTTTTCATTGGACCTATGTAAATATTCTCATTTAACCAGATTATGTTCTATAAAAATTAGATTCTAATCATCGCTCAAGAACATATGGAGATCCATATGCTATCTTAGATAAACAACGCAACCTTCTACCACAATCCCATCATACTATATATAAAACGAGATTATATATGATTTTCATTTTTATAATCAATTTATTTTAATTGCCAAGGCAAAAGTTAATGGATATTTCTTTTCATTTTTCGTCTTTCTCTGCCCAATGGGAAGCGCTGCTGATGACAAAAGAGCTAGTCAATATTGGGCCAGTTGACGTCTACTAAGACTGCGCATGGCAACCATTCTGTGTCCGGGAATAGATTCTGCTAAGAAATGATTCTTTTTAATTCTGTGCCCGGAAAGAATTTCTAAGCATTTGAAGGCGTTTGGTAACTGTCCAAAATTTCTATTCTTAGAATAGAAAAAGAACGGAAATGCGTTTGGTAACTACACAAAATTTCATTTTATTAATAATATTTTGAATTTTTTAATATTTCTTTCTTTTTTTCCTTTTTTTCTTTTTTTTTTCCTTTCTTTCCCTTCCCTTCCTTGGCCATGGCCGGTCGCCGGCGCTGGCGACCGACCACAGGCCAGGGCCGGCGAGGGCGTCGCGGCCCTCACCGCCGACCTCGCCTTGGCTGGGCGAGGCCTCGCCGTCGCGACTGCGAGCTGCCCTCGCCCAGGCGGCAAGGGCCGCGACTCCCTCGCCAACCTTGGCCTTTGGCCGGTCGCCGGCGGGCGGCGGGCGGCAGGCCAAAGAACAACAACAAACCAAAAAAAAAAAGGATAATCAAGGAGAATCAAAAATTGAAAATTTGTTCCAGAATCAAGAAGCTACTTTTTTTTGTTTCTTGATTCTCTTCCAAAACTGGGAACAATTTTTTGCAAAATTATGCCCAGGCACAAAAAATTTAACAAACAGATTTCTGTTCCCAAACTGATTCTGGGAACAAAAGAACATAAATTTTTACTATTTGGCAAGTCGCCAAATAGGCCCTAAGCTACCTAGGCGATAGTGGTCGACTGAGTGAAGATTTGTCTCTATGCAAACGACGATTAATGCCTTATAACGGATTGGATGGGGGATGTTGAAAAGATTAAGTAGACCCTTTCAATTAAAATGTAAATAAATAACAAATTTACTAAACAGTAAATAATTTCCCTACTAGTGAATTATATTCTAATCAAGCCATTAAGAGGTTTGCTCTCCTTGTTAACAAAAAAAAAATTTGCCCCGAATTGCATTATGTAACCAACATATATGTAATCATCTTCTTTAAAACTACATGTTACCTTTATAATTTATTTAATTATTCGTTGGATCTATGTAACTATTCTCATTTAACCAAATTATGTTCTCTTAAGAAAATCGTGCACACACTAGTAATCTAGAAAGTGAAAACCTAACAAATGGGAACCCCAGCTGTTAATGCATTTGTTTAGATCATTACATTGTACACATGAACGAGGATCATTGGCATGGATAAGGCACATTTTTGCAACCAAACATGCCTTTCTTACTTAACAGTAAATTCATGCATCATCCTTTAAGTTCTATACAGATCCGTATTGATTCTGGGTGAGCATGGGTACAGGGTAGAATAAAAAACCACACCAAACGGGCCATAAAAACTGATCCGATTCCCGGTTCCAAAAAAAGTGAAATCGTTACGGTGCAATTCGGTTCCCAGTTCCTGAGTAAGAACTGAACCGAAGAATTGGACCAGGAACCGATGAATCGCAGTTACACATTTTGAGTTTTGAATTATTTATTTTTATTTTATGTGTTCATCTTTTATAAATTGTTGTTATTGATAAATGATGATTTTTATTATTGTGTTCACTTTCATCTTGCTTAACTAAAAATGAAAGAAAAAAGGAAGGAAAAAATGAAACAAACAAAGAAAAAAATAGGTCGATTCCCTTGTATAAAGTGGTCTATGCTCAGAACAAAACTTGGCTAATGCAGGTATTCAGTCCCCTTGGTGTTCCATATGAGACTCTTAGATCTCAACAAATGCAGGCATTCAGTCCCCTTGGTGCCCCTTGCAGGACTCTCATAACTTAGCGAATGCAAGTATTTAGTCCCCTGTAGTGCCCTCATAGGTCATACCCTGTCGAGAACAACTTTTAATATCTAACTAAATTCTTATCTATCGAGATCGATTTTTAGCATATAGCTAAATTCTTACATGTTGGGACTAACTTTTAGCATCTAGCTTAATTCTTACTCTGAACATAACGCTTTCTGGCCTCATTATCAGAATAAGGTACTATCTTACTATTCTAACATCCCTAATACCATACAGGAACCAATCGACAGAGTGGGTTTCAAGTTTCAAGGTATTGGAACACTGGGGAATCGGTTCTGACAGGACAGGTTCTAAGTTTTAGGTGGAACCTTAACTGATTCTGAAACCGCTCACCTCTAATATTAGTAACTTGGTAATCGTATTATTATCGTGCTCGTATTTTTTTTTTTTGTGAATTTAATGAGTTTTGAATGAGAACTTTAGGATTGTGACACTACACCCGAGAAGGTGCAATCATTGATGTGCCTTCTAGATACCATACAAATTTGCTCAACTGTCACACAAACAAATTATTCACACTTTCGGTCCGAAACTATTTTCCACATCTAATATGATATGTATATTGACTTTACATATAATATGTATTGACTTAAAGACTCGGATCACGACTTGATAATCAAAGCGCGAGAGGGCATATCCAGATCATATCCAACGTGATGCGAGTGACATTAATTAATTCAACATACGTCAACTCGTGAACATATCATCTTCGATCGCAGGCAAAGACGACTTGCAGAGCGACCTCGAGAGCTGTATTAAATTTGTCTGACACGGATGCAACGACGCACAGGAACCGCAGCTTGACTTGTTAGTCGCCCCAAAACAATTCGCAAAAATTGTCTCAAAAATCTTAAATTTATTATACTTTTGCTAATTCAGTCCTAAACTTTTTAAGTTTGTCAATTCAGTTATAAACATTTTCACTTCTTACCAATTAAGTTCATTCAGCCAATTTTGGCCGGCTGACGCTGACGTGACAATTTTTAAATACTTTTTTCGAATTTTTTAATTTTTTTAATTTTTTTTTTCTGCATTCTTCCCTCTGGCCGGTCCGGCAACCGGCCAGAGGCGCGGGCCGGTGAGGTTGACCTTGCTGGCCTCTAGTGAAGCTCACCCCCGTCGGCCACTGGCAAGGGCGAGCCTCGCCCGGCCACAACGAGGTGAAACCTAGCGATGGCGAGGTTGGCCTCACAGTGGTTGGGCGAGGCCGGCCAGCGCCGTTGTAGGTCGGCTTTGCCTTGGCTGGGTGAGGTCAGCCTGGCAACGGCGGGCGAGGCTTGCCCTCGTTAGTGACCGGCGGGGGCGAGCTTCGCTAAAGGCCGGCAAGGTCGACCTCGCTAGCCAGCGCCTCTGGCCGGTTGCCGCTCATCGGACTGGTCAGAGGGAAAAAGGCAAATATATATATATTAAAAAAATTTAAAAATTTTGGAAAAAAATATTAAAAAATTCGAAAAAAATATTTAAAAATTGCCAAAATTTTTAAATATTGCCCGGATGAACTCAATTAGCAAGAAATGAAAAGGTTTAGAACTGAATTGATAAACTTAAAAGATTTATGATTGAATTGGTAAAAGTGCAATAGGTTTAGGACTTTTTGGATAATTTTCCCAAAACAATTCGCAAATCCTGCTCTCTTTTTGTCTGGCGGACGGAAGAAAGAGACAATAACTCCAAAGGAGGGTGAAGATGTCGAATACATATGCTGCGTCATGATCTAGTCACCACCATGTTTTCAAAGGCTAAAGATATTGTAAATTTATGACTCTTGCGTTGACATATGGTCATCATCTTCGTTGACTTATCTTGACGGAAGTCTTTCTTTTTTTTTACGTGGGCATCAGCTCATGCAGCAGATGGCGTTGCTGACACTACGCACGACATGCCATCGACCACGTCGCGTGCGATGTTGAACTAGAACAATGATTAGGTTGAGATCTCGAATTCTCTCTCTAGGTCGACAAAAAGAACCCATTTGCTAAAAGCAAAAGGGTTCATATCACAAAAAAATTTTAATTAATATATTTATTTTAATTTTATTCAAAATTAATTTTTTGATCATGAAAAATCTTAAACTGATACATCTGTGACAAATTTACCCCAAACTAATTTTTTGACCATCCAAAATCCCGAACTGATACATTTATGATAAATTTACCTCTATTTATTTCCATTAAATTGAATTAATACCACAAAAAATCATAAATTAGTATGCCTGTGACAAACGGAGGGTAAAATATAAAATTGATACATCCGTTAATTGCCGCATGTCATTTAACAAAGCAATTTGACAATAAAATTTAACGAAAATAAACTGAGGGTAAATTTATCACAGGTGTACCAGTTTGGAGTTTTTTGTGTTCAAAAAATTAGTTTGGGGTAAAATTATCATAAGCGTACCAGTTTGGAGTTTTTCGCGGTATTAACCCAAAGCAAAAACAATTGCACAACTTTCTTTTGCGTAAGAAAGAGAAAGCAGGTGGGAGAGTGATCACATCGAGATCAATCCTTTCTTTTGGCACGTACTCCTTCGCGCAGCCAAACGCACCAAAAACTTCATTGTTTCGAGTTAAAACGACTTCGCGTGTGTATTGAGGTCAAGTCAAGCGTTCCATCCTCATAGTAATTCTCATTATTATCCAAATAGATAACACCAATGCCTTGCTAGATCCACTTTTTTGGTTATCTTGTTTGGTGAAGATTATTACCTTTAAATTTCGATACGTGGACTCACTTTGTACTAATGCAATTTCTGGATCACTACACATTAGCAATATCTGAAAAGATGAAATGATTCTTTCATAAATAATAGGGAAAATAATATAAATAATTTTTAAACTTTGGCCCAACGTGCGATATCATTCTTGGACTTTAACTATTAGTAAATGTTCAATGTAGTCCTTCTGTTTGCTCAAACGACATACCATATGTTATTTAATGTCGTGGATTGTTATATGTTTAGTTGAATTTTTGAATATGATGAGTCAATGGTCTATCTTTTTATGCATCTACTTTAAAAAGGGAAAACAAAAATTAGGGCATTAACATGTTTATCGTTATTTTGATGACGTGAATTATTATATCATGATTTAATATGAATATCTTACTTGGATAATATATGTATAACATTTTTTGCTTGTCCATATTCAAACTTAACAGATTAGAAGCCACATCAGTACATTTCATCAATTAGACTTAATAGAAGGATGACATTAAACATTTTCATATAGTTTAGGGACTAAATTAAACATTTACCAATAGTTTAAAGATTACATTGAACAAATTAAAAGTTTAGGGACAACGTTACACATCAGACCAAAGTTCAAGGATCATTCGTATCATTTTACCTAAATAATAAGAGGTCTATGTCATAAATTCTAAAATACCCGTTCGCATCAGTAGACATTAATGAGATAGTTTGGCTTCTGATGATGCTAAAAGGAGGTCCGCTTCAAGAGTTTAAGTTATTAAATGAAGAAACAGACATATATACAGTGCAACTCTTCAACGGATACTGGAATTCCATTATATGTTTTCTTCCTCAACTTTCAAATGGCGGTATAGTTATCCATGGATGGGATCTAACATAACCTAGACAAGCAGCACGCGTAGGCGACAAATTCCAACTTAAGGTTAAAGCAACAAATAATTACATCATCTGCCATTGAGAAGAGACTAATAATGAACAATAATTAACAACCGCAAACAAGATAATAATAATACTTAGTTCTCTTTTTTTTTTTAAAAAGTCAGCTGTACGCATCTAGTGCACAAATTAGCTGCATGTCCTTGGGCCCCTAAATCAGATTTATCCATCGAATTAAGACTTGAAAATGCACGTATTTGATTTCATGTAAAAAAATTGTCACGTATTTTTGCTTTTATTTCCGAAGATCAAAGGAAATAACTCCTGGACAAGGCAAATCGGTGATCTTCAAATAGTTAGGGTATAGCTAGGTTACGTAGCTTAATTGTTCATAAATGCCTCGTCAATCCAGACTCCTAGCTATACTCGCGCGTGGGGAAGCATTTACATGTTTAGATAGAAAACGGGACGTTATTTAAACATTTTACCTAGTTTTCATAATTATTATTCAAATAATGCAGAGCATCCACTTATAACTTTAGCCCATTATTTTATATTTTCTTGGTTCACACAATTTGAATATTCAACAAATTTCGAAATTTTCATTGATTGTTTAAAGAATAGAGTTTTTCTATGCTAGTAGTCCAAGGCAAATGCAAGTGCCTAACGACTATCAAGCCAATCACTTTCCCGGAAACTTCATTGCCATTATTTCGTTTCTCCATTTTGAAAAATTCCAGGAGGTGGAACCACCAAAATCCTCAACCACTTTCATGATTAAGGATGTTTTACCACATTACTAGGAAAATTGTTGGGGCAAAAGTTTACTCTGATTAGTTGATTACAACATCGCGAGCCTAAAATTGGAAAAGCTTCCTTATTAATGTCTCACCTAATTTAAGTAATTCTCGAAGTAATAACCTTTGAGGTGGTTTCGGGGAAATTACGAGAATTATCTCGTTGTAACCGAGTAATTATCAAAACTAGAATTCTGAGGCAATTGCAAGGAAATTACCTAGGTACAATTTTATGGTATTTCAAATCACGTGTCGTAATTGGAAAGTAAAGGCTCTAGAGGTGGTTTCGAAGAAAGTACAAAAACCTTCCTTATATGTATATATATGACCATTATTCAAGACCGCATCGTCTTATGTGAGTGTGCACTCAAAAAAGCGTATATATTTTCTAGTCCTGGTCTTTCTCGGATCCCGATGATCTCCTCGTCGCGATCAAAGAAGAATCGTTCCATAAATACATATATATCGTCGTCTCCTAATCCTGTAAAAGCTCACCCATGAGTATCACAAAGACGTCAGGCATGGTCATCACTCACGATCGCAGCTTGGAAGTCACAGTCATCTCCGGCGAAGACCTCCGCATCAACGACAGGCCCATCAAAAACAACGCCTTCGTCACCGTCAAGGCCGACTCTTGCTGCTCGCCATCGTCGCATGACTCGACTAAACCCGACGCCCAGGGTGAGAGCTACCCTTACTGGAACGAGAAGCTCCAGGTGGACTTGCCCGCAGGATCGTGCTACGTCATTGCCGAGGTCCGCCAGAGGAGCTCCTCGGCTGAGGACAGTCTTGTCGGGATGGCGAGGATTCCCGTGTCGGACTTCGTCAGAGGCTACACGCCGGAGAATTATCTGCATTTCTTGAGTTACAGGCTGAAAGACGCCAAAGGCCTACGCAACGGGATCATCAATATCTCGGTGAGGGTCGTCACGTCGCCGTATAAAGGGGCTTCATCATCTTCATCGACGTCGATGCCAGAGTTCAGGATTCCGGTGGATCGGGAGAAGACCGGCGGGACAGTGACTGGCGTGCCGGTTTGGTATCCCAATCGATGGAAATCTTGAAAAACACTCTGTTTCGATTCTAAACTTGCAGTTGGAAAAGAAGGTATCAAAGGTTGATGAGTTTGGGAGTCTCTGGTTACGGCCTGGTTTTAGGTCAACAAAGTGATGGTCTTGTTGGTGGAGCGTCAAGCGTATAACGGTGTAAGTGCACATATTGATTTTGTAAACTTTATTACTTTAATGTTTTGGGGGTCCGCTATTTGATTGGTTCGATCTCCGTTAGAGGGTTTAGAGGGTGAATAATAAATATCCGATATGAGAAAATGTCCTTCTTATAGTGGCCATAAAGAAAATCATGACTTATTTTCTGCCTTTAAACGTCTCTCCGTCTCTATATCACAAGGCACACTAAATTGGTGCCTCCTTTTCATCTCGAAATCTTGTCAAAATATGTCACTAGACCATTTTATTTATTAAGATAAATGGAAATTTACCCAATTAATTATAATCATATTATACGGATGCCAACTCAATCCTAAACTTTCTAATTTTGTCAATCGAGTCATGAATCTTTACGCGAAATTTCAATGTAGTCGTTTCGGTCAATTTTCGCGGGAAATTATTGACGTAACGGTGTCCCAACTAGGACGGCCGGTGGTGACTGGATCGCCACGTTAGCACTTTCTGGAGAAAATTGACCGAAGTTTAGAATTGAACTGGAACTCGTATAATAGGTTCAGGATTGATTGGATAATTTTTCCTAAACAACAACATTAGTATTCTACAGTAAAATCAAAATAGACAGAAATGTCTATCTTGACTAATCCCACAAATGTCTACCTTTCGAAGAGATGTGGATAATATTGAGATGGACTTGGACATTAATTAACAAAGTCAAAGCATGACCGCGTGTCGCCCACGAGTTCACCGAATCCGCTCCACCGTGGACTTACCCGTGGCGATCCTTATCTACTTGTTCAAAATCTTTGGGCAGTTACACAGTATGATTTTAGGGGGAACCATTGAAAAATGTTCTCTGTTGGCGTATAAGATAAGGTAGAGAATATAAAAATATCACGCGGTGGCACCGCACAAGGACAATGAAATTTGCCGGCCCATATGGTTCATAATTTATATATATGAAATTTAGGTGGGGCAATGGACATTAACTGATTTATGCTGTGATATTCCGAATTTCGATTCATTTTTGAGATTTATAAAACGTGTATTTCGTCAGTATGCTTATGGTAAAATCTCGCCCGGAACTGATCACTCTTGGGTTTTTTTTTTTTAAATTAGAAATTTCGCTAGAATCGCACTCGATCGAATTTGGCCGTTATTTAGAGCCCGAACTTTGGTGTCGAATTTCTCGGATTTCGTGACGAATTTAATTGAACGGTGTCGATATTATTGTGGCCAGCGTCGATATTGCTCGAAATTGGTGAAAAGTGAAATTTGGACCGAGTGCAGATTTTTGACTAGTAGACCTCCCTCTTAGTGTATTTTAGTTAGTGTTTTTGGCATTTTCCTAATTTATAAATTAGGATTTTTCGTGGACCGTCGGATCGACTTCTAGTTTGAACGTGGGCCGTTGGATCGCACTCATTGAGTTGACTCTCTCTCTCTCTCTCTCTCTCTCTCTCTCTCTCTGTGCGCGCCCCTCCCCCTCTGCCCATGGAGACCTACCCACCCACTCTCCTTCTCTCTCTTCTCTTTCTTTCTTTTCTTCTTCCTTCCTTCTTCTTCTTCCTCCTTTCCCTTTCGCCCGCTGCTCCTGATCCCCTTCTGCCCGACCGCCGCTCACCCAGCCGCAGCTCGCCGACCATTCGCCTAACCGCCGTGCATCGCCGTCCGGTCGTTTGTCGCCGCCAGGACCGCCGTCCGCCGGCCAGCTCAGCTTCGCCCAGGCGCCTGCAGTCCCGCCACGCCACCCCCGGCTGCTCCATCTCCACCGCGACACCCCCTCTCCTCCCTTTCCCCTGTTCGCCCGACTCCTCTGTTCGCCTCACCCACGACCGCTGCACGTCGCCGTTCCGGCCGCCGTTGCCCCCACCTGCTCGCCGCCACCACCCCAGCTTCCCCCCCAGGCCGCCGTTGCCACTGCTGCTCCGGCGACGACGCATCTGCCTCCTTGTCGGCCCCTATTCTGGCCGAGTCCTCCGCCGCCCCAGCTCGCCGGCCGCACGCTTGACCAGCTCGCCGTTGCCATCGACCGCTCGCCCAACTCGCCGGCCGTGTCGCCCAGCTCGCCCAGGCCGTCGCCCGTCCGCCTGGCCGTTGCCCCGGGCCGTGGCCGAGCCGTCCCAGCCGGTGCCCTTGCCGTGCCGAGTGCCTCGCCCGTGGCCTAGGGCCATGCCGAGGCCTTGCCCGTTGGCCGGCCGCTGTGCCCTCGCCCGCGTCGAGCCCGCCGTTGCCCCGACCGGCCATTTGGCCCCCTTGTTGGTTTTCCTTGGGCCAAAACCTAGGTAAGTGACCTCTTATTCCCTACTTAGTATTTTGGGTATTATTAGACTTGTTTAGGGGTTGACGAGGGTTGGTTTAATGATTAAGTTAGGTATGGATTAGTTAATTGAATGTGATTGGTTTATGAATTATGTGGTGGTGATTTTGTGGCTAAATTAGTGATTGATTGAGATGGGTTCAATGGCCGGGTTGTCGTGGCGTTTGTGGGGGAAATCGATGCTTGAATGTGGCCGACTTGAAGGTCGGGTTGGTGGGCTAATGTGGTGAGCATAACTTGATTTGAATAGTATGACGTGTTGGATTGGTATTGTCAAATTGTGTATGGCGTATGTGCATGAGGAATGTCCTGAGGCGTGATTACGCAGGACTAAGCCCGGATTGATCGGAGGGCTACCAACCTGAGGCGTGGTTACGCGGGTGTGGCTAGAAAGGCAAGAAATGACCTAAGGCGTGGTTACGCGGGTCGAGAGAAATGTCCTAAAGCGTGGTTACGCGGGACTAAGCTCGGATTGATCGGAGGGCTTCCAACCTGAGGCGTGGTTACGTGGGTGTGACTAGAAAGGCAAGAAATAACCTGAGGCGTGGTTACGCGAGTTGAGAGAAATGTCCTAAGGCGTGGTTACGCGGGACTAATCCCGGATTGATCGGAGGGCTACCAACCTGAGACGTGGTTATGTGGGTGTGGCTAGAAAGGCAAGAAATGACCTGAGGCGTGATTACGCGGGTTAAGAGAAATGTCCTGAGGCGTGGTTACGCGGGACTTAGCCCGAATTGATCGGAAGGCTGGACCTCAGGCGTGTTGACTCGGGTCGTGGTTAGTTGGTTGGACACGCATGCGAAATGTGTTTGGTTGAATTGGGTGAATGTACGTGGTTATGGCGCTTAAGTGTTTATGTTATGTTCTTGGGCTATTAATGCATTATTGTGATTTTGACTAATGCGCGGAGTTGGTGTGTGATTTGAGGCGAGGTATGTGTGCATGAGAATTCTATTATGTCGATTGCTAGATTGCATGTTGGGACTCATCTGGGTACGCATTGGCCTAGGTGGGGTTTAGGTTGTCTGCTTATTGAGATTTATTCTTATTGCTGGAATGCAAACCATTTCAAATCCTCGACCCCGACCTTGATCATGCTGCCACCTCGGCGTTTTGGGATCCCTATGCATACAGTGCATGAGGAGACCGAGTATCCAGTAGGTCCACATCAGACTTATATTAGACACCTCACTACGGTTTGGGTAGACGTAGGCCTAGACAACTTGCAGCGTCACACTTACTTGACCTGGTTTTATCGTGACGGGTTGGAGTTAGTTGGCCTAATCCGGGTTTTTGAGGGACAGTAGCATGGCAAAGAGGATGCCGTGGATTGGGAGCCCGGGGACGTGTATGCTCCTGATAGTGAGATTCTGGACCCCGAAGATCCCCCGGAGAACCCTGGTCCCAAACCCGAGCCCGTACCAGAACCTGTAGCGCCTGCGGATCTTGAGCTCAAAGAGGAATTTGAGGAGTCCGAACCTGAAGAAGAGCCCGAGCCTGTGCCAGAGCCCATGGAGTCCGAGCTCGAAGAGGAGTCGAGTAATGAGGAAGAGCCGATCGAGATCAACTCTGACACGGAGTCGGAGTCTTCAGGGTCTGATTCAGATTGGGCACCGTAGGAGTGTTTGGGTGCTGGGTTTAGAAGCTTTTTGGTAGAACCCTTTTTGTGCAGCTAGTCAGCCTACCCTACCACCTGTCCCTTTTTGATAATAATGGTAGATGTTAACCCTAGGAGCCTAATATCTGATTGTCTGGCCAAATGTTGTAAGTGACTGTTTTCCATTGTTATGAAATTATTGTTTTATGCTGTTATTATCCCTCTGTTATTGTCTATTGTCTGGGTTGTTATATTTCGCTTCCGCTTGCGTATTCATGTGGGTATTTCGTTTGGGTCGGTGACGCGTCCTGGGACGTCGCGTTCGATACGACCCTCGAGGGGTGTCGTGAGCCCGTTAGGGTCCGGGGCATGAGATATGTATTACAGTTGACCTAATTGCAGCCTACTCCAAATAGAGATTGGTTAGCATTACGGCACCACTACAAACAAAAAGTAATGGTGCCAGCAGGAATCTATGTTATCTTAAAAGAGTATAGAGTTTAACTCTTATAAGTTCATACGTTTTATAATATTTATAACAACAAGCTATATTTGACATTAGATTTCTAAACTCGTATGAGAGGAAAAATAGTAATGAAAGTATAATTCCTTAAAATATGATTGAAGATTGATGTAAACTAAATAAAAGAAATTTCACCTTAAAATGTAATGGAAGAATTCAATCAAATAAACATTATTTCATATTTGTGATTATATGAATTTTGGTCATTAATAATTTTAGATTTTTTTCCCTTTAAACTTACTATTAGCAAAATTTTGTTATTTATGGGAATCAATTCCCACTGGGTGGGATTTTGATTTCCAATTTCACCTAAATATGATGTGCACTTGGAAGTGATTATATATAGGGAATTATAAGAGTAATTTGATTTTAAACATATAAGAAAAATGCGAATGTTCTAGCCGGTGAGATGGTATTCATCTCCTTTTTTTAGGTGTTCATCAATTGACAAGAAACTAATTACATGCAAACTTGATCCTAAGCTAATCTTCGCGAGAAATTTGAGGCTTTGGGGTCGACTCATTTTTCCTTCAATTACGTTCCACAATTTGTTAATCAAGTGAGCCCTTCTGAATAACTTCGATCCAAATACATGAGACCAAGACACATATATATATGCTCAAATTTGATAGACCAACATCATATTCTAAAGAAATAACCTCTAAATGAATATTAATTACATATCAAGAAGTGGAGCCACTTATTATTAATTCGGGTCACATAAATAAAATACAAAATCCATAATTTTCTCCAACCGATTTTGTCACCGCATCATTCCTTCAAATGATTTTACCTTATTTTTTGTTATGTTTTCTTCCTTCTTGGTTCTTCAGTCGGGGAGAGACAATTCGATCATGAATCTTTTTTTTGCTAGTCGAGTCCTAAATCTTTTGCGTTTGTGTCAATTCAGTCTATCCATTCGGAAATCGCTGATATGGACGCCGGCTGTCCTACCTAACGCAACCGGCACTGACGTTGATATTTTTAATAATATTTTTATATTTTGTAAATTTTTTCTTCTTTTCTTTTCTTTTTTTTTCTTCCCTTCTTCCTTTAGCCGGTCGGCGGACCTCGGCATGGTGGGTAATAACTATGAATATCATCCATGCGTAAATTTAACTAAATATATATTTGGGTAATGTGTGCATATGTATAATCTATGAATTAAAAATCTGAATATAGGAAGAGGGTCCGATCCTTCCCCTCGCTAATCAGTTGAGCTTTATTTCCTGTCCATATCATAGATTTCTCCGCTTGTACTTGTGATTTCTCCGTCGTCCACGTCAACCAATACAACCGCGTCAAACTCGGTCCATACTGAGAAGACGTACCAGAAACCACCCACATCCTTCTCCCTTCTTTCTATCTCCCTTCCTTCCCTATCCCTTGGCCCTCATATATATAGTCAAACCGCACACCCTCTTTCCTCTTCATAGTCTTCTTCATCTCAACACTCTTCATTACATTCATCTCCTACGTTTTTCCAACAACAAGCTTCAAGCTTTCCGAGAGGTGATCTTCGACCCAGAAAAGAAGGAAAAGAGGATGAAGCGAGCCTTGGAAATCACCATAATATCCGCAGAGAACATACGGCTCAACAAAAAGCCCGTGAAGAACGCGGTCGTGGCGGTCCGAGTGGAGCCAGGCCATGAATGCTCGACCAAACCGGCGCCGGACCAAGGAACAAACCCTCAGTGGAACGAGAATCTCGTCGTTGACTTGCCGCTGCATGCAGGCTTCATTACCGTGGAAGTGAAGTGCAAGAGCTCGTCGGGTAGTTACAAGATCGTCGGCGGAGTGACAGTACCGATTTCGGACTTCGCCGGGGATTTTGGCAGACCGGAAGGCTACGTGCACTTTCTGAGTTATAGGTTGAGGGACTCTAATGGCGTGCGGACGGATGGCATCATTAACATTTCAGCGAAAATGGCAAAGCCGGCGCCGACACACATGTATGAGGTTCTGCAGCCGGAGATCGGAGTGCCTGTCGGTGATCAGAGGAAGATGATGGCGGCCGGCGGATTGGTGACTGGAGTCCCAGTTTGGTACGCCCAGCCTTGTAGATATTGAAGCCAGAGCTGATCTAACTAAGTTGACCTTTTGTGTCTAGACTGTTTTCTCTTGAGCTAACATAACAATGTAAACACAATAAGTGCATTTGAAAATCTCCATGGACCGATAACATATCGGTATGAGAAAATAAACACCGTCAATTTGAGGCCGGCCATGCTGTTTCTAAAACGCGACATTTTTTTTGTCTTATCTTTTGTGGTTTCCCTTGGCTCTCAGCTATACAATCTTGCTTCCTAACCATCATAGAGAGCGCATCTACCCGTACATAATAGAAGCAAAAAACTCTGGATTATATATGAACCGATATATATTCATAACAACAACGGTTAGGAAGCTACTTTTAACTTAGCTTCAAAGTGTTGAAGTTGAGAATATCCGCTATCGAAGTCGTCCATGTGCATCTGGTCACGTCACAGAGGTGAGATTTGTCTTTGAACCGTTGCCTACGTGGGATTAACCAATCAAAGCCACAGATCACATGAGTCTTACTTGTGACCCGGATGGATTTTACAAGTATTAATGATTCATATTAAATATGGTCTGTGAATCCAGGTTCATTCAAGTACTTTTCCTTTAGGATACAACTACAACATGACATAGTTTTAGCTAAAGTGAATAGATTTCAAGCATACATGATAAAAAAAAAAGGGCTAAAATTGCATTTGGTTTAGCTTCGAGGTGATGTAAAGCCAGTTTCCTGAGGATCTTTAGATGAAGGTGTATTTACTTAAGGAAACAGCATTTGGATATTTGATTTTGGTGTATATTTTGTAAAGCAAACTTTGAAATAAAAAAAAAAGAGGGCAGACAACAAAGTGACCAGAGGCAGAGAGGGTAGAGATATTGGGCGAGCTTCGGCGGCGACCACTGGCGAGCATCGATAGCAATCAAAGGCAACCGTTGGCCAAGCAACCATTAATGGGCGACCCTCGTTGCAGCAGATCTCGTTGCGACCCTCATCGAAGCTCAGCGAAAGCACTAGGTGAGGAATCTAGCTCCGGCAAGGCTCATCGTCGAGGTCAAGTGACCCAATGCAACGAGCAGCTGGAGTTGTGTGACCTTAGGTGAGGCAACACCAAGGTCGCACAACCTCGAGATTTCCATATCTAGCCTTTCGACAGTTGGGCTTCCTAGATATGGCCCTTCAACAGTCGGCATGACCCTAGGCAAGGGCCGCTGAGGTTGTGCAACCCTAGGCGAGGCAACGGCAAGGTCGCGTCAGCCTTGCAATGAGTCGTCGAGGTCGCACAACCACCGGCAAGCCAAATCTAGACTTCGGCACCGCGCGAGCCTTACAACAGGTCACTGAGGCCACGCGACCCCAAGTGACGAGACATCAATGGCGTGCTACCCCAAGCGAACCCACGCTGGCATCCGTCTAGCTCCTCCGAGCCACCTCCACGAGGTCTAGATTTGCAAGGAGATGATGAATAGTCGTGAGGGCAAGAGTGGAATATGAATTAGTAGGCGCAATTTTAGAAAAAAAAAGGTTCATTAACATTGGAAGCTGTCTTCCGAAAATGCTAAAAGCCCATGGTAACTCCCCGTTTGCCTTGGGCTTTCAGTTTTGTCAACACTAGAATCTCTCCAAATTGATCCAAAAAAAAGATTTACAAAATGCCATAACTTTTTCTCGGGAACTTTAAAAGCTCAAATCTCTAGGAAAAACTGAATGAAATGCATCATAAATATTATTGTGTATGTGAATTAGAACATGACATGGATTCTATGTTTCCAAGTCAAGTGTAAATAATTGCATACTTCGCCATCCACTCGTAATCTCATCTGCATATTGGGAACATACCCTCTCTATAGTCGTGGGGCATTGATTGTTGGAGATTTGTATTCACGAGATTTATCGTGCAAACTCGTTAGTAGTCGCACTGGCGGGTTGACTTTAAAGTAAGTCGTTCTTTTAGATATGTCCAGTCTTTTCGTGTGCCATCATTCTCATGAAATATCCCAACACCCGCGCGCGCGGACGACTTTAAAAGCGACGACCTTTGCCTTTCGTCAGTCAATTTAATATATTTTTAATATGTGGGGACAATAAAGAAAGATCCAATCTAAGGCTCCGATCGTTTGGGAGAAAATATTCTCCCGGAAAATATTTTTCGGGTTTTTCGGTGTTCGGGGGGCGGAAAATGTTTTCCGTGGGAAAATATTTTCCTTCCCCCCCTCACAAAATAGCCTAAGTCTACGGAAAATGACTTCCGCTTCTTCAAAAGCGGAAATCATTTTCCGGAGCTTCTTCTTCTTCTTCTTCACTAAGGTCGCCGGCCGCCGCCACATCGCCGCCCGCATCGCGCCGCCGCCCAGCACGCCGCCGGACGTTGGCCGTCGGTCGCCGTCGCCGGACGCGGACGTTGGCCTTGATCGCCGGGCCGCCGCCGCCGCCCGCCGCCCGGCCGCCCAGTGCCGCCCGCCGCCGCGGACACGGGCGTTAGCCATCGGTCGCCCGGCCGCCCGCCCGCCTTGCCGCCGCCGGGCGCGGACGTTAGCCATCGGTCGCCCGGCCTTGTTGCCGCCACCGCCGCCGTCACCAGCCGCCGTTGCCACCGCCGCCGGACGCCGGCGAAAAATATTTTCAAAAACTTTTTCATATTGATCGCCGAACACCGGAAAATTATGTTCCGGGAAAACATTTTCCAGGAAAATGACTTCCGGGAAAATATTTTCCAAAAGAAGAATATTTTCCGCCAAACGAACGGAGCCTAAATAAATATATATATTTGTGTGCACGTATGTGTTTGTTATATGTGCTACATATTATGCAATACTCTTATCATTCTATGAGATGAAATATTTATGTCATTCTAACCAATATCTCAATTTACTGAAGAAAATCAGAAGAATTAAAAAGATAACGATTTAAAAGTAAATTTCCCAAGAGAAGAATGTTCTACACTGAAAGCCATAATACACGGTCTTTTTCTTTTACAGTACATACTGCTATTTATATTAAGAAGACAACCAGATGAAAAACTCGTGTGAAAAATATTAGCCATGCCACATGTCACTCAATTATTCCTTAACCCATTACCACTCTGTAGTTAGATTTACTCAGCTGGGACTAGGGTTAAGGCAGCGAAACGGTTGTGCATTCCTCCATTTGGCTCGTGACACTTGTCTCTGAAGAAAATAATTCCTTCTGCTCTTTTTTCTCCACCTTGCTCTATAGAAACGGAATTGGTTTTGCTGTGGCAATGAGATGAGTTGCACATGTTGCTCTTCACCTTGTGAGAAACCAAAATCTCTTCTTGAATTGTTGATAACTTCTTTAAATCTGGACATTTCTCTTCTTCTACACCATCCGATGGTTCACCAATATTATTAACCTTATCGGCCACCCTCAAACTAGGATTAGGTGGAAAACCTAGTCCCAGTTTTTATCGTAACCTGCAATGATCAAAGCGCGGTAAAGCTTTTGTAAATATGTCAGCAATTTGATGAGTAGTAGGAATATAGCGAACTTCAAGTGACTTGAGAGCGACTTTCTCTCGAATGAAATGAAAATTGATCTCCACGTGCTTTGTCCTTGCATGAAGGACTGAATTCGCTATCAATGAAATAGCCGACCGATTATCACTGTAAAGCACAGTCGGACCCGTGAGCGGAATACCCAAATCTCTCAATACAAAGAAACCCATGTAAGATCGGCCGTGGCAAAAGATAAGGCCCTATATTCAGCCTCCATCGATGACCTTGACACTGTCACTTGCCGTTTTGTGGACCATGAAATGATATTCAATCCCAAGAAAGTGCAAAACCTGGTGGTTGACCTCTGAGTCTCAGAATAACCAGCCCAATCAGAGTCCGCATACCCGTATCAATTCAGTGTGCTATTAGAGTGAAGATAAAGCCCCAGTTGCTAAGTTCCCTTCACATACTCAACACCCGTTTTAACAATTTGAAATCACCATTCGTAGGAGAATGCATTTTCTGATAGATTTGATTTACTGAAGAAGAGATGTTCGGTCTTGTGATCATTAGATATTGTAATCCACCCGCAAGACTTCGAAAGGAGTGAGGATCATGAAAAGGTTCCATGTTTTGTACCGTTGGATGAGTTTTGATAGGCAATGGGGTCTCAATCGGCTTACTGTCTTGCATTTATGCTTTCTGAAACAAATCACCAGCATATTTAAATTGTGTTAGAAATAGGTCCGGACCCGTAAACTTGGCTACAATACCGAGAAAATAGTGAAGTCGTCCAAGATCTTTCATAGAAAAATTTATGCTTAAAGCTTCTATTAATTCCTGAAGTAGAGATGATGAGCTGCCCGTCAAAATAATGTCATCAACGTATAATAATAATACCAAGGTGTGCTGACCCGTGTGAAGAACAAACAATGACTAATCGGTAGAGCTGCAATGAAATCCCCGTTCCAGCAAAAAGTTGCTGAATTTTTCAAACCAAGCTCGCGGAGCTTGTTTTAAACCATATAACACCTTCTTGAGTAAACAAACCGAGTTAGGCATCGTAGAACTCACAAAACCCGGCTGTTGTTCCATAAACACCATCTCATTCAATGACCCGTGAAGAAACGCGTTCTACACATCCAGTTGATGGATAAACCATCCTTTAACAATTGCCACGGAGAGGATAATTCTCACGGTTGCCTGTTTAACCACAGGACTGAAAGTTTCGGCGAAATCAATGCCTTCCTCTTGATGGTACCCTTTTCCCATTAATCATGCTTTCAGTTTATCAAGGTTTCCTTCCGCATCCAACTTGGCTTTGAACACCCACTTACATTTGACGATATTCATTTCTGAAGATCTTGGTACTAGCTCCCATATTTGATTTAATTCGAGAGCCTCCAATTCTTCTATCATAGCTTTCCTCCAACTCGGGTGACTTAGTGCTCCTTTAACTGCTTTCGGCTCTTTTGGGATCTCACGTGCTATAGAGAGAACATACTTCGGATTGGGCTTCCTTATTCCCGATTTCAACCTTGTTTGCACTGGGTGAGTATATTGTTGTTGAGTGGATGGAACTGGTAAATCACTTGAGGCAAAGACTGTTGCTTCTTCATGTGTTTCATAGTCTGTGCATGGTTCTTGTGAACCCAACTATGATTGTTGCACATTTGTCTCATTTGGCGGTTCATAATTTTGTTGTCCAGAGCTGTTATCATCAAATAGAAATCCCATGCTCGTGTGTTGTAATGTTTTCCCTTCACTCACTGTTGTTTCAGATTGTCTAGTAAAGAATTCCACCCCTTGTAACCAAGTATGATACAACTCCGAATACCCAGGAAAAACAGTTCCCAATTTATCAGAAAATGGGAATCTCGTCTCATTAAATATCACGTGATGACTTACATACACCCTTCTTGTAGGCGGATAAAGACATCGATAACATTTATGTCTCTGACTGTACCCAAGAAAAACACAGGGTAATGAGCGTGGATCGAACTTTGTTGCACCATACGGTCTAAGGTGTGGATTAGGGGTGAGCATGGTTCCAGGTTCTACCCTGGAACCTGAGAACCTGACTAGTGGAAACATGTAGGTTCCAGGTTCCAAAGTATACATGGTAGTTTTCAAGTTCCAAAAATTGGGGAACCTGTTTCGATGGATAGGTTCCAGGTTCTAGGTAGGTGGAACCTGAAACCTGAAACCTAAACAAGTTTTTTGTGTTTTTTCTTGGTCTATATCTTTGCATGATCCTGCCGTGTTTCATGGCGTTAGATAATGAGCGTATAATCTGGAAACACTAGTCTGAGCTTTCATTTTATGACTTGTTAATGTTTTATATTTTTCGTGTGTCTAAATATAAGTTGTGGTTAATTGATCATAACAGTAAGTGGTGGTCATTAAAGGTGATGATTCATTACAATTGTTCAATTAATAATATAGGTGAAACCTGAGTAGACTCTGGAACCAACCCTCGAACCTTGATAGGATAGGTTTCAAGTTCCAAAAAATGATGAACCTATTATCATGGGTAGAACCTATACGGAACATGGAACTACTCAGCCCTAGTATTGATTCACGCAATGACTTCTCATTTTAGTTATATTTATTTGAACAGTAATGTCAGGAAAACTAGTCTTTTGTATTCTCTTTGATGAATGACAATTTTGTTCAGTATTATTGCGTTCATTTTCGATTTGATGAAATTAAAAAAAAAAAACATGTTAGATCCTGGAACTTACCTTGGAACCTGTGACAGGATAAGTTCCAGGGTCCAGCTTCTAACGGGTAGGTTCCACATTCCCAAAATTGAGGAACCTGTACCTCAGGGTATGTTCTAGGTTCCATGTGGAACCTGGAACTGCTCATCCCTAGTGTGGATAGCACTCACACTCAAAGACTCGAAGAAACCCATAATCAAGCGCTTTACCAAAGAGCTTACCAAACGGACTACTCTTTCCCAACACCGGTGATGGCAGCAGATTGATGAGAAATGTGGTAGTCAGAAACGCATCGACCCAATAAATCAACGGTACCCGTGCATGGTAGAGCATAGAAAGACCCAAATCAACGATGTGCTGATGTTTCCTTTCGGCATTTCCATTCTGTTCTGGCGTATATGGGCAGGAGACAAACATTTTAATTCATTTCTCATTCAAATGATTAAAAAACCGGCTGCTATTGAATTCCCCTCCACCGTCGCATTGGAAAGATTTAATTTGACTTTCAAATTGGTTCTCAACAAGATTTTGGAACATGACAAAGATCGAGAAGAACTCAGACTTTCTCTTCATTGGATACACCCATGAGAACCGTGAAAAACTGTCTATGAAGACTACATAGAATTTAAACCGTTGAAAAGATTCTACCGGGGCAGGCCCCCACACATCACAATAGATTTTTTCAAGCCGTTTACTAGTTAGGGATTCCGAGATATTGAAGGGTAGCTTGCTGCTTTTTCCAACCTGGCAGCTGTTTCAGTATGAGAAAATAACATCCTCAATTTGAGGCCGACCATGCTGTTTCTAAAACGCGACATTTGTTTGTCTTTTCTTGTGTAGTTTCTCTTGGCTCTCAGATGTACAACCTTGCTTCCTAACCATCATAGAGAGAGCATCTACCTGTATATAATTGAGGCAAAAAAACTCTATATTATATTTGAACCGATATATATATTCATAACAACAACGGTTAGGAAGCTACTTTTAACTTAGCTTCAAAGTGTTGAAGTAGAGAATATGCGCTATCAAAGTCGTCCATATGCATTTGGTCACGTCACGGAGGTGAGATTTGTCTCTGAACCGTTACTAATGTGGGTTTATCCAATCAAAGCCACAGATCACATGAGTCTCACTTGTGACCCAGATGGATTTTACAAGTATTAATGATTCATAAAATATATGATCTATGGATCCATATTCATTCAAGTGCTTTTCCTTTAGGAGATAATCATAACACGTTTTAGTTACAGCTGAAATGAATAAATTTCAAGCATACATGATGAAAGTGCTAAATTGCGTTTGGTTTAGCTTCGGGGAGATGTAAAGCCATTTTCCCAAAAATCTTTGGATGAAGGTGTATTTGTTGAAAGCAAATAGCGTTTGGACATTTGATTTTGGTGTATATTTTGTAAAGCAACTTCAAAGTGAAAAAAAAAAAAAAAAAAAAAAAAAAAGGGCAGACAAATGGGCAACCAGAGGCAGATAGGGCAGGGATAATGGATAAGCTTTGGTGGCAACCACAGGCGAGCATCAATGGCAATCAGAGGTGACCGTTGGCCAAGCGAGCATTAATCAGCGACGCTCATCGAAGCAGATCTCGTTGCAACCCTCATCTAAGCTTATTGAAAGCACTAGGCGATGAATCTAGCTCAGGCGAGGCCCGTTGCCGAGGTCGAGACCCCAGGCTAAGGCCATCAAAGTCAAGTGACCCAGCGTAACGAACTGTTGGAGTTGTGTGACCTTAGGTGAGGCGACACCAAGGTCGCACAATCTCGATATTTCCATATCTAGCCTTTCAACAGTTGGGCTTCCTGGACATGGCCCTTCGACGGTCGGCATGACCCTAGGCAAGGTCCGCTGAGGTTGTGCGAACCCAGACGAGGCAACGACATAGGTCGCGTGAGCCTTGCAACGGGTCGTCGAGGTCGTGCAAACTCGAGCAAGGCAAATATAGACTTCGGCGCCGCGCGAGCCTTACAACAGGTCGCCGAGGCCACGCAACCCCAAGTGACGAGACATTGATGGCACGTGACCCAGGCGAACCCACGTTGGCATCCGTCCAGCTCCTCCGAGCCACCTCCGTGAGGTCTAGATTTGCAGGGAGATGATGAATAGTCGCGAGGGCAAGAGTGGAATATGAAAATATTAGTAGGCACAAGCTTAAAGAAAAAAAAGTTCATTAACCTTAGAAGCTGTCTTCCGAAAATGCTAAAAGCTCAAGATAAGTCCCTGCCTGCCTTGAGCTGCTTTCAGCTTTGCCAATGCCGGCATCTCTCCAAATTGGCTACAAAAAAAAAAAATTTACCAAACGCCCTAACTTTTTTCCGAAAACTTTAAAAGCTCAAAGTCCCCTGGAAAAACTGAATCAAACGTATCATAAACATTATTGCATACGTGAATTAGAACATGACACGGATTCTATGTTTGCAAGTCAAGCTTAAATAATTGCATCTTCCGCCATCCACTCGTATTCTCATCTGCATATTAGGCACATACCCTCTCTATAGTCGTGGGGCATTGATTGTTGGAGATGGTATCCACGAGATTTATCGTGCAGGCTCCTTAATAGTCGCACAGGCGGATTGACTTTAAAGTAAGTCATTCTTTTAGATATGCCCAGTCTTTTCGTGTGTCATCATTCTCGTGTAAATATCACAACACCCGCGCGGACGACGTAAAAAGCGACGACCTTTGCCTTTCGTCAGTTAATGTAAATATCACCTCATCGGCGATAGACAGACCCTTTATATTTTTTAATATTTGGGACAATAAAAGAAAGATCCACTCTAAATAAATATATATATTTGTGTGTATGTATGTGTTTGTTACATGTGCTGCATATTATGCTCTCTTATCATTCTATGAGATGAAAAATTCATGTCATTCTTACCGATATCTCAATTTACCAACTCTTATTTGAGTTTATTAATCTTTATTTGAATGGTTAATACCATGAAAAACCCCAAACTGGTATACTTGTGACAAATTTACCAAAAACTAATTTTTTGACCCATAAAAATCTCAAACTTCTACACTTATGACAAATTTACCTTTCGTTAAATTAAATTAATACAAAAAAAAATCACAAACTCGTATACCTGTGACAAACGGAGAGTAAAACCACAAACTAATACATCTGTCAACTGTCACGTGTCATTAACTCAGTAATTTGACAGTAAAATTTAACGTAGAGTAAATTTGTCACAAGTATACCGATTTGAGTTTTTCGATGATCAAAAAATTAGTTTGGGGTAAATTTATTACAAGTGTACCAGTTTGGGGTTTTTCGTTATATTAACCCTTATTCGAAAGTTCTCAATTGAATTTTTTTTGATTAATTTATCAATTAATCGTGGATTACCAAACAATTCTCTTTTGAAGTTACATTTACTTTAATATATCAACTTTTGTTCTCGATTATCATTTTTTTTTATTTATCTTTCGACTAAACTCCTTAAATTTGTTCACTTATGAACTTTTTGTCTGACACGTTATTTTTTTTACGCACGAAAAAGGAATCGCGCTACTTCAACGCACTAAAACCTTCAACGAAGTTCATAACCAAGCTTTAAGGAATCAATCCTTCCGCAACAGACTTCGAACTCTACATAAAACTAACATGAAGGACCTCTTCGAGTTCGTTCGAGGATGCAATCGGTGTCGGCGAGGTTCCAGTAAAGAAGGAGCTCATCAATGACCGCGAGATTGTCTCTGGTCTTCGAGATTCCCCAAAATATCTTCTCGGCGTCGCTCTTCCCCTTCTCCTTTATCAACCGGCCAAGCGGAGTCAAGAAGCCTGTCCGGCTCGCTGCGCACCGGAACCTGGAATCGGCTGGTCAAGAGAGCGAGGATGCAGTGGACCGGTTGGGAGGGAAGTGGAAGAGGAAGCGAAGCGGATGTGGTGGCAGCGGTGAGAGATGACTCGAAGGAGAAGGTGAAGCCATGGATGGTTCTCTTCTCAGTCTCAGTTCTTCTCACTCTCGAAGCTCCACGTTCGAAGACGATGATATGTGCAACGCACAAAGTGTGGATAAACCGAGCAGGTGATCCGCTGTCGTTTAGGCAAACTAAGATGGACGATGTTCTATTTCCCTTTTGATATCTCCTTTTCTTCGACCATCTCTTTCTTGCTCTCTTCGAATCCAACCGCTGAGATTGATTCTAGGAAAATTAGATTCTAGTCATAGCTCAAGAACATATGGAGATTCGTAAACAATTTTAGATAAACAACGCGTCCTTCTACCACAATCCCATCATACTATGTATAAAATGAGATTATATATGATTTTCACTTTTATAACCAATTTATTTTAATTGCCAAGGCAAAAATTAATGGATATTTCTTTTCACTTTTCGTCTCTCTTTGACCAGTGGGAAGCTATGCTGATGACAAAAGAGCTTGTCAATGGTGGCCCCAGTTGAAGTCTACTTAGCTACCTATGCGATAGTGGTCGACTGAGTGAAGATTTGTCTCTATGCAAACGACGATTAATGCCTTGTACAGGATGGGTGGGATGGGGGATGTTGAAAAGATTAAGTAGACCCTTTCGATTAAAATGTAAATGAATAACAAATTTACTAAACAGTACACAATTTACTTACTAGTGAATTATATTCTAATCAAGCCATTAAGGGGTTTGCTCTCCTTGTTACCAAAAAAAAAAAATTGCCCCGAATTGCATTATGTAACCAACATATATGTAATCATCTTCTTTAAAACTACATGTTACCTTTATAATTTATTTAATTTTTCATTGAATCTATGTAAATATTCTCATTTAACCAGATTATGTTCTCTTAAGAAGATAATCGTGCACACACTAGTAATCTAGAAAGTGAAAACCTAACAAATGGGAACCGTAACTATTAATGCATTTGTATAGATCATTACATTGTACACATGAACGAGGATCATTGGCATGGATAAGGCACATTTTTGCAACCAAACATGCCTTTCTTATTTAACAGTAAATTCATGCTTCATCGTTTAAGTTCTATGCAGATCCGTATTGGTTCAGGGTAAGCGTAGGTACAGGGTAGAATCAAAAACCACACCAAACGGGCCATAGGAACTGGTCTGATTCCCGGTTCCAAAAAAAGTGAAACCGTTACTATGTGATTCGGTTCCCGATTCCTAGGTAAGAACTTAATCGAATAATCAAACCAGGAACCGATGAATCGCAGTTACACGTTTTGAGTTTTGAATTATTTATTTTTATTTTATGTGTACATCTTTTATAAATTGTTGCTATTGATAAATGATGATTTTTATTATTGTGTTCACTTTCATTTTGCTTAACTAAAAGTGAAAGAAAAAAAGGAAGGAAAAAATGAAACAAAGAAAGAAAAATATAGGTCGATTCCCTTGTATAGAGTGGTCTATGCTCATAACAAAACTTGGCTAATGCAGGTATTCAGTCCTCTTGGTGCCCCATACGGAACTCTTAGATCTCAACAAATGTAGGTATTCAGTCCCTTTGGTGCCTCTTGCAAGACTCTCAGAACTTAGCGAATGCAAGTATTTAGTCCCCTATAGTGCCCTCATAGGTCTTACCCTGTCGAGAACAATTTTTAACGTCCAACTAAATTCTTATCTATCGGGACCGATTTTTAGCATCTAGCTAAATTCTTACCCGTTGGGACTAACTTTTAACATCTAGCTTAATTCTTACTCTGAACATAACGCTTTATGGCCTCATTATCAGAATAAGGTACTATCTTACTATTCTAACATCCCTAATAGCATACAAGAACCAATCAACAGAGTGGGTTTCGAGTTTCAGGGTATTGGAACACTAGGAAATCAGTTTTGATAGGGCAAATTTCAAGTTTTAGGTGAAACTTGGACTGATTCTGAAATCGCGCACCCCTAATATTAGTAACTTGGTAATCGAATTATTATCGTGCTTGAATATTTTTTTTTCGTGAATTTAATGAGTTTTGAACGAGAACTTTAGGATTGTGACACTGTACCCGAGAAAGGTGCAATCATCGATGTGCCTTCTAGATACCATACAAATTTGCTCAACTGCCACACAATTACAAATTATCCACACTTTCTTTTGTGTAAGAAAGAGAAAGCAGGTGGGAGAGTGATCACATCGAGATCAATCCTTTCTTTTGGCACGTACTCCTTCGCGCAGCCAATCGCACCAAAAACTTCATCGTTTTGAGTTAAAACGACTTGGCGCGTGTATTGAGGTCAAGTCAAGCGTTCCATCCTCATAGTAATTCTCTTTATTATCCAATTAGATAACACCAATGCTTTGCTAGATCCACTTTTTTGGTTATCTTGTTTCGTGAAGATTATTACCTTTAAGGGGTGCGTTTATTTTGGTGAAAGTATTTTTCGGGAAAGTATTTTCTAGACTTTCATCTATTTGATTATTCTCGAAAATGATTTGGTCAATCGAAAACACTTTCCGATCAAGGAAAATATTCATATATAAATTTAGGAAAGTGAATTCTCTAATTTAAAAAGGTGAAAACACTTTCCGGAATTGATTATCTTAAATTTGTTAATATTTTAATTTTCTTTTCTTTTTTTTGTTTTCTTTCTTTTCTTTTCTTTTTCTTTTTTTCTTTTTTTCTTTTCTTTTTTCTTTTTCCTTCTTCCTCCCTCCGCCGGTTGCCGGCCTCGACGACGGTCGGCGACCGGTCACAGGCGCGGGCCAGCCTCGTAGGCTCGGCCGATCTAGGCGAACTCGAGCTCAGCCGAGGTCAGCGAGATGCGAGCTTGTTAGCCCAAGGTCCGTTGAGGCCAGCGAGCTCGCGGCTCGCCAAATCCAGGCGAGTTGAGCTCGAGCTTGACGGAGACCGGCGAGCTCAAGCTCGCCTATGGCCGTCGCCGGCTGGTCGGGGCGGAGGAAGAGGAAAAAAAAAGGAAAGAAAAGTGTCGCGACCGAACTCCCGAGCCCTTTTTTTATCGAACATGCCAAAAAAAGGGGGGCTCGCCTTGGTACGTGCTAAGTCTAGGTTCGGGACTTAACTCGGGCTCTCCCAAGCCCATACCATATCGCGACTTAGGGTTTAAGTTTTTAACATGCAAGTGGTTTATATCAAGGGGTCGCCACTAATCGATTTGGGGTGGGTCGATTAGAAACCCAAATAGGGTGATGGGAGAATCACCCTATTCCTACGAACCAGAGATTAAATGAGTTCGGGGACTTTGTTACACTAGTTGGATAACTAATGCCCTTTCGGTACCATTTTACCCTGTTCATTTTTGAAAACATTTGTCAGGCAATTTGGATTGATTTTAGGACCTTTCTCCTAACATGTGAGGTGATCAAGCGAGTGCATAATCAGAAACGATTAGCAATCAGGAACACAACAATGTATGCAGCCTAAGGTTCTAATCTTAACTAAGTCAGATGACATTCAAAAACACAACAGCTCATGGAATTGTATTAAAAACATGCATAACAGTAATAAAATTAACATGCAAAATACTACCGCACAACCTCAGAATTGTCTAATTTAAACAAGACAATAACATGCATAATAATACAATAAATTAAAACAACAACAATATATCACATAATAATAAATTTTTATTTTTTTTAAAAAAAAATTTGAATTTTTTTTTTTCGAAATATATATAGTACAGAAAGAAAAAAAAAAGAAAAAAAATTTTAAAATTTTTTTTTAAAATTTTTTTTTAAAAAAAAATAAAAAAAAATAATATAATATTAAACCGGGTCGGGTCGCGGATCCGGGCCGGGTCGGAACCGACCCGGGTCAACGGATCCGACCCGGGCGTTGACCCGGGTCGGATCGGTCAATCCGGATCGGGTCGGAACCGACCCGGGTCAACGGATCCGACCCGGGCGTTGACCCGGGTCGGATCGGTCAATCCGGATCGGGTCGGAACCGACCCGGGTCAACGGATCCGACCCGGGCGTTGACCCGGGCTCGGATCGGTCAATCCGGATCGGGTCGGAACCGACCCGAGGTCAACGAGATCCGACCGGGCGTTGACCCGGTCGGATCTGAATCCGGGTCGGTCGGAACCGACCAGTCAACGGATCCGACCCGGGAGTTGACCGGTCGGATCTGATTCGGGTCGAATCAGACCCGAATATACTGATTCCGCGGGGAGGGGGCGCCGGAGAGGCCAAAATTGGCCGTCCGCCGGCTGACCCAGACCGGCGCCGACCTGAATCCGGCCCCTGGGAGCTGCCACCAAGCTTCGCCGCCCGCCTCGGTCACCGTCCGACCGCCTGCTCGCCGGCCGGCGATCGAATCAAACCCGGCCTCTTTGAGGTATTTTGTCGAACACCTGGCGTGCAGAGACCAAAATGGAAGATTTCGACCTGTTCCGGCGACCTGGTCGGCTCCGGCGGCCTAGCTTACCTTTGGTGACGACGTATGCACGGTGGGGGACGACGGTATGGACCGGGACTCGCGCGAAACGGCCGGCGCAGGTCCCGGCCAAACCGAGCACAAAAAACAGGGCAAAACAGAGGGGCTTCTCGGCCAGGGGGAGCTCACCGGTCGACGGTGCGTCAGGGCGGCTTTCCGGCTACTCCGTGGGCGACGGCGACGCTGCTGATTGTCTTTCTTGCTCCAGCGTGGCCTCGGTTTACTCTCTCTCCCTCTCTATTCTCTCTCTCCTCTCTCGGTTCTGTTTTTCTCTGTTTTTTTTTTTAAAATCGCCGACCGGGGGTGTTTCCGGGGGTTGCCGGTCGGCTTGCTGGAGACGGCGAGACCGGCTGGGACCTGTGAGACGCTCCCAGGCTCCTCTCTCTTCTCTGTTTCACTCTAATTCTCTCTGGGTCTCTCTCGGACTCTCCGTTTTCTCTCTCAAAATTGGCCGACCGGGGCTCTCTCTCTCTCTCTCTGGCTATTTATAGCCGGACGACGGACGATGGCTTCCCTCTCCGTGGCGTCTGCGTGACGATGGCCTGCACCGGCCTAGGCTCCGCGAATTCCGCGGCCATAGGCCGGTGCAGAGGGGGTGTCAGTTCCGGGATGCAGAGGAGAGAACAGAGAACCGGGAGAGAGGAGGGGATAAGGGCGAGCCGGGAAGACGGGGAGGACGGGACTGGCAATTAATGCCAGTCCCGTCGGCGTAAGCTCATCCGGCCTCGCTCTCGGCCGGATAGCGACGCCCGAGGAGCTCCGACGCCGCCGTGCGTCACGCCGCCGTCGAGCACGAGAGGCGAGAACAGGGGCGGCGAGAGCGACGGGGGAAGAAGGAAGGAGGAGGGCCGGGCCAGGCCAGGCCCAGCCGGCGCGGAAGAAGAAGAAGAAGAAGAAGAAGAAGAAAATGGGCTGGGCCGCGCGGGGAGGAAGAAAAGAAAAAGAAAAGGGAGCGGGCCGGGCCCGTGCGAAAGTAAAAAAAGAAAAGGAAAAGGGGCCGGGCCCGGGGGGAAAAAAGGAAAAAAAAGAAATGGGCCGGGTCGGCCCAGCTCCGACCCGGCCCGACTCGATTTTTTTTTTTTTAAATTAAACTCTATAATAGACTCTATTAGTGCAAATGTACCTAATTTCTATATGCAATGCATTTAAATAGAAATATTTTTGTTTTAGGAATTAAATAAAATTAACTCCTAAATTTTGTGCAATTAATTTTGGGCAAATTAAAAATAGGTGTCAACAAAAAGAAAAAATAAAAAGAAAAGAGAAAAATAATTAAAAAATCGATCTTTTAAAAAATAAAAGAAAAATAAAAAAATAATATAAAATTCGATTTTTTTAAAATAAAAAATAAAAAAAATCGATTTTTTTGTTCGAAATAAAGTCATGAAATTAAAATCATTTTTCAAATAATATCCAAACCCCAGAAAACGTTTTCGATCATATATTACCAGACAAAGGAAAACTAACCGTTTTCTTAGAAAATGATTTCCTGGAAAATATTTTCCAAAAACATTACGTTTTTCGTGAAACAAACGCACCATAAATTTCGTTCCATAGACTCATTTTGTACCAATTCAATTTCTGGGGCATTACACATTAGCAATATCTGAAAAGATGAAATGATTCTTTGGTAAATAATAGGGAAAACAATACAAATAGTTTTTGAACTTTAGCCCAACGTGCGATATCATTTTTGGACTTTAACTATTGGTAAATGTTCAATATAGTCCTTCTGTTTGCTCAAACGACATATCATATGTTATTTGATGTTGTCGATTGTTATATGCTTAGTTGGATTTTTAAAAATGATAAGTCAATAAGTCCATCTTTCTACGCATCTACTTTAAAAAAGGAAAACAAAAATTAGGGCATTAACATGTCTATCGTTATTTGATGACGTTGATTATTATATCATAATTTAATATGAATATCTTACTTGGATATTATATGTATAACATTTTTTGCTTGTCCATATTCAAACTTAACATATCGGAAGCCACATCAGTATATTCCATTAATTAGACTTAATAAAAAGATGACATTGAACATTTTCATATAATTTAGAGACTAAATTGAACATTTACCAATAGTGTCACGCCCCGAACCCCAACGGGCTCGCAACACCCTTTCTATGGCCATATTGAACGCGACGTCCCAGGACGCGTCGCCGACATATACGAAACACGCAAAGACGTACGCAAGCGGAAGCGAAATTTAAGCAACCCTGACGATAGTTAATGACAAGGGGTAGCACTACAGCATTCACAAATACACAACATCAAAAGGGAACAGTGGTTGGGTAGCCTACTTCACTATACAAAAAAGGAGCATCCAAAGATGAAACGAAGCATCAAATACCCAAGGTCACTCCCGGTCTCTGAACCGCACGTGACGACTATCCGTCACTCCAAACCTGAAAATGTTTAACAACGGAGGATGAGATAAATCTCAATAAGTAGACAACCTAAACCCCACATAGGCCAATGCGTACCCAGACGAGTCTCCACATGCAATATAACAACCGACAAATAAAATCCACATGAACGTACTTACCTCTCCTCAAATCATGCGCCAACTCTGCATATTAGTCAATTCACATTAATGCAATAACACCCAATGTACATATCACTTTCATTCGAGCGCCATACACAAGTACATTCACCCAATTCAATTAAGCACATTTCGCATGCGTGTCCAGCCACTTTCCACGACCCGAGTCAACACCCCACAGGTCAGCTTTCCGATCAATCCGGGCTTTGTCTCGCGTCAACACGCCTCAGGACCTTTCTCACTACCCGGGTCAACACCCCACAGGTCCTCTCTCACAACCCGGGTCAACACCCTACAGGTTGGCAGCCCTCCGATCGATCCGGGCTTGTTCAAGCAAACACATACGCCACATAATTCAATCAATTCCACGTCTTTCACATAATCAAATATCACACAACCAATTCCAAACGACCACAATACAATTCGCCATTCTAACACGTCGTACTATTCAAATTCAATTCACGAACTCACCACATTAGCCCACCAATCCGACATTCAAGCCGGCCACATCCAAACATCAATTTCACCAACAAACGCCACGACATTCCGGTCATTGAACCCACATAAATGAGCCATTAATTAAGCCACACAATCACCACAATTTAATCCAACAATTAATCACATTCACATAATAGTCCTATTCTAAGCTTAGCCCCTAAACCGATACTAATCACACCCAAAGTACTAGGTACGGTTTAGGGAGTCACTTACCTAAATTTGGCTCAGGAAAAACCGGCAATGGGCCAAAATGGCCCGGGTAAACAGTAACGGGCTCGGCGCGGACGAAGGCGCAACGGGTACGGTGGCCGGCCACGGCCCTCGGCCACGCCCGGGACTCTCGGCCACGGCCGGGAGAGTGGCCTAGGCGGACGGGCAACGGCTGGGCAACGGCTGGGCGACTCGACCAGGAGCAAGGGCAGTGGCCTGGTGCTAAGCCACGGCCCGAGACGCTCGGCCACGGCTGGGCAAGTGGCCGAGCTGCTCGACTACGGCTTGGGCAACGGCTGGGCTGCTCGGCCACGGCCTGGGCGGGCAGCCTGGCTACTCGGCGAGCGGCTGGTCCACGACGGGCACGGCCCGGGATGCTCGACCACGGCTGGGCAAGTAGCCGGCGACGGCTAGGCGAGCTAGCTGGGCGAGACCCGCGGCGGCGACGAGCGACGGCGACGACGACTATGGCGGCGACGGGCGGACGGCGGGTGGTGGCGATCTGGTCCCGGCGAGCGGCGGTCGCGAGGCGAATGCGCGCGGCTGCTGGGCGGTGACAAGCTCGGCCGGAACAGGAGGCAGCTGCGTTGTCGTCGGAGCAGTAGGGGCGACGGCGACGGTGACGGCGACGGTGACGGCGACGGTCGGGGCGGCTGAGGTGGAGGGTCGCGGTGGCTGGGCTGGTCCTGGCAAGCTGGCACGGCGACGCGATGGGCGAGCTTGCTGCCCGCGCGCGACAGGGAGAGGAAAGAGGGAGAGGGGCGATCGGCCCTGGGGCGGACGGTGGGACGAACGGCGGCCTTGGCGGTTGGGCGTGCGGTGGCGCGAGGCGGATGGCCGACGACAGTCGGGCGGGCAGAAGAAGAAGAAGCAGAAGCAAAGGAAGTCACGGCCAAGAGGAAGCAGAAGGAAGAAGAAGAAAGAAGAAAAGAAAGAAAAGAAAAAAAGGAGAGAGAGAGAGAGTGGACGGGTCTGCATGGCAAGGGGAATGGGACGTGCGTGGAGGGGACGCGCGGCAGAGGAGAGAGAGAGAGAGAAAGTCAACTAATCGAGTGCAATCCGATGGTCCTCGTTTAAACTCGAAAACGATCCAACGGCCCACTAAAAATACTACGAGGGATGTCTACTAGTCCAAATCCGCACCCGGTCCAAATTTCACTTTTCATTTATCCCGGGTAATGTCGACGCTGGTCACAATAATATCGACACCGTCCAATTAAATTTATCACGAAACTCCGAGAAATTCGACACCAAAGTTCGAACTCTAAATAACAGCCAAATTCGATCGAGTGTGATTCTAGCGAAATCTCTAATTTAAAAATAACCCAAGAGTGATCAGTTTCGGGCGAGATTTTACTATAAGCACACTGACGAAATACACGCTTTATAAATCCCAAAAATGGGTCGAAATTCGGAATGTCACAACTCTTCCCCCTTACAAAAATTTCGTCCTCGAAATTTACATCCCAACCAAATTATTCGAACAAATGGGGGTATTGGTGTCTCATCAGCTCTTCGCTTTCCCATGTCGCACCTTCGGTTCCATGATGCTCTCAAATTACTTTGACCATCGGAATTGTCTTGTTCCGCAACACTCGTTCCATTCTGTCCTCGATCCTTACTAGCCTTTCCACGTACGACACTCTGTCGTCCACGTCTATTTCTTCATAATTCAGCACGTTGGTCGAATCCGGTTCGTATTTCCTTAACATAGACACGTGGAACACATTGTGAACTTGGGACAATTTCGGCGGTAGTGCGAGACAATAGGCCAAGGTGCCAATCCTCTCTAAGACCTCAAATGGACCCACATACCTCGGGCTTAACTTTCCTTTCTTGCCAAACCGTGACAATCCTCTCATCGGCGATACTTTGAGGAAAACGTGGTCCCCCACTTGAAATTCCAAAGGCCTACGTCTCCGATCCGCATAATTCTTTTGGCGGCTCTGAGCGGTCTTAAGCCTGTCCCGAATCGCCTTGACTATTTCGACTGACTGCTGAACCAACTCGGGACCCGTGATGCTCCTCTCCCCAACTTCATCCCAACAAACCGGTGCTCTGCAAGCCCTGCCATACAGCGCCTCAAACGGTGCTATTCTGATACTCTGCTGGTAGCTATTGTTGTAGGCAAATTCAACCAAATGCAACTATTCCTCCCAACTACCTTTAAAATCCAATACACATGCCAGCAGCATATCTTCCAAAGTCTAAATTGTCCTTTCAAACTGGCCGTTCGTTTGGGGGTGATAGGTCGTGCTAAGTTGTAATTTCGTTCCTAATGCCGTATGAAGACTTTTCCAAAAAGCGACAGTGAATTTAGGATTATGGTCTGAGGTAATCGTCACTGGCACTCCGTGAAGAAGGACTATTTGTCGCACGTATATCTCGGCATACCTTTCCAAGGCGAAGTTCTTTGGCACTGGCAGAAAATGTGCTAACTTTGTCAATCGGTCGACTACCACCCAAATCGAATCATGGCCCCTCTGACTCCTCGGTAATCCCATTACAAAGTCCATAGTGATGTGTTCCCACTTCCACTCAGGGATTTCCAATGGCTGCAACATTCCACCCCGCTTGCAATGTTGCGCCTTCACTTGTTGGCATGTTAAACACTTAGCCACGTGCTTGGCTACATCCACTTTCATGCCGTTCCACCAATAATGCTGTCGCAAGTTCTGATACATCTTCGTACTACCCGGGTGAATACTGTAATTGCTACGGTGAGCTTCTGACAAAATCTCCTCCTTCAGTTCTGCATCACCGGGTACACATAACCGTCCACGGAACTTCAGAATCCCATCCTCGGATACCTGAAAGTCCAATTTCCTTTTTGTGACATCCATACCCAGAATCTTCTGAATCTCCGGATCCGTTGATTGTAAAGCCTTAATCTTAGTCTGGATTTCCAGTTCAATCCTTAATGCTGCAAGCAGGCTCGAGACATGACTCACTTCCAACTTAAACTCCGAATCCCGAACCCCCTCCAACAGAGTCCATTCTTTGACCATCATATGCGTGATGCTCGATTTTCGGCTCAGTGCATCCGCTACTTTATTAGCTTTCCTAGGGTGATACAGAATATCGCAGTCATAGTCCTTAAGGAGTTCCATCCAACGACGCTGTCTCATGTTCAATTCCTTTTGAGAAAACAAGTACCTTAAACTTTGATGGTCCGTATAAATCTGAAATTTCTCCCTACACAGGTAGTGTCTCCAAATCTTAAGAGCGAAAATAATCGCGGCCAATTCCAAGTCGAAGGTCGGATAATTCAGCTCATGCGGTCTCAATTGCCGTGATGCGTATGCCACTACTCTTCCGTGTTGCATTAGTACGCATCCCAATCCTTTTAGCGACGCGTCACTGTAAATCTCATATCCTCCCGGACCTGACGGGATTGTCAATACTGGGGCGGTCGTCAATCTCTGCTTCAACTCCTGAAATCTCCTTTCGCACTTATCCATCCATTCAAACTTCGTCTCTTTCTTTAGTAACCGCGTCAACAGCGTCGCTAATGCCAAAAACCTCTCCACGAAGCGTCTGTAATAACCTGCTAGACCCAAGAAGCTCTGAACCTCGGTTACTATTGTCGGCCTCGGCCAATTCGTGACGGCTTCGATCTTTGTCAGATCCACTGCAATCCCTTCCCCGGATACTACATGTCCTAAGAACGCAACTCGGTGAAGCCAGAATTCGCACTTACTGAACTTAGCGTAGAGTGCATGCTCCCTTAGAACCTTTTTCCAAATGTAACTCGTGCTCGGCGGAACTCTTCGAATATACCAGGATATCTTCTATGAATACGATTACAAACTGATCCAGAAATTCTTTGAATACCATATTCATTAAATCCATAAAGGCAGCAAGGGCATTAGTCAATCCGAACAGCATTACCGTAAACTCATAATGCCCATATCTTGTCATGAATGCCGTTTTCGGTATATCCTCCTTCTTAATCCTCAGTTGGTGGTAACCCATTCTCAAGTCGATCTTAGAAAATATCAATGCTCCTTGCAACTGATCAAACAGGTCGTCTATCCTTAGCAGTGGGTACTTATTCTTAATGGTCACCTGATTTAACTGTCTGTAGTCTATGCACAACCTCAAAGACCCATCTTTTTTTCTTACGAATAACACTGGCGCTTCCCATGGAGACGCACTCGGGCGGATAAAGCCTTTATCCAGCAACTCTTGCATTTGGACCTTTAATTCTTTTAATTCTGACAACGACATCCTATAGGGCGCTTTCGAGATCGGTTCTGTTCCTGGGGCCAACTTAACCACGAACTCCACTTCTCTATCAGGTGGCAATCCCAGCAATTCCTAAGGAAAGACATCAGAGAAATTGCGCACTACGATTATATCTTCTAGCCTCGGCTCTCCAGCCGTCGAATCAACTACAGTTGCCAGAAATCCTTGGCACCCTTCGTCTAACAACTTAGTCACCTCAAGTGACGAGATCCAAGGGATCGAGGTTCCTCCTCGGTTTCCCACAAACTCGAATCTAGGGTGTCCAACCGGATTAAATTGGATCACCCTCGTACTACAGTCCATTACAGCTTTTTGTTTAACTAATCAGTCCATACCAACAATCACATCAAAGTCATACATGGCTAAAACCGTCAAATCTACCCTTTCTTCCCTATCACCAATCATTATCTTATAATCAGGGCATCCAAATGCAATCAACACTTTATCATTCAACGGAGTAGTCACATACAGCATAACTTCAAGCGGTTTCGGTTCAATCCCAGACAATTTAACAAACTGCTCAGATATAAACGAATGCGACGCCCCCAGATCAAATAAAGCATATGCAGCATGATCACAGAGAGAGACCGTATCTATGACCACGCCAGGCGTGTCCTCAGCTTCCCTCCTTGCCATTGCATATACTCCGTCCTTGGGCCAGATAGGTTTCGATTAGTCGGTTGGATAGCTCCGAACTGATTTCCATTCCGGGGCGGCGGTGGCGAGCGCAGCGACCCAACTATCTCGTTATTAGGGCACCTCCCGAACCGATGGCCCATTCCGTCACATATAAAACACGCTCCGCCCCTTTTTGGGCAAGGTCCATTCCCGTGTCTCCCTCCACATAACCGACACGGGGCGTTCTGATAATGGTTTGGCTTCCCGATATTTCTCTGAGCTGGAGGGACAAAACGATTATTTCCCGTCATAGGTCTCTTCCCAAAACGACGGTTGTCCCAAGCCAAGGCCTGTCGCGATCCAGAGGCGGCAGCCCGCTCCATCAAATCTTGCTCAATTGCCCAAGCCCGATCATATATCTCATGATATCCTCTCAAGTTCAGTGAGATCATCTGATTGCGGAGGTCCGGCTTTAATCCATCTCGGAACCTCCTGGCTTTGTCCACTGGGTCCTCTACCATTCTTGGGGCAAATTTGGACGGCCTAGCAAACTCGGCTTCGTACTGATCCACCGACATCTGACCTTGGCGGAGTCTCATGAACTCAGCCAACTTCTGCTCTCAGACACTTTCCGAGAAATACTTGCCATTGAAGGTCTCGGTAAAAACAGTCCAATTCAGGGCAATACCAGCGGGGAACACTTGACCTCTGGTGGCTCTCCACCAATCGCTTGCATTTTCCTGAAGCTGATAGACTGCTAGGGTTACTTTTTCTTCTTCCGTGCATCCCAGCACTTCGAAGACTTTCTCTAGTTCTTTCACCCACCGAGGTGCAGCCTCAGTATCACCTCTCCCATCGAACTTCGGAGGCTTTAACTTCAAAAATTGCTCGACCAGCTTGGACATCGGTCTGTTTGCATTTACCTGTCATTGACCAGGGTTCCCATCATTCACATTGTTCCCAAGATTCCCATTATTCCCATTGGCTCCGTTGGCGGCGGCAATAGCGGCCTCAGCAGCAGAGGCGGCAGTAGCATTCTGCTCTTCAGTCTGCCTACCCATTAAAATCCCGACTTCTTGTAGTACTCTCAGAATTCCATCAACCCGGAGATCCTCTGCAACTCTAGCTTGCGGGGCCACACAACCTCGACCTCGACCTCTACCTCGACCGCTCATTCTCACCGGATCTCACACTCGCCTACCTGCTATAATTCAACTTAGGAATTAGAGACCTAGGCCAACTATACCAGTCTAAAGCCCTAGGCAGTGAATCACAACAATAATTCACTAAGCAGGCAACCAATCACAAACAATACCCAATCACGATCAACATAGTTCGTGCACTTACCTCAAGTCCTAACGCACCTGCACCTCACACAGTAATGCATAAGATCACTCAGCAACCACAATCACATAGTCTGGGGTACGCATGGCACACGAGTCTCCCTAACTAACTACCCCAAAGTCATCGCTCCTTATCACTCCAGGTTTCGACCAACTTGGATCGAGCTGACCTTGCTCTGATACCAAATCAACTGGGATGTCACGCCCCGAACCCTAACAGGTTCGTGACACCTCTTCGATGGTCGTATTGAACGCGACGTCCCAGGACGCGTCTCCGATCCATACGAAACACGCAAAGACGTACGCAAGCGGAAGCGAAATTTAAGCAACCCTGACGATAGTTAATGACAAGGGGTAGCACTATAGCATTCACAAATACACAACATCAAAAGGGAACAGTGGTTGGGTAGCCTACTTCACTATACAAAAGAGGGGCATTCAAAAATGAAACGAAACATCAAATGCCCAAGGTCACTCCAAACCTGAAAATGTTTAACAACGGGGGATGAGATAAATCCCAATAAGTAGACAACCTAAACCCCACATAGGCCAATGCATACCCAGACGAGTCTCCACATGCAATATAACAACCGACAAATAAAATCCACATGAACGTACTTACCTCTCCTCAAATCATGCGCCAACTCTGCATATTAGTCAATTCACATTAATGCAATAACACCCAATGTACATATTACTGTCATTCGAGCGCCATACACAAGTACATTCACCCAATTCAATCGAGCACATTTCGCATGCGTGTCCAGCCACTTTTCACGACCCGGGTCAACGCCCCACAGGTTAGCTCTCCGATCAATCCGGGCTTTCTCCCGCGTCAACACGCCTTAGGACCTTTCTCACTACCCGGGTTAACACCCCACAAGTCCTTTCTCATAACCCGGGTCAACACCCTACAGGTTGGCAGCCCTCCGATCGATCCGGGCTTATTCAAGCAAACACACACGCCACATAATTCAATCAATTCCACGTCTTTCACATAATCAAATATCTCACTACCAATTCCAAACGATAACAACACAATTCGCCATTCTAACACGTCGTACTATTCAAATTCAATTCACGAACTCACCACATTAGCCCACCAATCCGACATTCAAGCCGACCACATCCAAACATCAATTTCACCCACAAACGCCACGACATTCCGGTCATTGAACCAACATAAATCAGCCACTAATTAAGCCACACAATCACCACAATTTAATCCAACAATTAATCACATTCACATAACAGTCCTATTCCAAACTTAGCCCCTAAATCGATATTAATCACACCCTAAACAAGTCTAAATAATACCCAAAGTACTAGGTAGGGTTTAGGGAGTCACTTACCTAAATTTGGCCCAGGAAAAATCTGCAAAGGGCCTAAATGGCCCGAGTGAACAGTAGCGGCTCGGCGCGGGCGAGGGCGCGACGGGCACGGTGGCCGGCCACGGCTCGGCACGGCCCTCGGCCACGCCCGGGACTCTCGGCCACGGCCGGGTGAGTGGCCTAGGCAGACGGGCGATAGCTAGGCAACGGCCGGGCAACGACCGGGCGACTCGGCTACGGGCAAGGGCAGCGGCCTCGTGCTCGGCCACGGCTCGGGATGCTCAGCCACGGTTGGGCAGGTGGCCGGGCTGCTCGACCATGGCCTGGGCAGCGGCTGGGTTGCTTGGCCGTGGCCTGGGCGGGCGGCCTGGCTACTCGGCGAGCGGCTGGGCCACGACGGGCACGGCCCGGGATGCTTGGCCACGGCTAGGCACCTGGCTCGGCAGGTGGTCGGCGACGGCCAGGCGAGCTAGCTGGCCTGCTAGCTGGGCGAGACCCGCGGTGGCGACGAGCGATGGCAACGGCTACTATGGCAGCGACAGGCGGACGGCGGGCGGTGGCGAGCTGGTCCCGACGAGGGGCGGTCGTGAGGCGATGTCGTGCAGCTGCTGGGCAGCGATGAGCTCGGCCAGAACAAGGGGCAGCTGCGTTGTCGTCGGAGCAGTAGGGGCGACGGCGACAGTGACGGCGACGGTCGGGGCGGCTGAGGTGGAGGGTCGCGGTGGCTGGGCTGGTCCCGGCGAGCTGGCACAGCGACGCGACGGGCAAGCTTGCTGCCCGCGCCCGACAGGGATGGGAAAGAGGGAGAGGGGCGATCGGCCCTGGGGCGGACGGCGGGACGAACGGCGGCCTTGGCGGCTGGCCTTGGCGGCGGCGCGAGGCGGACGGCCGGCGACGGTCAGGCGGGTAGAAGAAGAAGAAGCAGAAGCAGAGGAAGTCGCGGCCAAGAGGAAGCAAAAGGAAGAAGAAGAAAGAAGAAAGAAGAAAAGAAAGAAAAGAAGAAAAGAAGGAGAGAGAGAGAGAGAGTGGAAGGGTCTGCATGGTAGGGGGGAATGGGACGTGCGCGGATGGGACGCACGGCAGAGGAGAAGGGACGGAGAGAGAGAGAGAGAGTCAACTAATCGAGTGCGATCCGACGATCCTCGTTCAAACTCAAAAACGATCCAACGATCCACGAAAAATCCTAATTAAAAATTAGAATTTGGCCTATAGACACTAAATAAAACACACTACGAGAGTGGTCTACTAATTTAAATCCGCACCCGGTCCAAATTTCACTTTTCACTTATTTCGGGCAATGTCGACGCTGGCCACAATAATATCGAACACCGTCCAATTAAATTTGTCACGAAACTCTGAGAAATTCAACACCAAAGTTCGTGCTCTAAACAACGGCCAAATTCGATCGAGTGTAATTCTAGCGAAATTTCTAATTAAAAAATAACCCAAGAATAATCAGTTCCGGGCGAGATTTTACTATAAGTACACTAACGAAATACACGCTTTATAAATCCCAAAAATGGGTCGAAATTCGGAATGTCACAAATAGTTCAAAGATCACATTAAACAAATTAAAAGTTTAGGAACGGCGTTACACACCAGACCAAAGTTCAAGGATCATTTGTATAATTTTACCTAAATAATAATGGGTCCATGTCATAAATTCTAAAATACCCGTTCGCATCAGTAGCCGTTAATGAGAGAGTTTGGCTTCTGATGATGCTAAAAGGAGAGGTCCGTTCCAAAAGTCTAAGTTATTAAACGGACATATATATAGTGCAACTCTTTAACGGATGCTGGAATTCCATTATATTTTTTCTTCCTTAACTTTCAAATGGCGGTATAGTCATCCATGGATGCAATCTAACATAACCTAGACAAGCAGCACGCGTAGGCGACAAATTCCAACTTAAGGTTAAAGCAACAAATAATCACATCGTCTGCCATTGAGAAGAGACTAATAATGAATAATAATTAACTACTGCAAACATGATAATAATAATAATACTTAGTTCTTCTTTTTTTTAAGTCAGTTGTATGCATCTAGTGCACAAATGAGCTGCATGTCGTTGGACCCTTACATAAGATTTATCCATCGAATTAAGATTTGAATAGGCACGGATCGATTTCATGTAAAAATAGTTATGTATTTTTTTTTCTCCGAAGAGCAAAGGGAAAAACGTCCTGGACAATGCAAATCGGCAATCTTCAATTCGGACTTCTATCTATATAACTAAACTATTGCGTCTCTCGCACATGGAGAAATTGTGCACGTAATACCAAGGATAAGCATCTACATGTTTAGATAGAAAACGGGACATTATTTAAACATTTTACCCAGTTTTCATAATTATTATTCAAATACTGCAGAGCGTCCACTTATAACTTTGGCCAATTATTTTACATTTTCTTGGTTCACACAATTTGAATATCCTACAGATTTCCAAATTTTCATTCATCGTTTGAACAACAGAGAATTTCTATGCTATTAGTCCAAGGCACAAGCAAGTGCCTAACGACCATAAGCCAATCACTTTCCCGGAAACTTCGTTGCATTATTTCGTTTCCCCATTTCGAAAAGTTCCAGGAGGTGGAACCACCACAATCCTCAACCACTTTCATGATTAAGGATGTAATTAACACATTACCCGGAAAATTGTTAGGCCAAAAGTTTACTCTGATTAGTTGATTGACAACATCACGAGCCTAAAATTGGAAAAGCTTCCTTATTAATGTCCCACCTAATTTAAGTAATTCTCAAAGTAATAACCTTTAAGGTGGTTTTGGAGAAATTGCGAGAATTATCTCGTTGTAACCGAGTAATTATCAAAAATAGAATTCTGACGCAATTGCAAGAAAATTACCTAGGTATAATTTTATGGTATTTCAAATCACGTATGATAATTGAAAAGTAAGGACTCTAGAGGTGGTTTCGAGGAAAGTACAAAAACCTTCCTTATGTGTGTGTATATATATATAACCATTATACAAGATCGCATCGTCTTATGTGCGTGTACATTCAAAAAAGCGTATATATTTTCTAGTCCTGATCTTTCTCAGATCCCGATGATCTCGTCGCGATCAAAGAAGAATCGTTCCATAAATACATATATATCGTCGTCTCCTATGCCGTCCTGTAAAAGCACACCCATGAGTATCACAAAGACGTCAGGCATGGCCAACACTCACGATCGCAGCTTGGAAGTCACAGTCATCTCCGGCGAAGACCTCCGCATCAACAACAGGCCCATCAAAAACAACGCCTTCGTCACCGTCAAGGCCGACTCTTGCTGCTCGCCATCGTCACACGACTCGACTAAACCGGACGCGCGGGGTGAGAGCTACCCTTACTGGAACGAGAAACTCCACGTGGAATTGCCCGCAGGATCGCGCTACGTCGTCGCCGAGGTCCGCCGGAGGAGCTCCTCGGCTGAGGACAGTCTTGTTGGGACGGCGAGGATTCCCGTGTCGGACTTCATCGGAGGCTACACGCCGGAGAATTATCTGCATTTCTTGAGTTACAGGCTGAAAGACGCCAAAGGCCTACGCAATGGGATCATCAATATCTCGGTGAGGGTCGTCACGTCGTCGTATAAAGGGGCTTCGTCATCTTCATCGACGTCGGTGCCAGAGTTCAGGATTCCGGTGGATCAGGAGAAGTCCGGCGGGACGGTGACCGGCGTGCCAGTTTGGTATCCCAATCAATGCAAATCTTGAGAGACGCGTGTTTCCTAATTAGATTTTCAACCGAGAAGAATATATCAAGATTGATGAGTTTGGTTTCGGACATGAGAGTGATCGTCGTTTTGGTATAGCGTCAAGCGTGTAAGAGCACATAGTGATTTCTTAGACTTATTACTTAGATGGTTTTGTTCCCTATTTGATTTCTTATACTTTGATGTTATGAAATTCATGAAATTCTTTCTCCTCTCTATATTACAAGGCACGCTAAACGGTGCCTTTTCATCTCAAAAACTTGTCAACATATTTCATGAGAGTCCATTTTATTTATTAAGATAAACAACAACAGTAAGATTTTACAATAAAATTAAAATAGACAGAATCGTAATTCAAACAACAAAAATTGTTGACTAATCCCGTAAATGTCGACCCATCAATATTTTAGTTTAGATATTGCTCATGCTACAAGCATCTTTCAGTCCCTCCTATATTAATTCAAAAGTTCAAATGTTTACTAGACATTTAAAACTTTCCTTTGTCACATGCCTATATTTCTGCTTTCTTTATCTAGTCAAAAAAACAAAGTACTTTGTGGAGAATTCCCGCCTCATAAACCAGTGGATCACCCACAGAATATAGACTCGGTCAATTAAATTTAGTAATTCGAGGCATTTGTTCGAACTCAAAAATACAAACTTCTCATTCAACCTATCGTGCAAAAGGACAAATGACACAAACAGTCTTGAACTTTGGCCCAATATACAATGTGGTCTCTGAACTTTTAATTTGTTCAATGTCGTTTCCGAACTTTTAGTACATATTTAATGTAATTCCTGAACTATATGAAAATATTTAATGTAGTCCTTCCATTAATTCAAATTCAGGGACTACATCGAACATTTTTCTATAGTTCATGGACTAAATTGAACCGTACCAAAAGTCCAGGGACTATATTGAGCTTGTTAAAAATTCAGAGATCATATTGCACACTGTACCGAAGTATGCAAAATTACTTGTCAAACCCAAAAAGAAAAGCTTATTTCAAAAAGTTCTGCACATATCGCGTATCTTGACTTTATATTCAGTTCAGTGAAAAAATTAGCGAAGGAGTGATGGAATTTTGAATTCTTTGGTCTGCTGGTTACGTTTTGGTCATCAATGGCGATCATCTTTATGGCGTCGCGTGATGGAATAGTTCCCTCTTTTAGTTGGCTCGTTGGGTAGGTGGTGCGAAGCGAATTTCCAATATGAGATTTGCTTTTGCGGGAGTTAAAGTAGAAGTAGAACTGTTCTTCTTCTTTTGGCCAAAAAAGAAAGAAAATCACGAAGTATTCTCTGCTCTTTGAACAAGCGTGATAGACATTAACATAGGCTCGGCCAATTACAAGCAGACTACTGGTCAAACGAGTTAAACAACTTGGACCCGATTATTTCAGCCCAATAAAAAGCAAACTTGGTTCATAATGCAATGTATGTATCCGTTTTTATCATCAAAGGAATTCTTCAATTGTGATCACTGATCAGCGCAGACAAAAAGAGAAGAACAAGATTGATTTCGTAATAACTTTTGATTGGAGGCGAATTGTATACATTGAACCGGTCATGGAGATACTAGATACCTCTAGCAAGCTTCGTGCACTAACTCCAAAGGATGATTCTTTTGAAGTCTTCTCTTTTTCAGATCGGGAAATCTTATGAACAAAAACCTTCTCCATCCCATGGCTTGCTCAAAGTTTGGCAAATGCTGTTAGGTGCCACATGGTAATCTCAACTGTATTCTAAAGATCGTCTTGAATTCACTTTTCTAATCTAAAGTGATGATTATTTGCTTTTGACCCGTAGAATGATTCCGCCGTGGAACGGTGCATAACAACCATCGATGATGATTGATCTCCATGATTTTATTGCAGATTGTGTGATGTATTCTTTTTCTTTTTCACAGACTTGTACTATTAGAGAATTTCTCCGAAAAAGAGCACAAACACAGTGGCCCTTTATGTTGTAACACTACTTAGATGACTTGTCCTTAATAATCTTATCTTAATGTAACAGAACTGTGTGCATCAATGTATCCTACTGGTTTCATGAATCGGATAAGTTATGAGTCATAACTCAATTAAATAGGTCAGATAATATGAGATTGTTTGCCTTAGTATTTCGGATGATTAAAGCAGTTTTGTGTTTATAATCTCATATACTGAGTCCTTTTCATAAAACAGATATCCAACTCATGGTCATTCACAAATTTCTCTTCCGCCTTCCTTGCAAAGCCCAGGAAAATATATGAGTGTCTTGATTAAGATTGCTTCCATCTCATAAAGAAAGTGTCGGAATCTAAGATCTTGATGATGCTTGGAAAAGCATTCGATCGTGAATCAGAATAAGACTTTGCAACTCTATAAGCGTGTTTGTTTTGCGAAAAAATAAATGATTTGAAAATTACTTTTTTAAAAATAATCCCTTATATCATTTGAAATAATTAGTAAATGGAATATGTTTTAATTACCAACAACAATTTAAGTCAAAACATTTCATGGACGGTGAAAATATTTTTCGTTCATTCATTTTTGTAAGCGATACAAGCGATCGTTTTTAAGAAAATAATTTCTAAATTATTCATTTCTGTGAAACAAATGGAAGTACTACTTTTCTATTTCAAAATATTTTCGAGTCTTAATATGAAATCAATGTCAATATACGTGGTCCATCACGTTCTATGTCGGCCCTCATTTGGACTAAAAAAAATCAAGAGAAAAGGATTTTATTGGGCGATGCATCTATATATTCTCGATTTAATTCTCTAAAAAACTCCCTAGATCCAATCTCAATTGTGCCCCGGACTTTAGTTTATTTAAAAAGTATCACAAACTTTCACTATAATCCTAAATCCGCTTCTCGTCCAAAAAATCGCTAAAGATTCTTCAAAATTATCAACATTAGGACTAGTTAGAGGTTCATTATCATAACCTATGTTAATACCAATACCCCAACTTTCGTATGGAATAACCGCAATCTCCTGATGTTAATAATTGTGAAGAGGATAGTGGCAATTTTTGAACTTAGGACAGATTTGGAGGCTATAATGAAAGTTGGTGTTTTTTTTATACAAAAAAAGAAATTCGGGATAAAATTGAAATTAGACCTAAAACTGGATCTTTTCGAGGAATTAGGCGTGAAAAACATACGAAGGTTTTGGCGCTATCTTCTTTTGTTTTTGTCAAAGAAAGTTTCCGGACGTCGAACGACGAAAAGATGTTGGATAACATGGGAGGACGACCCAACATTAACCTAACAAAAGGGAGTCAAAAGCGTGCCCGCGTGTCGCCCACGTGTTCGCCAAATCCCGCTCCACGCATTGACACGTGGCGATCCTCAGCTCTCCTACAGCGGCCCGAATTATCTATCTTGCTTCTTAATGAAACTTCATCACAAAATCCATTGAAACATTCGGATCACTGCCCAAATGTTCTCTGTTGGCGCGTGCTATACGGTAGAGAATGTAAAAATATAATGTGGTGGTGGTGGCGGCGGCGCCGCATGAGGACAGCGACGTCTGCCGGCCCACATGGCTCGTAATTTACAAAAATGAAAATTGCGGTAACACTTCCACTGCACTGATTGAGGTGTCGTACGGTGTGGGGAAACTTCTTTTATTTTAGTTTTTAAAAGATGAGTTGACCGAATCGCAACGGTCTTGGCACGAAGAATCATATCACCTCACTCGTATATTCCTGGATATTTCTCGGGATATAGTGAAATTAGACTGACAAAACTTTTCTTTCACGTGAATTTCACCTAAATAACATGTACGATTTTTTTTCTAATAATTGTTCAAAATGTCCTGAACTTATTATATATCGGCCAATTCGATTATAAATTTTTCAATTTGATTAATTCAGTTATAAATCTTTTGATAATTTTGTTCAAAACTCGGTAACGTGGACACCAACCGTTCGACATGACAATCTTTGTGATTGTGTTTTTAAATTTTATGAATTTGCTTATGTTTTTTTAATTTTTTTTCCTCTTTTTTTTCCATTGTTCATTTTCCCGGGAGGGCCGACGAGGATCGTCGAGGCCTCGACAAGAAGCGGCGAGAGCCTACACGCCGTCATTGGCCACTAGGCAAAGGCATCAAGGCCTCGCCTTGCCTAGTGGATAACGTGGACGTCGCGGCCCTTGCCTATGCCAGGCAACTAGCTAGTCGTTGGCCATGTATAGTCCCTCATTTTTTTAGGAAAAACAATAAAAGAGAAAAGAGGAAGAAATAATCTAAATTATTTTTTAAAAAATTATAAAAATTGTCCACGTCAACTCCAATCATGTCACATAAATGGTCAGCGCTAACAAGATCGCCACATTAGAGATTTCCGGCCATAAAGGCCACATTGAAAATTTGTCATAAAATTTAAGACTAAATTGCCTAATTGAAACTTTAGGATTGAATTAACTGCAATACAATATGTTTAAGACTTTTTGAATAATTTTTTGGCATTTTTAGAAGTGCTTATATGCTGAGGGAATGATAAGCGTAATTCGAATTTAAACAAAACAGAATATCCACGCGATCTTTAAATTCTAACAAGAAAGTGACTCCGTGCGATCTTGATTTTTGAGCTAATCTTCTTTGAGGACTGGCGTCGAAGCAATTTTTCCTCTCACGCGCTCCAAAGACCAGAAACATTACTTTAGTTGTTGAACAGGTTACATCCAACTAGGCCAAAACTGGAATCGTGCAATTGCAACTTTATGTCCAAAGGAATTATTACGTACCCAAGATTGGAAAAATTTCCGGGACCACCGAAAACACGCCACGATTGAACGTTCCATCGCGTGTCTTAACGCGCGTCACCGGGGATCTTGCACCCTATATAAGAAAAGAAAAACTGGCCCTTTTTCCATAAAATAACCAAAATTGACTTTTCTTTAACAATAAACAAGCGAGACGTAGCAAATTATTTGATAAATGGTAGCCCTTTAAAGATTCTTTTCTTTCTTTTTTTTTGGTCAGCCCTTTAAAGATTCTTTGGAGATTATAGATATAATCTCACGAATGAACATGGGTCGCTTGATAAATGATCTTATTGCAAGAAATAACTTCGATGTAAATTCATGAAATCGCAACATATCAAACATTTGGATAAAATTTAATAGAGGCGTCTCCGATTGTGCCCGTGATTCCAACTTTTCAACGTCGAAATGATCCAAAACAGGGCTTTAACTCAAGTCTCTTGATCTCCGTCTCCCCGTTTCTTTCGTCAACCAATATCACCGCGTCAATCACGGTCAATACGGGAGAAGAGGAATCAGAAACCACCCACCTCCTTCTTCCTTCTTTCTCTCTCCCTTCCTTCCTTCACAACCCCTCCCTTATAGACAGTGAAACCACACACCCTCTTTGCTCTTCACAGTCTTCTTCATCTTAGCACTCTTCGTTACATTCATCTCCTGCGTTTTTCCAATAACAAGCTTCAATCTTTCCAAGCGGTGATCTTCAACACAGAAAAGGAAGAAAAGAGGATGAAGCGAGCCTTGGAAATCACCTTGATATCCGGAGAGAACCTGCGGCTCAACAAAAAGCCCGTGAAGAATGCGGTCGTGGCGATCCGAGTGGAGCCCGGCCACGAATGCTCGACGAAACCGGCACCGGACAGAGGAACAAGCCCTCGGTGGAACGAGAATCTCATCGTTGACTTGCCGCTGCAAGCGGGCTTCATTACCGTGGAAGTGAAGTGCAAGAGCTCGTCGGGGAGTTACAAGCTCGTTGGCGGAGCCACGGTACCGGTCTCGGATTTTGCCGGGGATCTTGGCACGCTGGAGGGTTACGTGCATTTTCTCAGTTATAGGTTGAGGGATTCTAATGGCGTGCAGACGGATGGTATCATCAACATTTCGGCAAAAATGGCTGCACCGGCGCCGGCGCTGGCACCCACATACGAGGTTCCTCGGCCGCAGATCGGAGTGCCGGTTGGTCATCAGAGGAAGATGATGGCGGCCGGTGGATTGGTGATCGGTGTCCCAGTTTGGTACGCGCAGCCTTGTAGATGTTAAACGAGAGCTGATCAAACTAAGTTGACCTTTTCTTTTAGATTGTTTTTTCTAGTGCTAACACACAACATTGTAAGCACAGAACGTGCAATGGAAAATTTCATGGATTGATAATATATGGGTATGGCAAACATCCTCAATTTGAGGCCGGCCATACTGTTTCTAAAACGCGACATTCTTTTTCTTTTCTCGTCTGGTTTCTCTTGGCTCTCAGCTGTACAGTCGTGCTTCATAACTATTATAGAGAGACCATCCACTTGCGTATATATAACACAGAGGCAAAAAGCTCTGGACTAATTTTGAAACAATAAATACTTACATGACTGTTCTTAACAGGGGTATGCAAAAGAACCGAGAATCGCCCGGGACTGGCCGGAACTGATGGTTCCTAAGAGAACCAGTTCGGTTCTCGGTTCCAATTTTTGAGAACTGGTGAGTACGGTTCCAGTTCCCGGTTCCAGATGTGGAACCGCCCACCCAGACCGGACCGGTAATATAATAATAAATATAATATTTTTAAAAAAAATTAATTTTTTTAAAAAATATATAATCTATTTATTTAATTTTTTTTTTGTAAGGATATATTTATTTATTTATTTTTAATTTTTAAAAAAAAAAATAAAAAAATCCTAAAGACGCTCACAGCCTCACACTGAGCCGAGAAACACCTTCTTTCGCTTTCGCCTCACACTCATTCTCATTCTGTCACTCTTCTCGGTCGATACTCACCTCACCGTCTCCGACTCTCCATCTCCATCTCCATCTCCATCTCCATCTCCGTCTCCGTCTTTCCATCTCCATCCTTGGCTAGTGGGACCGGTTTCATGGACCCACCTAGGAACCTGACCAGACCGGCAGTCCGGTTCCCGGGTGGATCCATAGAACCAATTTTAGGTTTTAATTTTTTGGAACTGATCCTTAGTGGGCGGTTCCTGGTTCTAGAGTAGAAACCATCCATCCAGATCATGCTCACCCCTAGTTCTTAATCTACAGTGAGGCTAACAACCTGTTTTGGACTACAAAAAAACAAATAACAAATAATTAGAAATCGTTATGGGGTCCACTCCTTCAAGAATTTGTGACTCGCAACATGTCGTTACTCTCACAGTGGTTTAAAAACTGCTATGCTAACAAAAACCTTTTAAAATCAATATAGAGAAAGCTACTTTTAACTCAGCTTCGAAGTGTTGAAGTTGAGAATATGCGTTGCCGAAGTCGAACATATGCATCAGGGCACATTAAGGGAGGTGAGATTTGTCTCTAAACCGTTGTCTACATAGATTGGACCAACCAAAGCTGTTGATCATATAGGTCTCATGGGAAACCCATATGGATCTCATAACTATTAATGATTCTAATTATATATAGTCGAGGGTCCATGTTCATTCAAATAGTTTCTCCTTCACGAGACAGTTACGACACAATACAATTACAGTTACAAGACATGGATTTCAAACACAAATATTGCAAAGAGCCAAACAATATTTTACATGTGAACTAGGCACATCACATATATTCCATTATTCTGCATCAAGTGTAAATAATTTCATATTTAGTTATCCACTCGGATTTTCATCCGCATATTACGCACATACCCTTTCTATAAGATCAATGGAGTATTTCCCTGGTTTTTTTTTTGGCGAAAGAAATATGCCATTCATATATCAAAATAATACTCGACAAGTTCATAAAAGACTTTCAAGCTTAGCAAATCCACAATAACTACAAAACAAAGCACAATCCGCAACTAGAAGCACACCCTCAGCCTTAAAGAACAGATCTACTACCGTGAACGATCGGCGGTCGATCACCAGATTCAGTGATGAGCACACGCCGAGATCTCCTACTCCATTTACAATGGTTTGCGGTGCGCGTTTAGGTTCAATGTCCTCATCTCCATTACCGTGCAGAGATACCAACATCAAAATTTTGAAAGAACACAAATTAAATACCTATAAGGAGCTGCTGGATCTATATTTTAGAATTGGTTTGAGAGAGTAGAACCCCCAAAACTTGACCTAAATCTAAATCGGGAGAGGAAAGCGGCCTAGTCTCGGAGAGACTATGGAGTCACGGTACGAACATCCTCCTCGGTAGCTGTCGACTAGACGAATGCCCGAACTAGTCTCCATGTATACCTATGATTAGCTGTATAAATTTATTCACACACACAAACTCTTAGAATAAATCATTAGAGAAAAGATAGACAGAGTACTTCAAAAGAGGGAAGAAGGAGACAGAGAGGAAGAGGGGGTAGGGAGGGAGGGAGGGAGGGGACGGCATTGCAGAGAGGCAACGGCTTCAAGAGAAAGGAGAGGAAACCCTAACTTAGGGAAAAGAAAGGAGGAGATCGTTATTTCCCCGGTTTTATAAACCTAAAATGGCTTCCTCATTCTTACTTTAGTCTGCTTCCAGATCGATCCCAAAGTTTTTCATGCTTAAGTTGAAGGAGGATCGGTCTTGTTTCCAATGAAACACTACCATTTCTTTCTGTTTTCCTTTCGGGGCAGTTGCATGGCAAGGATAGGAACCGAATGCAAATCACATGCAGAAGCAGAAGATGTTAACATTAACACGGGTCGTGGCCCCTTAGGTACATTGCTTATTAGTCTTCTCCGACCACACATTCATTTGCTGGAGATTGCATCGACGAAATTCACCGTGCAATGCGTTAGAATTTTAAGAAGTCCATTGAACGATGGCGCCATGTTGGTGAGATGATCCCGACATATTGTTTTAGGCCACATCAAAAGAGAAGCACCTGTCGGTTGACTCAAAGTCAGTCGTTCTTTATGGGCTCGCTTTAGATACGTCCAGTCTTCTTTTCGGTGCGACAGCAATATATATGACAACACTAGCTCTTACTGGTTCGTTCGTAAGATGTCACTAATAATATATGAAGAGCAGAGTCGCAAATGCATTCATGTGTCATCATTGCCGTGTAATATCCCAACACCCGCGCGGACGACTTAGCAAAGTTTCTGTTTGCCCATGAAGCGACGACCTCCACCTTTTTTAATTTTATTAATTAATCTACGGAACAACCAATCAGCGATGGACAGACTTATATATATCGTGCTATATTCTTATCGGTCCATGGGGTAAATATTCTATTTATCTCTCTTACAAACACGTTTTCATCGACTCTTATGTGAATTTACTAATTTTTAGTTGAATTGATAGAAGAACTTTCCTATTAGACTATCAACCAGTTCTAGATTATTTAAGGTCACATATTTAAGGTCCGATCACTGCCCAAATGTTCTCTGTTGGCGCGTTTTATACGGTAGGGAATGTAAAAATATAATGTGGTGGTGGTGGCGCCGCATGAGGACAGCGACGTCTGCCGACCCACATGGCTCGTAATTTACAAAAATGAAAATTTTAGGTGGTGCAAAATAGACTTCCACTGCACTGATTGAGGTGTTGCACGGTGTGGGGAAACTTCCTCTATTTTAGTTTTTAAATGATTAGTTGACCGAATCGCAACGGTCTTGGCACGAAGAATCATATCACCTCACATATATATTCCTGGATATTGCTCGTGATATAGTGAAATTAGACTGACAAAACTTTTCTTTCACGTGAATTTCACCTAAATAACATATACAATTTTTTTAATAATTATTCAAAAAGTCCTGAACTTATTATATATCGGCCAATTCAATTGTAAACTTTTCAATTTGATTAATTCAGGCATAAATCTTTTGACGAATTTTATCCAAAAATTGTTAACGTGGGCACCAGCCGTTCGACATGGCAACCTTTTATGATTGTGTTTTTAAATTTTATGAATTTGTTTATGTTTTTTTTATTTTCTTTTCTTCTTTTTTTCCATTGTTCATTTTCCAGGGAGGGCCGTCATCGGGGCCTCGACAAGGGCCAGCAAGAGCCTACACGCCCTCATTGGCCACTAGGCAAAGGCATCAAGGCCTCGCCTTGACCAGTGGTTAACATGGACGTCGCGGCCCTTGCCTATGCCAGGCAACCAGCTAGTCGCCGGCCATGTATATTCCCTCATTTTTTTAGGACAAACAATAAAAGAGAAAAGAGGAAGAAATAATCTAAATTATTTCTAAAAAATTGTAAAAATCGTCCACGTCAACTTCAACAATGTCACGATTTCCGGCCAAAATTGGCTATAAGGGATACATTGCAAATTTGTCATAAAGTTTAAGGCTAAATTAGTCTAATTGAAACTTTAGGATTGAATTAACTGCAATACAATATGTTTAAGACTTTTTGAATAATTTTCTGGCATTTTTGGAAGTGATTATATGCTGAGGGAATGATAAGCGTAATTCAAATTTAAACATAACAGAATATACGCGCAATCTCTAAATTCTAACAAGAAAGTGATTCCGTGCAATCTTGATTTTTGAGCTAATCTTCTTTGAGGATTGGCGTCGAAGCAATTTTTCCTCTCGCACGCTCCAAAGGCCAGAAACATTACTTTAGTTGTTGAACAGGTTACATCCAACCAGGCCAAAACTGGAATCGTGCAATTGCAACTTTATGTCCAAAGGAATTATTACGTACCCAAGATTGGAAAAATTTCCGGGACCACCGAATACACGCCACAAATTGAACGTTCCATCGCGTGTCTTAACGCGCGTCACCGGGGATCTTGCACCCTATATAAGAAAAGAAAAACTGGCCTTTTTTCATAAAATAATCAAAATTGACTTTTCTTTAACAATAACCAAGCGAGACGTAGCAATTATTTGATAAATGGTAACCCTTTAAAAATTCTTTTCTTTTTTTGTGGTCAGCCCTTTAAAGATTCTTTGCAGATTATAGATATAATCTCACGAATGAACACGTGTTGCTCGATAAATGATCCTGTTATAAGAAATAACTTCGATGTAAATTCATGAAATCGTAACATATCAAACATTTGGCTAAAATTTAATAGAGGCCTCTCTCCGATTGTGCTCGTGATTACGACTTTTCAACGGCGAAATGATCCAAAACAGGGCTTTAACTCAAGTCTCTTGATCTCCGTCGCCCGTCTCTTTCGTCAACCAATATCACCGCGTCAATCACGGTCAATACGAGAGAAGAGGAATCAGAAACCACCCACCTCCTTCTTCCTTCTTTCTCTCTCCCTTCCTTCCTTCACAACCCCTCCCTTGTATATCGTGAAACCACACACCCTCTTTGCTCTTCATAGTCTTCTTCATCTTAGCACTCTTCGTTACATTCATCTCCTGCGTTTTTCCAATAACAAGCTTCAATCTTTCCAAGCGGTGATCTTCAACACAGAAAAGGAAGAAAAGAGGATGAAGCGAGCCTTGGAAATCACCTTGATATCCGGAGAGAACCTGCGGCTCAACAAAAAGCCCGTGAAGAACGCGGTCGTGGCGGTCCGAGTGGAGCCCGGACACGAATGCTCGACGAAACCGGCGCCGGACAGAGGAACAAGCCCTCGGTGGAACGAGAATCTCATCGTTGACTTGCCGCTGCACGCAGGCTTCATTACCGTGGAAGTGAAGTGCAAGAGCTCGTCGGGAAGTTACAAGGTCGTCGGCGGAGCGATGGTACCGGTCTCGGATTTCGCCGGGGATCTTGGCACGCCGGAGGGTTACATGCATTTTCTCAGTTATAGGTTGAGGGATTCTAATGGCGTGCAGACGGATGGCATCATTAACATTTCGGCAAAAATGGCTGCGCCGGCACCCACATACGAGGTTCCTCAGCTGCAGATTGGAGTGCCCGTTGGTTATCAGAGGAAGATGATGGCGGCCGGTGGATTGGTGATCGGAGTCCCAGTTTGTTACGCTCAGCCTTGTAGATGTTAAACGAGAGCTGATCAAACTAAGTTGACCTTTTCTTTTAGATTGTTTTTTCTATTGCTAACACACAACATTGTAAGCACAGTACTTGCAATTGAAAATTTCATGGATTGATAATATATGGGTATGGCTAACATCCTCAATTTGAGGCCGCCCATACTGTTTCTAAAACGTGACATTCTTTCTCTTTTCTCTTCTGGTTTCTCTTGGCTCTCAGTTACACAGCCGTGCTTCAAAACTATTATAGAGAGAGCATCTTCTTGCGTATGTATAACAGAGGCAAAAAGCTTTGGACTAATTTTGAAATGAGAAATGCTTACGTGACTATTCTTAATCGTTGTGGGGTTCACTTTTTTAAGAATTTGGACTTTCAAGATTTGCGAATCCACAATAACTACAAAATAAATCACAGTCCGCAGCTAGAAGTACACCCTCAACCTTGAAGAACACAGTTCTACTACCATGAGCGATCGGTGGCCAATCATCTGATTCAGTGATGAGCACAAGCCAAGATCTCCCACTCCATTTACAATGATTTACGGTGCGCGTTTAGGTTCAATGTTCTCATCTCCATTGCCGTGCAGAGACACCAACATCAAAATTTTGAAAGAACACAGATCAAATACCTATAAGGAGCTCCTGGATCTATATTTTAGAATTAGTTTGAGAGAGTAAAACCCTCAAAACTTGACCTAAATCTAAATCGGGAGAGGAGAGCGACATAATCTCAGAGAGACTGTGGAGTCACAATACGAACATCCTCTTTGGTGGTTGTCGATTGGACGAATGGCCAAACTAGTCTCCATGTATACCCAAGATCAATTGCAGAACTTTGTTCAAACACACAAACTCTTAGAACAGATCATTAGAGAAAAGATAGACAGAGTACTTCAAAAGAGGAAAGAGGGAGACAGAGAGGAAGAGGTGGTAGGGAGGGAAGAAGGGGACGGCATTGCAGGGAGGTAGCGGCTTCAAGGGAAAGGAGAGGAAGCCCTAACTTAGGGAAAAGAAAGGAGGAGATCCTTATTTCCATGGTTTCATAAACCTAAAATGGCTTCCTCATTCTTACTTTAGTCTGCTGCCGGATCGATCCCAGAGTGTTCTTAGATTTCTACAGAACATGTATAGTTAAAATTTGCTAGCAATCTTGTTGCGACAATTCTTCGCACTCTCGATATTTCAGTCACGACGTCGAGAAGAGAAAACGTGTTTTCTTAACTCTTACGAACACATAATAATTGCATACGCTTTTTTTCTTCATCGTTTTGCAACTGTTGCTGATCGCGCCATTAATAATGTGCGATCAGCAACAGTTGCTGATCGCATGTGTGCATCGTTGCACGCGATCAGCAACGGTTGCTGATCGTGTGTCATGCACACGGTCAGCAACCGTTTGCTGACCGTGTGCCATGCATTTTGCACACGATCAGCAACGGTTGCTGATCGTGTGTGTCATGCACACGGTCAGCAACCGTTTGTTGATCAGTGTGCCATGCACATGGTCAGCGCTTGCTGGCCACGTGCATGCGAAATTTTTTTTTTATATAAATAAATATAAACATGTATATACAAATATAGAAGTGCATGATCAGCATATGTGTATTTTGTGAGCATCATATGCACACACGCCCATGACAAAAATTGAATTAAATTAAATCCCATTTAATTTAATTTCAGTCCGACTCATTCGATTGCAAACATATTTGCAATATCGTCTCTTCCATACTACGTCATCCAAAATTAGTTATGGTGTGTGACATCCCTAGGTTCATCACCGAGCTGGTAGTAAGACTTGCACTAACACATTAGTACTCCCAAGAGAATTTATTGTCCCGATCAACCTCTAGGTCCTACAAGCCATGATTGACATCTAGCAATATGTCATGGCTACCCAGACAGTGTGAATGTTTTAAGAACATAATGAACCCGTCGCTTTGGTTACAGTAATTCAATCCCTCCGCCTTACTATGTCCCGATCGAACAAAGACCATGGAATATTTGTCAAGTCACCAATTCGATCATATGCACAAATCTAATTGACATGCACTTTATATGAGATATGAACAGGTTCATTCTCGGTTACAACCACGGCCGAGGATTTCAATGCAGTGTCAAGATTAGATTGCATAGGACATCATTATTGTACCTTGCATATAACAAGGAGACAGATTCCATTTTGCGCACACGTGTAACTTCGTATGTGAAATAATGTAATTGAAAGTACAACTTAAACCCCTAACATGTAACTATTACATGGTAATTTTAGGGCATACATCTAACAAGTGTTTCATGCTTAAGTTGATGGAGGATCGTTCTTGTTTCCATTGAAACACTACCCTTTCTTTCTGTTTTCCTTTCGGGCCAGTTGCATGGTAAGGATAGGAATCGAATGCAGATCACTTGCAGAAGCAGAAGATGTTAATGTTAACACGGGTCGTGGCCCCTTAGGTACATTGCTCATTAGTCTTCTCCGACCACACATTCATTTGCTGGAGATTGCATCGACGAAATTCACCATGCAATGCGTTAGAATTTTAAGATGTACATTGAACGATGGCGCCATGTTGGTGAGATGATCCTGACATATTGTTTTAGGCCACATCAAAAGTGACGCACCTGTCGGTTGACTCAAAGTCAGTCGTTCTTTATGAGCTCACTTTAGATACGTCCAGTTTTCTTTTCGTTGCGACAGCAATATATATGACAACACTAGCTCTTACTGGTTCGTTCGTAAGATGTCACTAATAATATATGAAGAGCAGAGTCGCAAATGCATTCATGTGTCATCATTGCCGTGTAATATCCCAACACCCGCGCGGACGACTTAGCAAAGTTTCTGTTTGCCCATGAAGCGACGACCTCCGCCTTTTTTAATTTTAGGGATATATTTTCTAGAAGTCCTAAAATTTATCACGAAAGTACAATTAGAGTCCTAAAACTTGTAAAAAGTACAATCAAATCCTAAAACTTGTCCAGTTGATTCGATCGAGTCCTAAAATTAATACCGTCAAACTAGGCTAACGAAAAATACTTACGTGTCTTATTTTTTTATTTTTTCGAGACACGTGACAATGATGTGGCATCCAACAAGCGCCACATGAGAAAAAAAATTAAAAACTATAAATTAAATTAGATAAAAAAGCAAAAAGTTAAAATATATATATATTAAAAAAAAAGAGATGAAGAGGCACAACCGGTGGCCGTGGCCAAGCCCTCGCCGTCGCCGGTGGCCGCCACCACGCCGTCCGGAAAGGGCCGGCGGAGGTCGTCGGGCCTTCCGGCCCATATTCTCACTCGGTCCATGCCCGGGCAAAGGCCACTATTTATTAGGGGTCTACAAGCCCGAACACAGGGGAGGGCGAGGGTCGTGCCCTCCCCGGATCGAAAGGCGGTCTCCCAAGCCGTCCCTTCCTGCGGCGTGGCGGCGGCCACCGGCGGGCGGTCGAGCTTGGTCACAAATGCCACATGCCCACGGCTTCCCCTTCTTTTTCTTTTTATTTATTATTTATTATTATTTAGTTTATTTTTAAATTTAAGTTAAATAAAATTTGAAAATTAAAATAAGCCACATATTAAAATAAGCCACGTCAACGCCACATCAATGTTTTCCATTAGTAAATTTGACATGTTAACTTTAGAACTCAATTAGACCAATTGATTTACAAGTTTTAGGACTTAGTTGCACTTTTTGCAAGTTTTAGGACTCAATTGTACTTTCGTGACAAGTTTTAGGACTTCTAGTAAATATATCCCTTAATTTTATTAGTCAATCTACGGAACAACCAATCGCTGCCCATGAAGCGACGACCTCTGCCTTTTTTAATTTTATTAGTCAATCTATGGAACAATCAATCGCTGCCCGTGAAGCGACGACCTCCGCCTTTCTTAATTTTATTAGTCAAATCTACGGAACAACCAATCAGCGACAGACAGTATATATATATATATATATATATCGTGCTATATTCTTATCGGTCCATGGGGTAAATGCTCTATTTATCTCTCTTACAAACACGTTTTCATCGGCTCTTACATGAATTTACTAATTTTTAGTTGAATATCTTGATAGAAGAACTTTCCGATTAGATTATCAACTAGTTCTAGATTATTTATTCGGTTTCTTTTTTCAGATATCAACTTCTCTCCATTTTATTTTTTGTCAAAAGAAATTTCCATTCATTACCAAAATGATACAAAAAAGGATTTATAAGAAATCTCTAAAGTCACCGTAACAAGGCAAATCCGTAGAGCTCTAAAACAAACCAAAAATCAGAAATCAAGGTATATCATCAGAACATAGTTGATCGAGATAATTATACGCTCGTCCTTCAAAAAATAGATTTGTGACCGCAGCTAATCGAAAGGATCAGCGGCTGATCACCGAATCACATATCATCATCAATAATGAGCATATGATGGGATCTTCAAATTAAATTACGACTTTACCTTTCGGCGGTGTACGCCTAGGTTCGGCGTCCCCAATATCATCACTATATGGAGACAACATAAACATGTTGAACAAGTTCATATTTGACACCTGTGAGAGCGAGTCTTTTAGCAAGTGCGAGACGCCAAAACTTTGAACAAAAACAAATTGAACAAAGTTGAATGAGCACATATTTGACACCGAAGCTGTTGTAAACACCAATGAAATTGGAAATAGTGTACTTATTCATTAAAACTCCTAAATCTAAAATTAGATCAAAGAGAAAAGCTTTCAGACCTAAAATCGGGAGAGCAAAACTCCCATATCTAAATCTAGATCTGGAGAGTAAGGAAAGCAACAAGCGAAAATAGAAGGAAAAGCAACTAAGGAGACGAGGGAGAGATCTAAGTCAAATCCCTCCTCTCTGGAAGTTGAAGAGACGAAGAGATGCTAAAACTAGAGAGAGGAGAGAGGAAGGGAGGGAGAAAGAGAGAGAGGCTTATCGCAGTATTTTAGCAACTTTTTTCTCTCAATTATGTAGCCCCATAAAATAGTAGGTAGATTAGGAAAACCAAATAGTAACTGACTCCAATCAGAGCTGGTATTCGAAAACTGTAGTTGATAACTTAACCGGAAAAAAAGTTGAAAAACCACTTAAGTTGAAGCTAGTAATTTCGCATAAGAGGTGGTAAATGCAAGGCGCAATTAAAAAAAAGGTAAATCTACATTGGCAGAAGATGAGAATGAACGCAGAACGCGTGTTAGTAACGTACGAAGAAAAAATCTCAATTTTACGTGGAAACTTTTATAACATCAATGTTAATTTACAGTAACATAATTGGTCAAGTATACCTGATTAACTGCATTTGAGTGAGTCCTTTACCGAAAAGGACCTAACACAAGCATGAAGACAGTCTGTTTGTCATATGGATTACGTATGTTAGCACTAGCGGCACGTGAGAAAGCAAGTCAATTATATACGAAAGCATTTAAAACTCCAACTCGGATCTACAGTAACATAATGGGTGGGTTATACCCTTAATCAGCGGCATTCTAAACTTCATACGAGCGGTAAGTCCTGCATCAAGATGACAAAAAGTATGCGCTCTCGTGCACGGAAACTTGCAGGTAAATAACATGAACAAGCACTAGGACAAACGTGGGAAACATCGAAGGGGAATATTATTTAAATGCCCGAGAATGTACAGAACTTTCTTCGGGTCAACCGACTCCATCCATTTGCTCGACGCTGTCGTCTCAAATGGGTTCCGGAATTTACCCGACACACAAGAAAACATTTCCCCGAAAATTCATCAATTTCATGTTCCAACCAATACCGCTAGTACGATTTCAACAATTTTGAAATCACTGCTTGACCTTCGGGGCGTCAAATTGGTAGAAAGCTACACCAAAAAGGACCGACTTTGGCCCACATGGTTCTGTGTTCATAACTAGAGTAATACACGTTCCTTGAGACCGAGTCATTCCATGAATTCTTTAGGGTTTTTCTAAACAAGTATACAGAAAAAGAGAAACCATTTCTAAAAAATTTCAATGAGCCGATTATATGTTTAATTAGCGTATTTCTTAATACTTTATCTCGCGCCTGAGTTTGTCCTCGAGAGCATGATACAGATTTGGATATAACGGGTAGGGTATTATGGACGGATTAAGGATAAGCACAAACTCGCGACGTGGCCTTTGATACCATATGTTAGACGGACCAAGTCCCGCAGAGTTTAAATTCAAGTCATCAAACAGATTAGTTGACTCCTTAAATTCTTAAAACTCTATTTTTGTGGATTCTATTTTCTCATGTAATTGATTTTCTTATGTTAGGAAGGAAATTTGGAAACTTTCTGCCGCAATACAAAATTTTAATTAACTAAATTTTGTTGTGTTTATGACAGGATGCTAGAACATATAGTATAAAAAAACATGTTTTCGGTAAGAGTAAAGCTAGGTATACTAAGAATTAGCCCATTAAACTGATATAAAACATCGTTGTTTCAATTTTACCGTTTAATTTCTAAATAAGCCTGACAGTAATGCCACAACTTCTAACATCGAATGGGAAATATATAAAGTCCTACTATCTGAATCTTTCTAGACCTTCCACTTGCTTCGGCTCTCATTTTGACGCTTCAATGTTAGGTCAAGTCCCCTTGAGCGTGAATGTCAAAACATCTAGATATCAATGACTCACCTTCTGGTGTTACGAACTCTAATTTGGTACAAGTAGATAAGAACAAAGCAAAATGAAAGATTTATGTAATTTTTGTGTATTTTGATACGCCATAATGAAGAGTATATAAGCCTATTTATAAGTTTTATTTGAAAACCATCTAAGAAGATATAAAAAATTTCTTAGATATATGCAACATCACGAGAGAATTAATTGGAATATTAAGGAAAATATTCCTAAATATCTCTAAGACAATTTATGTTAATAAATTTAAATTCGTTTTCCTCAAATCCATAGGAATATAGGAATCAGACCCGACTTTTTGTCCTCTCTTGTCGGCTTTTTCTTTGCTGGGGTTTAGCCGGAGCTCTTTCCCTCGGTCGCTTCGTTTCGTACACAGGAAACACCCTTTTGCAAGTTGGAAAATTCCCCGAGCAATCAAAGTATATAAAAGGACAAAGGTTGCATCTTATGAAGGTTCATCGTGACAAATTACCATTCTTTCGATTTATTTAATTAGGGTAGATTCTTTGATTCTAACAATCTTCAACTCCAAAACACACGCCAACGCGCAGCTAATGCTTGCACGCGTCATCATCCTTCCCGATCGACAACAATCCGTAAACTAAGACCAATCAAAGTCTTTTCTCTCTCTGCCTCCCACTCCTGCACACAGAAAAGTCAACCATCGACTCGATTTGCACCTCGTTGGACCGCGTCAACTCTGTCGGAACCACGAACGAACCGGACCCTAAGATAAAGAGAAACAACTCATCTCCTTCATCGCCATTTCACGCCTGTTTCCCTTCCAAACACGGGGGCGCGTCTCGTTATATAAACGCTCGCTCATCTTTTCCATCCTGCGCCAACATCGATCCCGTCTGTCTCGTCTTCACATCCCACGTTCTGATATTTTACGTACTCTTGAGTTGACCCAACGTTGCGAGTAGAGAGAGAATGAAGCGAAGTTTAGAAGTCACAGCCATATCCGGCGAGGACCTGCGATACCATAAAAAGCCATTGAAGGATGCCATCATGGTGGTCCGAGCGGACTCCGACGACCACTGCATGACGAAACCGGCGGCGGAGGAAGGTACGAATCCCAAGTGGAACGAGAAGCTCAGCTTGGACGTGTCAATGCATGGGGAGTTTATTACCGTGGAAGTCCACTGCAAGCGGTCATCGTGGCGTGATCATAAGCTCGTCGGTGGAGTGAGAATACCGGTTTCGGATATTCTCGGCGGCCTTACGCCGGAAAATTATGTGCATTTTCTAAGTTATAGGTTGAGAGATAATTATGGTATACGTAATGGTATTATCAATATTTCGGTGAAATCGACAACGCCGGCATACGTGATGCCGAAGCCGCAGCTGCAGCCTGAGTTGGGAGTTCCGATGGGTGAAAGAAAGGTGGCCGGTGGCACATTAGTGACCGGAGTTCCGGTTTGGTTTGCTCAACCATGTAGATATTAAAAACAGACCAAAGTTACCAATACTTTCCGACGTTGGCCGAAAATATGTCCTGTATTCCTAATTCTACTGATATTTCATATCGCTTTTTACGAAATTTTTTGTGATTTCATGTACCATTATCAATAATCCTCTGTTTCACAGTTGTGTGTGTTTGGATTGAAAATTTATATATTCCGAGTTCTTCTATGAAATATATATCGTTGAAGAAAAGACATTGATTTTTTCATTTAAGTAGTCGAGTGGCATCTAGTCCAGTTTTCGCGTACCTCGACTGATCCAATTGCCTAAATGATCTTAAGGACACAATTCCTCGTATCTACCCAATGCATTAAGTATTTTACTCCTAGAGTGCTCTCAACAAAATATTAACCCGCCAGGGGAGTAAATCTCTCGTCTTATTAAGAAAAGATATTGGTGATCGTAAAGATACTTCTTTCGGAGAGACCAACATCGTAAAATTCTGTCTTTCATCCACATGCACAGAGTACAGCTCTTTGCACCCGAAAAGAGCGACCTTCATTCGACAAGATTACTCGTGGTATTGAACGAAAGAAAAATTGTTGTGGCGTCGTTCGAGGAAAAGAAAATTTCCTGTGCAAAAAAAAAATCACATGAAATCAGGATGCATGTAATTCTGGAATAATTACCACGTCAAGATATGAAGTCGATGGCGATAAGTTCATGATAGGAACGTGAAGGAAAGAAAGGTAATGAGATCGAGATCCAGTCATGAGAAGTAAAAAAAATAGAGAGGAAAATAGCAACTGCATGCAAAGGAGCTTTGTTTTCATGCATGTGCATGCATTTCGTGGTCGAACTGAATGGTGTTTGCCCGGTTTTCTCCCTTTCCACAATACGCGTATACTTCGTCAAGAAACCAACACCGGCGTCGACACGACAGACACTTCGACCAAGTCGAACTTCTCGCCGAGATGATATCGGATTCCAAGCCAATAAAAAACTGTAATCGTCGTACATGGACAAGCTACAGATGTCAGATTCTATGCCCAAGAAGAAACCTCGAAATTGCCTTCTCGACTTCCCAAATCACCGTCATTAAGTCAAGCACATGGATTTACAGCATTCATAATGCAAGCTGGTCCAGAAGATCACTAGCTAGGCTGTAGAAGCTAAGCATCATTATTTCGGGCACATAACTATATGAACGGATTTGGTTGTCTGATAACTCGACTGTTTTCTTTCCTCGTTGTCTGAGCCAACTAGATAATCGGGTATATACACGTGTCACGGCCCAGAGAAATGGATCGTTCTCGAGGTTTTCTGAATGATGGACCGTGATTGATTTATTAATGAGCAGGCGGACCTCGAAGGATTCTAAGTCCTAAGGTTTTCTATACTCCTGGGGGCGGATGGTATTGTAATTGTATCCTCTTATAATAAATGGAGGTAGATGGTAAATGGGGAAATGCGATCTCCACTGCTAGATCGAGGAAGGATCTACGGATACGGTCGAGCCTGTACTTGCATATAAATGGGTTTCCTCTAAATTTCTCTCTCTAATATCATTGTGAGTGAGTGTTGGAAGGTTGAATTGGGAAAAAAATTCCTGAGGCCGCACGGGTAAAGGAACGCTAGATCAATCAACCCGTGACACATGTTTGTATGTTCTACAAAACACATGGATCCATCGTCTTCCATCACTTGGATTTGTTGGAGTTCATTCCACATCGGTTGTGGAATGGAGTAGTGATCTCGGTTTATAAAGAGCTAGCTTTTGAGACAAGAAAAGCCAAAAACCACCAATTACTGATATCAGAGTCCGGGTTACTAACAAATTTGGACCCAACAATCACTCGGAGAGAGTTGTTGGTGCTCCGACCTAAGTCCGATGTATGAGGGAGAGACTATTAGTATACCTGTGACAAATTTACCCAAAACTAATTTTTTTTTACCACCAAAAACCCCAGACTGATACACTTGTGATGAATTTACCCTCCGTTAAATTGGATTAATACCACGAAAAATCATAAATTGATAAACCTGTGACAAACAGAGAGGTAAAACCCCATAGTGGAACACCCGTAAACTGTCACATGTCATCCAACTCAGCAATTTGACGGTAAAATTTAACGAAAACTAAATGAAGATAAATTTATCATAGATATATCAATTTAGAGTAAATATATCACAAATATATTAATTTAAGATTTTTCATGGTATTAACCCTTTCGTCCCAAAAAGCTAGTCTCAGATTCATCAAGTCCCTAATCCAAAGGAAGGGGCACCCAATCATTGGCGTACAAGAAGCGGAGATGGAAGAAGAAGATGAAGGAAGAAGACAAGAAGAAGCGACAATTTCGCCTCGTCTTCCACCGGTTGGAACCGAGACAGGTAAAGGAGAGGGCTGATAACGAATCAGAGAGGTGACGGCGAAGAGAGTGTGTGTCAGCAATGGAGACAGAAGCGAGGGGAGAGAAGAGAAGCGAGGGAGTTCCGAAAAATTTGACAATGTGAAATCCATCTACCACACGCGTGGCGATCAATGAATAAGCCGGCCCCCATGGTGATATGGACGGCCCTGCCCAATATTTTCTCGGAGGAGTTGTCGTCACTCTCGCCAATCATCTTTCTTTTCTTTTTGCATGAGAAGCTTGTTTAATAGCTAAGTAATGGAATATTCCGTCGCTCTTACACGAGTTCATTTGGGAAAAAAATATTTTCATGCCTGGCAACCGCATCGAAAGATATGAAAACTGATGTAAATATATATATTTTTTTAAAAATTGGGTATTTGATGAGTATCATTCGGTGTCGACGTAATTAACACTCACGGATTCGAAAATGCTTCACGAAAGCTGTGAACATGTTTCTTAGGTATATAGGTACTAGGAATAGCGTTGTTTTGAATGATTGTTGGTTGAGGTTTGAGATTTAAGTAAAATCATCAGCATATGCTAATTCAACAAAGCACCAGTGGTCTAGTGGTAGAATAGTACCCTGCCACGGTACAGACCCGGGTTCGATTCCCGGCTGGTGCAATCTCCCGAAGAGCTGTGACGACCTGCGATCGTGACCGTTGATTCAGTCACGCCAACTGATCCATCTGAGGATCAAACGTCTCGCAATCCCTGAGCTCTTCTTTTCCCTTTTTATTTCTTTTTTTTTTGGTAAGGCCCTTTTTATTTCTTTTTGGTTTTGTTTTTGCTTTTATAGATAAAAAAAATTCCTTTTATTTATTATAAGGAGCAGTGCTAGAAATAATAAAATTTTACCAATTGAAACATTAGTAAACATTTCAATACATTCTAGCAAGGTAGTACGCACCCTTCCAGTGCTCCAGCTCGTGCTGAGACTCCAGCATGATCCACGCGAGCCCCGATCTCAGTAAAATAGACAACAGTAATGGGCACTTTGTGTGTAAAGAAACCAACGAAACAATATTCTAAAGGAAATCCATTGACGACACTGACTACTACTGAGCATGGAGCAATCCAAAATACCTAATCGACTTAAACAAAATCGATCGAAACTACAATCGATTTAAATAACAAACCTATTTAGATGAGTTGCTCTTAAGAGATACGAACAAATGACAAATCCGTACAATAAGTACAACTGACGCCGACGATCCAGCAAATTCGGGAAAATAATTAATGGAAAAATTTTGGAATAACGATTCGAAGTGTGATCACATTCTCAAAAGAGGATTCAAAGTGGATCTTGTTTCGAATAAGGATTCGGATTGATCAAGTCAATCTCAATTAAGGGCCTAAGGTCACCGGCCGACAATTTTTTTTTCTAGTAGCTAAAACAATATGCGGGTAAAATTAAAAAGAAAAAGAAATCAAACCAATCAATTCTTAGATCTGGGAGTTGAGCTCTGCCACCAATGGCGTCAAAGCTCTAGGTGGAGTAAGAAGGCCATGGAAAAAGACTGCCATTGGAGCTGCTATGAGGTTGGAGTGAGTCTGCGGATTGAACAAGGTAATCGCAAGAAGAAGAAGAAGAAGAAGAAAGGAGAGATTGATAGGGTGAAGAGACTTGACAATGTGTTTTGAGAAATGGGTTCTCCATATCTTCTGATCTTCATTGTTCATTGATGTTGTTGTACTCAAGAGAAAAATCTCATTTCTTCTTTTTTCAATATCCCATCTTTTGCACGGACGCTCGCTGCATTTTGATAATCCTCATCTCTTCACGCACAACTATTTTCATCTGCAATTTGAATATATTTTTTTTCTTTGTTAGTTTTTCTTTATATGTTAATCTCTTCGCGCATAGGTCTCTTTATACCCTTATTTAAAAATGATGTAATCACTTGAAGCCCTTATATATATATATATGCTTAAAGCCCCTCTTTTGAGAAAATCCTAATCAACAGATCGCCGTCGACCTCTGAGGAAGCATTGGCCAAGATGAAGAAGAGAGAGTGATTCATGTTGAGGAAGAGCGTGAAGAAGCAGACGAATTGGACTGATATTTTACATGAATTTATAAATTTAAAAATGAGGTTCTCATAAATTTTTCCATTTGAAAAAAAATATATTCATATCTTGTAAGTGCACAAGAAAATGAAAAGTAATTTCATTTATTTTAAAAAAAATTGGATACACACGTATGTATCTTAGGTATATAGGTACCACCGTACTAGGAATAGGGTTGATGGCAGGTTGATTTGTTACATTTAAATTATATTTATTTCGGATACAACTCAACAACGCACCAGTGGTCTAGTGGTAGAATAGTACCCTGCCACGGTACAGACCCGGGTTCGATTCCCGGCTGGTGCAATCTCCTGAAGGGCTGTGACGACCTGCGATTCGTGACCGTTGATTCAGTCACGCCTACTGATCCATCTAAGGATCAAACATCTCGCAATCCCTGAGCTCTTCTTTTCCCTTTTTTCTTTTTTTTTGCATTTATAAACAAATTTCCCCTACCATCTTTCATTGTGCTAGAAATAGTAAAATTTCACTAAAAGTTTTCTTGGCGAACGCAATTGAAGGTAGTTGAATGAGTAAATAAAAATTTGAGGCAGCCCAAGTGGTTATTTTATTCACTTCTCCAATCGAAACTTCAGTAAACATTTCAATACATTTCATCAATCTGATACAAATGAGAGGAAATTGCATGCAGCAACATGACCTATAATCAAATTGATGAACCATAAGAACTATCTAGCTAGTAAATCCTACAAGGATACAAACCCTGTTTCCTCCTCACTCATTCTCTCCATTTGATTTCCTCCATCTTAAGTACTTTGAATGGAGACCGAAGATCAAATCAGCATCTGTTTGATGCACATACAACAGACCTAATATGGGGCCAGCAAAGTGACTTTAAAATTTTAGCCATGCCCCTAAAGGCTACAAGAATTTAACGATGCATCAGCGGGACGATGCGGGAAGCTTCCAGTTGCTCTTGGTCGCGACGAGAATCTTCTCCCTCGCGTGGGAGCCAGGCTCCTGCTCGTGTACGGTGGCCGACCATCTGACCGCGTCGGCTACACGAGATAATCTATCGACTACTTCAGGTGAATCGCGAATTACAACTTTTCCTTCCGGTCGCAATATCCGGTCCATCTCCACCATCAAATCCACAAGGTGACACCTGAATGGAAATCACAAGGCAACAATTGTTCAAGACGGGCAATACTAAGAACATATAATGAAGTGACTAAGTATGCAGGATGGGAGGGATGGCTGATTTGATCTTGGATACCTGCTCTTGCCTGAACTTGGATCTTTTGTCAGCGATTCTATGCCAGCGACATGGATAAAATCATAAGTACGAGGATAAGTGGAGAAAGGTTCACACCTACATCCAAAGATCTTCGAATTAAGCTCAGCAAAAATGCCCCTTTATTAGGGAACTGTCAATAATTTACAGAGCAAACAGGAAAATGAATGACAAATCAAATTATCAGCCAGAAATTAGTATAAAGTTGACAATGATATCACCACATCATAAGAATTTGGTTGTTAAAACTTGGGCAGGTGAGATATAGACTGTGCAAGTCGACAAGAGGACTATTTTTGCAGTTAGCTAGCAGCAGATGTCAAAGACTCAATTGACAATTGCCATCTCACAAGCATCATCATATAAGGAGATGCACTACGAGCTACAACTACATGCCTGAAGCATCTTGCTTTCTAGTGTCAGTCTATCAATGGGGTGGAAAATTGTCATGATTTAGTAGCAAAGTGACAAATTTTGGACTTCTTTTCCATCACTCGCCCCATATAATATGCATCTCTATCGCAATAGTTCCAAATTGAATAATCAAACAGTGAACCAAGGAAGTCACGAGAAGCGCGGTCATATTTAAGAAGGGCAGTAAGACAAGGTGCCAATATATCTCACCAATCATGGTACACTCCAGTTAGTCCTCTGTCATAAATTACACCCAGAGTTGATGGCTTGCGAGCAGGAACAACGTTCATTACCCAAACAGGATCAGATGACAATGCTGCTGCAAAGCCTCCAAAGAATGCATTCATGTCCATTACATTTCGAATTGCTGGACTTCCTAGCTTCAAGTCCAGTGAATTCTTATAGTAGGCCACCCTCCTTTCCCATCGTCGAGTGTCAGCCTCAAAAAGGTCAACTCCATTTTTCAAAAGCTTGGCTCGCGCAGGAACTTTAGTCAGCCTCTCTGGCCACTTCGGAATCATTCCAACTGCATAATCCCCCTTCACTGAACTTGTCCTGGCTACACACTTCTTCAACTTGAAGTACCTGAATAAGGCATATAAAAACGAGTGGCCAAATCAAATTTTTTAATGCCAACAAAATCTGAAAGCAATTAGACCGCAGTAGAGGTTGCAAACTCAGAGTCAAGCCACGATCATCTTGCAAATCTCCAGAGAAGTGCATAACATACTTTGGACTTATGTCTCCTAGAGACAACCCATAAAGCAAGCGACAGCGATTAACATGCACTACTCGGATTCGCCTCTTTAAGTGCCAAACCTGATCTCAAAAAGAAAGCAAGCAAGGACAATTACCATGCACTACTTGGATCGTCGGATTCATCACATAGTTCAAGCCCAAATTCATTTTGATTGGGAAGACATGAATCTCCACCAGGCTTTTTCCAGATCACAGTGTTCCCATCCACAGCAATCAGATCATAACACAATGCCCTTGCTACAGCCTGGAGATCTGCCCACTCCTTGTCCTGCTTAGGCCACTGTACAGGAGGGCCAGAGATGACCAGGTATCCCCCAGGGCGAAGTAACCGATCCACTTCAATGAAGTATGTGGCATCTGCAAAGCAAGATCTTCTCGTATTAACAACAAGCAGTGGGAGAAGGAGAAAATTTGGACAAGAATAGTAAATGCATATGATGAGCAGAGAACTCACTGTATGCCGTAAATGGGATCAAACATCGGGAGCAATGAACAAAATCAAAAGAAAAGGCGGGAAAAGGGAGCCTCCGAGTGCCAAGCATGGCAACAAATGCTGGTACTCCTCTCTCCAGAGCGAACTGTATTTGCGCTTTGTGTGAATCTCTCGGAGCAAACGACATTGTTAGAATTCCTTCACCGAGCAGCGATCCTCCAAAACTGGCTACCTAAATAAAGACATTCAATTAATTGCAAGTAGACATTCGCCACGAAGATATGGAATCGGACATGGCAAAGTTTTTCCCTACCCCACATCCCATGTCAAGAGCAGTCCTCAGAGCTCCACCGGCTATAGGAATGTACTGTTTCAATTTTTCGATGTAATGTCCAGCTCCATCAGGAAACATTGTGCCACCCCCCGGAAATATGAAGTAAGGACCATCTGCTTTCATCCATCCTTGATGACCTTTCCTGTCCGCTATTTTATTATGCGGCATGTTGCTGTGCCATATCTGGAGTGACAATCATAGAAGGTCATTCACGAGTCCCAATAGTGCGCCACAAAACTTGCGATAACAGTCGATACCCACATTCTTATAATGGAAAAATAGGGAAAACATTACAGAATAAGGGCAACATCGATCTGCGGCGCCAATATTGGAATGAGCAAACCGTTATAGACTTTCATAAAAAGCTAACTTGAGGTGACCAAGTTGTCCGTCAGATCCAATTGCAATACACGCAATCTGGCAAAGGTTTCAGCTCATCAGTTTGAGCGAGTTATGAACTTCCAATCAGCATGACAATCCAAAAAGGGCTCCTGTTTCTAGCTCAATGACCTAACTCGCGACGACAATTAATGAGCTAAAACGAAATGAGCAGTCGATTGATTCGACATTCTCCGCCCTCCTTATTATCTCTGCACGGTGTGGTAAGCGACGCATCCCTAATGGCCACCGGGTACAGATCTCGTCTCCCATTAGCTAGCTGAAGTAGATGCTCGCAACTTTATAGATTTCGAAGCAACGCGAAGACGAGCTCTCAACGGCTAAAGACCAACCTTAAACAACTATCCAACTAAAATCTAACCAACTATCTCGAAATTCACCTTATCCAAGCTGGCGGGCCACTGCACCGGAATCTTGTACCCCACCGGGGGAGGGACCAGGCAGAGCGGCGCCTCCTCCGGCGGCGGGCAATGCCTCTCCCGGTAGAAGTTCATCTCCCTGCTGAGCTGGCTGTTCCGCCTGGGATCCTCGCAGGGCATGTGGTCGGCGTAGTCGCCGGGGCAGGGCTCGATGCGGCCGGGGTACAGCCGGCCGGACTCGACGGCGGCGACGAGGCGGGCGTGGTCGCGGGAGGCGAGGAGGAGGGACTGGCGGCCGGAGGCGGCGAGGGAGTCGCCGAGGCGGGTGAAGACGAGGAGGAAGAAGAGGGAGACGAGACCAAGGAGGATGGCGATCGCGAGGTCCAGGAGCTTCCACTGGCGAGGGCTCCGCTTCGACGCGGGCAGGCTCAGGTGCCCCATGCCGGGAGCCTCTCGCCCAATTCCGGGCACTCCCTCGCTCGCTTTCTTCGCCGGATCAGACGCCGCCCATGGGTCGAGCTCGAGCCGTCGGAGTGGATTTCTGCCGGCGATTGGGTCGGATCTGATCAAGCGAGCATCGGATCGAAGAAGGAAGGGAAGGAAGGAAGGGAGGAAGGGAGGGAGAGCGAGCGAAGTCTACAGTTATGAACTGCAACACCTGCACAGTTGCGGGCTGTTGATCCTCGGGGAGAACGAGGGACGGTGGGGGAATTTCGATGAGAGTAGTGGGAGGGAGGGGCACGTTGGTAATTTTATGGGGCTCGACGGATCCACGAAGTAGAGCCGAGAGATTTTTTACTTTTTTTTTTCTTCCCGGTGATTTTTCTTTTCGAGTAAAATGTGAATCGCCGGTGAATTTCGCAGCACATGAGGATTAATTTGTTTACACCGACAGCGATGGTTTGCTTCTTAAGGGGGACCGTCCTCCTCAATAGGAATGTGCCAGTTGCATCCAGAAAAACAAGAAGAAATTGTTCAAATTGATCGTGAGAGTTTACTCGAACTAAATTATTACCTGTGGAAAGTTTCCAACCCCTGATTTAGGTTGACTTGGTACCATCAGACAACAGATATGCAGCAACCGTAAATGGGAAGTGACGATGATTGGTTTTCTACCCACCCGAAAGGAAAACGATGGTAATCGAATCGCCACTTTACTCTTTTTTTTTTTTTTGGGTTGATTAATTGCCACTTGACTTCATTCATGTTTTTACTTCGTCGTCTTTTCTTGTAAGGACGCAAGATAGTGGAAATAGTTTAAGGATGTCGTGCTTGCTTATTTCGTTCTTGATCAGAAAGACTCCTTACAGTTGCCAGAGAGACTTCGTCGTAGGCACGACGAAACGCTGTAACACCGAATTCTCCAGCTTCCCGCCTCTGAGCACAAAGGCATCTCATTCTCGACAGCAGTGTGGTCGGTCACCATCGATCTCCAAATTCTCCCTGGTGCATTCGAGCATGTTGGCTTTATCCCGACGCGATGGAATTGGGAAGCAACCCAAAGAGACAGGAGAAATGCATTCCCTAGGACGAATCCGATTTAACATGGTCCGTGCCCGAAATTCGAGTTTTCACACGTTGAAACAAGTATCAATGAGGCGAGGCCGCAGAAGGGTCACCGGATGGAAAGATGCCGTCGAAACGAATAGAGCACGTAAAGGAAACAAATGCCAATTGTTTATTTTGTAAAAATGAGACCTCAAATCCTCATCGAACCAAGGAATAGCGACTATGGACTGTGGATAGACAACCTTGTTAAAGCACTGGAGGATCGCAATTCCTCTGCCATCGCCGACAAATTTAGCAGATGAATGTACATCAAAAACCTCAGTAAAGCTCAAGTACATCGGATGACTCGAATAGTAGTAAAACTCAAAGTTTCCTCGATGCCCTAAGATTGTGGTCATATTTGATAAGATTCGCTCTTAGTAGCATCGATCTAACATCTCGATCAAATTCGCTACCAGTCTGCAAGACCCGTTGGAAAGTTGCATTCCTTTGATCAGCATGTCGAGCATACAAGATTTTGTTGTGAGAGTCGATTCTGGCCTGCAGTTCATGACATGAATTAAGCACCAGCTCCAGGAGCGCACAAGGATCGAGGAAGCAGCACAGTACACATGCATTGAAGATTAAAAGCACACCACCCAAAAAAAAGCACTTCGGCAGCACCAAATTTACAAAAGAATAAATCCTAAATCCATCCGACAGGGACAAACTAGTTCTTTAGAGCTCCGCGTGATTTTTCACACCGAATAATATGCGAAAAAAAGGGGAGAGCAAAGATTCGAACCTGTATCTGGTTGTCGGTTATTAAAGCCTCGAGCTCTTTTTCTAGCCCAGCAACACTGGTTTTGAAAGCATTGGCCATCATGCGCAAATCAACAGACACAAACGGATGTGTATACTGGATCAGAGCTTTATGCCGGATCTGGTCATACAGTGTCTCCACATGATCGTGCAAGTGAATGTCAAGTAACAGATTCTGTTTGAGGTTTCCGAGGTACTCCAAGCATGATGCGTAGTGGCTGAGCGAGAAAAAGAGAACAATCAGTAACAGGAGAAATTAGAATCTAAAGGAGTTCCGCATCCACAGCTCTAAGAAGAAGCACGGAATTAATGTCATATCAAACTTAAGACAAGTTCAGCGATCAATGGATAGCGGGAAAAAAGCTAAGCTGCAGAAAAGTTACCTAGAGTAGAAATCATTAATAAGCTCCCTCACTTCAGGGACCAACTCCAGAAAATTTCGGAAGTTGAGATTGTCGATCACTTTATTCTGCCAAGAAAAAAAACAGGAAGAAACACACGTCAGTCAAAAAGCAAATTCCCAGTCACCGGCTGGAAAACTTGAGCACCAAAGTTGAATAGTTGATATGTGCCTTCAGTTCCGTCCTGTCAAAACTCGCAAGAGCACAGAATCCCCCATAAGTGGCAACATCTTGAGGTGCAATGACTTCATTGTAGTGACTCCCCAACTCAGGACCAGTTTCCAGGAACTGTAAGCATATATTGAAGGTGTTAGTAGTAGAAAAAGGGTAAAGTGGTCTTTAGGACCTTTATGACTTATTTTGGTATATGTATTGAACACTATTGGTGAATACATTATACACTTTTCCTCTCTCTCTCTTTCTCATGGTATCGAGCTTGGTACCTAAACCTCTTAACCTCAACCCCGCCGCGCCGAACAACCCGTCGCCGGCAACCCCGCTCGCATGAGGCTCCAATTGCGCGAGGCTCCAGCCACGCGACCCCAGCTCGCGTGACCCAACTCGCGCGGGGCTCCAACCGCGCGACCCAAGCTCGCGCAAGGTTCCACTCGCGCGACCCAAGCTCGCGCAAGGTTCCAGCTCGCGCGGGTTCCAGCTCGCGGGGCTCCCACTCGCGCGATTCAGGTCGTGCAAGTCACGCGAGCTCGGTGATCGGAGGTTTCCTCACCATTGATGTGATTGAAGGTCTTCTTGGCTCATGACTCCGGCTCTTGCGATCGTGAAGTGATGTGGTAGATTGTGGCTCGGTGACTCCTCTTGTGGCTTGCCATTGATGTGATTGAATATGTTGAAGTTCCGAGGTCTGGCCAGGTTAGATTACTTGGTTGTTAGACCTTAGATTATAGGTATTTGATCAATCGGCTTATGGTTTATCGACGGTGGAGTTGTTGGGGAAGGCTGGTAACGTTGACAAGGCCTAGGAGCTAGTATACGGTCTGTTGGAGTGCTGAATTGTTGTGGTTAAGCTTGAGGTGCCTAAAGGAAAATATTGCGAGAATTCTCTTATTGTTATTGAAAAATGGGTAATTCTAAGAAGAATAATCCTGTGATGACTAAGGATTTTCCTCTTCGTCTAATCGAATTACTGATAAGAAGCTTGTGGGTAGTTCTAACTTCCATCAATGGAAGAAAATTGTGAAGCTTACTTTGACAAAGTGGAATCACTTAGACACATAACTGAGCCGAAACCCGAAAATGATGCAAATTGCGATATTGCTGATGCATGCATCCTTGGTCAAATATTAAACGCTATGAAAAATAATATAGTTGATCTAGTAACTCATATTGACACAGTCGAAGAAATGTGGTAGTATTTGAATGTATTATTTACGGCCAAAATAACCTCGCACGAGTTTATGAGTTATCGCAGAGTTTTACCGATCCAAAGGAAGGGATGTTCTATTACACAATACTTTGCGAGTTTAAGAGAATGTATGAGGAGTTGAATGCTATTCTTCCCATTTCACCAATGTTCAAAAATGCAACTTCAAAGAGAACAATTGGTCAATGGCATTTTTAGCAGAATTGGTCTTGAATATGAAACCGTTAAGTCTCGATTCTTGGAGGAGAGGCTATCGTATCACTCACCGATACGTTTGATCGGGTATTTCCTGTATCTTGCGAGTCTCCTCGGGATATTACATCTATGGCAGATAGTTCACTCGTGTTCCAATCACGATCGGTAGTGGTAGTAGGAGTGATAGAGGAAATCATGGAGGATATAGTGGATGTGGTGGCCGAGGGAGAGGCCGAGGTGAAGGATCAAGGAGAGGCCAAGGCCAATAGCACGTGTCTACCGCTAACTCAAGGGCCACACGGACTTGTCATTACTGTGGCAAACCTGGCCATATTCAGAAATTTTGTTACAAGTTACATGGAAGATCGGGCGAGAACAACGTTGCACATACGCTCCTGATGCGATTCTTCTCCGTAGTCTTTTGAAGGCGAGGTAATTGTTATGTCTCGATGAGGAGTTTGCACGGTACACCCGCTCAAATTTCACGACGCTTCTTCCACTCGCTACTTTGGTACAGCATGTAATGCTACCGCATGCCTTTCGCTATTCTCGTCCTTGGATCATTGATTCGGGGGTTTCGACCACATGTCGTCTTTCGTATATTTTCCTCTTACTTCATCTTCATCCATGGTAACCATAGCCAATGGATCATCTACACATGTTAAGGGGTTGGCACAGCTTTATCCAACTCCTTCCTTGCCATTGTCCTCGTGCTTTACCTTCCTTAATTTCCGTTTAACCTCATGTCCGTCAAGAATTAACCAAAAACTTTCAATGTTCAAGAACATTCTACCCCGACTCTCGTATTTTTCAGATCCGCTATGAAGAGGACGATTGGTAGAGGACGTGAGGCAAGGCGGTTGTATGTACTTGAAGACGCTCCTTCCATTGCATGTCCTAGTGTTGCATTCTTACATCAGATCCATTGTCGCCTTGGTCATCTTTCTCTACATAGCCTTGAGAAGTTAGATTATAGTTTTAGATCCCTGTCTAGTTTAGAGTGTGAGTCGTGCCAACTTGGCAAATTACATCGTATTAGTTACCCGCCACGAGTCATTAAACGAGTAGTGTCCCCTTTTTTGTTAGTTCATTCAGATATTTGGGGTCCTTGTCATGTGGCTTCCAATTTGGCTTTCAGATATTTTGTAACTTTTGTTGATGACTATTCCAGGGTCACTTGGTAATATCTAATGAAAAATCGTACAGAATTGTTTATATTTCGTGCATTTGTATATGAAATTCATACTCAGTTTGGTGTGCAGGTTAAAGTTTTGCGTTCTGATAACGCTAAAGAGCACTTTTCAACACCCTTTTCTGATTTTATGACTCAACATGCTATGATCCATGAATCTTCCTGTCCTGATACACCACAACAGAATGGCGTTGCTGAAAGAAAGAATAGACACTTAATGGATGTTACTAGATCCATGTTGTTTGAAATGAAGGTTCTCAAAACCTTTTGGTCTCATGCTGTGCTGACTGCATGCTATCTCATTAATCGCATGCCCTCTTCTGTTTTGCGAGGTGGTATTCCATTTTCTACTTTGTTTCCAAATGAGTCACTGTTTGTCTTACCACCCTGTATTTTTTGTTGTGTCTATTTTATTCGTGATCATCAACCTAGAGTTTCAAAACTTGATCCCAAGGCCATCAAGTGTATGTTTTTGGGTTATTCCCATACTCAAAAGGGATATCGTTGTTATTCTCTATTACTGAGAAAATACTTTATAACTACTGATGTTTCATTCTTTGAATCCACTCCTTATCATGATGTTCCAATTTCTGTTTCTAAGTTGGATGAAGACATCTATGTGACTACCCTTCGGTCAACTGCTCCAACCACTTCACCAGTCTCTACACAGGAACCACCTCCTCTCCAGGTTTATACTGGACGTCCTCGAGTAGCTAGTATTTCCCCCTTCCTCCTAACACTACTACATCATCTTCTCGCTCCGCATCCGCCATTAGCCGACCCTCCTCATGTATCTCGATCTTGATCTCCCTATTGCTCATCGCAAAGGTACACGTACTTGTACTCAACACTCTATTGCAAACTTCATCTCATATTCTTCTGTGTTTCCTTCTTTTCGATCCCTTTTATCTACTGTGGACCAATATCCTATCCCTAAGTTTGTATCTGAGGCATTACAAAATTCTGGCTGGAGGATAGCAATTGAAGAAGAACTAAAGGCTCTCCAGTTTAATCAAACTTGGGACTCGGTACCTCTTCCTTCAGCCAACACTGCCATTGGTTGTCGTTGGGTATTTGCTGTGAAAGTCAATCCCGATGGCTCTCTGGCTCGTTTAAAAGCATGACTTGTTGCAAAAGGGTATGCTCAGGTGTATGGGGTTGACTATCTAGACACTTTTTCTCTTGTTGCCAAACTACTTCTGTTCATATTTTGATATCCCTTGCTGCCACATATAACCGGCCCTTATTTCAACTTTATGTTAAGAATGCCTTCTTTCATGGTACTCTTCATGAGGAAGTTTATATGGAGCAACCTCCGGGGTTTGTTGCTCAAGGGGAGTCTGGGGTTATGGTTTGCAAATTAAGAAAGTCTTTATATGGTTTGAAGCAATCCTCACGGACATGGTTTGGAAGATTTTCTGAGACTATACTTTCTTTTGGCCTGTAAATGATCATTCTTTCTTTTATAAACAGTCACGGGGAGGCAAATTGTTCTTGATTGTGTATGTTGATGATATTATCATCACGGGAGATAATTTGACCGGTATAGCTGAACTAAAGATCTATCTTCAAAGAACAGCTTCGACTAAGTATATAGGAAAATTGAAGTAATTCCTAGGAATTAAAGTTTCTTAGTCACAGAAAGGTATTGTTCTGTCACAGAGAAAATATGTGCTGGATTTGCTCAATGAGACAGGTATGTTGGGATCAAAGCCTCTTGATTCAACAAGGGGTCAAACTAGCTGCTCAGGGAGGAGATATTCTTGATAACCCTGAGAGTTATAGGAGACTAGTAGGTAAGCTGAATTATTTCACAGTCACTCGACCAGACATTGCCTTTCCAGCTAGTGTGGTAAGCCAATTTACTGTCTTCTCCTCGTACATCTCATTGGGATGCGATTATTCTGGATATTGAGGTACTTGAAAAAGACTCTAGGAAAGGAATTGTTTACCAAAATCATGGTCAAAGCCGAGTCGAAGGATTCTCTGATGCGATTGGGCGTGGTCTCCGGATGATAGGAGATCAACTACGGCTATTATACCTTGGTTGGAGGAAATCTAGTATCATGGAAGAGTAAGAAACAAAATGTTGTTGCCCGCTCGAGTGCTGAGTCAAAATATAGAGCCATGGCACAAGTGACATGTGAATTAGTGTGGATTCGGTAGTTATTGACCGAAATAGGCTTCAAAGCTTCAGACCTACGACTCTATGGTATGACAATAAAGCCGCGTGCAGATAGCTTCCAACCCTGTGTTTCATGAGAGAACAAAACACATTGAGGTTGATTGTCATTTTATTCGGGAAAAGTTGCAGAGTGGAGTGATCATTCCCAATCATATTCGAACCGGTGAACAACTTGCAGACATTTTTACTAAATTTTTGGGTAATGGGAGGATAGAATATATTTGTAACAAGCTGGGCATGATTAATATCTATGCTCCAGCTTGAGGGGGAGTGTTAGTAGTAGAAAAAGGGTAAGGTGATCTTTAGGACCTTTATGACTTATTTTGGTATATGTATTGAACACTATTGGTGAATACATTATACACTTTTCCCTCTCTCTCTTTCTCAGAAGGCATTACTTTCCAGCCCCAAAGAGCAAACCCAAATGACTAATAAATGTCGAAAAATGCTCAGTCAAATAAAAACTGCCAAATATTTCTTTTGCCAATAAACTGTCCCTCTAAATACTCCATCGATCTCCTGACCTTTCAGGGCATCTAACTAATATTACTAATCCCATTGGGTCATGACAATCCCTGTCACGCAGCAAGCAGTTAACCAAGGCAGGAGTCCCCTAGGTGCCCAAGAAAATTGCTTGCTGTCGAGCTAAATTTAGTCTCAAGTAATTTAGCAACCCCCTCAAAGTCAAGATTCAACGATTTACTTATACAATAGAAATCAATAGAAAATTGTGCCATTTTTTAAATTTCAGAAAATGAACTACCTCCTCTCCTCCCAAAAAAGAGGAAAAGAAAAAAAAGAAACTCATCGACCATGATCATTTAGCTGTCACGTTGGATGCTTACTTACTTCAAATCTCCATAGACAAACTACCATTGAAGACATGAATAGGATGAAAAGAAAAACTTAAATTGGCGATAATTAGGTAATGAGCATGCACCGGTGAAGATGTCACATGATAGGTTGACACACCTTACGAGCAGCAAGCTTATACTTCTTAGTCTCCAAATGAGCCAGTCCAGCAGCACACCGTAGTTTTGCAACTGTTGTCGGGTCGAGGGCATCTGGAGTTTGTTCAGCTTTGCTGACATAGCTTGTAACGTGAGTGAACTGACCCATTTCAATGCTCACTAAAATTGCATTCATACACATGCTGATGATATGCTTTGATGTTGTGCAGTAATCACGAGTCCGGACATAACTTTTAAAAGCATCTCCAAGGGCACCATGAGCATAGTGAAAATCACCAAAGTCATTGTAACCCATCCTTATACTTTCCTTGATCAGATTTGTCTGCAAACAAGATACTCCATGTTAGATGCATCATCGGATAGGAGGAAATACTAAAATCATTAAACTTATGCACCTGATGAAGATGAGATGTTAGACACGCAGAAACACAAGTCCATTCATAATGCCATATTAGGATCCTAATGGTAAACAAATAAATGAAGAGGAGTGGTATCCAATTCTAGTTCCTACTTTGAAGCCATAATCATCAGCTGTCCAGCATATTTAGCTTAATAAAACATCATCCCTGAGAAGAGGACTTTGATTTCACACTCGTCTTGTAAACAAAACCATCTCCCAGAACTGACCAACTGCTACACCGTGACACAACCCCAACACCAAGGCTAATCCATAATCATCAATAATAGACTACCAAAACCAATTACAGAGTGAATCACCAATGAGGTCACAACAGAACAATCAAAGTCACATAACGACCGACAAAATCAAAATGGCACAAGCATGTATGCACTACATCGGCCAGCATCACTTTAAGAACAAGTACAGGAAAAAAAAAATTGTAATCCTGGTGCCTACACAACACCACCACTATCAAAAACCATTCACCAGAACAAAGTCCTGCATGAAAACAATATCGTACCACAAAATGGTTCTAAAGTCTGTTTATCAAGCTGACATGGAATGAACGTTCCACGGACATCTTTCCACAATCACAGCAGAAGAATCCATCCAATGGCAAAATCCTGCGCAACATTGGTCTTTCTTCCTTCTCCCAATCCCATCTACAATCTCACAGGTGAACAAACACGCTCCACACAAAATGGTTCTAAAGCTTGTTTATCGAGCCGACATAGTACTAACGTTCCACAAACATCTTTCTACAATCACGGCAGAAGAATCGATCCATTTGCAAAATCCCGCGGAACATTTGTTTTTCTTCCTTCCTCCCAATCCTATCTACGATCGCACACGCTAACAAACACGCTCCTCACAGAGTGCACAACCACCAACCACACGCAAGCAACAAACCGAAACAGCGGAAAAGAAAGAACAAAGCCGACATACTCGATACGAATTGAGCTCGTTCTCCAACTTCTCCTTCTTCTGCTCGGCCCTCCGATCGACGGCCTCGCACCAGGAGGCGTCCGCCCCGTACTTGTCCCCGAGCCTCCCGCCGACCTTCTCCACCACCTCCCTGAACAGCTGCGTGTTCTCCCCCTTCTTAATCTCGTCGTACGCCATCCGCAGCGCCTCCAGCTGCATCGCCTCGTTGTTGCAGCGGTCGGCGACGAACAGGAGCCGCGCGACCTTGGTGCGGTCCCTGTAGAGGCTCGCGTAGGCCTCGACGTCGAGCTGCTCGCCGCTGATGACGGGCTTGCTCCGGGGGGCGGGCGGCTGCTCCCCGCCGTTCTCGTAGATCTCGTCCTCCGGCTCCATCGGCGGAGGCTCGGCGCCGCCGGAACCCGAATGCGAGAGAGAGAGAGAGAGAGAAAGGAAGGGGGATGAGAGAGAATCGGAGGGTGAAGTAGGGCTACGGTTTGGGGGGGATTTTCAGTGCTTCTGTTCTGCGTGCGATTTGAGCTGAGGAGGAAAGAAGAGTGAAGAGACTTTCTCTCTTCTCTCTCTTCCTCTGGTTACGTCGTTCGGGAAATGGAGAGAGGAGAGAGATGAGCTCCGTAAAGCGGGCCATCGACGGGCCCAATCGGCCCAAATTGAACGGGCCTCGCACGGAAAAAGGCCCAACCTGGTAGATCTGGGCCCTGTCGGGGCCCAACCAGGAAATTGATATGCCAGCCTTACCTAGGGGTAAGCGTGGTCCAGGTGGGCGGTTCCCAGTGGGCGATTCCTACCTTAGAACTGGGAATCGCCCACTAAGGACCGGTTCCAAAAAATTGGAATCGGGAACCGCTTGTTGGTTCCATAGATCCACCCGGGAACCGGACCACCTATCCGGTCCAGTTTTTCGGGTGGATGCATGGAACCGGTCCCACTAGCCAAGGATGGAGACGGAAATGGAGAGTCAGAGACGGTGAAATGAGCATCGATTGAGAAGAGTGAGAGTGAGAATAAGCGTGAGACAAAAGCGAGAGAAAGTATTTCTCGGCTCAATGTGAGGCTGTGAACGTCGAGCGAGTTGGATTTAGTTTAGGGATTTAGGATTTTTCTTTTTTTAAAAAAATAAATAATAAATAAAATATATTATATTTATTATTATATTACCGGTCCAGTGGCAAGCGGTTCCACACCTAGAACTGAAAACCGGACCGGTACCCACCGGTTAGCAAAAATTGAAACCGGGAACCGGATTGGTTCCAGTCCAGTTCCAAGCGATCCTGAGTGGTCCGGGCGGTTCCTGTTTCTTTTGCACACCCCTAGTCTTACCCACTGTCCTTTTTAGTTTTTTTATATTTTTTTATAAAATATTTACCCACTTTTTTTCTTGTTGAGTTACCGACTTTTATTTGTCTCGCTTACCATCTCATTAAATTATTACCGACCTTAATCGGAACGATTACCAATTTTTCTTCCGATTAAGTTAAACGAATGGTCTTGTGTTATCGACTTTTATTCGAATTAGTTGCCAGAGTTTGATTATTTGTTTTTTCTTTTCTAAATGATCAACTTCTCTTCACTTTGACCAAAAAATTTCCCTTATTGATATGTTAACTTTATAATAACGATATTAATAATAATCATCATAATTCTATTATTTAGTTCAAATTTTCATTAATGGTTTTTCCTAGAATGAAAGTTATAGCAACTTTTCTAGAAATTTAAAATAATAACTGATAACATTACTATGTTAAATTTACAATAGTGACAATAAGAAAAATAAAAAAAAACATATAAAATACTAACAATACTATTGTTGTTGTTGTTATGGTATATTACAAAAGTTACAATAATACAAACATAATCATCGGTAATCTCTATGACAATGTTATAGTTCTTTTTTGTGATTCTAATAAACACAGCAATCTCGCAGCATCTTTGGCTAAACAAATTAAGCATTCGTAATCACAATTCACAAGAAAGCATCATCAAAAATGTGTCGTCAAATGCACGTGCTTCAAAGCAGCCCAACAACAACTGTATCAAATAGACTCTAAGTGGTAATTTAATTGTAGAAAAGTTAGTGAATCGCGCCAATTTTGATTGATAACAAAATTATAAATGTAAGGGATTACTAATCAATGTTAATAAAAATGGGTAACTCAAGGTAAACTAAAAAACAGTTTAACGTTACACAACCTAGGATTGACCCAGCGGCAAAAGTGTCGTCATGCTTTTTGGCTCAGATTCTGATGGTTGTGGGTGCAATTCGTATTTTGGGAAACTCAAATTTAAGTGGAGGCCGCACAAGTCCAAGTAGTCGGGTAATTATGGCCATACCTCTCGTTTATAACAAAATTAATTGAAAGTCGGTAAGTAATTCAAAGAGAGTTGTTAACCCTGCACAAGTGACAATTTAATCTGATAAAATTTGGGAAGTTATGCAAATAAAAGTTAGTAAATTAGTACAAAATTGCTAATTTACAAATTATAAAAAGAAATCTCTAATTTCTTGGTAAGTGTTGAAAAGTTACCAAGAAGTTATTTGGTAAAAAGCCACCGATCATTTTTTTTAATTTTTTACCACGATTATTTATACTTCCCAACCCTTCTTAAAATATATTAATACGGGGGAAAAAATCCACATCTTTAGCCTGGGAACATAAATAGCAGTCATTGACACATTCTTTTGACACGTCCCTTTACATCAACCGTTACTTCTCCGAGTTTTGATTCACCAAACGCCATTTCACTTCATTTGTATACTCCAAACAGATAAAAGCTGTCATATCTCTTTGCCAATGCTCAGTTTTTCAGGACCCTTGCGTCTTACACCTTGAACACCACGAAATTTCCGGAAGGCGCGACACAAAGACGACAAAAACCAATTTCTATCGAGATTATTCACACGAAAGAAGCCGGAAATTTATCGGTGAAAAGAATTAGGAGTGGACAGGGCCAAGAGGAGGAACTCCTGCGAAGAGAGTCTCTGTATGTATATTCCTTTACTGGTCTGAGTCAGGAGCTGGGGATGTCCAATACTGCTTAACTGCCAAGAGTATTTTCTCTCTTTCAAGGGGACCATTCTCGTGGTCCATTATCCTGCTATCATACTGCATTCCGTCGATGGCGTTCTTGATCTTCACCAAGACGTCCACGTCGTCGCGGAAAATAATGCTCCCCTCGGGCCGCAAGATCCTATCCATTTCCAACAAGATGTCTTCCACTTTGCATCTGTGACGGTAGACCAAATCACAATCCATGTAAATACATCGAAACGCCCTCGTGCTGTCATCGATGGTCGTGAAATAAATTATCTACCAACTTACTGTACCTGTCTTTGTAGAGGGTAAAGACCGAATCGGCATGAATGAGGTCATAAGTCCTCGGATAAGTAGACATGGCCTCGCACCTATTACCATAGGAATACTGGAGATTAATGGGTCTTTCAAGCAAGATGGCGAAGAATAAAGTAATATTAGTATGCTAAAACCGGTTTACTGAATTGGTATACTAAAGTAATGTGGCAAACTACAAACGGTCTTTTAAACAAGTCTCTACATGTAATAAAAGTCTGCTGCTGCTGCTATAACACTTGGAATATCAATTTAATGAACCATTCTTGAAACGCCTATCATTATTCAACAGTGAGGATCAATAATTGTGGACCAAAAGAGGTAAGGAAGTGGGGCGTGGTCTGATGTGAGGACAAGAAGAAATGGGTAGAGAAGTGATTTGGATGCTCCTCAAAAGCAACGCCCTCCAAAGAAATCTCTTTTTCTTGCTTGTGAAAACTAGGTAACGCAAGCAACACGAATTCAAAATTGATGGGCAGTTTGACAAATGGAGATTCTCACAACAACCAGAAAGGCTGAAACGAGATCTCTCTCCATAGGAAGTAAAAATGTCCCCTTCATTGTCAGTTAAAGGTAGTTTTCGATAAGGAAAAAATGACGTACCAGCTTTGATACGTCCCAATCAACCCGCGCTCGTAGATGACTCCGAGAGTGTTCACCCGAGCCTCCACAGGGACGACGTTCATGACCCACAGCGGATCATTGACCAGTGCGGCGGCGAAACCCCCCAAGTAAGAGTTCATGTCGAGCAAGTTGCGGTACCTGCCGGGCTCGGCCAACTGGTTGTCTAGAGATTTGTAATGCGAAACCCTTGTTTTCCATGCGGCAGTGTCCTCGATAAACGTCTCCTCTGTGATTCCTTCCAAACTGCCGCTGCCAATCCTAGGGGGTACCGAGATTAGCCTCTTGGGCCATCTCGCTAGCTCACCTCCTGCCACTACCTTAATGTGATTGTCCGGCACATCGGGCAATGGGGTCAAACAAGCTTCCATTTTTGTATACCTGCAAAGATAAAAGTACACAATTTCATGTCTTTTTATATATTATCAGAGGCTTAATTCACCGAGAAAGTCCTGGTAGAAAAAAGAAGTGGAAGCTAGCGATAAAGTTCAAGCCACCTATGACATAAGTGGCAGGAAAGAAGAGGGTGTATAAACAAAACCTCTGTTAATAGCAAAGTTCCTTTGATTTTAGCATGCACCAAAATTACATGATATTAAGTGTTAGGTGATTCAATGATATTCTGATTCTGAGATCATAACACAACAGAAGCAAAATGGCAAGAGCAACAAGAATTAGATCGTGGAAGTGGGTTTTTTATTGCTCACTGTACAGGAGATCCTATGGAAGAAAATGGCAAAAGCAAAGGACAATTCGCTTTGAAGACTCAAAATAACAAAAGCAACCTAGCTAAGTACCAAATTTAAGCAAATAACAGCTGTTGTACTGAGAAAAAGGAGATATTTTGGATTGAGATGGGATCAGAATTTGGGAAGGAATTGATTTAGTAATTGTGTGCAGTATTGGAAATCGTGAATGAAGATTAATGGAACTCTCAATTTGGGAAACTGCATTACCAGGCTATATCCGGATCTTGTGACCGGCAGAAATGCGGGAACTTGAACACCTTCCGGTTGATTTTACAGTGAACATGGTTGGTTGGTTTTTGCCATATCGCAATGTCTTCCTTCTGCTTTAACTTTTTCCAGCACAAGCTACGGGCTAAAGTCTCGATCGAAGTCTGTTCCGCCTTAAGATCTTCGGTTGTTCGCTCCCATCCCTTCCAATGCCTTTCCCAGTTTATCGGCGGGCCAGACAGGATCCAGTACCCGCCGGGACGCAGGACCCGGTCAATCTCGATCAAGTACAGTCCGTCTGCTCATGCATAACTAAACTTGTTATCAGAGATAATCATATACCAACGATTTTAAATAGACGAAAACAGGTTGAATACATAACAAATACACTGGGCCTACACGGAGCCTAAAAAGGGGCAAGCAGCCCCAGTGTTTTCACTTATCGTAGTTAAATTATGATAGGTCGAGTCTATCATAATTTAATTGATATCGACATAGAACAAGATTATCAACGATCTTTTCCCACGATTATCGGCATCAGCAATTGGTTAATGAGAGGGTTAGTGAATTGGAAAGCTTTCCATTTTTCTTTTGCATGCCACTGAAACTTACTGTATTGGCTCCAAGGTATGAGGCAGCGAGAGCAATGAGCCATATCGAAAGCTCTTGACGGGTAAGGAAGTCTGTTGGAGGCGAGGACCCCGATCAACGCGGGGACACCGCGCTCGAGGGCGAATTGGACCTGAGCTTCATGGGTGTCCCTCGGCGCAAATGACATCGCCAGGATATTCCGCGACAATAAATAAGCGCCCCAGCTCGCTACCTGCAGAATTCCATTAAAGCTTCATATGGAATTCCAGGAAAATTCCACACGAACTCGAAAACTTTTAAAAAACATAAAAATAAAACACCAAAATGAAAGCGTATGCACTCTTTCTTCCTTTCTTTTTACTCTTTTGAATATGCGGGTCACAAGTCAAATGGAGAGCTCAATGTCATATCAAAATAGTTATCCCGTTCATTTCGCTGGGTGTGAAACCAATGAATTTGTTCCCCTTGAGGGTTTTTTCTATGGTCCCATGACCATGACCTGGTCCGATTTAAAAATTTATTTACTCCTTGATAAGAACATCTGCGGTCATTATAATACTTACCATATAGAGTAGCCAATGTTTTTACAGAAGGTAGATAGCATGTGCTAATGTGATGATGTTTGTGTGCAAAGCACGAAGGGATAATTCTGTGGGTCTGATGTAAGCTTGTTTGCTAAGCAAGTAAAGGAGGAAATAACTGGACAAGAGTAAATGCTGGTGGGTAAATGGTCGACTTTGTGACCCACACATGGCGTTGGTCTTCCAACTCCACCATCATCAAAGCACTTAAACTACAATTTCAATGAATTCTTGAATGTCAAAAACGGTTCAAGGTGCGTTGGACGAGTTGCAGCATGGTTTTCTCGACGACAAAAGCTTCGATAACTGAGATGAGCGGAAGTTTCTTTCACCACTTGAACAAGGAAACATAAACTCAGATTAATTCATATTAATGACGCGCATTACACCTCGAAATTTCCACATGCTGCAAAGTCATTAATTTTTCCTGCAAATTCCATTTTCCATAGATTTACACGCTTGATAGAAGGACAAATCTAATGATGACCTTCCTTGTCATCTGGCCAAAAGATAAAAAAATAGAAGAAGAAAGAATCCTCCCCTGTTAATATTTATCTCCTACCAAGGTCTAGGTTTCCTGGATGAAGATACCATATCATCTGGCCATAAATACGTTTCAGAAACGGCACTGCATTTACGAAGGATGAATACAAAAACACAAACTGGATAATTATCCCATTAAATTTCTTTGAAACTCCTTCCCACGAGGAGGAAACCCAATTACCTCTTCCTTCATTTTTGCCCACAAACCCAGATTAAATATGACCTTTGAATTCTCTCTCTCTCTCTCTCTCATCCTCCATAGTTAATTCATTCTGCACCATTTCTAGTCCTCCTACGTCCTACCACAAAGATACAAAACGTGTTTTAGGAAAATCGAATCGAACCCACCTATATTCGCCATTAACACTAAATGAATCAGCAACACCCCCCCCCCAACCATCGAAGAAAAGTCGAGCACAACGCACTCGAAGGAAAAAACCAAGAAAACAGAGCAACGAGTCCGCATTGCACAGCTACTAACCATGCAACGACATAATCTCAAACCGCAAATTCATGAACCAAGAACTGAACTGACAGAGTCGGTCACACCATCACGGTTCTTGAACCAATCCCCAGAAAGATCGTGATCACTCCACTAATGCAATGAAAAATGAAAGCTTTACTTTAAAGAAAAAACTCACCCCACAACCAGTATCGAGAGCAGTTCTTATAGACCCATCTCTGAGATCTATCATCTTCCCGATATCTTCGATGTACTTATCAGCGCCGTTCGGAAACATGGTCCCGCCGCCGGGAAACACGAACCTGTCGCCCTCGAACTTGACCCAATTCTGGTTCTTCTTCTCCACCGTCAGCTCCTTGTGCGGCACGTTCGCGAACCACGCCGTCCCGCGGCTCTCCGGCCACCGGAACGGCCTCCTGTACCCGTACGGCGCCGGCACGCGGCACCGGAGCCGCTCGCCGCCACCCTCGGGGCAGTGCCGCTCCCGGTACACGAGCATCTCCCGCTCGAACCTCAGCGACCGCGCCACGTCCTCGCAGGGGGTGTACTCGCTGAAGTTGGCGCCGCACCGCGGGAAGCGGCGCCCGCGCCCCGCCCCTTGGGGCGGCGCGCGGAGGTCCCCCGAGTGGTGGTGGGCGGAGAAGTCGAGCGGGCGAGCGCCGTCGTCGGCGGCGGCGGCGGCAGAGATCGGGGTGCTGCATGGGAAGATCGTGGAGGGGGAGGCGGGGGGCAAGTCGGCGGGGCGGCGCCAGAGGGCGGCGAGGTAGGAGAGGGTGCAGAGGAAGGAGGTGGCGGTGAGGTAGAAGAGGGTGGACTTGTTGGTCTTGGCGGCGACATAAGTTAGAGGGTTTGGGCAGGAGCCGGTCTTGGCCATCGTTGCCAAACAAGAAGAGCAAGAACTGAGAGAAGAAGAAGAAGATGAAGCGTGAGAGAGATGGTACGCAGGGCCTGGTTTTGGCGGACTTCCGACGCTCTGTATTTAGAGAGAGAACGTTTCAAGAATATTTACGTGGAGGTTTAGAGAGAGAAAGAGAGCCGTGCTCGTGAGCGCAGTGAAGGAGAAAGAAGGAGGAGGCTCTCTGACGTCAAAAATTTTGCGAAATATTCAGCGTTTTCTTTTTTCTTTTTCTTTTTATGGCTTTTTTTTATTCCTTTTTTTTTTGGTGAAATTCAATGGTGCAGTGAGCGATACTTATTTTGGAAACAGTACAATGGGGAGGGGGGGGGGGGGGGTCCGGATTTAGTGCCTCTCTTTCCTTGATTCTTACTCTTTTTCTCGAGAATTGACTCTGGTTCTGTAATCTACCCTTTTTCTTGATCATCATCGCTTTCCTCGGATGACCATGGCGATGGTGATGAGAGGAAACGAAGCTGATGATCGATAAAGCCTCGCACCTTAGAACAGTTGTGTGGTCATTTAGCCCGCTAGCGGTTCGACTTCTCCCGTGCGCGTACTTTTCTTCATCTCCTCCTCCGAGCGACCGAGCCGGAGTGACTTGCACCGAGTTTCTATTGATTCTACGGACAAAACAAAGGGGATAAATACACGTGTGATTAGAAATCATATATGAATTTTCGGAATACAAGATGACGACACTAAAGAAAATTATTTTTCATCATGTATCGTGAATCCTAGAAATCTCGTTGGGCTTTAGGACAGTTCTTGACCCAATCATGCCGCTATTAACATGCACAAATTGCATATATGCATCTAAATGTGGCATGGCCCGAATAAACGATTTGACATCGAGGAGTGGCCTTGACAAATTACACGAAATTGGCAACACAGCAGTTTATCATAGCAAAGCCAGTCGGGTTAATTTTTAATTACAGACAACAAAATGAACGAGATAATGCAAGCCATGTTACATGCTATGTTGCCAAAAAAATCATCTTGAGTAGGCTTTGGTCCCATGCAAAAGATGCTCGCAAGTTTTTCGTACGTATGGATTCCACACCACACGAAACCAAACCAGCAAGGCTCGTGGATTTAACATAGCATTTGTTTATAAGGGTACATGAAGCTTGGCAGAAAAAGGCTGACCTTCGTAGACGTATTGTCAATTAGGAACTTGTTTTCTTCTTCCAAAATCGACTTAGGCGCAAATTTATTGGACGAAATTTATTACATGGTGCATAATTTTTAGCTTAAAATGAGCTAAAAAGGCTCTCGACTTTTTGCAAGGAGGGAAGGTTAGAACAGCTAAGAAGGATTCAAGGCATAGATGGTAGGACTGCTGTGACCTCCCATAAATTTGTGATCCTATCATCTGCCAAATGATCTTTTTTGTCCCCCAATGATTACAAGACTTTCAAGAAAATGTTTCTTTAACTCCTTTGTTGTTGGGAGTAGCCATGCAAAGCGGGAAGATCCAAGCGACACCTGGTACTGTAAGAGGTTTATAGCCAATGAAGCGTGGGGGAATTCCCAATGCACTGGAAGACCCCAAAGCTTTCAGTTCAGACTCGCAGATTCTTGATTCTGCAGAGAAAGATGACCGCCAATGCACAAGCGAGTGGGGCCCGTGACAAATGATTATCCCTGTCTTTTCTTTTTCACTTAGATTTCCCTAATTTCAGGGTGGTTTCTTCCTTCACAAGGTGCGGTGCGGTGCAGAATAACGTGTAACTGTGATCGGAGTGTTAGAATACGGATGCATTCCGTAATGATCACGTTTGTATCGTCGAACATTGGACTTACACGAACATGCACTTTCAAACTAGCACGTCTCGACGGACCCAATCACATGCATGTTTGAAGAGGGGAAGCACATGAACAAGAAGAAATCGCATGCATGGTCACCCATCATGCGGTAGCAGATGAGAACTAAACCACCCATGTTCAGAAGCAGCGGATCGTACAATCAACAGGTCATGGAGCATGGAAAGTGAGTCTTCTAGCATGAAGTTGGGGCCCTTGAATAAGAATTCACGCCTACGGTTTGAAAAAACTGCCATAATATTCCGTAGACTTACTTCATTGGATCAAACCACTCAAATATCCAAAACACAATCGCCCCGTGAAAACCCACATGTTCCTACATATCTGTCGCATTGTGATAAGGTTCGTTCACCATATAATCAGCACGATGAGCTTATCTAATATTTTATTTTATTTTTCTCAAACGAGCCAGAAATATAGTCAGAGATCATCGCTTCTGTCGAGTGCTTCAAACTAACCAAAAGCAAGAGAAATCTCAAGCACCAACCAGACCCGTATCAAGTCAAGCTAACTGCTTGCACCTCCTAAAACAGGTTGAATACGACGTGTTCAGGCAACTATTGTATGATGTCATACAGAAACTACCAGCAACAACTGAACAAACACTAAAGACAACAGCAAGGCATATTATTTGTCATAGAGATCAACGGATAACTTTCTAAAGCATAGATGCACAAATAATGGGGTGAGTTTCAACATCACCCTAAGAGACAGCAAGCTAAAGCAAAAATAATACACTACTGCAGATTCAAGCACAGGCCTTTGATAATTATTGGAGGGATACAGAGGCTGTATGATCAGAATAAGCTTTCTCTCCTCAGGATGCCTTCGACTTGGGTGGTGAAGGCAGTAACTGCATGAAAGCAACAGAGGAATTCACACGAATGTCCCCATAATTAATTACCAACAGATGCACGAAGAATCACTATATAAAGAGTTGTCAAAATATGCATTAAGAATCACTTCCAAATACGAGGCATGTGAAACACTAAATCTGCATGCAACTAAAGAAGTCTAAGCGGCATCACTATTAACCCAATACTTCATCATTCGGTCATAAAAAAAAATGCTTCATCTTCAGAATGTTCAGTCATCAGAAAAAACTGTTCACGAAGACCACCAGTGCTGCATCATATGTTACTATTTTGCTGACAACATCAACAAATTTCTTTGCTATAGAAATTCTTTATCAATGTTCTGAGAATGGTGCATTTAGCTGATCTTATGTTCTAGTTTGTTACTGCACTAATGACACCATGTTCAGGTGAAGAACAAGAAGAGAGTAGATAGGAAGATCAACTACCTGATAACATGAGATAAGAGAGCTAACAAATCCAAAGGCTCCTGTTACACGGGGAGTAACTTTCTTGGGCGCCAATTGAAGCAGGCCTACCGCAACAACGATGTCCATCGACGCCTTAATCAAGGCCAGAGTCCTCTCATTGGATTTTTTAAGCTTAGCTCGATACTGCTCATTCTGTGCCAGGGAAGTACAAAAGGGATAGAACATATCACAACACAGAAACGGAATAGTGACAGTGTAAGGCAAGAAGCAACAATAGGTGCGGTGCCAGATGGACAAACACTTGATTGATTAGAAAAGAGCACTGTGACCATACTTGATACTTGTCACCATCTTTCAGATTCTTCTCTAACTTCTTCATTGATGCGGACAGCCTCCCTATCTCCCCAAGCTGATTCAAAAATCACCAAAAGATTGTAAGAAAACCATTTTACATTGTTTCATTACAGAAATTTAAAACAAGCTAAAATAATGAGGGAATGCCACAGACCTCAACCAAGGTAGTGCATATTGAGGAACCCGTCCAACAGAAGAGTGATATCCGCCCAAGAAGCTCAGCACGTTCTTTGTTCTGCACCATACAAAATATCAAGGTCCTTCAGTTCTAACATCTAACGCAACCACATATATACAGGACACAGAAAATAGCAACCTTCATACCTTGTAGATGCCAGTTCTACCAAGCCAGACGATTTGATCAAGGAACAAGAACGTTGATAATAATGCATTTTTGGACTGCAAACAAACAAAAATTTATGAAAGACCATATGAACAAAAGAGAATCGGTCCATTATCTGTAGAAAAAGAAGAGGAATCTCAGAGAATACTCTAGCAGCCATTTATTTGTACCTTCCCAAGCAAAACAAGAGCAAGAGGTGTCCCTTCAGGAACAGGACCGATAAGACCGTGCAGATCATTGACAAACTGCATCATAAAAATGAAATGGATCAGCAACAAATCTGAGTTAGAATAGGAAGTCCAAAATCTATCATTTTTGGGTCAATATCACCAGCTCATGAAATTGAGAAAGAACATTATAAATAAATGCAATGTTTTGAAAGGTTAGATACATCCAGACACTTAAAGGGATATAAGTCAACAACCAGTCGATTAGTCTTTTAGAAACAGAAAGCAAAAGAGTTAAACCCACAACTATATCAGATAAAAGAGTTGCAATTATCTGAGCATTGTCGAAAAAATGTAACAGAAAGTATAATTAGGAAAAGTAACCTAACCTTGAAAAGGCGAAATACTTTTCGTGCTAAGCTGGTCGATTTGTCAACATTCTGGGCTGTACCAGGCTCTCCATTACTTAAGAATTTCGATCCATATTGAATGGCCCTGCATATCTTGTCCCTGGCTTCAGCCTTATTCAGATACAGAACTGCGAGGGCAAGGTCGGCTCTAGCTACATCTAAAGAACTCATCCTTAACCTAATCAAACTGCAAAAATTAAACATGGCACTTATTATTTGAGAATCAGAAAAGACTAAACAATACGTGCGTAGTCAACCGTGCATATAATTGCAGTCAAAAATATCCGCAGAAATCAACACCAACATAGCTCAGCACGTGAATGACTCCTTCAAGAAAACAATCAAGGATTTGAACATTAATATGGAGTATGGACCAACAAAAATGCATCCATTTGCCCAGAACCCTATTCACGCGGCATGAATGACAAAAAAAAGCTTGGTTTCTCATTTGACAGAGAAGCAAAGGCACAGGAAACCGCAAGAAATCTAGGAGACAGATAGCAAGACCAAACAATCCTCCGTGGAATTCAACCTCGACCCAGAATGCAAAAGTTCAACTTCCAAAGCCTGTACAAAAACCCAGAGTCTAACCAAAAGAGATGACAATTCCTCAATCGCGCGCCCGTGCACACTCCAGCATCTCAAAATTCGAAATTTACAAGCTAGGGACGATCTTTCTCTATCTAAAACACTAGAGAATGTAACAATTTCTGCAAAACTAAATCCAGATATTACTCACATGAGCACCGAACAATCACGCCGAATTAGAATCGCGTACCGCAACGTACCTCGGTTCAATTCCTAGCCCTCGCCACCCTAAGCTAAGACACCGCACTCACCATAGCTCAACCTATTCCCAGCTCCATCTACAACACACTCTTCCCCCTACGAATTCCACCTCAAACACCAGCTGAATCAAATTCAGATCACCAAAAACACACCACATGAATTCAGAAAACCCTAACGAGCCGAACGAAGAGCCGGAGAAAAAGGGGAGCAACATAGCGGAATCACCATTGATCCTATATGCCTATCGAAAGACGAGCTCGATTCGAAGAACAGAGTCGCGGAGGATCACGGAAACCGCGATTCGCGCGAAATCCGAGCGAGGAACGAAGACGGAAATGACGACAGATTTCAACAGAACGGATCGAAATGACGGAAGCTTTGCTCGCGCATACCTCTCTCGATCAGAGACGAGACGACCAATCGAAGACGTTCTTCGCGGTGGAGTTCTTCTTGCAGCTTTTTTTTTTCCTCTCTTTTTGTAGATATCTAGAGGGATAACGACACATTCATTCCTTAAATTTTGACCGCTACGTAATTTGGTTCTTAAGTTTTTAATTTGTTCAATAAAATCTTTTAACTTTAACTTAATATTTAATATGATCCATAAACTTTTAATTTATTCAATATGGTCTATAAACTTTTGATACATGTTCAATTTAGTGAGGACTACATTGAACATTTTCATATAATTCAGGGACTAAATCAAATATGTACCAAAAATTTAAGGATGACATTGAATAAATTAAAAGTTCAAGAATTATATTACATATTTGATTAAAGTTTATGAATTATATTAAATAAATTAAAATTTTAATGATTAAATTGCATATTAAATTAAAGTTTACGAACTCTTTGCGTGATTTTCTCATATTTATATTTACTTTTTTTATGAGGAAGGGATGAGGCAGGCGGTTGTGTACCGAAGCGAGTGCCAGCTGACGTGTCCTCGAAATTCAGAATTTCGTCCCTAATTTTTTGAGCTTTTCTTTTTGGCCTTTCTCTCTCTCTCTCTCTAGAAATATGGAAGGTGAGAGAGAGAGCGAGTTGAGAGTGCGACGGACGTAGTATTTAAATTTTTAATTTATTCAATATAATTTTAATTTAATATGCAAATCATGTGAAAATATTCAATATCGTTCATGATCTTGAATTAATGAAACAACAACGTTAGACATTTTCATTTAGTTCAGAGACTATATTGAATAAGTTTCGAAAGCCCAGGAATCACATTGAACATATTTAAAAGTTGAGGATTCAAATTGCACATTAGATTAAAGTTCAGGGATAATATTTAATAAATTAAAAGTTTATGGATCACATTATGGGTTGGATCAAAGTTCAGAGACTATTTATATCATTAAAACTTTCCATATTGCTTAATCATGATAAGGGCCCGCTTGGCACTGCACTATAGTATGAACATCAGGACACGTAGCGTAATTTTTTCTTGGCCGTCATAATCATTCAATTGAACCACCAAAATATACGGGCTTCCATTTCTTCGCCAATTTTTTTTATCATTTCTTTTAAATTTGTGCGCATGCCTTTATTAATAATTTTGTGCGAATTGGTGTAGCCAATCATCAAAAAAAATGAAAATTCCCTTGTCCGTAAAAAACTTAATAGAAATCATGAATTTTTTTAATGTCTGAACATGTGTCATTGGATAAGTTAGGCAAGTCGGAACCCATCACTACATTTCTTCGTATCTAATCTGGTCTGGTCTGATAGCCAACCCTACGTAGGGGTCGTTGAGAGAGAATGCGTAAGCCGGACATTAGAATATCAATGAAATCGTAGACTACATAAGGAGGTTACAACTTGCAATTATGCTCGAATATTAAGAGCTAAAGCTCTAGATTCTCATAACAGAAGATGATCACGAAAGCAATTCTAGGCTAGCATAAATAGCATTTGAGTTTTACTCATGAAGAACGAAACGCACCAGCATGAACTCATCAACTAGTATCCTACATGGACAATGAGATATTGCTCATACATGATACAACAACAACAAGAAGAAGAAGAAAGAAACTTTAGGACCATAATAAATAAGGTTTAGCTCACAATTCACTAGTCCCTGCTGAACAGGCTTCTCAGCTTCCCCATTTCCAGCCTCTCCAGCAATCTCTTGGCCCCCGGAATGTCCATCTCGGCGAGCTTCTTCAGATACCCGATCGCCCCGTGAGCGATCATCATCCTCTTGCACTTCTGGCTCGACGAGAGGCACAGCAGGCACGAGACCGCGTACTTCTTCGCGGTGTTCTGAGGGCTCGAGTCGAGGAGCTGGACCAAGTTGTGCACGCTCTTATCGTCCTTCTTTATCTCCTTGCAGTTCTGGGGCACAGTTATCAAGCTGGAAACGGCTCGTGCGGCGATCTCGCGGGCGCCGTGCGGCTTGGCCTCGAGCAGCTTGATCAGGAGGGGGATACACCCGGCTTCACCGACCAGTTTCTTCATCTCCTCGGATCCGCACGCCCTACAAATGGCCGATGCGGCCGCTTGCTGGGCACCTAACGATCCGTACTTGAGTACGTGGACCAACCGAGGGAGGAAATTGAGAGATGCTAGTTTTTCTGGGGGCAGCGATCCGACCAAGTTTCTCAATGCCGAAACCGCAGACTCTTGGGGCAACGGGCAGTCCAAATAAGCCAACAAACTCCGGAACCCCCCTTCCGAAATTACGGACTTTCGTAGATTCTCGTTGCCTGCAGTGAGATTCTGCAAGCATTCCGCCGCGTATTCCTTGGTTCCAAGTAAAATTCCACAATCAAGTAGATCGATCATTACCTTTACAATGCCTTGCTCGGACAAACTCTGTCGGACCTCGGGTACAGCCGAGATGTTCTTCAAAGCACACGCCGCCGCCGCCTGCAAAACAGAATCCCCAGTCCGGCATGTCTCGATCAGCGGCTGGATCCCTCCATGGCCCACAAGGGCACGTGCAGTCTCAGCCGACATGGATAACCTCTGAACAGAAATCACAGCCTTCTCTTTACCTACCGTGCTTCCAGACTCGAGAAGCCTAATCAGAGGGGGTAAAACACCTTCCGACACAAGCCAATTTTCGTAATTCCCCGACTCAATTATCGAGCATATAACTGTGATGGATTTTTCGCGGATACAAGGAGATGTCGCAGTGAGCATTTGGATTAGTGCAGCGATGTTGCTGCGTCCTAGTGCGGCGAATAAGCTCTTCTCATCCTCCTTCATAAGTTCTAGGACACAATCCAGAGCTCTGTGTTTTGCCTCCAAATGACCAATCTGAAGCCGTGCGAGCAATTCTTTAATATTGCTACTTGTTACGGCCTCCGTTTCGGTCAAAGAGTTGGGAATTGCAGATACCGGCTCCGACACCTCCCCGAGCACTCCAGTCTTGATCAAGAGACCGCAATCCCGGAGATTCAAATCTAGTTTCCCAGACAAGGAGTCAAGATCGCTCTGCATCCTCAGCTTCCCTTCGTACTTCTCACCCAAACACGACTCGGCCAACTCGATTACTTCTGCAAGAGTTCTGGACACTGCCTGCAACTGTTCTTTGGAAAGCGCGTTCTTTGAGAAGCAAGGATGGCTCGACAGGTCCGACAAGCATGAGGGAATCTGCTCCAGTTTCGAAATTATCTTCCTCCAGCGCGCCGGGAATCCCTTAACCTCTCTGGCTCTATCCAATGCCACCGGAACGAGCTCACGAGCATGTGACAACCAATCCTCAATGGACCGCTGATTCGCCAGAACCTCATTTTTGCCTTCTTCCACCATAGTTTTGATCTGGCAATGAAAAAAAATCTATGACAAGCTGTCCCCAAGACAATCGAGCTGAGATTGAGGGAATCCAGAACTTGCAAGAAAATATAGGAATGGAAAGAACAAACTTGTGGAAGAAAACTAGAAGACAGCAGAGTAGTTGCAATTATTATACGGTTATGCGTCATATTAAACCGAGAAAGGCATATGATGTAATACCGATGGGAATATAACAAATGGATGGTCTACAATAGCTTCGAAAGTCTTTAATAAAAAAAAGGGACAGGACCCAAATAAACATATACCTAAAGATGTCCCACTGACCATGCTTTAATGCTTTGTCTAGCTCTACCATTCAATGCAGAGGAATTTAAATGCTGTAGAGATGCATATGGCACACGAAAGAAGTTTCGTCGAATGTTCGTCCGTGAAGCATCGAATTGACTAATCAAGCAGCAGAGATTAGCTCTCAGGAAATTATCTTTTTACTTCATTCTTCGGACATTCACATGCAGAACAAAATTGCGGCTTGACAATTTCAACCACACCCCCAAAAGAACGGGATATCAGCGGCAGATTTAACCCATCTACATAAGCTAAAGATCAATGCCAATCTAAATCCAAAGGTCATTTTCACTTGAAGAAACATTAAAAAGATGGATGCATTCGCTGAATTCTCACAATTATCTAGCTTTTCCTTGTGACATGAACTTTGAGGTGAGACTTTGCGTGGAAGAGAAGGTAAAAGTCTCTATCATAACAGTTGTAGTGTATTCCAATTCAGTTCAACCATAGTCAAGACCAACCTCTCACGGAAATCATCATACAGGCCAAACAAATGAATACAAAACCCGAAATTGCTTTAAGACTCAAAAGTCAGTGAATACGACCCGCACTGACAACTTGAAAATTGCTACCTTTTAGAATGGAAGCAAACCACTACACCATCGCATGATCATAACTGGGTAAGTTTCAGAAAAGCAGGTCAAAGCTCATTTCAACAGATACCTACCTTCCAAGAACTCTTCCTGCTGCAACTTTACGGCTTCCCTTCACCTTCAAAGCTTCTCTGTTCTCTCACTTCTCGGAAATCATAGGCTTCCAAAATCAGTAATCAAACCCACGCGTCGTTTCGACGGGCTTGTCCTTCTCCTCCAGAGCGACGATCCGAGGAACACCTGGAAGCCGAGAATCCCCAAGAAATCACATGTGTTCTCGAGCCAAGAGGACACGGCGACAAGGCAACAGTCAAGAACCGTGAAGGAAATGAGAGGAGACGATCGCATTCAAAAAAAAACTCAAAACCGCATCTGCGCGAGATGGCTCCGCTCCTTCCTCTGCGGCCGAAGAGCACGTCAGGCGGTGGCAGGGTCTCGCTGTCTTCGCCTCTTCGGATTCCCGTTTTTTGAACACGACGGAGTTTTTTTTTCCTTTTTTTCTTTTTTTCTTTTCTTTTTTTTTTTCGCGAAGCCAATGATTTCTCACCGGCGTGGGGTGGAATGGGGCAGGAATCTTAAATGTCGGGCACGATGGGTGGATGGACGGCTGAGATCGGGCGATGACAGTGACCGTTGTGGGATGGGTGGGGGTGAAAAAATTTGAATGCGCTGTTGGGAAGTCGATGCGACCGGAGCGTGACGTGGCGGGCAAAACCACGTGGGGCACTACCGCCCTCGTGGGGTTGTGGATCTCCCACGTGTGGACCTTCGGAGGCCTTTGTATTATCGAAAGGAAAAAATTTCAAATATGAATCTGAAACACCTCCATTTTCTTGAATAAATATTAGAAGTGAATTTTATTTCAAATAAATTTTATTTCAAACAAATGAATCTAAAAGGCCTAACTTTCCGGATGATCGAGGGCACTTTCATCCTTTACCTTCTTCTTTTTTTTTTTGCCTTTTTCCTTTCTTTTCTTTTTTTGGTAATTTTCCCTAGCAATAAAAAGTATAAGGGTTAATACCATGAAAAACCCCAAACTAGTACACTTGTGACAAATTTACCCCAAACTATTTTTTTGACCACAAAAAACCCTAAACTGGTACACCTGTAACAATTTTACCCCGAACTATTTTTTTGACCACCAAAAACCCCACACCGGTATACCTGTGACAATTTTACCCCCGAACTAATTTTTTGGCCACTAAAAACCCCAAACTGGTACACCTGTGACAAATTTACCCTCCGTTAGTTTCCGTTAAATTTTACTGTCAAATTGCGAAGTTTAATGACACGTGGTAATTGACATGTGTACCGGTTTTGGGTTTTACCCCTCTATTTGTCACAAGTTTACCAATTTGTAATTTTTTGTGATATTAATATAATTTAACGGACACTAACAGAGGGTAAATTTGTCACAAATGTACCAGTTTGGGGTTTTTAGTGGTCAAAAAATTAGTTCGGGGGTAAAATTGTCACAGGTGTACCAGTGTAGAGTTTTTGGTGGTCAAATAAATAATTCGGGGTAAAATTGTCACAAGTATACCAGTTTGGGGTTTTTAGTAGTCAAAAAAATAGTTCGGGATAAATTTGTCACATGTGTACCAGTTTAGGGTTTTTTGTGGTCAAAAAAATAGTTCGGGGTAAAATTGTCACAGATATACCAGTTTAGAGTTTTTCGTGGTATTAACCCAAAGTATAAAGGCACTTATAACTAATGAGACGATAACCACTATTATAAAATAAAATAGACAAACAATGAAGATTGGGATATATTATGCAAATTCATATATCAAATATAAAGAAAAGAGTATTGTATGGGCGCGTTATCAAGAAAAAAAAAAGTGTTGATGAGAATTCACTTTATAACTGAGAAGGGAAATGAAAATTTATCAAGAAGGTGGATAATATGGATAAGAAAATACTAGAAGAAATTATTTCCACGACAAAGGTTGAAGTCGAAAATCGAAGTTCAATAAATTGGGCGCAAGTACTGATGAAGGGCATTGCAAGGCCTGCTTCGTTTGCTTTTCGTCACAGTTCATTTCCTTAGTATGAAAGCATAATGTCCTTCGGGTAAAGAAACGCATACGTACGAGAGACTTATCAAATAATGTAACATGTCAGGATTTTGGAATCGTGAATGATGAAGCCTATTCATTTACGATACAACAAAAATCGTACATCGTTGTGGAATTACCTTATTTCCATTTCAGTCTTTATCCGATCTCGCTTCACTTCACTGGAGTTTGCCGGGGTGAAAAAAGACTGGGCCAAAGTCCGGTCCGACCGGTCCGATACGGACCTATTTTTTGGGCCAGGCTCAGGTTGGGTTACAGGGCTCTAGAGTTGTCGAATGGGTGGGTCGGATCAAAAATGATCCGGCCCATTGACCCATTTACATGCAATACAAATTCAGTTATTCATATCCGACCCGACCAATGCCCAACTCATACCGACCCGACTCACGTTACTAAAATACATAGATATTTATAAACAAGAACTTTTGTACTATGCGTGTAGCGTGTAGATTTATCAGGTTCTCCAAAAAGATTTTCGACTTGTTTACGACTTTTTTTTTGTTGCAAATTTTTCGAGCTTCACAATGAAGTATCCAACGTCTCTTGAAATCAATAAGTCAATAAATATTGACACGTAAAATCATATACTAATTTTCACGAAAAAATCTATTACAAAGCTATATCCCGTGAATCTCAACGTACTTTCAAGTGATTAATACGAGACGAGTCAACCCGACAACGATGCTCAGTGATTGGACCAGGCTGTCGAAGTCCAAGGGGAATGGCCAACTGTGACCATGGTCTCTCACGGAGTAGCTGAGGTTCAATCGATATTAATGACCTTTTCAAAAGAATAGATTATTTTTTTCCTAGACATCCTAATACAAAACAAAGGGCCCTCATAAAAAGTTGTAGCGCACAATAAAATACCCAACAAGCTAATATCGATAAGGGACACCAGACAGGACTCGAATCCGAAGAAGTGCTAGAAATGTATCGGATAAGAGAAGGCGATTTTCAGCGAAACTCCCAAACTAAGGAGCTGGATTCATCTTTGGAGAATTATGGAGTTCTCTTGGCAGTTGGCCTTTGGATTCTAATGGAATTCCTGTGTTAATCACATGATGCACAAGTGAAATGGATTTGGCTTCGTCTTTTGCTTGGAGTATATGCGGTTAGCACTGAAGAACTGTACCCGATCTTGGACGACAATTCCGCACCTTCTTTTAGGTCGAAATCAAAAGCAATAGCATCCGGATTCTTTTTTTCCATCGATGGAAAACGTGCACCAGAGGGGGTGATAGGAAGAGGTGACCCGTTTGTACTACCATACGGAAGTTTCAAATGAGCGGTCAGAATATCAGATTTTAGTAGACCTATCAAATATATGGGTTGGGTCGAATTTAGATCGGATCGAAAATGGTCTGACCCAAATATACCAATTTAACCCGTTTTGATCAATTTTGCATGTAATGCAAATCTAATGACCCATACATGACCCGACACTCATCCGACTCGACCCATATTACTAAAATACTTTTATATTTAACTCAATTTAAGAAAACTCATGCCGCGAAGTGAGTGAGTGCGAGATCGAGTGAGGGCAAGAAAGATGAGTTGAGTTTAAATAAGGTGTAAACCCATTTATGACCCATTTACTTATTTACTTAATATAACTAATCCATTTATGACTCATTTAATGATAAATGGATTAAGAAATGGATTTATGACCCATTTTCACAGGTCTAGATTTTAGTTAGCTGCTACTCATGTTGAGCAAGCTTATCACCGCCGACTGCAAGTTGGAATAACGTTCATGTTATCTACGCTCGACACACAAACTGAATCAGATTTTCATGAGATCAAGAGACGTGCTAAACCACTCATGTATAAAATTAGGAAAGCAAATTCTCTAATCTGAAAAAGTAAAAATGCTTTTTGGAATTGTTTATCTTAAATTTGTTAGTATTTTCTTTTTTCTTTTCTTTCTTTTTATTTTTCCTTCTTCCTCCCTCCGCCAGTCATCGGTCGACGGCCTTTCCAAAATTGCTTATCATTGAGTTTTTTGTGAAATAAACGCACCCGAAGTTGTACAAATAATGAGTGCACATATGAAGAAATTGATCTATAGGTACATTATAAGTCCTAAAACTTGTTACGAAAGTGTAATTGAGTCATAAAACTTTCAAAAAAAAGCAATTAAGTTCTAAAGTTTATCAAATTGATACAATCAAATCCTTTTGTTAATTATGTCCCATTTGGCTGACGGAAAATCCTGAAGTGATTTTTTTCATTATTTTCTCTATTTCACGTGGCGCTGATGTAATTAAAATGACGTTATTTTGGTTTAAATTTGATTTTTAATATGAATTTAATTTAAATTATATTAAAAATAAGCAAAATTTTTTTAAAAAAAAATACAAGGCAATGATCGCATGCGTTTCCCTTCCTTCTTCTTTTTTCTTTTTGTTTGTTTTTTTAAAGTTTTCTTTTTCTTTAACATAACTTAAATAAAATTTGTATTAAAAATTCATATTTGGACCAAAACAATAATGTTTTAACCTTGTGTTTCGTGCTTTAGCCACAAAGTCCGAGGGGTATGGCCAACCGTGACCATGGTCTGTCACGGAGTAGTTGAGGTTCGATCGATATTAATGGATCAATCGATGGCTAATGGTGGAATTGTAAGTGAATTTTCAAAATGATTTATTTTTTCGATGGCTTCGGGTTGGAGAAGCTCAAACTCAAAGTGGCTCCAAACGGACCCACCATCTTTTGTGAAACAGACACGTGTTTAGGATTTACTGGAAAATATAATATATATATTTTTTCTTCGACACCCTAATAAGTGACAAGTGACCTCATAAAAAGTTGTAGAACGCAATAAAACATCAAACGAGCGAACATCGATAGATGATACTGGACAGAGGTCGAATCCGAAGAGGTGTTAGAAAAGCATTGGAAAAGAGAACGCGAATTTCAGCGAGGCTCCCTAACTCAGGAGCTGGATTCATCTTTGGAGAATCATGCGGTTCTCTCGGCAGTTGTCCTTTGGATTCTAATGGTATTCCTGTGTCAGTCACATGATGCACAAGTGAAATGTCTTTGGCTTCGTCTTTTGCTTGGTATATATGCAGATGGCACCGCAGAACTGTACCTGTTCTTGGACGACAATTCCACACCTTTCTTTAGGCCCAAATCAAAAGCAATAGCGTCCGGGATCTTTTTTTTTCCATCGATGAAGAACGTGCACACAGGGGGGTGATCGGAAGAGGTGACCCCGTTTGAATCACCACGTCGGAGTTTCAAATGCGCGGTCAGAATATCAGATTTTAGCTAGCCGCTGCCCATGTCGAGCGAGCTTATCAACGTCGACTGCAAGTTGGAATAACGCTCGTGTTATCTACGCTCGTGACACACAAACCGAACCGGATTTTCATAAGGTCAAGAGATGCACCAAACCACTCGAGAGTGAGTCTTATTTGACTCGACCGACTGACCGCCTCTGAGTTAGTAAACATTAAGGTGTTCTTGAATTACTTTAGGCATGTCATCAAAATAGGTGAATGCGAACTCCAAGTTCCAGAAAAAGGTTAGTTATTTTTTTTTTCGGTCGAACAATTTTTTTTAAAAATTTTTCTAGGCAAATTGTCATTTTTTTTTAATATACCGGAGAGATAAATACACCTTAATACAGATACCACTTCACATCAACATAAAATAAATAAATAAATAAAATGGACTTATTCAATTATATTCAAGAAGTGTCTGGATATTGACACTTCATGCGACAAGGATAGCGGCAGGGAATCAATCATTGAAAATTGGCGAAAAGGGTTGCTTCCCAGAATGTACCATAACAACAGATACAATGAACTACACCAGGAATCACGATGACGTGATTTGAAGACTAAGCACATATGCTTTGATCTTAAGCTTGCGTTTTTAAGCTTAGCAATTAGCATCGAGTCAATACATTATCAAAGGAAGATCGAATTTTTCTTTTAGGCAATTAAACAATGGGGTAGAACAGATACCTTGATGAGGCTTGCAAATATTCTCCTTGGCTTTGTTCAAGGGAAATTTTATATTTAATTTCTTTTTAATTTCCTCATTTGTCTATCCAATTAAAGGGAAAATAACATAAATGGTCCCCAAATTTTGGTTCGATATGCAATATTATCCTTGAAACTTTTAGTTTTGTTAAACGTGATCCCCGAACTATTGGTAAATATACAGTGTAATCCTTCCGTCTGCTCACACGACAAATCAAACGTTGTTTTTGTGTCGAGTTGGATATCTTAAAATGATGAGTCAACATGTACATTCTTTTACCCATTTACCTTTAGACAAGGAAAAGAAATTAAATTTCAATACGTCCATCATATGATGGCATGAATTCTTATATCCTTATTTGAGATGAACACTACGTACACAATCCACTCGTAACTTGTACAAACTTGACGGCTTGAAAGCCACATTAGCAGAATCCGGTAATTTGAATAAAACAGGATGACGACATTGACCATTTTCAATATAGTTTAAGAACTATATTGAGCATTTATCTATAATTCAGGGATCTCATTAAATGAATTAAAAGTTCGAGGATCACACATTACACGTTAAACCAACATTCGAGACTATTCGGAGTGGTTTCCCTCCGTTAAACAATGGTGCAAACAACTGAAGCTCGTGTTTGTGCACGGATTGCAATTAACCTTTTTTGTCCCCCAATTTTTAGCCCAATTTTATTATTAATTTATTTTTTTGTGGCGAGCACTTAAAAGGCCCCCAGACAAAAGAGATGGGGACCTCCCGTGCCCCACAATTTGAAAAGTGCCTGCCGAAATGTCTCGACCGCTGGCGCCACTGCCAAGAAAAATGGACGAATCTTATTTAATGCGGGGCCTTATCCAAAACCAGCAAAAAATTTTCCCCTTAGAAAAAAGCAAAAAAGGGGCCAAAAAAAAAAGCCTCCTCCGCATTCTCCACACGCGCGTAGGAATCTCAATCCCTCTCGTACGTTTGATGTTATCCGCTTTTTCCACCGTCGGATTCCTTGCGGGCCAAATCCGTCGACCGTCCTCAGCCGTCCGATACGTACGCCTGATGTCCGACGGTCCGACCGATTCGATATAAATTCTGTCAAATTTAACTATAAGTAATTATATAGATTCAGTCTATGTATATCCATTGCGGAGTTCACGTGATCAATGGTAATCGGTAATTATAATTATAGCGATTTACACATATTGACCTTATATAATTATTACTTTTTTTATTATAAATTTAAGGATAGATGGTTTCATATGTGACATGCGATCTTATGATTTGTGCTTGATTTGGCAGGTCCCATATTCTCGTGGACCCCACGCGCGACGTATATTTTAATGACATGGAAAAGAAAAATGAGAATATAATGGAAGAGCCTTAATTCTTCCCCCAATCACCTCCTCCTTCTGATGATCTTCACCATCCCATCCGTGGCCCATCGGTTCCAATCATCCCTAGCGATTTTGAGGTCAATCCAAGGCAAAACTCCAAAATGGAGCAGTTTTCATGGTCCCCCGATCATGGAAAAGAGCTACCCTTCCTTCGAAAGCATTTGACTTCTGTCACCTGAGTACTCTTCTCCTCCTCCTCCTCCTCCTCCTCCTCCTGTTGTCAGTTCTTTGTTTCCCCCTTTTTTTTTCAGCTCGGTAAATGATGGCCAAGGGCATGAATTTGATCACTACTGTAATTGGGTTCGGGATGAGTGCAACGTTCATCGTGTTCGTGTGCACGAGACTGATTTGCGGGAGGATGCGGAGGGATGGAGCGAGGCCCATGTTCGAGCTCGATTCAAGAATCGATGTCGAGCAGGTAATGATGCGAACCCAGTTCGGTACTTCATCATTCGTTGGTGGGTCTGTGTGTGGAATTCCGAATTGGTTAAACCATGATAGCTTGCGCTTCTAGGAGTATGATGAAACTTTTCTCTGGAAGAAGAAAAAGTGCAGCTACTACAGGACTTTGATTGAAATGGCCAGAAAGTGTGAGACTTGGTGACCTCACTGCTTCAACCAATTGTGTGGTGGATGAACTTGATGATGGATGTGAATATGTGATTGCATATGTGCTCTGTAATTTGTTGCTGAGAGTTTATTTTCATTGAATGAAGATTGGGGGATTTGTAATTTGGGTTATGCTTGGCAGCCGGAGCGTCGAGTGAGGGCACTCGAGCCTGTTCTGGTAGATGCGATCCCGACGATGAATTTCGACCAGAAGGCTTTTAGCTCGGCCGAAGATGCACAGTAAGTTTAGGCACATCTATCGACTCCTTAAGTCAGAAATCGAATATACACTGAAATTGATGTCATCAAATGGTTCGTTTGATCAGATTGATATCATTATCATATTGCTTTGCTATAAATGCTTGATCTTTTTGGGTCCTGCAGATGCTCAATCTGTCTCGGGGAGTACCGAGAGAAAGAAGTGTTGCGGATCATGCCCATATGCGGCCACACTTTTCATCTCTCCTGCATCGATGCATGGCTGAGGAAGCAATCCACGTGCCCCGTTTGCCGCTTGCACTTGCAAGACTCGGTCTTGTGGAAGTCTGCAGGAACCATCGAATTGGAAACGACGAGTTCTCTCGAGGAATCCGAGATATCGACGGACAATTCGCGTCGCTGGTTGATTCAGGGCGCTGGTCACTCGGAGCAGAGCAGAAGCGATAACCAAGAGAATCCCGAGCCTGCTGCCGACCATTCCCCGGGACCAACCAGACTCTTTCTAGGGAACACGGGGACGAGTAGATGATCAGATGGCGAAACCATCTTCCTCAGGCTCTTACAGGGACTTGCATTCGATCCACAACGGCACGAGCTAGCCGATCAATGGGTCGCAGCGGCTGTCATTGGCAAGTTCTGTCTATAGTGTCCGCATGTGCGATTACATTCTGTATTCACAGGAGAAGAGCATAAAGGAAATTGCTTGGTAACAGAGGATAGGACGTGTCGAATAGGAATTTTGTGTGGGAAACACGAGCAGAGTCGTCCTGGTTGATGCAGTGTGATAGTGACTCAATACCTAACATAATCCTTCTTCCCATCTCAATTTGGAGACCATGTATTTAGTGACTTGTTTTAGTCTATTTTTCATTTGCCTTTTCATGTACTCAACAGTATGGTTTTCCAGTATATGATGATGAAGTTTTTTTCTTTCATATTCAATGTGAAAGAAATTAAGCATATTTTTCATTATTATACATATCATTCACGGGTGAATTACACACACAAAAAAACCCCAACTTTAGGTCAAATCTCACATCTACCCTGAACATTTTTTGTCTCAGAAAAAATCCCAAACTTTAACTCCAGTCTCAAATTTGCCTCGAATTTTGTTTTGTGTAAAAAAATCAGCAAGGTTTATTTATTTTAAAAAATATACCCCCGTTATCCTGTCACAACTTGACGTAGCATTTCGACGTCGATAACAAATCACCGTTACCATTACTTTGTTAATGTGAATTTATTATCGACGTAGAAGTGCCACGTCAAGTTGAGACTGGATCATGGGGTATATTTTTGAAAATAAATTGAATTTTGATTTTTTTTTACACAATAAAATTTATGGTAGATTTGGGGCTGGACTTAAAGTTTAGGGTTTTTCCGAGACAAAAAAAAGTTCGTGGCATATTTGGGACTAAACCTAAAGTTTGGGGTTTTTCTTTAGATAAAAAAAAGTTCATGGCAGATTTGGAACTTAATCTAAAGTTTGGAATTTTTTAGGGAATTAGGCCTATTATTCACTATACCATTTACATAAGGTTTCAGTTTCTAGAATCGGGAACCGGACCACCTGGCCTTGGAACTGAACCGGACCGACCGGTCCGGCGCGTTTCCCCGATGGTCCAATGGAATGGAATCGGTCTCCAATGAAGAGGGACAGGGTGCGAATGACGAAGCTCAAGAAGGAGAAAGACAGAGAGATAAGAGTGATTGGCAGCAAATGGAGAGGGATAAGAGTGCGAGCGAGAGGGGATGGGAAAGAGCCGAAAGGGAAAGGCGTGAGAGGCCAGTTGGAAAGAGAGGGATGGGAGGGGAAATAGCCGAGAGGGAGGACTAGAGAGAGGGAAAGGCGTGACTCGTGAGAGAGGGGAAAGGGAAACTGGAAAAAGAAAAGAGAGGGTAAAGACTAAAAGGAATTAGGGTTTCTTTCTTTAAAGATTTTAAGAACTAAAATAATAATAATAATAACCGGTTCGATCCGGGTAGACAGTTTCACCATGGAAACTGGGAACAGGACTGAAATTGCCGGTTCTAATTTTATGGAACCGGAAACCAGACCGATGCCCTCGAAAACCGCCCAGAACTTACCAGTTCGGTCAAATCCAGGCAACTCTTGGTCCGGTTTGTGTTTCTCACCCCTAATTTATTCTCGTCCACTCCCTAGAAACAAGCGAGAAAAAGGACAGGGTCCTAAGAAAATGACTCCTGTCTCGATTTTCATCCGAAACAGAATATTGTAAAATTCATTTGTAAAAAAGAAGAAACACATACTAATAAGAAAAGGCAAAACAAAAAGAGGCTGATAAAAAAAAAGGGAAAATACCACCAAAAACTTCAAACTATTTCATTTGTGATAAATTTATCCTGAACTTTTTTTTGTGGCACGTAAAACCCTAAACTATGCCACTTGTGACAAATTTACTCTGAACTTTTTTTTGTGACACGAAAAACCCCAAACTATGCCACTTGTGATATATTTACCTCACAATACTTTGGCCCATGGGCATTTTCGTCTTTTTTTCCTCTTTCTGTTTTTTTCCTTTTTTTTCTTTTCTTCTCTCTCTTCCCTCCGCTAGCCATGGCGGAGGGAAGCCGGCAAGGGCGACCCTCGCCGACATTGGGCAAGGGCGACCCTTGCCGGCGTCGAGCGAGGGCAGCCCTCGCCTGAGTTGGGCGAAGTCGCCCTCGCCAGATCCGGCGTCGGGCAGGCCCTCACCCGATGCCGGCGAGGGTCGCCGGGCGAGGGTCGCCCTTGCCGGCTTCCCTCCGCCATGGCTAGCGGAGGGAAGAGAGAGAAGAAAAGAAAAAAAAAACGAAAAAAACAAAAAGAGGAAAAAAAGACGAAAATATCCATGGACCAAAGTATTGTGGGGTAAATGTGTCACAAGCGGCATAATTTAGGGTTTTTCGTGTCACAAAAAAAAGTTAAGAGTAAATTTGTCACAAGTGACATAGTTTGGGGTTTTTTGTGTCACAAAAAAAAGTTTAGGATAAATTTATCATAAGTGACATAATTTAGAGTTTTTTGTGGTATTTTTCCAAAAAAAAAAAAAAAACAGAAATCACCTCCACACGCGTGGGCATGGAGGCTGCTGGCGACACAGGACGAAGTCGGGAGCGAGCCATCGCTAAACACTACACAGAGAGAGAGAGAGAGAGAGATGGTGGGACACGTGGGGATTATCTCTTCGTGCTCTAGCTTCCCGGCTCTCGCTCGTCTTCCTCGTCTCGCCTCCCCCGAACGCAAGCCATTCGTCAGTAAGTGTCTGCTCGCTCGCTGTGTATGTACTCGCCATTCCACACTCGCAGGCCGCTTCGATCGAGCTCTGTTTCTCTCCCTTTCCCCTTTTTCTAATGATCGTTTCTCTTGAATTATCTCCTCTGATGTTGGGATGTAAGACAGTGTCTATCACTAGCTTATGCTTAGACATACCTGGGATTCGAGCCTCGATTGCTGACGAAATGGGTTCGTGTGCAATGGGTTCTTGCGGAGAATTGTTCGAATTGGGGATGGGGGTACTTTGTACATGATAGTTCATTCGAGAATATCGATAGCGGTTCACTCTTGATGAAAGTATGATGAGAACGTGCATAGGATCGAAAGATAACTGCGCCGTCTCTTTAGTTAACCGAGAGTTCTCGAATCTTGGTATTCGGAGACTTAGGATCGTCAATAGACAGTTCCCAGGATGCTGCTACGTTTCTTGCCGCATGGCATGGTTTTCTCGAGCTGTCTAGCTCTTGAAGTACAGTGATTTACGTGGTAAATCCATTTGTTGATGCGATGCGAGTCGTGGGTGAAAGACGTTATGCAAAGTCATGTTGTAAGCCTATCAATGATAATAAGAATGCTGCTGCTTTTCACTTTTGTACTAGCTTAAACAATAAGGAAGACCAACCTATCACTGATTTGGGATGTACAGAACTACGTGGAAGCCGCTACGCTGTATTTTCTTCCGAGATGTCTGGTGTTGGATGAACTTCTGTTTCGGCTTGAATTTGTTTGATTCACAATCTTTCTTAATGTAGCAGTGGCAGCGATGGGTGATGATCCGATTCGGGAATGGATTCTATCGGAAGGAAAGGCTACTCAAATAACAAGGATAAGTCCTGTTGGTGGAGGTTGCATCAATTCGGCTAGTCGGTACGATACAGATGCTGGTTCGTTCTTCGTTAAGACAAATAGGTAAGCATCAGACAATCCAGCTAGTTGCCTTACAGATATTGGCCACAATTGCATATGTTATGTAGGTGCTTCTATCTGTGTACTAGACTGCAGAAGAATTTATTTTATTGAAAACTGGAGCAGGAGAATCGGGCCATCAATGTTCGACGCAGAAGCTCTTGGTTTAGGTGCCATGTATGAGACGGGGACAATCCGTGTGCCTAGGCCGTTCAAGGTCAGGAAACATCTAATCCCTTTTCATAACAGAAAGGAAGCTTCTGACTAATATATGCCATGAAAGACTGTGGAAGTTTTCTGTCTGTCCAGGTGGGGCCTCTTCCAACCGGTGGTTCATTCATAATCATGGAGTTTGTCGAGTTCGGAGCATCAAGAGGCAATCAGGTGAACCCTGTGACCTTTTACGGAGTTGATGTCTCCCACAGTTAGGGCAACAATAATCTTTTGACTATACATTGGTACTCAGCCTGTCCTTGGGAAGAAGCTTGCTGAAATGCATAAAGCTGGGAAATCTGCAAAAGGCTTCGGCTTCGATGTTGATAATACCATTGGCAGGTAGGCTTTCTTTCTGCGTCCCTACTGCTCTCTTACGCATGGTGGGTGCACAGAGGTACTTTGCATTGCACTTGTATTGGGTTGTACTCTGATGGATCCGTGTATCTTGCCTTGCCTTGTAGTACTCCACAGATAAACACTTGGTCATCTGACTGGGTTCAGTTTTATGGAGAACATAGACTTGGTTACCAATTGAAGTTGGCATTGGAGCAGTATGGAGATAGATCAATATATGACAAAGGTGAAATTTCAAAGCAACCTTTTTCCCATGTTTATTCACGTTCTCTTATTGTGCCCTGCTGTTACATGTCATACCGAAAAGAAGCCCTTTGAATTTCCAAAAGCAATTGTTTTGAACCTCCTTTCAGCTCTCTCTCGGTTTAAATTGGTTATTTCGCTGGATTCAATGTTTACTCCTGCAATTGTAAGTGAGGGTTAAAGCAGTTCCCATGATTCATGTTGAAAATGACGCCAGAGCTGAAGCGTAATAATGTGAAACCCAAAACCTTTGGAGAACTAAAAGAAATACACTTTTTGTTCAAACTTTGAAATTGATTTCTTTTTTGACATTGCCGAAATGCACATATTTTGGATTTTTCCCCCTACTAGTTAACGGTTCGAGCACACTAGCGAACGCATGTCATGCTGTTGATTAGTTTTTCTTTACTTGTAATGGGAACCACGACATTATACCTTATAATGTAGACTTATGTCCATAAATTCTCCTATGTAATGGCATAATTTTGACGCCAGCAACTCAACAGGACAGAGGCTAGTGAAAAGCATGGGACCCCTATTTGAGGGTGTGGTTATAGAGCCATGCCTACTGCATGGAGACTTGTGGAGCGGAAACATAAGTTCTGACGAGAACGGCGAGCCTGTCATACTTGATCCAGCATGTTATTGTAAGTCAGGGATTGTTGGCATGTCTTATTTTGTTGGACTGTTAAAACCGATGCTCTCTTTCTCACGTTTAGTCTCCAGCTGATGGTTTAGGGTGGCTTGGTTTCTAAACTTGTTCTTGGCTTCTGATTTAGTTCAGGTTGTTATAAAAAACAAAAACGAAATGAAGTTTGGGGATGGTAACAGATCTTAGAATTACAGGGATTAAGAAGGAAAAACTTTGAAATATCATGAAATCTTCTGGGATCAAATGTTTGCAGAAAACCGAATGCCTTAGCTCTGTCTGACAAATATAGACCTTATCTGTTGGTAACATAATCATGATCATGAGTTTGATTGATGCCCTTGCGATCTTGGAACTCTACGCGCTTGAAGAGTATTGGCTGCAAAAGTATTTTCTTCCATTTAGTCGGAGAGCTGAGTTTGCCGGTTTCTTTTTGTAGATGGACACAATGAGGCAGAATTCGGAATGTCCTGGTGTGCTGGATTTGCAGGAGCCTTCTACGACGCCTACTTCAAGGTATGCCTAATTTTCGCAGCGTCATCTTGTGCATTTTTCTTTCACTGCTAATCACGTGGTGATCCTTCCCAGGTGATGCCTAAACAGCCGGGGTACGAGAAGAGGAGAGATATTTACCTCTTGTATCACTATCTGAATCACTATAATCTCTTCGGTTCGGGTTATCGTTCCTCCGCCATGTCTATAATCGATGACTACTTACGGATGTTAAATGCTTAAGGAACTTGGCAATTTCAGAGCATTTGATTCGACCAGGTCCATATTAGTATGTATGTATGTATGTATGTTCTTCTTCCTAAATTTGATAGACCTGTTGATTGTTCTTGGGTTGCCTCATCCATGTTCGTCCTATACTAGCGAAAGGCGTACGTGCATTTGTGTGCAAAAGAGACGGAAAGCAAATATTCGATAGCGCAAAATCAAGAATAGAGGGGCAAGACAACGCCAAAAGTAGATCAATTGTTTGGTTATTGGTGATTATTTAATAATTGCATGATTTCAAAATCCATGATTTGGTCGATTTTTTTTGTCGTTGCATGATTATGTTTTAATACTAGTCTAACGGGAATTACAGTTCTTGGCAAAATTGGACTCGATGGCAATTAGAATTTGAGAATTTGAAAGTATGTAATGAGATTATGACTTAATCAATCAAAAGTGTAGTAATTTTTTCCTTATGCATGACAAATGGTTATCGAATCTCCGAAACCTAGATTTTGAATAACGACACGGCATGCCTCTCACCAACCTCGTCTTAAGGTGCGTTTGGAATAAGAGGAAAGCATTTGGAAAAATGCAAAGAACTTTAGTTGAGTGTATTTTGAAAACACATCAGGAAGTAATTTTGATTAACTTTAGCGCCATTCGAAAAAAATTACATTTGCCGGCAGAACTTAGTCTCCATTGTCTAGATTTAGCTGTCAGCCATTGCCTGAGGTCTTAAGGCAGGGCTTGCCAGCGCCAGACTAGCTTGCCGGCAACCAAAACTGTTTGCGCCATGCCGAGGAGTCACGTGAGGTTGGGACATTTCCAGAATTATAAAAGTTAAGAGAAGGCAAAGTTGGAAGAAAAAAATTTGTATTTGCATTTCATAAATGTTCAAAACTCAAAATAGCTCAAAATTTCCTAGCCCCAGATGCCTTTAGAGGCCTTTGAAAATGCAATTGTATCTTTTCACGACTCTTCGGAAAAAAAAAAAAAAAAAAAGCTCCTTAGGAAATGTAATTTGTATCTCTTCAAAACTCTCCAAAAAAATTTACCAATCGATTACTTTCCCTTGGTTAAAGGGCATTGGCGAAGTGTTGCCAAACGCAAACCTTGAACTCTCCGAATCAAATGATGATTTCCAGGAGAGACCTGAACAAGACACGTGAAATGGAAACTTCGAGCGGCGCCAAAAAAGCCAGTTTTACCAGAACCGGTTTTATAGAGGTCCGGAGGTGCCACAGATTTCGAGGCTCGTAGCTTTGACTTCAGTCGACGATTCCCACCAACCCAGAAGCTCTGGCATTGGCCATTCGGCATCTGCTCCAACTTCGCCAAACGTGTCGTTGGTGTCAATCGGGGCTGCGAATTCTCTCTGTCATCATCTAATGCTCTTCACCGTGCAAGCCTTTCTCCATGGGGGCTCGTAATTTCCATTGCTGCCATTTTGCAGTTCATCTTTGGGGATTCTTCTCTCTCTCTCTCACTCTCTCTGTCCTTTTCACCGTGTTTGGGATGTTGTGGATTCATCGGAGTTGTCTAATGTGTTCGAATCTCGAAATTCAATTTGCTAGTTTTGTTCCCTCGATCAAATCCTTTCTTGGGAAATCTCATTGACTTTGTGGTCGTGGCGATTTATGCAGCCGGGTGAAATCAGGAAAAATTACCAAAAAAGTCCTCAACCGATTCACCTCGTGTCAACTCGGTCCTTTTTTTTTTTTTTTGGATGTTTTCAGTAATTTTTCCAAAAAAGTTAAGACATCCGGCCTTGATTTGTTTACCGATTCGCGATGGTTTGCACGAGTTCAAGACCGACCCCATGTGTTCATCAGTTTTCCCACAAGACAAAACAAGAAATCCTATAAATATATTCTTGAAGATTTTTCGTTTCACTGCAAGAATTCATAAATATGGAACTATAATAATGAAATCAATTACGTTTATTCTAAATATAATCATTTTTTACACCTTTTTTTTCCTTTTACAGTGAGAAGATCATTATGAAATCCGCGTATCTTCTCGTTCCTACGTAATCTCTCTCTCTCTCTCTCTCTCGTATCACCCTCCTCTGTTTTTCGCAACGCCGGCAAGAGTTAGTGCCTGTCCCACCAAACAAGGTCGTTGTCATCTCGAAACAATCATCGGGGGTGGAAATTTGTCCATCTATTTGAACGGCCCCTGTTCATGTGATCGGTCCACTGGAGGACCGGGTGCTCGAAAGTTTCGTGCTTGGGATCGCACGGTTTTGGAGTTTTTCAGGAATTGTATGCTGAGGACATGAAGAGCGAAGAGCAAGCCCGGTCCTTGTTCGGAATCTCGCTGTCGGACAGACCGAAGTGGCAACAATTCATCATCTGCTCATCTGGATTCTTCTTCGGTTACCTCGTCAACGGCATATGCGAGGTACTTCTTGAAGCTCTGCTTTTTGTTTTGTTTGATTATATGTATCTCTCTGTTTCATCGCTGTGAAAACTGGCAACGCAATTTTTGCTTTCGTTTTTGCTCAGTTTCGTTCTTTTGGCACGGATTGTTGTAGGTGCATGCAAGTTGCTCAGATGATACTACTCTGTCTAGTCTTCTTTTCTTGCTTTAGTTCTGCTTCGTTAGTGGGCGCCCGTAATTTTTAGGCGTATTATGTTTCAGGATGAATATTAATCATTGTCTAATTCTCAGGAATACGTGTACAACAGGCTTCAATTCAGGTTAGTTTTCTCAGCACCTTCGTTTCTGGTGATTCTTTGTTCTGGGATTGAACTCGTTGTCTATTTCTTCCGATTAATTGAAGAACTTTGGAAAATGGTCTTGTTTTTTTCCCGCAGCTATGGTTGGTACTTCACATTTGTTCAGGGATTTGTGTATCTGTTCCTCATTTACCTACAAGGCTTCAGCACCACGCAAATGGTGAATCCTTGGAAGACGTATGTGAAACTCTCTGCAGTGCTGATGGGTTCACATGGGCTCACAAAGGGGTCATTGGCTTTTCTCAATTACCCCGCACAGCTCATGTTCAAATCAACAAAGGTAGCCGTCTCTTGCAAAATTATGCGTTCGACGAGTCAGATAGATCAGAAGTGTGCTTTTTTTCGTCATGTTTTTACCACCTTCTAACGAGACTGGTGTATACACGGGACGCGAAGTTCCCAATGATTGTTGAGGGATTCAAGTTTAGCTGCAATATGTAGGCTCGATTTATTCAAAAGGTTTCGATACTCTATTAGTCGAGTTCGTCATAGGATGATTGTGTGAATTGGATTCCACCCAACTGACCTAATGGGATAGTCCCAGAGTCTATTGCAGACCAAGTCAACTCTTGAAATGCTTGTCTTGGGTTTTCAGCCAATTCAAACTTTTCCTAGTCTTTCTCCGAGAAATTATAAGGTTCTGTCGTGGATTGTCCATTGTGCATCGTTATGTTAGTTGTGCTTCGAAGATATGGAACTCTCGCTTAATATATCTATTTGGACATCGCATTATCGAGTGGTATGGCTCTTCGGTCCTTTGGTGTTTTAGCCCTGTCTGACTGAGACTGAAATTTCAGGTTCTGCCGGTAATGATAATGGGCGCCTTCATACCGGGACTGAGGCGGAAGTACCCAGCCCATGAATACGTGTCTGCAGTTCTCTTAGTGGTGGGTCTGATCCTTTTCACCTTGGCCGATGCTCAGACATCGCCGAATTTCAGCGTGATTGGCGTGGTGATGGTCTCGGGTGCTCTAGTTATGGACTCCTTCCTGGGTAATTTGCAAGAAGCCATCTTTACCATGAACCCTGAAACCACTCAGGTGAGGTGAATCACATCTCATATCGCTCCTTTTGGGTGGGTTTTCGTATGTAAATCTTTGGTGTCAAACCATGTGTTTTCATCGATTTCATCTTCTTGTGCAGATGGAGATGTTGTTCTGTTCAACTGTGATGGGCTTGCCTTTCTTGATCCCACCCATGCTCTTGACAGGAGAATTGTTTAAAGCATGGAATTCATGCTCCAAGGTAACGCGTTGGTTATGATTACATCGGAACTCGTAATAATAAACTCCATCTGCAAGGCTGAGAGAGCAGCTTTCAGCCTCGCACGAGAGGCACAAATCTCGCTTAACCAGTGGTAGAATAAATATTTTATTAACTTTTTCAAGCAAGACGCCTTACAACGGGTATTTTCACGCAAAACTTGCAGCATTTGTATGTATATGGTGTATTGGTGTTCGAAGCAATGGCCACGTTCATCGGCCAAGTCTCGGTCCTCTCTCTCATTGCCATATTTGGAGCTGCAACCACAGCCATGGTACAAACTTGAACCATTTCCCTTTTTTACTTCCGTTGACTTATCATCGCTAACTTTTGTTAGTATAGGAGAATAGTTTCTTAGAAATCACATGGGATGTTAATGAAGTTCCTTTTGCTATACCACATGGGGTGTTCATGAGCTTGATCTACCCTATTGCAACATTGCACACTTGATCTTTCCAACGTATGGGCCACCCACTCCGGGTTTTGACTCGCGTCTTACTGGTCCATGACATAAAAAGCAAAAATCCTTTTCCTTTGGGGGTTCATGCTGATTGGTTTTTCTGTATCAACTCCAGATAACTACAGCAAGAAAGGCGGTCACATTGTTGCTGTCATACCTGATATTCACAAAGCCACTGACCGAGCAGCACAGTACGGGCCTCTTGCTCATAGCCATGGGAATCATACTGAAGGTCTTGCCCGACTCCAATCCTCACAAGAAGGCCTCGAAACCAACCCTATCCAAGGTAGGGAAAATAACTCATCATCGTGATGAAAAAACACAATTACAGAGCCAAGAAGAAGAAGAAAAGAGGCCATTGATATGAAAAGATTTGCTACCAATCGGCATCACAAGCCTGAACACCAGCACCATTGTGGACACCTGGTTCAGGGGATTGAAATTACTTTCTTTTCTTTTTCTCTTCTTTCTTGACCATCTTGTGTAGGCATTCGTAAAGCTGCCGATTTGTATTGAGCATCGTTCTATTTTCTTTCAACTTGTGGTGGCATCATGTCCTATTTACCAGCTTCGAGAGGTTGATTCACTTTATAAAGGGCATCATTAATCCAGGGAGAGTTTCGCTCGTCCATTATTCTCTTTTTTGTATTTGCAAGATCGCAAAGGTGCAATTGTTGTCAGTACCCAAGAAAACATATAATATTTTCTCACACACCCTCAAATTTTCCGCGAGAAAACTCAGCAACTTTTAGTGATTGGTGTCCTCTGGCAATCTGCAAACGAACATGATCGTATTGATTCACGAAATTAATGGAAGACCCATGTTGGGTCGGCCTCACGTTGCATCCACTCGTGCAAAAGCGACACGTGTCGCGCGACCTGCGTGCACGGCGACACCGAGACTCGTTCTTCTCGTTTTTTCACCGGCTTCGGCCTTCCTTTCACCTTTTTCGGCGCTCGTTCCGGCGGTGAAAAACCACATAAGAAGACGAACATCGGACGGTCAAAAAAGGGAAAGAAGCGAAAAAATAACTCTTGGCTCGTTTTGAAGCTCCAGCTTCGAGTCGACAGAGCGAAAAGATGGCGGAGAACAGCATGACGAGCAACGCGCGGTTGCTGGGAGAAGAAGACGATGGCATTGAGGAAACAGACGTGGAAGGATGCGGCGGTGGTGGGATGAGGACGGAGAGGCCAAAGGAGCCATGGAAGGGGGAGATCGTGAAGAGCATCGTGTACGCCGGTCTCGACGCCATCGTCACTTGCTTCTCTCTCATCTCCTCCATCTCCGCCGGCCGCCTTTCCTCCGGTAATTGATGAATTCTTGGCATGAAAGCTTTGCTATATATCTTAAGTAATTCTTAGGGGGGTGTGGGACGTCGTTTACAGGGAAAATGCTGGATCTTTGAGTGTTATACTACTAGTCCTCATTCATAAGTAAAGAAACGCTGCACTTCAAGAATCTTACATTATCAAGAAAAGGGTGGCTTGGACTGATGCACGCATTGCCTCCGAAGCATGTCATTTTGGTCTTTTTTCAAGACTTAACCGATGTAGTTCATAAGTCCATTGGTGAGAAACAGTGCAAGAAAAGCAAAAAGGCCATTGCTTTCTATAACCAGAACTTAGATTGCTAGAGTGCGCAACTTCTTTCAAGAGTTACCCACCCATCGGTGGCCGCGTTGGTTTGCGCTCAATTCCTTTCACGAGAGGTCTTGGGTTCAAACTCCCCCATCGGTGATTTAAGTGGGGGGTCGTGACGGTGGGATGCTGCGCTAGCCCCCCTCGAGGACTAGTCGGGCATCACCGCTGGTTTGGCCCTAGCTCGCCGGCCGCGCGGACACCTCAGTTATCAAAAAAAAAAAAAAAAAAAACTTATGTCAAGAGTTCAGGCCACGCAGTTTGAATCGGATCCTCGCAGATTAGTTCCACGTGGATCAAGCCTCGAAGAAAGTATTCGAGCGTAGCCACCCAAAGCAATAACTTTTTAAAGGTGATTCTTAGTTGTATATCACTTAACGGGACCCGTCCCCTCAAACCTGGAAAGCTGAGATATTACAAAATTGTATGTAACACGTTCTAAATTTCGATAGCTTTGATAATGGGGTACTATGCTTTGCCAGTATAGAGGAATCATCAGCTAAGTATGGCTACATCGCGATCAATGTGGTGAAACATTTAACTATCGACCTTTTCGATAATAAATGAGCGATTAATCAAATAAAGCAAGTCCGAATCTCCAGCTAATCAATTAAAAAACTTCAAAAAATGGAAGAAAGTTGGAGCTTATTTTGGATTTTTACCTTATGGAATGAGGATGGTATCACACTTAATGCTCGATCTTATGGAGTACAAAGGAAAGGAAGAAACAAACAGGGAATGCTAGTTTGAACATCCCGAGGATTAGCGTGTGTTATTTTAATTTGTCTCTCTAGTATAATCCGAGGGCAAGGTGAAAGTGGTTTTGTTCTTGTCATTGAGGACAACTGAGAAACAAGCAAGGCTGTGTACAAGAGAGTTCTTACCCATCTTAGGATTGCTGCTAACCTGGGAATTCTCTCGTTTTGCATTGGTCCGAGGCATTTGGTACGAAGTTTGCATCTGAAGTCGACTGATGGTATCCTTGTCAATTATGGGTTTTGGACATAAAAGTATCGATATTTTGATATAATGAGCATGTGTAGTCGCGCCACTTGGTGTACTTCCCCTTTCGAGGAAGAATTGCATCAAAAGCCGGGATCGAATCGGCCCGTGTAATATAGATTCTTGCACACAGTTAGGAAAACTAGATAGTTGGTATGTTGTGAGGGCGATTCTGTGGAATCCACCAGGGTGAACTGGATCAATTCTCTTCTTTTCAGGGGATGTGCTGGTGTTGGGTTTTGCCAACCTGGTTGCAGATGGGATATCGATGGGATGTGGCGATTACGTATCAGCCAGCACCGAGCAGGACGTCACGGCCAAGGAGAGAGCTGTGACCGAGTGGGATGTCACAAACAGAAGCCAGCCTGAGAAGGTGGAGCTCCTCCGCAAGTATCAAAGGCTCGGCATGTCTGCTGAGGATGCCGCGACGGTATAACCTTTTTCCGCCTTTGGTGTCTAAATTCACAGCATATATAGTAGTTGTAAGGCGGGTTTCATGCAGTATGCTAGTTCCATGTTGTCAGTTCTTCACGGACGAGACTTGCATTTGACCAGGTCGTGAATATATTCTCGAAATACAAGGACATACTGGTGGACGAGAAGATGATGGCTCAAAAGGGGATGCTTCCGCCTGATAAAGAAGAGAAGCCATGGAAGAATGGGCTCGTGACCTTCGTCTCCTTCATTGTGTTCGGAAGTGCGCCTCTCCTCTCGTTCATCATCCTCATACCATTCACCAACAGCAACACCATCAAGTTCATAGGGGCTTGCATGCTTTCTGGTCTCGCACTCGTTCTCCTGGGAATAGCCAAGGCCAAGATTGCCGGTCAAAACTACGCCCTGTCTGCCTTTGCTACCGTCTTAATCGGTGCTACAGCTGCCGCAGCTGCTTATGCCCTCGGTTGGACGCTACGAAACATTGCCGGCTTAGACGAATGACGAAGATGTATTTGAGTAGAGGGCAGAAGCAAGGGTAGGACTTTTTGGCAGGTCGTATTAGAGTGATGAGGATAACAGGGTAAGGATGTTATTGCTTTTTGATGTTTGAAAATGGGAAGACTATAATCTCAATATGACCCAACTTCCTCTTTAAAGGTTAGAGGGACAATTTGTCAAACATCACGGTCTACGATATGCAAAACTACATAATGTAGAGCAGAGAATTTAAAGAATGCATGCCCGATTGTATCTATCAGGAAACTGAACATAAGTTGCACCTGTTTATTTAGTTTTGAACCCAAATGAATAAGCAGAGTCTTGGTTCTGTAACGTTCAGTTACCTTCAGTCAGGGCTAGATGCAACGCATGTTCTGCTTCCCTCAAGAATAACCGGGTTAGTTCTTTTTGCCCTCGCCGGTACACGATCGCGGACCATTTATTTCTAGTGGCCACATTCTGTGGCGTCAAGCCATTCGAGTCCCTGCCGCAACAGCATGAAAGAATGATAAGAAAGTACATCTAGCATCAATGGAAACTAAAGAACAATGAGATGCTTTTCAAGTCCGAAAGAGAAAGAGCACGACACATTTCCCTCCGCTAAGATAAACTGTCTACGCTTTTACCTACTCATGGACAGTTTTAAATCACTAACTCCGATGCTGCCCATTTAACAAATGAATATATCTGACATTCTGAAACAAATTAGCCGGTTTTGTTTATCATGCACTGCATACAATATGCCCAAACTAGCAAGAAAAAAAAACCAAAATTTCTGTAAGTTATAGCAGAAATTAAGGGAAAAGAATCATCTATAAGCTCAAAAAGTATCACCTTTGAACCTTCTCGAGCACCGTGTGCTGCTCGGGATTTTCTGAGATGTGGAATTTTTCAAGCAGTCCAGCATCAAAACTCTCAGTTCCAGTACCTTCTTCTAAGTCCATCATTCTAGCAAAACAGAGATACTGTTAGTGACTAGAAAATTATCTCGCCAGGTAAAAATCCAAACCAAAAATTTCAACCGATCAAGAACATAAAGCTGTGCAGCTGTCCTGAAAGAGGTCAAGATCAAGAGGAAAGAAAAGGGAAAAAAGGGCGGAAAAATGAGAAGTCTCAGATTATAAACACAGCGAGAAAGAGCAAAGTTTCTATTGAGGAAGCATTTAAAAGAACATGCTGTCTGCCTATCTCTGAAGGTTTACATGCAGTAGGTAGCTTAAAGCATGTATCGTAGGCTTCCAGTTCTCTTGTTCTCTTATCCTTGCTTCCATCAAAATTTTCTTAGACCAGTAGCTCAAAAATTGCAATGCCGAAAACGGATAAAGCCCACAGATTGATTTTGATTCTTTAGAGGCCTATTAGCTCTAGCAAGGTGAAGGACACCAAGGACCAAGTAAAGATAAAAGAACAGCCAGATAAAATCGAGTTATTTTACTGCTAACGCCTAACAAATAAGAAGCAGACATATTGCTAGAACCTGCCAGATGATCTTATCTAACTAGGAGCATCATGTCTTCATTCGTCGCAACTTTGCTGCAGTAATTACCTTTTCACGTAATCAGAACCAAGGAGCACTTTGAATGATATGACCTAGCATGTAATATGTGTTGATTGTCATTTTTGTACCATTGTTTCTAATAATCTTTTTCATAGCTTTCCTCTTTCCCATAATCGTGCTGGTATTAGCTTCAATTGTTCTTGCCTATAAATTTCATAAACAATAACCTACTTAATGACAATATGATACTGTCAACTTCATACTTCTTATAAACACTTTTATGACAGGTTTACCACTTACTTTGTTTGAAGAAGATCAACAAGCAATTGCAATGCTCCAGAATCACCACAAACCTCCCACACAGCTGCCCGGACTTCTGTATCCGACGGTTGCCCCTTCTTGTCAGATCCAACAAGCTTCAACAAGGCAGTAAACCCAATTAGTGGTCAAGAAATGAGACAATCAAGATAAATTGTTTTGAAAATAAGTTAACTGTTTGAGAAGAACATAATCAGTCTTCAGTTGCAAACAAATTTAGATTTCATAATTTGATTTTAGCAGCACCTCTACTAGTAGGACTGCCATCCTGAAGTTTACATCGTAGGTTGAAGAATAACTATGTAGCAAATGGGACACTCATTTCACTGAGTCTAATCCTCCACTGTCATCTTTTATGCTTCCCACAGGAAGAACAGGCCCTTGCTTCATTTAGATGCTGCATCACCTGTTATCTTTTAATTCTAAGAGAATGTTGATTGCTGACGAAGACCTCCACGAATGTTGTCTGCTAATAAACTAAGAAGTTCCAAGAGGTAAAGTCTTTCCAAGACAGTAATGTCACTAATTTCTCCTGCAATTATATAACGCAGGCATATGGCTCACTCTCTGATCTACTTTCTGGATGAAGGTTCCCATATAATTACATAGAAAAGTTCCTCTGCTACTTTCATATCCTAGAACACATTTTCTCATACAAAGATTTGTCTCCTCTCAGCTTGAGTTATGAGGAAGCTCAATGTATTTATACGTTATAACAGCGTAGGCTGAGGAGCAAAAGGAGGAATCTGCCCGAGGAGGGGCTCGCATTCAGCACATGGAAGCTATAAACAAACTCAACCCACCTAGATTAATTGCCCATTTTTCTGCTCAGCCCAGCACAGGTTAGGCAAGTCAACTCATATGCTCAAGTTTTCATCATGTAGCCTCATGATCTTAATCGATGATTACAGAAAAGCATCTATTCAATTATCAACTATGACCAGCATATTGCCCCTAATATACTCGCTTCAGACTTGTGTGGAAGTCTTGAAATGACGCCGAAGTTTTTGGCGGAAACAAAAAAGAAACGATGCAGAAGTTGTGGAGAAGCATAAGAGGTGAAATTAACCGTATCTACAGTATTGAGGAAAGAAACTGCAGTTAGACAGTATCGAAGACATTAAGAAACTGCACCTCTTCCAGAAACTCTGAAACTTGAGAAAGGTTATTTTCTTGCATCACAATGGTCCTCAAGGCAGTCAAAAAGTTTTCAGGAAAAACCAACTTGTTTATGTATGAAGGCATCCTTCGCTGGCCACTCCAACTATAACTGCATACTCCTCTATCTGCTTCACATTTGCTGCTTCCTCCCTTTTCAGAAGAGCTCGTTGGGAAGAAGCCATGATCCAATAAATTTCTAGGTAGAAGGCACCTGAGTTCAGCTTTCTGCCGCACATAAATTACGTCTGTAAACAAAAGATAAAGAGGAGTGTGTTCCACAAACTAGTAAGACAAATTATCTAAATAAGAAATAACACATCTATATCTGACCTGTGCATCAAGAAGCTGCATTTTAGCATCACAACAGGAAATGCTTTGAATTGCCTCTGCGGGATAATGCACCTGCAAGAATTCACTTCCACATCAAGCACAATTGCATGAGAACCTATCCTAAACTTATAAAAAACAGCATACCATGAGGTAATCATCTGGATTGTTATCAATCACAAATCCATAGAGGTATAAAAGTTCCTGCGTTTAATATGAAAAAATTAGATATTAAAACCAACATACCCGATTACTTGCTAACAAGATATAAAATCAAATACACAATCTAGGAGCAAAATAGCAGACAATTATAGCATCATGACATGGAAATCCAGGAATGTCACCAAAATAACCCCAAAGCAGAATCTTTGGGATGTAGTAAAATGATGTAGCTCACTCTGGAAAACAGATTCTAATGACCGAATCAAACAGTTATAGACTGTGGCATGGCACAGTAACTGGAAAGAATGTTTCTTCCGCTGAAGTTACAAATTGAATATATTCATGCAAAAAATCAAGGGAAAATGACACAAATGTTACCTGAACTTTGGCCCAATGTGCAATATAATCCCTAAACTTTTAATTTATTCAATGTGACTCATGAACTGTAGCCCAATGTGCAATGTGGTCCCTAGACTTTTGATACATGTTCAACTTAGCCCCTAAACTATAAGAAAATGTTCAATATTGTCCCCGAAGTTGAATTAATGGAAATGCAATATTGAATATTTTTCATATAGCTCTAGAACTAAGTTGAACATGTACAAAAAATCCAGGAACCACATTGAACAAATTAAAAGTTCAAGAGGGACCATTTGTGTCATTATCAGAAAAATCAACATGCATTCACACTTTCACAAGCGCTAGCAATCCACAAATAGCTAAAGGAAAAAGGAGCTTAGTCCACTAGCTGTTACCACCTCAAACACAACCTAAAGATAATAAAGGTTTTAGAGGCTCAAACTCCCAATTACCTCATTGCCTTTGTTGCCATAACTGATGCGGACCTCTTTTTCATTTTCAAATGGCTCCTGCAGAGCTTTCCAAAAGGGGAACGGATGATGTCAGAAGTAACGTAAAATTTTTATCATCGCTATAGGCTAATTTGTCAAAAGGCCGATTTTGGTGAAAAATGAAAATTCGTTCCTGTTTATGAAATGAAATAGGGACATCAAACTGGGTTAAAGAGAGGACACTTGACTCAATCAGCAAAGGGAAAAGATGATGGAAAATAGGGTGAGAGTACAATAGAACGGCTACAGCTTGCAACTGCCCCCACACCGAAGGCAAAGAAGAGAGAGAGAAAAAGAAACACAGTAACATACATGACAAACACTAAATTGATCCAGGAAGAGTTATACTACCTGAAAGAAGATACATAGAGAAGGGAACTCCGGTTGTTGATCCTGAGTTATCCACTTCCCATGTTGCTCCAGGCTTAAAATCTGGCAAATCGTTCCACAAGCAACAGGATATATTAAACTTTTGCCAAAAATAACTTAATTCAAATCATCAAGATAGTGTCTCGGAAGAAGTAAAAATTAACGAAGCATAATGTAGACCAGATGCTTGGAGTGCATAGTTGCAAAACCAACAAAAGGCACCAGGACATCATGTTGCTATATTTCTTCATGCAGTGACAAAGTACTTTCCAGCAGTCTAAAAATCATTCAGTGCGTGTGATAGCATGATCCAACTTTTGTAACGTCCTCCAGGCTTTCTTTAGGAACTTTAGCTTGCACATACATGGACTGTCATTATGCCTGGGCTGTTTCCATGGCAAACTATTTAATTTGTTCCTCGACGAAAGAGAGTAAGTTTTAAAAATTTAAAAGAACGAGCTATCTACCTCTCCATCTTAACACAATATAAAATGAAACTTCAGAAGAAACCCTCAAAGGCCGTGCTCGTGGACTCGGTATAAAGACCCATGAACATCGTGAAGCACATGCAAAATCAGGAACACTTTGAATGCAGTGACCACCGACAGTGCAAAAGGGAAAACAAGAGAACCCTTTAACAGAAGCTCAAAATCTAGTAATAGCCTCTGCAGGTTACATCTTTCTCCTGCTTAGATTGTGGCTACCATTCATTAAACCTATTAATAAGACGTAACTTACTCTCACTTAATAAAACAGAAAGAAAACAAGTAAAGCCATCGAAACTGAGGACAGGTAGAGAACCATACGATATGAGAAGATGAACAAGTAGCATACCGTGGTTGCAAAAGTCAATGCCAGGTACAAGGCCCTCAACCCAGACCTTTTCTTCATGTATTGAAGTGGATGCTTCAGTATGTTGTCCTGAGACAAGCCAGCCATATAGATTAAATAAAAGAAAAAAGGGACCACAGCAGATTAGCATTTGAAAAACCTAACACAGACAAATAAAACATTTCTTTTCAGTATAAAAAGAGCTCACTCCTTTGCTCCTCCATATCAGCCGATACTCCGCATGGCACGTCATGACCTGAAGCACCGTTAGTGTTTTCTTGACAGTGATCTGCATCCTGATCATCTTCCTCTTTTGGAAATACGTAAGAATGTGGAAAAGGAATATTCAAAGCACGAGTCCAGAAAACAGAATTGGCCCTAAGAATAACCAGATAAAAGGACAGTGAGGTGAAACATCATGCACATGAAAGCCCAAGTATTGGACCTTGCAATGTAAAAAAAGAAGCGGTTAGTAGAGAGATACTTACCACAGAAAATCTTCAAAACAAACATCACTGGAGGGAAAAAAAAAAAGAAATGTCAATAACTCGATAATAAATTCATTTCTCTAAGACATTAAGCAGATCAAACTAACACAACCTCAACCCAACTCCTTTTGGAGGTGTATCACATGGCCGATTCTGCTGTTTACATAGGTATTACCTTCAACATATTTTGTTCTGCAGATAACATATTTCAACTTTCCACTGACACTAGCATATAGATGTATGTCATAGTCTTCAGTCAACTTATTTATTTTAACAGATAAGGTTGGAAAGCTTTACTAACTGCAATACACAAAATCAACAAATAGGAAGGCCTTCCATCTCAAAAGTAGAAAAACTAAGGGAGTCCAGCAGCTGATAGCGATCCATATAATATAAGGGAAGCCCCCACTGTTGGTTGTAAATATATGAATTGAGGCAGATTCATGAAGCAGTTTTAAGAATTAACAAATTCAAATATCTACTAAAACAACAACAGAAGCTTATTCCAACCACCTTACATAGCAAAAATAAAGAGTGTGATTTGATGTTCTAGATTTTCTGCGTAATATGCTCTTAACTTTGTTTGCATTATCCATTGACACATGTAGTCCATTCTAGTTCAACTTCTAACTACATGTTGAAAAATCATGCTGCCACAATTATGGAAAGCTCATCAGTCCCTGGCCACCAGCAATTTTTTTAAGGGAACCACTAATATCAGAGGGAGCAGCAAAAGCTACAGGATCATCAAATACTCAATGAAGACCAAGATCACCAGCTTGACTAACGGTTGCATTAGCAGATAACAAGAATTACATGTAACAGTTACAGTTAGCAAGTGACCTCAACTGATGGCCTGGATTTCCGAACAGAGCTTCCTGTATAAGAATTCAAGAATACAATACCTCTAATTTTTAGTCTAGACAACAGGAAATCAGTTAAAAATAGGTGCTAGATAACTCAAGCAAAAAATGAGGCAGAGGGCAAATTATGGCTGCAACATAGTACAAGTGTAAAACAAGCGATGATCTTTCACATTAAAATAGCTATACACAACAAGCATCTCCACCCTTGTTAGAGAACACTATATCAGTGAAGACTACCAGGTCACAGCACGAATGACATGGGTGCAAATTTACACTTAGTTCGAGACATGATGGAATTACCATGTTGACCACACACCTTTCTGAATCCTCAGCAAGAGCAAGGAGTTTCTTCACCAAACCCTTCGCTTTATCCTCATATAAAGACAGCAATTGTTTTCTCTGGAACATGAATCTTCTTTAATATCATGACTCATGCATTTAAATGAAAGAAATCAACCTAGTAAAAGTATAATTTAGAAGTTCTGGAATATAAAATCCCATACAAAAGCTGCAGCCGAATCAGGTGCAGTGATGAGAACAGAATCCAAACTCTTTACAGCCATCTCAATGTCAGTTTTTAGTGCAAGAAATGACTCTCGAATTTACCTGCAGCTGGGTCGCACGATGTAAAGCTGTCCCCTTCAACTCCAAAAATTCATCATCAGTGAACCAAAGAGGACTGTTGTACTTGGTTGGAAGCATATTCAGGTACCTAACACAAACTTTCAGCCAAATAAATAACAAGCTCCCATCCAAAAGAAAGGGAAAGAACAATAAAATACAATGGCCAGTAAACATATATAAAACATACGGCTTCCATGGAGAATTCTTGCGAAGTCGCTCTACCGTCAAATATAAGATCATCAAAAATCTGTCATCAACTTCTCCTTCTTCAAACATTGCTCTACATTCAGGTCCAAGAAGAGGATCTTGCAACACTCTCATAGGAGTAATGGCTAAATCTAGCGGAACAACCATTAAAACTCCTGAAATTTATCCCACAATATTCTGAAGTGAGATCTTTGATAGTGATCCAATTGTTCAACTGTTATAATCAAGTTATGACATAAACACTCATTTTCCTGCAAATTATTCCGCAATGCTTAACTAGGCAAGGCTCTATCATCATCCAATATTAATTATAGAACAGTTTGTCTTGAACCGTGGTCGTTTTGGTAGATTTAAACCCAATCAATTTGCCACAAATCCAAGATCACCAATCATGTGAACCTGGCCTCTCTGCCAGCATGTAAAAAGTAATGTCCCCAAAAGTAGCCATGCCTTCCCTCTTGGCATGCAATGATATTGCTCCCAAGTGCAAACCAATCCAAACAGCATGGATCATATCAACAAGAACAACGACGAGAAACCAAGCCTTATTCCACTAAATGGGGTTAGTTGTATGAATCCTATCATGCCATTATGCTCAATATTTTATTAGATGATTCATATCGTTTTCCTTCAAACTTCATTTGGAGAAGTTCTGTGCTCTTGGAGCCAAACTTCATTGGGATGATTACTATGCTCGTGAAGATGAAGACAATCCCATACACAGAGGATCCCATTAGTTTAAAATCCTTCTTCTTCTCTTACAAATGATATAATCACCTAACGGAGGGAGCTTTCGGGGTTTAGACCCTCTGACCCGAAAGCTTGTAATATCCAGTTAGTGTACCAATCCAATGATGCCAACTGACAAGGGCAATCAGCGGTGCTTTTTCTTTCTCTTGGATAATTTCTAATTGGCCAGTATCGCAACATCAGTCAATGAACGCAGCAGAACCATTCCCTTAAAACCAGCACTGGTGCCTGCATTTGACAAGACTAAAGAGTCCTTTTTTAAAATGCAGGAATTAATTGTTTTCGCCATAGCCAACTGATTTACTTTTACTCTTGCCTGGCACTCAGATCATAAACAATAAAGAAATAACATTGCACACATGCAAAATTTGCTTTCCACAGAGTGTCGTCAGCGAAACCGAAGTCAAGCTCAGCCAGACAGAGAGACACGCTATGAGCAAACACGCACAGCTGCACGCATGAATGTACATGCTCGCATAAACTAACCGGAATGTGCAAATTACCGTCGCGATCGTCGCCGGACGCGAAAACGCCATAGCCTTTAGTGGAATCGCAGTACTCGATCCCGCAACCTCGCAGCTGAACTCCGTTCGCCTGAACACACGGGCCACGTTTATCGACACCGGACACTCGCAAAGAACCACACCACGCGATTCATTCCACTTAAAAACTTTCTGACAAACACAGCACGTGCAGCGGGCGCGCACGAAACCGCAACCTCGCGATAAAACTCGTCTCGGCTGAAGAATCAGCCGGACATTTTCCTCCCGAACGAAACACGGATTGGAAAACGAGTCGGCTAGAAATCGGCCGATGAAGGAGATGGTTCAGGGGAAAGGATGAGAACCTGAAGCCACGCGAGGAAGACGTCGAGCTTAGCTTCTTCTGGACTCGCCATTGCCGCGAGTTCAAACCTCGCGAAGACGAAGGAAGAGGGAGAGAGTAGCAGGAGGTGCTCAACTCGGCTCGGCGACCCGACATCAGGCCCGGTTTTGTGAGGCCCGAGGCCCGTGCGATGCGCTATCTCACCGTTTACAGCCCGTCGGGCCACTGATATCCATGCAAAGAAATAAGGGAGAAATAATGTAAATAATCCGAAACATTGATTCAATGTGCGTTGTTTAGTATAGTCCATGAAATATTAGTAAATGTTTAATGTAATCAATGTTTAATGTAATCCCTTTATTTGCTCAAATGATAAATCGGACGTAATTTGATAACGTTCATTAGTATATACTGATATACTGAGTTGGGTTTTTAAAATATGAGTCGGCGTATTTATTATTTTATCCATCTATTTTTTTTAAAAATTAGTAATATTCAATGCTCAATGTTAAGCTATTAACAAACAATGCTTTATTTCTATATTTTGTATTTAAAATTGTCAACCCATAAAATTTGATTTTGTCAAACGAGGGCAAACGAATTCATATGCCATTTTTTAAATGAACTTATTGTCGTAACTAAATATTTCTTTCTTCTTTTGGTTCAAATGGTTTGGTAGTATACTATACTGGGTAGCCTTTACACATCTCAACTTATCCACCTTCTCACGATCTCAATGGCACAATCCCAACATTAACCTCTCCGCAATGACCTAGTGCATTTAAGATTTTTATCCTAGAGCGCTCCCAATAAAACAAGCTTCATTTGTTTCGTAAAAAATGAATGATTTGAAAAATATTTTTTTTAAAATCATTATTTTTATCTCTTACAAAAATAAATTAATGAAAAATATTATCGTCGTCCACCAAAACGTTAGAAGAATTAGAAAAATATTTTTCATCAACTAATTATTTCAAATGATACATACAATCATTTTTAGAAAAAAAAATTTTAATTATTTATTTTTGTCTATTCCAGCGCTCCAGTGCAATGCTAAAAGCTGCCAAGAACTTCAATTTGAACATTTTTGTAAATGATTTGATGAGATCACATCAGAAATGATATTACAACCCCTGCACCAATCGACATTTTTTAATACGATGCTGCCATTTGTTTTCATAAACAACTTAGTGAAAAAAAAACGAAGGTATTTTGAGCATCTTCCCGACATGTCCTTTGCTTCAAACATAAGAATATATTTATTAAAAGTCCTAAAACTTGTTGCAATTGAGTCCTATAAATTCTAAAACTTATTAAATTTGTTCAATCAAGTCTTAAAGTTAACACCATTTAATTTATTAACAGAAAACGGTAACGTGACTTATTTTAATATTTTCAATAACCTACGTGGCAATGACATAACTAAATTATGAAACATAAAACTAAAAAAATATCACATCATCACCACCGTAAGATAAAAAAAATAATAAAAAAATCCACGTCAACATTTTCCATTAGAAAGTTAAATGAGATTAAATTTAGAACTCGATTAAATCAATTTGACAAGTTTTATGACTTGATTGTATTTTTTATAAGTTTTAAAACTCAAATGCACTTTCATAACGAGTTTTACGATTTCGAACATATCCCTTAAACATGCTTAAGTTCAACCAAGACAGGTACCGCGACAACCAAAACCTGAAAGAACTCATCTTAAATTACTCGAGAAATTTGAGGTCCTCAAAAGCTCATATGAATGCGAAGTATCAACTATGCCCCCAACAAAAGCATTTGTCAGATGGTCAATTAAACAATACTTTCGAATCGAAGATAGGATTTCGAATGGGTCTTTCAGCTTGATAGTAGCTATGCAAGCATGGGAAAGACCCCGATTCCAATTATGAGAGTCTGAAATCCGGCGGTGCGCATCTGAATATGCCCTAATTGGCCCATCCATTCTGACGAATAGCGGAAATTTCCTCTGGATCATTTAGAGAGTGTGGTCGCGTATCACAGATATTTCGTCATACCACGGCCTTCCACGCTAAGCTTTGTAGCCTGAAGCTGCTTCTTTTTCGGTGCTTTTAACTGCTGCAACTTCTTGTTCATCTGCCACGCACCAAAATATGAGTGAACATGCTATTGTGCCAGAAAAGGTGACCCAGGTAGTGTTGACCAAAGCAGGTGCTAAGCAATAGAACTTCTATAACCCACATCCCAAGTGTAAATTCATAAATCAGAAATTCAGACCAAACAACAGGTTCCAGGTGATTATACGCGGCAGAAAATAAGTGCAACGACCATTGTTAAGAAAAAGACTATTAAGTATGGCATGCAGTTGCCAAACTGGAAAGATAAATGCACACACGTCGTCCCTCCAACGAACCCCCTGCATTTTCCTCCTGATGCTTTCCTAATGCATATTCATACAGTGTAAGATATCCACAGTTGCTCATTTTCTCCCAGCACCAGATTCAATTAGACTATACATAACAAAAATCCTACATTTCCATCACAAGTATATTAGACAACTAACCTTTAGTCGGCGCTGATCTTGCATGGCTTGCTTAGCACGGGCTCTAATTTCATCAGGATCAATCTTAGATTGAGGGCGCAACACAAAATCCAAAGGTGTAGCTTCAGGTCTAGACGCATGCAGCCTAGAGGATGACTGACCAGATTTGCGCTCTCTGCAATGAGGTCAAGCATTAAAACCGCCAATACAGCCAGCACAAGAATCTCTAATCAGGCTAATCAGAGATTGAAATTCACCGTGAGAACACATCAGCATCAAGATCACCGTCTCTAGACTCCATCCCGGTATCTTTACTGGCAGGCCTATCCAACAATCCACCATCAAGATACGAAAGTTATCCAAGGAAACTAAAAAATTCACAAAAGAAAATATAGAAAACCTAAAGCTCCTTATTGACAGAAAATGGACATGATAGAAAAGTGAAGATACAAAAGTAACTAGAAGAAGAGAGTACTTCTTCACCGATGGCCTTCGATAGGGAATCCTATCATCTTCCAAGTTTCTCATGTCCTCAAATCTCGTGCTCTTGTTGAATATTGGTCGACTCTGCAACCCCGTCAAATATACAAGCAGAGTATTAAAAATCATTGGAAACCACTAATGCATATGATGCATTATATTCTTCATGCGCACAATCGTCATCCTATGCATCGCTTCAAAAAATCTAAGAAACTTAGCTGCAATCCCTCTCAATATACCAATCGTCAACCAGATGAGCATAAGATGTCTTCAAAATGAACTACAAGATACTAAGATCAATAGCAAGCAAGCAAAGCTGAGAATCATTGAGTAACCCGGAAAAATCACCAGAAGTGCAAAGACAGTAATGCGACAGTTAAAGCAACTTTAGAAGAATATAAATAAGAGAAAATTTCAAGAAAAACTGAATCAACCAAAATAACAACCGCTGTAAAAACAGAGCTATACTGGATTCCAAATCGCAAAGATTCTTAAGTTCATGGCTAGAAATTACACAAGGCAGCAATGAAACAGAAGAAAAACCAAAGCCAGAAGCAAATGTCTTTTAGATGCACAAAAAGACCAATGTACCAAGGAGATCGAAAAGGCAAATTGTCTAACTCTCAGCTCCAATATATTAGAGACAAATCTTTCTAGGGTAAGCAATGCCACAAGCTCAATGATTTATCAACCGACAGCACCACTGAAGCACAACAAGGCTTTTCAACGATGTATTACTTCACTTTTAATTATGACACATAACAATGTCAAGAATTTCAAACTTGCATATTATAAGGTGTTAGAAGTGAGTGGATCGGTGGTTTACCCATTTATCAACCAAATCTTTAGCGAGCTTTCTGTTGGATGTTGTTTCTTCATCAGATTTTGACAAAAACATTATAACCTGCACAAGGGAGTGACTCAGTCCATACAGTACAGGTAAGTACATATAATAGGAATTTTAGGACTAACTGCTGCCTTCACAAGGCAAATACTAACCTTTCCAAGGCCGCTTTTCTTCAATTGCTCCCTCCTATCATACTGTTCTAAATCAATAGGGAACTGCAGACAACAAGCAGTTTTTCAAGTTTTAAAAAAGGTTTCACCTGAAGCAGCAGCTATACAGTTGTTCCAGACAAAAATGAAGAGAAAAAAAAGTGAATATACATCAGTCAATATCTTCAAAATTGCAGCGCGGATGTTTATATTGGGTAAGCTTCCATCAGGAAGAGGTTCAAGCCAGTTCTTTAAAAGTGTTAAGACTCCATGATCTAAGAACTCTTGCTGAAGCTGCTTCCTGCATCAGTGCCACATATCATCATGAATTGATAAAAATGGAGCCTGAATAGATAGAACACAAGCAAGCAGATCAGACTAGGGTGACGATGGCTTACTTAGATAGAACGTCTGTCAGAAGAGGCAACTTCCTAAGCTTATTGATAGCAGGTTTTCCCTGCCGGTTAAGTTCCGCATCTTCCTCAGCTGTGACCTCAAGCTCAGCCATGATATTCTCAACCAGCAGAGCAATTTCTGCAGGACTCTTCTCATTCTTCTTCTTTTTCTTACCCATTTTGAAAAGTTCCTTGATTTCATCATCCACATCACCCTCCTCTGCCTAGCAAATTCAAGGCAATACCAAACGGTGAATATGAAGCTCAACCTTTTCTTTTTGTTTATTAGTAATGATGAAGCTCGACCAATGATAGGTATCAATTTGCAAATGAAACAGGAAAGAAACCATAGGTATGGATCCAGTTGACATTAACGCTGAAATAACCCTGCTCTGAAAGAATTGATTGGTAGAAATCAAATTATGAACTGAATACTGACCTGAGGAGCATCACCAGGAGAACCTGGTTCATTATCAATGTAATACCTTTCCCCAGGATCGACGCCACTATCATCGATAAAATTATCATCGTCCACAGTTCTAACACCATCTTGATCATCCTGTCACAAGAAAGAGACATGTAACAAGGTTCCAAAAAGTAAATATACCAAGAATGCTGGAACAAAATAACCAATTCCAGGCAACAGAGATACTTGAGCATGTTGCCTTGAAGATTGTAGAGCATGAGCAAACAAAGAATTTCTGAGGACATTGACAACCAAGAGCCAGAATACCAAACCAGAAACAACCAAGTCCGTGGAATTCCTGAATTTGACTATGGACTGGTGGAAACAGTAGACATTGATAACCAAAAGCCAAAACACCAAACAAGAAACAAACAAGTCCGTGGAATTCCTGGACACGGACTCATGGAGCCAGTAGGCTGAACATCGTACATTAGGTTATATCAATCCAAGTTGATGAAAAAATGCATTAGATTATATATGATGAGAGAAAAGCTTAAATTTTAATTGCCAAACATCAAAACTAATCACTTCAGATGAAGCAATATCCAAACTTTTTTTCCCCTGAAAATCAGATTGCAAGCAAAGCTGCCTCAAAAGCACTGAACAGCCGGGGATTGATGCTCAACATACAAAACCAGTCCCGAGCCACCTATATCAATCAGCAGCACAGAGACAGGCATCCACAACCCGAGACAGAGGAATTGATGATATACCTCAGAATCGCCACCGGCGATGGTGTCCCACATCTCCTTAACATCCCCATCATGATCCCTGGAACCTCTTCCCGAAAATCCCATCCCCTTCTTCGGAATCACCGACTTCGTCCCGTGCTTCCTCTCCCCCTTATGCCTCTTCTCCTTCTTCCCACTGCCACCTTCCTTCCCAATCTTCCTCTTCAATCTCCTCTCTTCCTCCGAGCTTTCCCTCGCAAAATCCCCAGCTCCGCCGCCACGAAAACCGTCGTCGTCGTCCGCCAAATCATCCAGGCCCGCGTCGCTGACCTTACCAGCCCCGGCCCCTTTCTTAACCAGCCTCTTCCTCGGCCTCGATTTCGACTCGGACTGATCCGGTTCGTACACCGGAGTCTGCGACCGGCCACGGCCGGTCTTCCAATTGTCCCCTTCGACGTCGTCCTCGAGGTCGTCGTCGAGGAAGTGATCGTGCCGCTGCCGCGGCTCGGGCGACTGCTCCCGATCCGACGGGATGTCGTCGAAGTCCATCAACGGCTCCCCGTCCTCGTCCCGGTACCTGCAACAAGAAACCCACAACAAATCCCTCGATTGATCCCTGAAATTGCCAGAAAAACATCGCAAGAACGAGGAAAAAAAACTAGGGTTTGGGACCGCACGGATCGTCTTCGAAGCCCATGCCGGCGACTGGGAATCGGCGATTCAGCCGGATTCAGGGGAGCGATCGGGAGGCGACGGCGTACGGACTGCGAACGGGCGAATCGTGCGGGCTCCGATCGGATCCGATTCGATTGAATACGAAGACGGAGGCGGTGGCTCCAGCTTCGCGACGACGAGACGGAGACTCCCTTCCTCTTCTTCTTCTGGTGGGATTTGCTCTTTTGTCGTTCATCCGCGCGGCGTTTCGCGATAAATTCTGCTTCTAACAGCACTGAGCCGGCCCTCTTGCGAATTTTACTTTCTGGGTTAAAAATTTCTAATTGGTTTGTAAATTTTGAGAATTATCTTTGGCATTCGAGAAATCGTTTTGGAAGAAACTAATCTAAAAGCTACCCAGCGAAAAAAAAAAAAGGGCAAAAAGCTTCCCGCGATGATATTCGGTATTTTTTTCCCTCCAAATGTTAAAAAAATATATATATTTGAGGATTAGAATATCTCCTATTTATGATTTGGATTTGACTGATGAGTGTTTTGAGTATACTGATTACTATTAAGTATATGTTTTACTCGTGTTATGTGTAATCTGATTTCTAGTGATTGGAGAGAGGATTTGATAGAGGTATGACCGCCGTAGGTCAATTTTCACTAATAATAATGGAAAAGATAAGAAAGCTTTTGGTTTAGTTTATTTCGTAAAAGATTAATAATTTTAAAAAAAAATGTAAAAAATAATCGTTTATACCGCTCGAAATAATTAGTTAATGAAAAAATGTGTTCATTACCGTTAACAATTTATGTCCAAATATTTTCGTGAACGATGAAAACGCTTATCATTTACTCAATTTTGTAAGCGATATAAAATATCATTTTAAAACAAATATTTTTAAAATCATTCATTATCTACCAAACAAACGAAACTTTAATTAATTCATCGTGCAGACATAATATCCAAAAAATTAAGAAGCATTTTATGTTTGAATTGTTTTCACAAAGAAGACATCAGTTTTCCACGCAAATGATGTAGCATGCAAGGTTTCGAGATGGGACCTAAGCAAGTCCTTAAAATGCTTCATCTCAGTTCTCATTCAGACCTTGAGATCACCGGGATGTAAAATTTGCAGAGGGTAATCCCTCTCCCTAAGGAAGAAAAAGATACAGGGTAAATTGAGGGTACGATGAAGCGTGCGGGCACCAGTACATTATAATAAGAAATACAGCCATGGAACTCGCCTACAGGATGGGGACAGGCCGTAAAGGCCCTTATAAATAAAAGCTCCCTTCCTTTGGTGAGGTTAGCTCTTAACGTGGCGATATAAACGAAGCCCCTAATTAAAGAATCCAAGCGAAGCCCCTGATTAAGAGGCATCAAAATCTTAAAAGTTCGTCTGGATTATTATTTTTAATCCTAATTGAGCACTTACTTTGATATCTTTTTATTCATCAAACTTTTACAATATATAAATATTGACGTGTGAATTCACATATTATTTTTTATAATATTTTAAAAATTGAATAGTGTGTTATTCGTCGAAATAATATAACGGTTACATTTTGCATCTTATAAGTATAAACAAACGAAGCCTTCATCCCACTTAGACCGAGCCAAGGCCAATCGGTGCATTACTTAGGCCATCAATACACAAAATTAATGATCTCTTCTCCCAGATAAGTTTTCAAGCACCGCGACATTCAGTGACGTGGCGAGCATTCTTTTTAATAAATTACTTGAAATTTGACACGTGTCTTGAGTAAAAAATTGAAATTCTCGTTTTTCTTTGTCTTCCTCCTCCATCCAATCGCCGCCAGCTCCTACATCCAACCACCGTGTGCCTAGCCACTTGGGACTTGGGAGTACTGCTTAGCCATCTCCACCGCGCAAGTCGCTGCAACCTCCATCCTCGACGTCCATCGCCGCGCCGTGACGGCTGCACCCAGTACAAGTTTTCTCCCTCTGCCTTTGTTGCTACACCTCCCTCGTGCCTCCAGATCTTAGCCTGGACGATACCAGCGAAGATCGCAGGCTTGATAGAAAAATAGAGTGAATGGCTTGGCTTGACAAAGCCGCCACGATGACCGGAACCCTTGATGGAGCTGTTTAGAGACTGCAATATAAGATATTGCACATTGGGTTAAAGTTCGTAGACTACATTGAACAAATTAAAAGTTCAGGGACCACATTGCATATTGAGTCAAAGTTCAGGGACTTTGTGTCGTTTTTCCAAAAGAAAAAGGGATTAGTTCACCGGAAGTCCTAAAACTCGTTACGAAAAAATAATTGAATCACAAAACTTGAAAAAAGTGCGAACAAGTAAAAAAACTCGTTAAATTGGTTCAATCTAATCCTTCCGCTAACTCCGTCCAACTTTATTAACGGAAAATGCCGACGTGTCTTATTTTATTACTTTCTTAAGACACGAGGCGCCCACCAAGTGCCATGTCAGAAAAATATTTAAAAAATAAAATATACAAACTAAATTAAATTAAAAAAATAAAAAAAGCTAAAGTTAAAAAAAAAAAAAACAAACAAATTTAGGCTGTGGCCAAGCCCTCATTGGTGGCCGCCGTAAAGGGCTAGCGAAGGTCACCTTGGCCTTCCTGAAGCCCGACAACCCTTGCTAGCCCCTTGGGAGGCCTTAACGGCCTCCAGCGAGGGCCTGCTGGCTCGGATCGGGGAGGCGTGACCCTCGCCCCATATCTGGGAGGGTCGCCGAGCTTCAGGAAGACCCGGGCGACCTTCACTGGCCCTTCCTGGCGATTGTGGCGGCAGTTAGCCGTGGATGAGTTTGTTTGTATTTTTTATATTTAATCTAATTTAGTTTGTATTTTTCATTTTTTTAATATTTTTTTCTAACGTGATGCTTAGTGGGCACTACATCATTGCCACGTATCTTAAGAAAGAAATGAATAAGACACGTCAATATTTTTCATTAGACAAGTCGGATGAAGTTAACGGAAAAACTTGATTGAACCAATTTGATAAATTTCATGACTTGATTGCACTCTTTATAAGTTTTATAATTGCACGTTCGCTACAAGTTTTAAGACTTGTAGTGCACATATCTCAAAGAAAAAAGAAAAAAGAAAAAAGAAAGGCCTGGCCGTTACTGTCGTTAACTTTGGCGTTTGCGCTTACGGGGATAATAGTTGTCGCGATTGGGATTACACGTGGAAAAACGATGTTCGAGTTTTTTTTTTTTTTTTTTGGGTCGAAGTTGTTCGAGTTTGACTAGACGAGGAAGAACTCGTGTGCAGGGACAACGTCGGAATTCGAGATTCCCACCGGGGGCAAAATCGGGACGAAATCCTCTCAACAGGACAGCTGAACTGTACGTTCACCCACAGAATCCAGCTCCGTGAACCCCCAAATACTCCCCTAACCCCAAGGAGCCAAACCCTAATTCCTCCTATTGATCTCATCCCCACCCCCGAATTCTCCCCCTTTTCGCCTCGAATTATCGGAATGTCCCCGTAATTCCCCGCTCCCTCCGTCGGAATCTCGCCGGAATCGAGCCAATTTCGCGGCGTCGGCGGCCAAGCTGCTCCCTTTCGAATTTCGCCGATTGAATCCGCGATCACTCCTCCACCGGTGCACCGGAGGGGCATTTCTCGGTAGTTTCTGATCGGTGAGTTGACTTTCGTGCTTCCCCGTCGGAGTAGGGATTGCGTTTGCCGTCCGCGTTTGGAATGTTGGGTTTCGGGGGCGTGGGATTATCCTGGTTTTGGGGTCTCTGTCTGGCTGCATGTGCGTCTCTGTAATCTCTTTATCCGGGCTTGTGGCGGCCTGTCAATTTTCGAAGTTTCAATTGCCGGAATAACGAGCGAGTGGCAATGGAATCGGGACTTTGGAATTATGGGGGTCGTCGATTGTTTGGGATTTAAACGAGAGAGCTGAATTTGTGTTTTTTTTATCAGCCGGGAGCTAATGCAGCCAATTTGGTTTATTGGTGATAGCTCTTTTAATTTGCATTTAGCGGAATATCGAGACCTTGGGCTTCTGAAATTGTTGGTTTCAATTTGCAATTTTTCGAAGACGGCGCTCCTTTGTTGGGTATGTAATAGCTTGCAACGTTGGATGCTTTTTAGAACAGGATGCTTTGAGGAATTTGTGGAGGGAGCGGGATAGAAATATGGGTAGCAGCGAGACTGAAAAACCTGCGAAGGAGAAAGAGACAAAGGTGGCACCTCCTACTACCCTGGTACACTTTTGCTCTCTCTGCCGAGTTCATCAGTTTTACTGAGGTTTTCCTCTACAAGTGATACTTTTGAACTGAGTTTGCATTTTCGCCTTTGGTTTTAATGTTCAGGAGCAATCTTCAACCGCTAGTGCCAACCCAGTTACTCCAGATTGGTCTGGTTTTCAGGTGTAATTGCGGGAAACTGTCGCTAATTAGTGTAATTTGATACCTGTAGGTGGATTTCCAAATTCTCACATGATTGTTGTCTGTCAAACAGGCATATTCTCCTATTCCTCCTCATGGTTTTTTGGCATCAAGTCCCCATGCTCAACCATATATGTGGGGCGTTCAGGTATGTGAAATTTGTGCTACTTGTGCTTCTAAGTATTTTAAGTTGAAATAGACCCCATTACTTGGCAATACTGTCCCAGGGACTTCATCTCTCCTTAGAATTCACAGAGTCGGTGCTCGATATGATCTAATACTCAGATGTGTATGAATTTTGTTATTCTTTAATTAAGTAAAGTAACTTGGCTCATTAATTAGGGCATTTAAAGTCATTATGACTTGTAATATGAGCTACATCGTAGGTACTAGGTGTTATGTTAAGATATAAAATATAATCCACTTCACCCTCTAATGGAAGTTTCTAAAATAAATTGTAGGGTACTCAATTTTAACCTGGTACTGAAGCGTTATATTGCCAATTTATAGGATTCTTTTCTTTATATGTATTGGCGCAGTGTTTCAACCATTATTTTGCCCACATGTATCAGGCTTGTGTATTTTGCTTCATATTTACAGCATTCGTGCCCTCCCGGTTGGGGGCGGGGGGGGTGGTTAGGTACAAAATACAATTTGCATTGTTCTCTAACAACTTAAGCTTTTAGGTAAACACTTACACACTTAACTTTGATAGTTAGAAAATGAAGATAATGGCATCCTTTTGAGCAGTTACCATTTGTACCGATAAATAGTGATAACAGTTTTGCACTCGATTTTCAGGAGAACTTACTTGAAAATCTTCCCATGCGATTTTTGTCTGTTCTCACAAATGGAAGATTGCTTGTTTCACTGAGTTCTTTAAGCCACAGATTACATTATACATCATGAAATAGCTGGGTTGTAGTCAGTACTCTTTGTCTAATCTCATAGGATCGAGCCAGAATATTTGAATATATTAAGCAAACTGATAGTCAAAACGCTTGGTGGAACTGAAAATTACAAGGAAGAGAAATTTTTATTGATGATTTGTAAGGAGAGGCGTACTTGCTGGATTTCAGAAGCGGTGACTCATTCTCTCTTTTGACATGCATTCAATTTGTCGATCAGTGTATCACACACTTTTGGTGTCTTGTTTAGAACTAGAGGTAATAGCAGTTGTTTTGCCAATGGAATGAGATTGATACGAATTTAGTGTTAACTTTTTGAAGTTCTCCGTGCTTTAGTTGGGCATTTTTTCTTTTCAGCCCTTGTCTCTGTTTACGTGCATCTGATTCACGGAGTAGATACTAGATAAGGCTTATTTTGTTGCTTCGATGTTGTCTCAAATGACATGCAAACACTAATAATCCTCATGGTCTCAGTCTCGTAGTTGTTTTGTTTTTTGATACTTCGGTCCTTTATTCAAGCCCGGTACATTGTTTAATGTTGTTATCAGAGCCTTAACGTTAGCCCTTGATGCAGCATATTATGCCTCCTTATGGCACCCCACCCCATCCCTACGTTGCAATGTATCCCCATGGTGGCATATATGCGCACCCATCTATGCCCCCGGTACTTTCACATCCATTACTCTATACATGTTATCTTCACCAAGTTCCCATGCCACTAACTACAATCTCCTATCTTATTCAACAGGGATCTTATCCTTTTAGTCCTTTTGCTATGCCTTCTCCAAATGGGATTGCCGAGGTTTCCTCGAGTTTCCTGGACAATTTCTTGCTAACCATCTGTCACTTTGGAAGTGTCAACTCATGATCACACATGTTTGCAGGGAAGTACAACTGGGGAAGCTGATGGTAAGCCATCTGAAGTGAAAGAAAAATTGCCTATCAAAAGATCGAAAGGGAGCCTGGGGAGTCTGAGTATGATTACAGGAAAAAACAATGAGCTTGCCAAAACATCTGGAGCATCTGCTAATGGTGGTTATTCAAAAAGGTAGAGTGCCCTTTGTGATTATTATATGCATACAGTAGTGTCAGCAAGGATGACTAAGGGCTTCTCGTAGTCCTTTTACAAGTTTGCTTTGCTTCTTAAGTTGGAAATCATGAAGATATCCGACTTGAAAAGCTTTGTTAAACTCTTTGGAGAAGGTTGTATATCTCTTCCATTGTTGTGAAGATCTCTGTTTTGTTATATGTTTCACAGTACTTCGCAGTGAATGGATGTAATGTTGGTGCAGAGTGTCATGGGATGCCCATCAGAATGTGGTTTCCCAATAGCTGCTTTGGCGGCTGCAATAGCTCTAACAAAAATGGAGAAAATATCTCCTTTTGAGATTTTTTTTTTCACCGTGTTTTATTGATGGCATGAGTTTAATCTTTTCTGTATTTACCTGACATGAATGTTATGCCATCTCGTTTTGAAACGCTTCTGCTGATATTGGACTTCATATGCAGTGCTGAGAGTGCAAGTGAAGGTACAAGTGAAGGAAGTGATGATTCTCAGAACGTGAGTGCTATGATCATTTTTGCTCCTCAAGGGATTTTTTCTAACTATAGGAAAGTTACAATTAGGCATATATCAGCAATGGCCAATGGTGCATGTGTGATGAATTAGTAATTACTGTCCAGTTACTTTGTTGTGATTATTTTCTTGGGGGTTGTGTGCGTGTATTCTCATCCTTGGTAACTTTCTTCATTTGTAATATATGAGTTTTGCACTGCTCCGGCCAAATGGATTGCATAAGCTGAGGTTTGACATCTTGGGCATAGGAACACAAAAAATGAGTGTACAAGCCCTTTTTCTAAGTGGGCTGCTTTTATAACACTCTTTCTGAATAAGGAGCCTGAGCTGACACACTCCCAATTGTTAATTGACTATGTTTCTCTCTCGGTCGATAGTTGAATCCACAAAAAATTTTGCAGGACTCCCAACCGAAATCAGGGGGCAGACAAGACTCCTTGGAAGGTTTAGTGCTTGAAATCTGACTGCACTGTTGCACATTTCTAATCTGTGAGCGTGGATATTAATGGAAGTTTTGTGATATCTTTTATGCAGATGTATCTCAAAATGGCAATGGTGAACATGGTTCTCAAAATGGAGGATCAAGTACTCCACATGCAACGGTGAACCAATCAGTGGCATTGGTGCCAATCGCTGCTGCTGGCCCAGCAGGTGTTCCTGGTCCCACTACAAGTTTGAATATTGGAATGGATTACTGGGGTACTCCTGCTATCCCTGCAATTCGTGGGAAGGTTCCTTCTACTCCAGTTGCTGGAGGAATGGTCACTCCTGGGTCAAGAGATAGTGTTCAGTCTCAGATGTGGCTACAGGTTACCTCAAAGTTTTGATTAAGACCTGCAGCTTTCCATTTTGTGTATTTGTGGCAATAGTTGCTTGGTTAAAACAGCCAAGTATATTACTTAGCCTTTTGTTTTTCTATGGCATCAACAATTTAGCTTCAGTTCTAGACATTAGAAATACATTCACAATGAATCTGGTCTTATTGTTCATTAGGCCACAAGAAGCTTCGACATAAGGTTTTTGCAGTTATGAGGGGCTCCCATTGCTTTCTAATAGATGTCACTTGTTCTATAATACTGTAGCTTTATGCTTCTTACTAGTCTTTTCCTACACCAGTTTGAGTCCTCTGTAATGCTGATTGGATTTGCTTGCATGGCGCTGATGCTTGCAGATTTGCATATTGGCACATGTACTTTGTGTAAATTATATTGGTGCAGTTGGTACGCATGGGGTTTAGAAGCACATTTTTTATGTAGGACATTAATACGTAGCTATACAAATACCTTATAGAGCTAGCACATTTTAACTCAATGTGCTTCATTTTTTTTTCTTAAAAAAAGTATCTGCACCTTTTATGTTGGTTTTAGGATGAAAGAGAACTTAAACGGCAGAGAAGGAAGCAGTCAAACCGAGAGTCTGCTCGGCGATCTCGGCTTCGGAAGCAGGTAATTGCAATGGTTTCAAAATCAATTCTTGTTCAGGTACATGCATCCACTGATTACAGCAATGAAGTTTGTTGAATACATTTGCATTGAGCCAGGCTGAATGTGACGAGCTTGCGCACCGTGCTGATGCTTTAAAAGACGAAAATGCCTCTCTAAGAGCTGAAGTGAGCCGCATCAGGAGTGAGTACGATCAGCTTCTTGCGGAGAATGCTTCTCTGAAGGTGATATAAAAGATGCTTCTCTTGTTTCTCTTCCTCTGTTGTTTGCCCATCATTACCTCCAGAATTAGTCTCTCGTTAACCCAACCTCGTTCTCTGGTGACCGTTTAAAGTTTATGGTCTCCTTTACATAAGATGCTATTGCTACCAAAACTAACTGATTAATGATCAATCATCCATGCAGCATAACATGGGGTAGACATTAATTGCCCATTTAAATGGAAGTATGTATATTTTTTGTTCGGGGCGAGCCTAGCTGATTGCACGCATTAGTGCATGCACAACTACAGATCAATGCGTGTGCGCACCCATAACACACAGCACATGTGTGCATCCACGAACCGGGGGGTGGGGGAGACAGATTTATAGCCAGTTTGACCTGTAAACTCCCTGTTGAACTATCAACACAGAACAGCATCTGATTTGACTCCTAAAATACTTTACACCACACTTTTGCAGGAAAGGCTTGGGGAAGTTCCTGCGCATGAAGATTCAAGGTCTGAACAAAGACATTTGAACAGTGAATCTCAGAAGACAGCAAAGCCTGAACATGGCCAGAGTGCTCACTAGTGTTATTGGCTACCCTGTCATGCTGGTTTCTGGAGTGTAACCTAACCAACTAGCAACAGGAAGTTCTCATTTTACGTAGTATGTAGTTCCACCGCTTATTGAAGCTGACCTTCATAGTTTTAGGATATGTTAATTGTCTTGTCTTAATCATCTGTCAACAAGCCTTATAGTTGAGGATGTAGGATTGGGCTTGAGCACTGTGAAGTTTGCCTTCCACCCTTATTTTTCTCTGTTGAGAAGGGTAGCATTCACACTTATGTGTACCGAGTACTGTTGATTGACGTGTAATCCAGATAATTTAATGAGCTTGAGTATGCTGTTAACGAGCGAGTTCATCTATGTGCTGTTCTTGTTATTCTCATTGCTTATTGGGCACTGCAATCCATTTTGAGTTTTGCCTCGCAAAGATCCAAACATCTACTGGCATAATTGTATCGGGTGTATAGAGACATCTGATGATATTGGAATGACGGATGATTAACATGCCCCTCCACAACTGGAAAAACCTGGAGTTGATTACCCGAGCTGTCTTTCAGAGACCTTAGTTCATTGCTCAACGTGCATTGAATTGAACTGATCATATGGTACTTGGCCTTTTGGTGTTCAGAAATTCCTGCATGTGGTTTTTGAGCATGTCCAAGGGAAGCTTTTGGCGACAGTTTTTCCTACGGTGCGACTGCGACGATGAACTGTACAGAGGAGATGATTCGAAATCAGGGAGTTTTAAGGACATCGGAATCTTTCCTCCGATCTAATCACCGGGCAAGAGCTAGAAGTGTCGAAGTTTAGTCGAGCGATGACATTTTGAGCCTTTGATTTGAAAAACTGAACTAAGAATTCTCTTTCTTTATTATCAAGTGAATTACTGTTCATGACTTAGGATTCTCGTGCCCGAGCACATTATGCCCAGGCCTGGTTTTTCTGATTGCTCAAAAATAAAATACAAAACGCAGTAGAGAAGACTCGGATTTAGAAAAATAAATAAATTAATCTCACTATAAAACTAAGGGTCCGTTTGGTAACGTGCCAAACAGTGAAAATTTCTGTTCTTTTGTTCCCAGAAATAGTTTGGGAACAGAAATGCGTTTGGTAAACTTTTTGTTCCCAGGCACATTTTTGCAAAAATTTGTGCCCAGAAACAGTTTTGGAAGAGAAACAAGAAGTAAAAAAAAGTTGCTTCTTGTTTCTCGGCACAATTTTGAGAATGAGTTCTTTTTCTTTTTTTTATCTTTTCTTCTTTGTGTTGTTCTTCCCTGGGCTGTGGCCGGTCACCGGCGGCCGGCCATGGCCAAAGAAGGGAAGGGTAGAAAGAAAAAAAAATAAAATTAAACAATTTAAAATATTATTAAAATATTATTAATAAAAAGAAATTTTGTGTAGTTACTAAACGTATTTCTGTTCTTTTCTATCCCAGGAATAGAAATTTTGGACAGTTACCAAACGCCTTCAAATGCTCAGAAATTGTTTCCGGGCACAGAATAAAAAAGAATCATTTCTGAGTAGAAATAGTTCCCGGGCACAGAATGATTGTCATGCGCATCCTAAGTTACACCACGCGAATTGCATTGATTGAGTTCAAATACATACGACCTAGATTTAGACAAACACATCTCAATAAAAGATTACGACTTAATAAATTAGAACACCACATTAAACCAGACGGATCAATTACATCTTCTCATCACAAAGATACAAACAAGTGCACCTACATAGCACCCAGACAAACACATCTTGCAAGAAAATACAGATCTCAATGCCGTAGGCCGCTCCCTCCATCACCATGAAATAGGACGAGATGGTGTCGTCCTCCTTCGATGCCTCAACTTAAGCATGTTCCTCCGGCGTCAGAATTTTCCATTAACCAAGATATATAGACCACAATCATCTCCAGATTCTTATCGAACGAAATTTGCTTGTTGTCCTCGATGATTTGGCCAGCCCTCCTGAAAGTCGCCTCGGATGATACAGTTAACGCCGATGGAGTAAGAATGTCCCGAGCCACCATGGAAAGAACAAGACAAGGGGAAGATTTGGCCTTCCGCCGGTGGAAAGGTGAAAGTTCTCATGGCCAACTTTCTTGATGCAGCTCGAGTCATCCTTCTTCATGGTTGCAATCTGTCATAATTGTGCTCATTCTAACGTGGAATCAATGAAAAATGCATTGTAAATCACTCTTTGATCATACGAATGTTTTGTGATTTCTGATCACTTTCACTGATGTAAGAAAGAAGAACATGGTTAATATGGAAATCACTTTAGGACAATTTTTTTTTTTCGTGAGAGCGATTAAAAATAGAATACTGTTCAATATATTGAGATTAATTTATTATATTAGTAATCTAAGTTATATGATATATTCTCATTATGTATTAAATACAATTCGCCTTTCAGAAATATTCACTTATAATTCATCGCTTCAAATGATCCCTGAATTTTAGTTCAATGTGCAATATGGTGCATAAACTTTTAGTTTGTTCAATGTGGTTCCTGAACTTTATCTCAATAAGCAATGTAGCCCTTGAACTTATAATTTTGTTCAATGTAATCACTGGAAGTCAATTTAGTTCATGCATTTAATGAAAATGTTCAATATTTCTCTTCCATTAATTTAAGTTCAGAGACAATATTGAACATTTTCATAAAGTGCGAGGACTAAATTGAATATGTTCCAAAATTTCAGGAGTTACGTTGAACAAAATTATAAGTTCGGGGATCACATTGCAAATTGGGAGCAAAGTACGTTGAACAAATTGAAAGTTTAGGGATCGCATTACACATCGGACAAAAGTTCAGGAACCATTTTGTGTCATTTTCCCTTAATTTAAATATATCAATTTCGTGGCTTCCTAGAGCTGTGTTGCTCCTGAAAATAAAAATAAAAAAGGTCTTTTTATTAAGGAAAAAAGAAAGAGGAGAGGAGGAAAATATCAAAAAAAAAATCAACGGAAGCAAACTGCTTCGACCACACTCTTCTACTGTACAACCTCCTCCGACATCCTCTCTCTCTCTCTCTCTGTGCCCGGTCGTGCGTGCTTCGCCCCTCAGCGACGCGAGAATTTTCGAGGGGGGAAGATGCAGATTTTGGGCGCGACGAACGACGTGTTGATGAGCATTCCGTCGGCATCGGGTGGAACCCACAAGTCCCCTTCCGAGCTTAGGCATTTCCACAATTTCTCGGACTCTAAGTTCTTCCTCTCTGGTGGTTTCGTCAAGGTGTGCACTTTCTCCCTGTATGGTCGAGCAGGTCGAAAATGTTCTAATGGGTGTCCCTTGGTTTGATGCTTTGCGAGAGGGGCGTGCGCTCAATCGAGTGAATTCCCCCGTTTCGTTGCTCGTGTCGTTGTGGGAGGTTGCTAGATTACGCTGGCCCGATGGTGCAACCGGCTAGTCAAATTGGAGCTTCTGTGTGGGACGTAGTTGATGCTTCTGTTGTGGGTCATTTTGGATGGTGTGATAAGTGGTAGCTTTTGGAGATGGAGTCATAGTAGTGCCGTGGGCAGGAAGAACTTCTTGTGACATTGGTTTTGTGTAGCGACGTCACAAAACTCTAAACGGCCATTTAAACAAGTGGGGCATATTCAAGAACCCAACAACATGAGTTTGCCATAGCATTTGTGAGCAACCGTTAGCATAAACTCTTTGTACTCCTGGCATCGTTCTCGATGATATGAATGCTGCATGTTGACAGTCTGCTAGCTTCTTGAAAGTGGAATATGTCGATATGATGGAGAGAGTATGAGGCCTCACGCTTGCCCTTGTTATTGTTGGGTTGCAAGTGGGGTTTGCAATTGTATAGAACAATTATTATTTGTTGATACACTTCATATAGGTCCTGTTGTGCTTTTCGGGAACAGGTTGGGGTTGGACTTTGGGGAAAGTGAATAATGGAGCATGATATGTCCATCTGCTTGCTTTTATATGTTGACTGGTGTTTTAGTAGTGGATGCATATGTTGCATTCACTGAACCCTGAAATGTCTAGCATAATGTACGTGTTCCTCACAAAGTGTTGTCTTTTCTAGAGATGCCGCTCTTTTGCTATCCAGACATTAGGAAATGGGCGGGGAAAGTATCGAGCAAGAGGCTCAATGATTAGAGCCTCTGGGGATTTAAGTGACAACCTAGTCCCGGTTGCGCCTCTAACATTTGAGTCTCCGATCGGACAGCTTTTGGCACAAATACTCCAAAATCATCCACATTTACTTTTAGCTGCTGCTGACCAGCAGCTTGAGAACCTCCAAAGTGAAAGAGATGCTGAAAAAGAAAAGAATCCTGCATCAGCAGATCTACTCTACCAGTATGTGGTTCTGTCTTTGTCCCCACTCTCCTTCTACTTACTAGTTTTCTTCACTTGAATTTGTAGTCGTTTCTTTTCGTTCGGCTATTAAGAACCATAAGGTCTGCAGCTTGAAATTTGGCTTTGCCATGGGCTCTCTGACTTGGAAAGTGAAGTGGTTTGAACATTATTGATCTGATACTATCAAAACTTGACACTGAGGGAAGAATAAGGATACTGGCGTAGCCTTTGCAAAATCAGTTCACGTCATTGTTGTCTTGTTTTATCTGATTATAGTTTGGTTTTGGTCATAAGCAACTGCAGATCTTTGTTTGAAGATAGTTCAATGTTATAATTCACCAACTTGTTAATATTGCTCGGTGCTGATCGTCTGAGAGACAAAGCAAACAATTGAAAAGTAACCCAGGCATGCTTAGTCATAGTGGCCCACATTTGGCTTTGGCCTGGTAATAGCCACAATAGAGGACACCTGTTGTGTTTGGGTATATTGTAGTCAGCTTGTTTGATTTAGCTGTTGTGGTTTGATCGCCTCTTAATTTGAGTTAGCCACCTCCTTCTTTAGTTGACAGTTCTTTCATAACTTTATGTATCTTGAAATTTTACAAATAGTCTAGAATGTGTCTTTTGGTGCTTAAAATGATGAATGTTTTCATTCTATGCTAAATTAGGGGTTGATCATTAAGTGAAAGTGATGAGAGCTATGATAAAGCACTCCATATCAATAATGATATTTATATCTAATGCTGTGCCTTGAAACATATTGACCTCATTCAAACCTGGAGACCTGCTCCATAGTCAGTAAGACTGGTCATTATTGTAAAATTGATGGGGTCCAGTTTTTTGGTATTTTAGGGAGCATAGTTAAGTTGTTATTATTGATGCGCTTGGGCACATTGCATTGTGGCGCATTGACTTATGAGTCCAATCCAGAATGGACAAAATTGAGCCGATACCAGAACAGGTAGCGGAAATATATGAAAGTTCATGGAGTTTTGTCAGATTTTTATGAAGAATTGAAAGGCCAAGACCTTAGTTATTTCACTTCTGGGGAAGTATAGAAAGTTTGACATGATGGACACATCTACTTGAGTGCCTTTATCTTAGTAAGTATATTCCCCTTCCTATGCTGGGCAAATGATTACAATGCGGTGGATTCTTGTGCTTTTCTTTTTACCCTGTTTCGCATGTTATTTTCTTCCTCATTTACTTTCAGATTAAAATATGATTTGCCTCTTTCTCTCGTAGCTTTAGTTTTTCGAGTTTATCATGGTATAAGAGCCATACATGTCGGGTTGGATTGGATTCTTTATGACCCTTGTCTGCACAACTGTGGCTTTGCTTTCTTTATGCATCTCGTGTTTGTACACTTCAAGCCTTCGTGATCTTATTGGCCTTTGCATAAGGGAGAGTGTTGAGATGTAAAATATAATCCGCTCGATCTTGAACTGTTAAATCTTAACGAAAACCATTCACACTCAAATTTAACTTTTGATGATCTAGCTTTTGGCGTATCTTTCTTCAAGTGGAGCCTAACATAATGAAGTGGTGGTCATTTAAATACTTGGAGCTTCTTTTTTGCTCAATTGGTTCAAAAGATAATACCAATGCAATTTTCGTTTCCAACGTTTCGATCCAGCTGTTCTTTGCTGGATGATCTGTCTAATGTGACCCTTTTTCTTGCACAGGAGAATTGCTGAGGTCAAGGAGAAGGAGAGGCGCAAAACACTGGAAGAGATAATATACTGCTTGATTGTGCAGAGATTTGTAGAGAATGACATCTCAATGATCCCAAAGGTTACAGCAACATCTGATCCCGCAGGTCGTGTGGATCTTTGGCCTAACCAAGAAGAGAAGCTCGAGTCTGTCCATTCTTCCGAAGCTTTTGAAATGATACAGAGCCACTTATCCCTTGTGGCTGGAGACCGGGTCGTGGGACCCCTGGATACCATTATACAGAGTAGCAAAATCAAACTTGGAAAACTGTACGCTGCTTCTATAATGTACGGGTATTTCCTTAGAAGAGTGGACGAGCGATTTCAACTTGAAAGGACCATGAACACTCTTCCTGAGGGATATACTGAGAATCGGGGGAGGTCGAAGGATCCAATACCGACAAGCCCATTTTGGGATCCAGATTCTTTGATCAGAATTCCACCTGATGATGGTAGCGATGGTGACGGAGGTGGTTTCATGGATTCTGAAGAAGGCAAAGTATATAGACTCCGATCGTACGTGATGTACTTGGATCCGGAGACTCTTCAGCGATATGCGACCATAAGATCCAAGGAGGCTATTTCCTTAATTGAGAAGCAGACACAAGCATTGTTCGGGAGGCCTGATATAAGGGTCGCGGAGGATGGTTCCATCGACACGTCGAGCGACGAAGTTGTCTCCCTTGCGTTCTCCGGGTTGACGATGCTGATTTTGGAGGCAGTAGCCTTCGGATCGTTCCTGTGGGACACGGAAAACTACGTCGAGTCCAAGTACCAATTTGTGAAAAGCTAGAGACTTTTTTTTTGGAAGAGTAGATGTTCTTGGGAGCTGTACAAAAGGGTAATCTTCCTCACATGTTTCTCTTAGGTTGTTCATAGTGCATCAAATCATCAAACAATGTGCTCATATTGATATACAGATATGGTATGTGATTTCGGACCCGGGTTCCATTACACCCTAAAGCGAGACGATACTTCAGATTGTTGCCGACCGTGCCAATCGACAGGGCGGTAGCTTTGTCTTCGCCGGCCTAAATCAATTGTCTAGTGCTGATTCATGAGCATATCTCTTGTGAAAAACCCATCTGTTCTCATCTTTTTGCCATTGCCATTGCCATTGCCATTGCCACTGCCACATCACTATTGAGTGTTAGGCAAACCTTCCAGCTCAATACGTTTCTATATTGAGGTAACCCGTTGGCTATATCTAGTTATCCTTACTAGTGTCAGTCTGAGTAACATTGGCAAAGCCTGTAATCACAGCGTGGCATTAAATACGTCGCCGTGATTGTAGGTCACGGTCCTTCCGCCTACAGACCGGACTTAATGAACTTTTCCTTTACCGTAATAGAACTGATTAATTTAAAAACCAGCTCAAACTTCCTTTTATTTCCCCTAATGCCCCTGTGTTCACTTTGATATTACCTAACCAGCCCTCTCAAAGCGCCTCTCACTTGTTTTTGCCCCCCCAATTTTTAGATGTGGACAATAATGCCCACCTACTGCCACCCGTTTTACCAAATTCTTGATTATCATTGAACCAAACCCAATCATTATTGTCATGAAGGAATTTGGCAATCTTGTTCTGGAGAACCCTTTTGGTGCCATAGTCAACGCTAGAGAGCGAGCTAGTTGCTATCTTGACTCCATTCGTGGAAAATGAATGATCTGGAAAGCATTTTCATAAAAATAATTACTTGTATCGCTTATAAAAATGAATAAACGAGTAATGCTTTCATTACCTATAAAATTTATAGATGTAAATTGTTGTCGATATTTTCAAAATCGTTCATTTTTCGCGAAACGAATGGATTTTTGACAAGGAATTCATCTTAATCATTGTTTGGAGTGATTCAAAGTGCTTGCTTATGCTTAGTATTGGCTCCCTCTAATCTGAGTGCGTGTGCATCATCATTCGTCTTTGGCCATACCATGCATAATAATTCACTCATTGACTTTCTCCTTTGCTTGCTCACATGGTTTATCGATGATTCATCATGTCGTGACATCATGAAATTGACCCCTGAAAACAACGCAACATGGGAGGCCCTCCCTTTGGACACATGCATACATCGGCTTTATGCTTTGTTCATTTATCTTGAAGCTTTTCCTGGGAAGACTTATCTTAATTATGAGTCATCGAGATCGATGGCGACATCTAGCTACTATTGAAAGGTCCTTATGTTTAGGAAAATGTTAACACAAAGATGATAGGGGCTTCGCTTGTGAGCTCACCCCACAAAAAATGATTATCAAATAACCTTATCTTTATCCCATTTGGTGAGAAATGAAAGAAGAAGTTCCAAAGCTTTTCCATGCTGGAGTTAGGTGGAACTAATCCCTCAATTCATATCAGATCGAATAAGAATCCAATTGGGTGGAGAGAAAATGATTCTAGGAAGCAAGGAAGGGCACTGTAATGACCAATATAATACAAGCATGGATTGTCTAGGTTCAATATAAGGACAAAGCACAAGCAGAGTTCTAAAATTGTGCTTTGCTGTGGCCTCGAGTGAGCTTCCTTACGTGCAGAAGCGAAAGATCCCTTCATCTTCGAACTGACTATACTCATCTCAGATAAAAAAGAAAGCATTAATTGAATTGATGGGACCTTGCGTATATAACCACTTCGTTGCCTAATCTGGCCGGACCAAGTCCACAACCCCTTTTCTCGTTGGAGTTATTCAAACTAAGATGAGTATTTTGTCTGAATGGATTACTTGCACATCGTTTTAAATATGTTGGTGGGAGGTTTTTGGTCGAAATCGGGTTGTGGGGGCGGATTTGTATCATCTTTTGGTAAATTCCCATTAGAACCTAGTAGCAACAGCTCGATCATCTCTCTAATGTTCCAGAATTAGTTTGAACATGTCATTTACACGACCTACAATTAATTTAGTTCTAAACTTTTTATCAAGATAAATTACATGCCAAAACAAGAATCACTCGTACCCTGTTGCCCCAATCAAGAGACAATACAGTTATCTATCTATGTCTCGTTCTAAATAATTGTAAACACACAGATTAATATACAATGATGTCATATATATACATATATATTATATATATCTTACTTGAATATGACAAATTCATTTAGAAGTACATAATGTTATCCTTAGGATATATAGAGAGAATCAATAATGTATGTACCAACAATAGTAGTTGCTCATAAATAAAATCACAATCATCAACAACCATGGACACCCCACAAAGGAAAAAAAAACCCTAAATACCCACAGTGGCAAATCCTTGATTTACTCCTCTTAACAAGGTCACTATCGCACACCATTTCCATCTCTCTCTCTCTCTCTCTCTCGATTGCAAAAAATATGTGTAATGACGTGGTTGATAGGTAATGCTATATATGCAAACTAATCACGGCAGGAAAAAGCAAGAAAGAAAAAGAGGTGGAGGAGAGAGAACGAAGAAACTTTTGGCCAACACAAAAGAAATTTTATGGATCCTTTGCGTCGCCTAATCCCTCTCTCGGTTACGACTTCATCTTCTTCATCATCTTCATCATCATCGTTCTTGATTGTTCTTCTTACGCTTCTCTTCTGTGTCGCCAATGCCGCCGCGGCCTTCGACGTCGTCCCCATCTCCTTCGACGAGGCCTACGCTCCTCTCTTCGGCGACGGCAACGGCAACGTCATCCGCTCCGCCAACGGCAAGAGTGTCCGCCTCCTCCTCGACCGCTTCTCCGGTATGCCTCACGCCCACGTATCTCTACATCTGCGTACGTGCGTGCACACGCACATATTCAAATGATCGATATGCGTATGTTAAAAAAGAATGATTCTTTTGTTTTTTTTGCAGGTTCCGGTTTCATCTCCTCCAATCTCTACAAGTATGGCTTCTTCAGCGCGAAGATTAAGCTGCCATCGGATTACACGGCTGGTGTTGTCGTCGCGTTTTATGTGAGTAAAAACAAGGGGATTTAGTTTCATGATCGTCGAATGCGTTTCTGATTTCCGGCACGTTTACAAAGTGACTGGGGAAATTATACATGTTGGATGCATGGTTTTAGTCGGATGTCATTACACGTGAAGAAATGATCTCACGCTTCGTGGGGTTGTCTTGTCATGCATGAAAACACGAAGCGTCGTTAGCAGAATTCTAGGAATTGGTAAGTTTGTTCGAGAGAGAGAGAGAGAGAGAAAGAGAATACTTCGAATATAAATTAAAAAGCGAACCATTTGATTGATGGACCGAATTGTAGGATTTGATTGGGGAGCGATGCTAATCAATCCAAATGATGTAAATGGAAACGAAGACCTAAGTTTATTTCGTTTGCGGTATTAAAATGGTAAGCAAGGATAGTCGAAGGTAAAACCTATCACGCGACTCGTTTTCTATGTTTTCCGCTAATATATCTTTACATAGAGATGAGCTTATTCTAGTCGATCACTTCCTCATGCATGGGATATGTATGAAAACCCAAAAGATGATATGTACGTTTCTCAATGATTATGAATGATCACGAACAAAGTGATGCGCAGACATCGAACGGCGACGTGTTCGAGAAGACCCACGACGAGCTGGACATAGAGTTTCTGGGGAACTTGAGGGGGAAGAAATGGAGGTTCCAGACCAACGTGTACGGGAACGGGAGCACGAGCCGAGGGAGGGAGGAGCGGTACACGCTCTGGTTCGATCCCACCAAGGAGTTCCATCGCTACAGCATCCTTTGGACCACCAACAACATCATGTGAGCTGCTTGCTTTTCTCCTCCATTCTTTTTGCCTCTTCTTTGCTGTCTTCATGTCCTAATTTTGGGTCCTCGACGCGGTATGTCTCTCTACCTGTTCGTGTAATGAGTGTTAACTACGAGTAGGAGGATGTCGATAGCGAGTCGAATCATTAATCGGAGCCGAGAGCTCGTCGCTAGCACCCGTCTCTTCTCTCGGAAGAGCTTTAAGCCCGGACCGCGTGTACGTCGACCCCGCCTCAATCCGATGTCGTGTCATCAGGTCGGGCGTCTAATAGCTAAGTCATTCTCGTTCGGCGACCATGAGAGATCAGTTGAATATTGACCGGAACAATTCGGACTATGTTTAATCCTTTTTTTATGGCCGATCTTTAGGCTAAGTTGCGAGAAACCCTTTGAAAGGGATTAGCTTCTTGGAGATATATGGCAAAGTTGACCCGGTCGTTTTAGTTTTAGAGCCAGAATTGGTCTTAGTTATACCGAGTTCATGCATTCAAACGTGTGCAAACAATTTCAATTTAGTGTGATATAAACTATCATATACGAACCACTTCGAATTAGTAATCCAACTCAGTCATCGCATTGATAGTAATCTAGCTTCTTGACATTATCGTCTTTGCAAATATAAAAATTAGATGTCCATGAATGATTGATTTGGTTTCGAAGAGCAATACTCTATTCTAAAAAGAGCTGGGACACCCCATGTCGATTCTTTTCTCGGTCGGTCCACATGATGTTAGCTCTCTTGCCTTAAGAACGAAGCATTAGACAGCTTGACCGTTGTTCTACTACACTCCTAGGAAATTGAAAAAGAAAGGAGAGCACCTAATTTTTCCTTTTTTGTGTCCCGTGTAGGAATGCGAGAATCATTGCTTGAATTCTGCTCTCTATCTCGCACATCTTTCTTCAAAATGCCGCAATCTTCAATCCTCGAGAATGGCGCGCAAGATTACATTAGGAAAAATTTCGGTCTCTAGACAATGACAAACTTTGACTTTAGGACCTTTCATTTTTTGTATTATGAAATGTTAAGTAAGGAATATGAAAAGCTTAACATGCATTTTTCGATTTACCTTGAGTTTTACTCCCTTAAGTTACATCAGATTATACTGTATACTGATCTGCGTGATGTGTTTTTGGGCACAGATTTTACGTGGATGAAGTGCCCATCAGAGAGATAATCCGGAACGACGCCATGGGCGGCGACTACCCGGCGAAACCGATGGCCCTGTACGCCACCATCTGGGACGCCTCCGACTGGGCCACCTCTGGCGGCCGCTACAAGGTCAACTACAAGTACGCCCCCTTTGTGGCCGAGTTCAAGGACCTCGTCCTCCAGGGCTGCCCCGTCGACCCCATCGACCAGTACCCAGCCGGCCACTGCTACGAGAAGCTCGCCCTCCTCGAGGCCCAGGACTTCTCTGCCGTCACTTCGCAGCGGCGCGTGGCCATGCGGCGGTTCCGGCAGAGCTACATGTACTACTCCTACTGCTACGACACTGTCCGATACGCGATCCCACCGCCGGAGTGCGTGATCCTCCCGTCGGAGAAGGAGCGGTTCAAGGACACTGGGCGGCTCAAGTTCGGCGGCAGCCACAAGCGGCGGTCACGGCGGAGGGGGCAGACCCCCGTGGTGTCGGGGTCGGTGGAGCAGCCCGTGATGTAGTTTGATCATTAGCTGTAATTACATGTGCCTAGACTTTTACATCTCATTTTCTTTCTTCCCCCTTCTATTGGGTTGGTCAAGATTTTTTGCCTTTCTGATTTTTGTGGCTACAAGCAGATAACACGAGGGGGAATTTTCACATGGCTTGAATAATCCAATTAAACATTGATCATCATCTCAATGTTTATTATGTTGATAAATGCTTGGAGTTGTGGTCAGACTCAGAAAATTTGCTGGTATGGTCGTGTAATCAAACAAAGTCACCTTCACAAGATCAGATGAGCATTGTCAATATGTCTGTTGTCGAATCTCATTAGATAAAATTGAGTTCTTGTTCGAATGTATCGAGTAAGGAATTGAATTACGCATCGGTTTACTCCGGAACGAGAAAAACGATTCGACTTCATGTTCCGAAGAACCAACGAACTTACTCGACAAAGAAGTCACGCTTCTAAGAAAGATGTCGTTTATTTTCTGAATCGATATACAAGAAACTGACGCATCACAGGTATAACACCCTGTAAACACAGAGAAGAAAAAAAGAGAGGCCTATTTCTGGGTGGTTGGTAAACTGTAGAGGCTATAGAGTACGTATGGCTGTTTAATGAATGAATGCAAGAATGAATGCTAGAAGCTAGCAAAGAGAACTATAAAACCACCCTACATCTTAAGGGTAAACAATGATATTCGACGATCATGCCGAGCTGTGCCGTCTTGTGTATCTTCCCCAACGAGCTGCGAAGTTAAGACTACGGGAACTGGAACGATCCCCCGATTTGAGAGTTATTCGATGGTGGATCGATAGCCACCCAGAGGAGGGAGATGGTGATCGCTAGAAGACCTGACCAGACATACACTATGGTCGGCGTTCTTCCTCGCCTTCCCATGAGTCCTTTCGCAAAAGGATATAAGTGCATCAAGACCCAGAGGCTGAAGAACACGCCGCCTATTAGTTCGCTCCATTGCGGGGACGTGCTATAGATGGTTCGAGAAAAGGCCACGGCGATCGCAATCAGATTGGTGAATATGATTGTGATCGGCGGTATCATCAGGGCTGTCCATTTGAAGATGTAGAGGTCCGCAAACTCGTCGTCGTTGTCGTCGCCTGACGATTTTGATGTCAGGGTGAACGAAATCTCGATCCCGGCAATCACCTTCAGGAGCCCCTGCAACACAGCAGCAAGATGGGCGCTCGTGCCGCCGATCAACCAGAATTGCTCGTTTCTCCACCATTCTTCCAGCGTGACACCGGACCATTTTATCTCAAGCAATGCAAGAAGGCAGAGAGTCACGGTGATCGATAGCAGGTAAGTAAGGAAGGCTACATTGAGCGATTGCACAATGAACTTCCCAGTGAACAGAGAGAGCGCGGGGAGAAAGCAGTAGACAATGAGAAAGAAGGAAGTGAATGGGTAAATTCCCACATTGAGGTAAGCAATCCTCTGAAGGAACTTCATCCTGCCGCTGGCCATTATGGCATTGTTGCGAGAGAAGAATATCTCCACCGAGCCTGTTGCCCACCGCAGGACTTGATGAAGCCGATCGGTGAGATTGATGGGCGCGGTCCCGCGGAAAGCATCTCTCTTGGTCACGCAGTATATGGATCTCCATCCTCTATTGTGCATCCTGTACCCTGTCACGACATCCTCTGTGACGGATCCGTAAATCCACCCTACTCGGTCACCCCACTCAGTTTTATCTTCGTACCAGCATGAGATGGCACTTATTGCCTCTGCAACTGTTGACGCATCAAGAAGCTGTCGAGGAATAGTAAGAGCACCAGGAGGCCGTCCATGTTTCACAGATGGATGGTCAGCAAGGGGTCGGCCTTGGAACTCAGCTACAGGTATGGAATCAATGAGCATATATGAATTCCCGAACTTCTTAGGAATCAGCGCAGTGGTCATTTCTTCATTTTCAGCGTCTTCCATTCTAAGTGAATGGTTTTCTCGCGAAATTTCAGGGGCAGAGGCAACAGATGCAGCTTTCCTGCGACGGGCAAAGAAGTGACTGCAACAAGTACTGCGTTCTTTCCTCCGAGGTGGGTCGAACCCATAAAGTGCAATCCTACGAAATAGACATCCGGTACCTACATAGACTGGGCCTTGAATGCCATCGAGAGCACGCATGTTCACATCAAAGAAAACCGTATTGTGGTTGGCATAGCGATCGGATGGGTCAATGCCTTCAAACCTCTGAGGAAACTGAACATAGCAAATTCTGTCCCCACCACGATCCATCATGAAGCATATACCTTCTCTCAGTGCTTCTGAGTTGTAGATGTAGTGGTCACAGTCAAGGTTAAGAATAAAGGGGCCATTGGACATTATCGCTGAGGCTCGAACAAGAGCATTCATGGCCCCAGCCTTCTTGTTGTGGTCATAACCAGGTCGCTTTTCCCGGGAAACATACACCAACAGGGGAAGACGAATGTCTACTTCAGTTAGATCCATAAACCTGGAATCAGCTTCTGTACCTTTAAGTGGTTCATCACTCGGAGGCTTCAACATCACCTGAATCAACGTAATCCATCTGATGAGCACATCTAGTTACGATTATAGATCAAAAGGGCCACCAGAAAGGTATGTGTTAAAGCAATCCAGGTGGTTTCCAGGAAAAACTTTCAAAGCAACAGTTTTACACAAAAAATATATTCAAGTGACAGAGTACAGTGGGCAAGTAATTTAATAAACTTGATGATGATCCAAGTGTTCACAAAAAAGTGAAGCGAGACTAGCAAAGAATCAACAAAAATTTATAACGGCGTAAAAGTCTCATTAAAACGTCTAAACTAGACATGAACCATCTAGAAATTTGAACTTTTGAACACTTGTAAAGAACAGCATAATAATCAGAAAATGAATCAGATTTTTACCTGAATAATGCTAGCATGATCACCTCGGGAGTGTTCGGGCGCAGTAACTGTCCAAGTGCCAGGCCAATGGGTTCCATCGGCCATCCAAGTAGCTTTTGGGATCTTCACATTTTCCACCTCATCATCAATAATAGCATTCTCTCTCTGCTTCTTCAAAGCCTTGATCTCCTCTCGAGCATTAAAAGCCTCTGAACGTCGCCGAATAGAGTCACCAAGACCATTTATTCGAACCTTAAACTCATCATACTCTCGCTTAATCCTCCTGCGGTCTCTGACAAAGTCTGGCCGGACTTTGTTCTTGTACGGATCTCTCGTCAGATTAAAATAGGAATCGGGATTTCTTGGCTCTATATCGTGCTTCCGGCAAAATGGCACCCACAAGTTGGCAAAACTAGCAGCTTCGGCCATGGCTTCAAATGTTAGTAGTGCTCCCCCATCATCAGAAACATAGCAGGAAAGCTTTTCGACCGGATAATCGGCTGCCAAAATGGATAGAATGGTATTTGCAGTCACAAGTGGAGGTTCTTTGTCTGGATCTGCAGTAGAGACAAAGATATCTATGCCTGGAAGATCAGACCTCCCAGTAGGATTGCCCTGATTAGGTGTTTCAAATTTCCTCTTTAGAACATCTAGGTCAGTAACGCGATCGATGGGACAGAGCTTCGGAAGCTGGTCAAGTAGCCAAGAGAATGCGAACCAGATTTCACAAACCACGGACATCCCCCATAACCACAACGCATCGTCATTGGGGTGCATGACCCTCCATGCCAAGAATAATCCAAGAACGGCCATTCTTGCGAGGATTAGGAGCCTAAAAGAGTATGGAGGATTGAAAATGTGTTAACTGGAAATTGACATGCTAAAGATAAGATCGTGCTATATCTCAGATGAAATATCAAACAAAGTTCACCGGGATCAATGTTACGCTACAACAATAATACTCTTAAGCCACCCTGATCAACATATGAATTATCACAGAGGGAGATGCACAAATTCCTGGTTAACGTGTCCATAGGTGTTATAGGAATATCGAAGTTGTTACGAAGAACAACAGACGCATTATCACAGTGATATTTCAGGAGAGCAGGATTCATTTGATGTTCTTTAACATACACCTGCCATAAAACCATCAGGAATTATAACTATTTAACCTGATTAATCTCGCATTAAGTAATCTGAAATGCATGCCATAGAGCAAATTCTGATAGCCCTGATCCTGCCTTCAAAATTTTTTCTCAAGTCTTTCTCAAAGTCAAACTAGCTAAGCCTTGCAAAGACAAATATGCAATGGGTCATTACAGAAGAAGAGTTGCCCTTCCGATCATGAATTTAGGGGAATTTGATTAGGTGAACTAGGCGCCACTTATCAAGAGATGATAGACAACATTAGGGGGTCAGTTTTCTCCTAAATTATAACATGCCTCAGCTGCAATTCAATGCTCATGAACAAGGATTTCTATGCAGAACTTGTGAGCAGGACTGGGATATGGTGCGCAAATTGAAATTTTAAGGGGCTAGAAATATGAATCACCTGTACGGACTAAGAATGGCAGCTGATATTGACAATTTGCGAGTAAGCGGCCTCCATTGCTTGTCTTTAAGATCTTCGGGCTCGCCAAACCCGTCAGAATTTCCATCCGCATCATCCTTTGGCCACATAGCACTTCCATATCCATAGCTCCCCTTAGTTTCGAATAGCCACTGATTATTATCAAACTCATTGGCGGAACTCCTATTGAAGGAAGCAGACTTCATCATGGACAGCCTCCTCTCCATCTTGGACAACGCCTGTGATTTATCCAGCTTCATTACCTCCGCATTCTTCCCTTCGTAGGCCTCCTTACACCCGGGACAAGTCCCATCCCCGCTCCTCATCACATCCTTGTAACAATCCCGGCAAATTTTGAAGCCGCACTCGCAAGGCACCACATCATTGCCTCTCTCATCGCTCATTACTCTGGCATCGCACCCGGGTAACGCGCACTCCGATCCGTTCACGCCAGTCATCTGCGGATGGCTGCTTTCGGACTCGATCACCTTCTCCTTCAAGCTTGCCCGCGTGGCGAGGTTGTAGCCGCCGGTGAACAGCGAGCTCGAGGCGTACTGATCCTCGACCCGCTCCTTGGAGGATGGCAGTTTGGACAGTTCCATCGGCTGGTTATCGGGCGTGGGGGGAATATGGACCGTGTAGTTAGCGAAATCCGCACTGCTCTGCAGATCGCTGTCCAGGTCATCCCTGTAGTGGCTGTACTGGGGAACCGCAGGCGGTGTCCTCGTGCGGCGCGAATCGGAAGGCATTGCGTCGATGAATTCCTCTGTTCTCTTGTGGGCGGGCGTGACAATCAGACCAACCTGAAATTTCGTCAGGGAAATCGAAAGATGAATACACACATGACGATCCGAAGCAAGCAAGACTCGCAGATGATAAGCTTCGGATCTCTCTCTCTCTCTCTCTCTCTCTGTCACCTACTTGATTTTGCTATACATATAGGACACACAGAGCTGTACAAAAATGCATACGTATGACGAGAACGAGGAAGCAGAATTTCGCACAAAATCTCTCTCTCTCTCTCTCTCTCTCTCTCTCTGGACTGACAGCAGAGCAAACAGGACTCGATCAACGAAGATGCAAATCACCGCGAGAGAGAGAGAGAGAGAGACAAGAGAGTTAGCCTAAAGTCGTACCTAAATACAACGACTCCGTTTGATCAACCAATGACCCCACGGCATCAGACTCAACGCTTCACTCGCGTGTCGGACATTTTCAAATCTCTCTCCCTCTCTCTCTCTCTCTCTCTCTCTGTGTGTCTGAAATCTTCCCGAGACGGAAGTGATCAGCGAACGCACATCACCGCCACGGGACCGAGTCCAACCTCCCACGAACAACCACTCCCCATCGCCACTGACATCATCGGACGCACCGAACGCACCTCCGCCCCCGCTCGACAGCTCGAAAGCCTCGAGCGCTCGTGCCTCCCCTCGTCGAGCTCGAAGCGGAAGGCGAAGAAGAACAGAGCTTACCGCTTCGCTTATAAAGGAGAATGCAGCAGGCCTCGCCGAACACAGGAGCTCGACGAGTTTGTCGCGTATGGCGAAGCTTAAGCGGAGCGAATGTTTCCGCGCAGGCGATGAAAAGCGAAAGCCGGAGACTTTCTGCGGAGTTCTCTACTGAATTTATTTCGGTGGAGACGAAGACGAAGCGCGCGTGTGGAAGGGCCGCAAATCAGGGGCCTCGCGGAGGTCAATTCCGGGATTTCGCACGAGGGAGGGAAACGGGAGGAGGAAACCAATCTGGGACGCCGATGCTGCTCACGCGGCAACGGCGCAATCATACGGTGCGGGGCGCGCTATGGTGCGCGCGCTGCAACCGGCTGACCATCACCGCGAATCGCTCGTTTTTCAATGGCTAGTTTAGTAAAACGAAAAACGTACCACCAACATGCATCATCCCTCACGTAATCCCAAAAGATAACACCAGTTTCTCATGTGACATTAGATAAGGATGGCCAAAAAATTTGCACGACACCCAATACGGCATTAGATAAGGGTACATTCCGAGGTGTGAAGTGGGAGAGAAGAGTTTTCAGAATCGGGGACTATTGAACTTTCGGGATTCACGTAACTCGGTTTCACATAGAATTCGATACATTTTCCATTTACAAGGGTATTGGGCGGTGATGCCCGAGAGTACCCGGGCCACCGTACACCGAATCGTAAATGATCACCGTACCCTCGTCTCGCAATAAAGAGGCAATATCCTGTAATCTACTCAAATCGTGAAATTATCCTTGTCATTGCCAAACGGAAGAAGATAAGAAGCCGTCAAATTTGGAAAATCCCCGTAAGAAACCTAAAAACCCGAACGAGAAAAGGGTAGCCGGCTAAGGCTAACGAAATTCAATGCTTAACGAGCATGCTTTTTGGGAAGCGAGCAGCATCTGAACCTTCTAAATTGACCCTTCCTTAAACGGACGGTGGATTTCGATTTCAATGTCCGCGCTCGCGCTGAGCTGGAATTAATCGAATTTCCTTTTTTCCATTTTTATTCGCAATTCCTTTTAGCCGCGTAGGATGACCCCCGCGAGGGAAAGGTGAAAAAACTCGGGGAACGTTGAGCTGTTCATTACCGGACACATTACCTTTTTCCTCGTACGCTGCTGGAATCCCGCCGTCCCGGTGTGCCGAAAATGCCCTCGCTGATGCCGGGGTATTTACCGATCGTGCCACCCGGCTCGGCTTGCCGCCTTTCTTCCCTTCTCGTGCTCGGTCAAACGAATGTGCTCGATCAACGGAATTGTCGAGGGTGCGGCTCTTTTATGGGAGTTGTTTAACTCATTGCGTTTCGATACTCTTATGTACTTTGGTTGATCATTTCCTCCTCGGATCGCAATACAATTGGCGGCTCTAGGATTAAAAGCTTCACGCAAATTGCCTGATCAATGATTTTGTTTGCTTGCGCGACCCGATCGTATGCGTAATGGGATCATGCCATAGAGTTTTTAAGATAGAAGACCGCAAATGGATTAGATTTTACATGTTGCGCGCTGATTTTATTTTTCGTTATAGATGGATAAAATGCTGCGGAATCAATCAACCGCACGTCTACTACATGCCTAGATAAGGATTGAGCGAGCAAGGGAGGAGGATAAAAATTGTCAAAAAAAGTCGTAAATGCACTTTTGCCAATTCTGTCATAAACTTTTAATTTTATCAATAGAGTCCTAAACCTTTTTGACAATTTGTCAATTAAGTTAATCCGGCCAATTTATCTCGGAAAATGCATATGTGTACCCAATCGGAGCCGAATATCAAAATGGGATAAGGATCGAGCTAGCAAGGGAGGAGTCATTGTTGGCTACTCCCAATGCAATCAAGCTCTTGTCACGCGCACCAAAAGCATACGAGACTATTTCGTGAGCGAGGGAGCTGAGAGGGGACCACTTTCGTATTATTCCATATAACATTATGGATCAACCTTTTTCGTGCTAACTCCATTTGGGTCCGATAAAAAATAGATCATATATCGGGAATAGAATTTATAAACATGCCAGTTTAACGACTCACGTTGAAACTGAGAATTAGAGTTTTTATTCAGGCATGCCGACCATATATAAAATAAATTAAATTTTCTCGACAAAATGCATAGAGTAAGCGGGCCTTAACATTCGAGATCGAGTCTGAGAATAAAATTGTTTGTCCGGACCCACCCAATTCATGCTCCGGGTATGGTAAGCCTTGGTAGGCTTAGCAGACAGCTCGGGTCTATTCGATAGACCGGAAGCTCCAACCCGTCATCTTCAGCTTACAAATCTTGAACCAAATTGACATAATTAATATAAACGAGATTTATCTTAACCTGCATCAAAACCCAAAAAAAAAAAAAAAGAAGTAGAAGATGACGGGTTCCAAATCAATTCAGCTTGCGACCTATTCGACAAACTCGAGGCTCGAACTCGTCATCTTGAACCAAATTGATATAATTAATACGAACAAGATTTATCTTAACTTGGGTTGAACCCAAAAAAAGAAAAGAAAAAGAGTAGCACAACAACAAGAAGGACAAATTGGCTGATGATGCTGTCCACACACGCAATGCCTGAACGCGACGTGCATGACACGGTCCACTCGATCCCTATTGGTGGGTTGCTCCCATGATCGCGATAACATCGTCTTTCTTCGAATTATGCGTGTGTAAATCTGTGATTTGACCAAGAAATGTCCATTACTTGTTAGTTGAAATGCAAAAATTATAACAAAATAACAACAAAGGAAAGTAGAAAGAGACAGACGAACGAAGACCAATCCTACTTAGTTTGCATCAAAATCGTGGGACTCACATGAAATTTTTGGACTTGATGGTGCAAGTGAGGTTAAACAAAAAGGTCAATTTTCTTTGTTGTTGTTACAAGAAAACTCGCCACGATCTTCGCGATCACGCGTAATTACGAAGAAACTATATGATCGAAACCCTTAAATTGGATTATAGTAAGTTTGCCGATTAATACGTGTAATAATGGTTTTTTTATTGGAGAATTGCGTTAAAATAATCGAAAATCGAAGGCATGTGAAGGCGTGGTGGATATATCCAATCACGCTTATTGTTCATGAAGAAGAGGCTAAGACGGGAGCTGAATTATGATGTTTTGTGCCTCGAAATTATGGATTTTCTTTTTATGTTGGTAAATTTCAACAAGGGTTGTTAAGTGTAAAAGAGTAAATAATGACTAGTGACTTTTTTGTTAAAAATAACTTAATTTGTTGATAACTTACGTAACATTTTTTTTAAATTACCTACTTTTTATAGTTTGCAAATTAGATTTTTGCACTAACTTAGCCGCTTTCATTCGCATAACTTACCGACACTTTTAATTTATTAACTTATATACGAAGTTACCAACCCATATTAGAATGATTGACCAACTTTTGCCGGATTAAAATACCAATTACTTTTGAGTGACTAACTCTCCTTCGAACAACTTAGCAGCGCTTATTTATTCTGTTTATTTACCAACTTTTTTTTATAATAAGTTATCGATTTTTATTTGCCTTGGTTAGTCGCCCCTTGCATTTATTGACTTTGAGATTACGAACTCTAATAAACATGGTTCACCATTCTTATTAAATTATTATCTACTTTTGAATTACCAACTATCATTTGAATGACTTAGAAATCCTCCTTTCGGGAAACGAAAAAGTAGAATCGTCCGGGGTAAATTAATTTGCAAAGAATCGAGCATCGAGCATCATGAGATTTCAAGAGAGCTAAAAGCCATCGGTCATTACAGAACAAGTCGGCGTGTGTTTTGATTATATGTTAATTATGGTTTAACAACAAGCACAAAAAACCAATTTGATTTCCCTTGGAATGGAGCCTTTCCCATGGTGCGGAGACAATTGAGACTATAAAGAGAGTACGGCAAAACTTGTACGAAGGTATCTTACCAAGAACCCACTTGGCATTTTGATTTTGAATGCGTGTTTTGACAAGGTGACAAAGTGTGCCTAACTCGGCCAAATTGGAGCACAGTTCCAACGTGGAAAGAGCCCTCCCTTGGCCTGCTTTTTGGAGCTTCGATGAGTTGGATGAGTTACCAATCAAAATTGCATTAATTTACAAACAAGCTATCAAATTATCTATGTTTAGGTCTTCAGTTACCGTAATTTTTATATAAAAATAAGTGAAGAGTTAATTAAAGCTGCTGAAATTGAGTTACAATCAGCCATCTGTGACATTATTTTCTTCCGTGGGAGAACCAAAAAGATTGCATCAAGTTACTCATTTGAGAATTATAGCTTAGAGAGGAAAGTTAAATATCCATCGTTAAGTTCGAATATTCACTATGACTATACATTACTATCACGACTTCCGGTACCCGTTTTCACGCGAACTCATGTTCGATAGTTATAATGACCGCGAACCATTTAATTCTTTCGTAATATCTCTCCCAAATGTTGTATAAAGCAAGTATCGCCCCGCAATAGGAAAAGTACGAGAAATTCTATGCGTCGCTATCACTTTCTTGTACTACGTATTAAGGACTTAATGCTTCGCATATCTAGATGCTCTGGGCACACAAGTTGTCACAAAAGTTGGTACCCAAAGTTCTTCGTTTTACATGAACAGCAATCCTCTCTTTCGGCAGGCACATCAGGACCAAAGTAAAAGAGAGATTGGTCGCTTTTGCGCACCGAATTTGACCACGGGCCATCTTTAAGCCAAACTTTAATCAATTACGTGCAATTTACTTTGCCTCGGCGTTCATTATTAGCCTCGTATTCCTTTCCTAAAGCCATGACTGGGTCCCTGACCAAACGGCTGCTAATCATGGGTTAACGAGAAAGAAAGGATCATTACATATCTACTTCGTGCTTTCTCGAAAAGTCAACGTGCTAATTAATCTCCCAAGCCGCAATGATGTCTACCTCATGCCCCTAGAAAGGGTGGAAATTTGGCCCGTTGGTTTGCCAAATCGCTGGTAAAACAAAAGCTAAATGTACTTTTTTTTTTATAAAAAAAATTCCGTCGGAATTTAAAATACTATTCAAAATTTACATAACTGTAAAGATTCATATTTGAGATTTGTATCCCGTGAAAAATGACGTGCGCCGCAGTATTCAGATTAAGCAAAAAAGGAAAAGTTTATCCGGATATAAATTCTGGCAATTCCATCTATTTTGTATCATTTATAGACATCCGAGAAAAGAGACGCTCGTTATTTATATTAAATAGACAACAAACCAGATACGGGCTAAAAGGGAAAAAATTTCGAAGAGAGAGAAAGAGAGAAATGAAGGTAAAGACAAGCATTTGATAATAATAATAATAATAATAATTTAATAATAATAATTTGTGGAGGCATTTGAAAATATAATATTCAGCATAAAGCTGTCCGTTGTAAGCTTGCGTTCGTTTGACCTTCTCTTCGCCAACTTGGAACATGCGCATCTCCGGAGCTTCTTGGATGAAAATTTCAACCCTCCAGCCCAAGAAAAAACTATGTTTCTGTTGGCCAAGTCAATATAATTTGCGCATTTAATTGAAAATATCGGCTTTATCCGTCGCATTTCCACGGCGCACAACTACGTATCGGACTCTGATTATAGTTTGCTCGTACCGGTATATGACTGGAAAACGTATAGTTTAAAATTGCCCAAGATTAGTTACCGGTGTAATGGCTCGTATCTAAATCGTTATATGGGATCAAGACATGCTTATGACCTCGAATTCTCATATCAGCTCCCATATCTCGGAAGGCAGTTAACCCCATCAGGCTAGGAGCCGGCACGATATTGTTCGCTCTGGTCATAGCTCATCCATGCCTGTACTGTTTCAAAAGGCGTCTTGCTAATTTAAGGTTAAGGTGAAACAAGACTTATCAACAGATTAATAAAGTTGGATCTAAGCAAGTCCTTAAAATATTTCATCTCGATTCTCGTTCGGACCTCGGGATCATCGGGATGTAAAATAATTAGAAGATATTCCCTCTTTCCGGAGAAGATAAAGATACAAGGAAAATTCGGAGGCACAGGGCGTGTGGACATCGGTACGTTAAAATAAGGAATTCATTTGTGAAGCTTGTAATTACTGTTCAACAAACGGACAGGCCGTAGAGGCTCTCCCTGTTAGGGCTTCTTCGGCTCCTACGGCTTCACAAGGTGAAACGAGACTTATCCACCGGCGCAACAGTTCGTATTTCTATCCGTCGGTGTTGTTGGGGATCGTATTTCTATCCGTCGGTGTTGTTGGGGATCCTCGAAGCCGCGTTCGTGATGGGAACCAGAAGGTTTGGGGGCGGGTGCGGATCGGATCGTGTGAATGCGAACCAACGTTCGCACGTTACGACCGAAAAGAGGAAAAAAAAAAAAAACGAGAAAAACCGACGTTCGCACGTGCGAAAGGTGCCCGTGTGGGGTTCGGTTGGGTGGGGGGCCCCAGCTCAGAAGCGCGTGGGTCCCACCCCGCCAGGAGCTCCTTTTCCAACGTTTGAAATTTTTTCTCTTCGAGCGGTTCTTGGTGGCATGGCGTTGAGAGTTGGAGACGGCGTGATTGCTGATGCTGAATGAGAAAACGAGGGAAGTATTGCCTATACAATCACAGTTTTCTCGACTTCTTTGCCCTTCGGATATTCCTCTACAGTGCATAGAGCATGGTGTCATCAGATATGTTCCGTCGTGATTTCCGTTACAAAGTATTGCAATAACCCGTTTTTGTGAGGGGCTTGGATCTGTTTTATTTTGTGATCTGACCATGATCGATTCCGCGCGAATCTGGTCCCCGGTGGGATCGAAGAAAGTTTGCGACCCGATGCACGGGGAGTTTTTCTATACGGCAGTTATCCCCATGCGGCGGTGGCGTGTGAAGGAACGGGCCAATTGGAACTGAGATATCACGACGTTCAGATGCGAGAAGCGGCTGGAATGCATACCCCGTGAGCGCTTTAAAACGATCGACTAAAATCACATCAATCGTGCATCCGCCACATGAAAATGCTCCCTCTCCCCTCGAGCTGGATTCTAGACGGGTTATTCCGTTAGATTTCCAATTCATAAGTTGCTCTTGAATTTTCCATCGATTTATGATTATCGAATGCGCTTAATTTTGTTAAATACCCGACTGGATTAATCTCAAAAAAAATTTCCTTTTACAAGACGGGAAAGAATCAATCTCCAACTGATAGGGTCTTCAAAAGTGATACACAGATTACGCAAAAGGCCCAGCACAGAGAAAGCAAGTGGGCTTGCGATCTGCAGATGAGGAAGGAGCTCATGGTTTTCGCTAGGGGTCGCTTTGGATATCAGCCCTTTCGAGATTTTACAGTTCGATGTTCAAACTTGACCCGTTCATCATCAGCCAAACGGCTCGCTCAAAAGGAAAGATGGGTTGGTTCTTTGATGTTGGTATATATGATATTGAGCTTATCCCACCTAAGTAAATATCTTTTGGGGAATGCTTTAGGTTGCATTTCGCACTCGATGTGTAAAATGTTCGTTGGTTATGACTCACGCGGTCATAGCGCGGCAATTCGGCGAAAACAGAAGAATAAGAGGTATTTCGAGCGCATTTGGCGACGTACGATGACCGTGAATTAAGTTCATCTGAGAATTTTTCTCGCCCCGCATAGTCTTTCCAGTAGCGTTCGATCCCCAACAGGTCGCGGTTAGCTGAAAACCATGATATTAGAACAGGAGCGGGAGTAAAGATTAGAACAATTTGTCGCATGAATTCATGAATCGCTTGGCTTGATAGGACAGTATCCAATAAAGCATGGAAAAGTTCTTTGCCCCCTTTCTAAAAGAGTAACTACTCCAGGATCAGACAGTTGTTAGCCAGGTTGAGAAAGTCTATACAAGCACAGAATCACTATACCTCCCTACTTCCTGTTACTGTTCAACTCGCCGCCTCTTCCATCGCAGCAGCAGCACGCCCAGCTCAAACACTTGACGCAGCTCGGTCTCGGACAGCTCGGTCTCGGACAGCTCGGCCTCGGACATCTCATGCATTTCGGTCTACAAAAGCATTTGAAGCAGCTGGGTCTCCAACATCTTGTGCACTTGGGCTGGCACGAACATTTTGTGCAGCTAGGCAGTGAGCATTCTGCGCACTTGGGACGCTGGCATTTAATTCTGCAGCACTTGGTTGTAGTGGCTGTAGAAGACCGCCTCGGTAGGTGGAGAGTCTGTCGAATCTTTTTTAGGCGGATTTCTGTGGTAATGCTCTCCATTTCGTGGACAAACCTACACAAATGGCGGATGTAATCTGGATAAAGCTCCAAGTTGCAGTGTCCGCCTCCTTTGATCCACAGAGGGTCGAATGGTTCCCTCGACATTTTCCACAGTCCGTGGCCATGTAACCAATTCACAACGTCATCCTCTGTGCCCTGCCCATATTGCAGAGTACACTTTCAACACCGTTGCAAATTTCTAGATTATCAAATTACAAACCGTACTTTTTATGCATATCTGCTCTCTTAAATTTCAAAACCAACAAGGTACAGATTTAAATAACTTATAGGCTCTTGACATCGAATAAGTTGAAGAGCAGATATGGTAACTGTTTTGCCTAGTTGATTCAGATTTAAATTCGACAAACTTTCACAATTAACTGCTAGAGTAAATTCGACTGAATCAACAATTAACAGGAAAGCAAGGGAACTGTCGAGTTAATTGTTAAGCCCACTGAATCAACTAGGCAAAAAGTAGATATGGTAACTGCAGGGCAGTCCTCTTCTTATTGCTTTCAACTTTGTGAAGAGCAGAGTCTCTCACTTGCATTTATCCCAAATATGTAGCCAACATTCCCACTCGTGTAATAGACTACGGTAATCAGAGTGAAAAGGGAATACGGGATAAAACAAGTTAACCAAGTAATACGCATCACTCAATAAGCTCAGAAGACCAAGTTAACCAAGCAAGAGAAAGGAACCTTATATCCAACCACTCATGTGCCAGGAAGAAGGTGAACTAGCTCACTGGGGACAACCCTTGAATACAACTCATGTTTTTATTTCAAGACGCACAAAAGAAAAGGCACAGCAATTGCTTGAAGCTTCATAAAATGACAAGAGCGAAAACAGAGAAGATTTTGATTCTCACATGGTAACTGCTTATGTAAAAGGATTTAGCTTTCTGCTGTTTGAAGATGCGAAGAACTTACATGTATTACTAACACCGGGCACTTCACCTTCCGAATTTTGTTGATGTTCTGCATGGATACCCAACAGTTAATCGCTAGTTCGACAGAGTCAATGCCAATAAAGAGATGGTCATAACAACACTCTTATGAATGTGTTATGTCAACTAACAGCAGAATTGTGCCGGGACAGTTAACCTTGTATATGTCGAAGCAGAAAGAGAACTTCACATGGCAGAGCACACGAAGGCCAGAGAGGATGGCACTGTGCAAGACAACCCCTCTTAACCTCGGCAACTTTGCTGCTAAGTGCAGTGTTGGTCCACTTCCAACAGACTGGCCGTACAGAATCACATTTTCCTGGCTGACCCCATATTGGGTCTCGAGACAATTATAAACTGCCTCTATATCTGCATATGTATTGGATTCACTGGGCTGAAATTCATGATGAGTAACAACATAAGTAACTATCTACCAAATCCAACCAAAATCACAAACATATAGATATGCTTTATTAAGCAGTTGATCTCAAGTTCTTTAGGTATGCCCAAATTTTTGGGGAACTAATCATGTCATCATATGCTTGTTAGGAACTTGCACCAATTAAAAGCAGTGACAGAGTCATGGAGTTTAACTTTCTCGTAACTCATTTCCTCTTGCAGATACTAATCTGCCTTACCTTCATTTAATCTCAGAATTAGATATGTACATGACAATTGATTGTGCTTATTACTCACAAAGTGGAACGATATACTAAATCTCAGTGTGACCGACTCTGACGCCTGTCATACAATTGATCTTTTGCAGCGGCGGAAACTCAGTGGGCAAATACAACAAGGAAGTGCAATCGCCACTTATGTTGTGAACTGTGCAATAAAAATCCTTAGCACTCTGTCTTATCCGTATAACCTCCAACAGGAAAGCAGCACAAACAGCGACAGAGCACTCATAATTTAGCTATGGCACTTGGATAAGAGCTACAGCTAAACAATCAGACATTAACTGCAAATGGTCAGCGAGTAGGCGATCGCATACCTTACCAGAAGACGCTCCATAACCAGAATAATCGTATCTGCGTGAAAGAAATCATTATGAGACAATTGATCACCACTCAGAATCCAAACTCGGAAATAATTCAAGTCTTCCAACAAAAGAACTCGGATGAATAAACAAAAAGATTACTTTCTACAAACCAAGCTGACCTGGAAGCACTAAATAAAGAAAAGTTCATCGACATGCCTAATATGGGATCGAAAAGTCAGCATTTCACACATCGAACTCAACATTCATCAGTCTTCTTTTAGGCAGCTACCTCATGAGACCTCTTCTATTAGCTTTTTCCCGGAACAGATTAACTTATTGGGTATGGAAGAGACAATATGAGAGATCCCATAACTATTGACAGAGGTCAAGACTCGAGTGAAAGCAGTAAACCATGTCATGTGCCCAAAGAAGAGAGAAGAACAGAGAACAAAGAGAAAAAAGCTTTGCAGCAATGGAGACGCTAAAATTAAAAAAACAAAGAAAAGGGAAACTTTTCTTGGTGAAATCTTAAAAAAAATTAAAGGAAGAACATGAAAAAGACTAGTGAGAAAGAACTCGCGAGCAGCTCCAAAAGGCTACTTTACTCTCTCTCTCTCTCTCTCTCCTTTCCCATTCAAAAGTCCCTGTTGAAAATTACTTTCTTGAACCTAAAATTTACTCAAACCCACATGAAACTGGAAAAAGGAGAACCAACACCCATAACTCACAGATCTGAAACTGCAAGAAAAGGACCAGACTTTGAGAAACCACGAGCAAAAAGAACACAGATACCACAACAATCCCTGAATCTACACAAACGGCAAAATTAATTTCTCCCGCAAAAGTAAAAGCAGTGAAAAAAGAAAGGTCAAAAAATCACGAACCCCATGATGTTGACCCTGAGATTGACCTTGAGCTGCACGAAGAGATCATAGAGCTGCCCCAAATCAGTCGCATTGCCATGCGAGTAGAGCACCGTCAGCCTCGCGTACGGGTTCCTCAGATAGAAGGCGACGATCTTGTTCCCACGCGCGGTGTCCACCAGCAGCACGTCGAGCGATTCGTCGTCGGCGCTAGCGATGGGGGCCGCCGCCGCCGACGACGACGACGAGACGGCGGTGAGCCTGCCGTCGTCGCGCTTCCCGATCCGGTAGGTGGGCGGCGACGGCGGGAAGAAGGCGAACTTGGCCGCCAGCTGAGACACCATGCACCCCATTCGCATCCGCAGCCGCGTTCACCGCCACCCAGACGAGGAAGAAGAAGAAGAGGCAGGGGAGGAGGAGGAGGCGGCTCTGAGGAGGCCCAGGAGCAGTCATTGAGAAAGGCGCGAGCTTGAGTGCATGTGTGAGGCCTCGGGCTGGCTGGAGAGGGAAAAAAAAGAGAGTTTGTCCGAGCCAAGATTCGTCAAAGGCGTGATGGGTTTCGTCCTCTGTAGAGGGAAGCGGAACAGTGATCACTGGGAAGGTGGTAAGCTGTAGCAGCACAGCGCAGTGTACAAAGTGAAGAAAGGGTGCGAGGCTCTAGAGAGAGACAGAGAGAGAGAGGGTGACTGTGCGCGCTGTTTCGAGAGCATGGGGGCAGCTGAAATCTGAGGAGAGAGAGAGAGAGAGAGGGTGAGGAGGGCTCAGGTCAGGGGGGGCAGTGCCTTCACTTCACAACTGGAGGTTGCATATGTGCATGACTTCATTGTGTGTCAGGTGCGCAGAGAGAGAGAGAGAGTAGCGCAGCGCAGCGCACGATAAAAATGGTGACTTGCAGAAATTCTCTCTCTCTCACTCTCTCTCTCTCTCTTTCTGCAGCAAACGCATTTTTGTTTCTGGCCTTTCTGCTTTCGTTTTCACATGGAGAGATTGCTGCATCACTCCTCCTGCCACAGCACGTAATAAATCGAACGAATTATTGCACAGTAAAAAGGAGTAACACCACGCGGTGAGACGGATCGTAATATTAAGGGAAAACGCTGCGAATAGTCCTGAAATTTTTGTCCCACGTGAAATGCGATCTCTAAAATTTTAATTTGTTCAATTTGATGTCGATGTGCAATGCGGTCCCTGGACTTTTAATTTGTTCGATATCTTTATTGAATTTTTTGTACATATTCAATTTAATCCCTGAAATATATGAAAATGTTCAATACATTCATGTAATGTTCACATTGAACATTTTCAGTGATCATTTTCATATGCTTCAGAGAATGTTCACATTGAACGTTTTCATATACTTGAGGGACTAAATTGTATATGTACCAAAAGTTTAGGGACCATACCGAACAAATTAAAAGTTCAAGAACTGTATTAAATATTAGGCTAAAATTCATGGACTACATTGAACAAATTAAAAATTCAGTGATCACATTATATATTGGACTAAAGTTTAACGACCCATTTGGCTCGTTATCGCTAATATTAACCTTAAAATGTTCGATTTTCTCCGTGCTTAAATTCGGGAAAAGGACAGGCACGAAATTGCGAGTGTGCCTTGCTACATCTCCATTTGCGATTTCCGCTTTAACCATGCACGCCCGTGGGGATTCTTCAAGATTTGATTGGACTCCCTCTGTTACTTTTGGGACAGGTGTTCGGCAGGCAGGGAGAGGGGAGGGGACGGGGTGGGGATCATCGGCACGGTTTGCAAGGAGAGTATAGAGGGAGGACGAGGATCAATTCCTTTTAATCAAATTCGATTGATCAGTGAAGATAATAATTAATCGCCAACTTTCGATTGAGATTTACGAGCGATCTTTTGGGAAATTGTCGAAGATCTCGTCGTCTTCTCCCAGGCCCCCCCCCCCCCCTCCACCACTATATGGTATCGGCATTCTCCGTGATAATTACGAGGACAATCAGACCGGAGACATCATCATGCAAAACACTGGGGTCATGCCCAAGGATTAGATGATGGGATTACGGGAACAGCAAGCACTGTTCCCAGGAATGACAAGTCAAATCTCGCCATCATATTTTTGCAGAGAAATTTCTTGGTTGCGCAATTGTTTTTTCTTTACGCATGGCCGTCCCGTGAGTCATTTAACCGAAAGTTAAAATGCCCTTTTTCATCTGCCAATTTGAGGGATTTCTTTTTCTCTTCTTTTTATTATTGTTTTAATTTTCTTCGTCGAGATACCGATTATAATAAGTTTAATATCACGGAAAACCCTAAACCGGTATGCCCGTGATAAATTTAAATTTACTCGAAATTAATTTTTTGACCACCGCTTGCTGGCCTTCGGCGAGGTCAAGTCTCGACCCTCACTGGCCTTCAGAGAGGGCGACCCTCGCCAAAAGCTAGCGAGGCTAGACCTTGCCTAAGGATGGGGAGGGCGACCTCGCCTAAAGTCGATGAGGCCAACCCTCGTTGGCCTCGGTCGAGGGCAGTGAGATTGACCCTCGTTGATTGTAGCTTATGATCAATCATTGGCCATTGCCGAGGTTGGATGATCAGCAAAGGAAGAAGAGGGAAAAAAATTTAAAAATTCGAAAAAAAATTTAAAAAATTAATATAATTTATTCACGTCAGTACCGGCCATACCACTTGTAAAAATTCTGGCCAAAATTGATAGGATGGATTCAATTGACAAAATATGAAAAAGGTTTAGAACTCAATTGATAAAATTGAAAGGTTTTTGATTGAATTGGTAAAAGTAGAATAGGTTTATGACATTCTAAACAATTTTCCCATACTTTCACTATAATATCGAATTCTAGTATACACTCGAATTCTCAATTATACTTGTAAGAAGGCACGTCTCTTAAAATCCTCCATATTCAAGGTCAACGACTCGCCGCATCCGAATATTGTCGAGCAATTGATGAGATATAAACACCATATAATTATTATAATAACAAAACATACTTCCATTCTTCTCAAGTATTTTGATTTTCCAAACAATCTCTTTCGACCATGGTTGAGCAAGCAATTCAATGCTAGCCTCGATCGAACACCGAACTGGTAATCTTAACGAATATTTATTTGGGATAATGGCACAAGCAGTCCTTAAAATTTAGCGTAATGTTTAACGCGGTTCCCGAACTTTTAATTTGTCCAATATGGTCCATGAACTTTTGGTACATGTTCAATATAGTCCTTGAACTATATGAAAACCTTTAACGTAGTTCATGTACTTGAATTAATAGAATGACTGTATCGAACATTTTCGTATAATCCAATGACTAAACTGACATATATCAAAAGTTCATGGACGATATTGAACAAATAAAAAGTTCGGGGAACATATTGTATATTAGGCTAAAGCTTAGGGATCATATTGAATATTGAGCCAAGATTGAGAGACCGTATGGTCCACTTAACTTTAGTACGCTCAATATAGTCCTTGAACTATATGAAACCTTTAACGTAGTTCATGTACTTGAATTAATAGAATGATCATTGAATATTTTCGTATAATCCAAAATGACTAAACCGACATATATCAAAAATTCATGGACGACATTGAACAAATAAAAAGTTTGGGGAACATATTGTAGATATTAGGCTAAAGCCTTAGAGATCATATTGAATATTGAGCCAAAATTGAGGGACTGTTTACGTGATTTTTCCTATTAATTTAGAGTTCACTTATCGATCAGGTCCTTAAAAAAAAAAAAAAGAGAAGAAGTGGCCATGATGATCTTGCCACGCTCATGCCCAACCATGCCAAGGTGGGGGGGTCAAGTCACTTATCCCTTTGATGTGCTGTCGCCCCGTCAGGTCCATCACGGTCTTGATTCGGTCTGTTGACTTCTTGCCAAGATCTCAGCCCCCGGGTCCCCCCATCGCCATCCCAACCGGATAGGGATGCCCCTCCCACCTGAGTAAAATTTCGTTCCATCCGACGGCTCCCGTGGCCCTACTTCTCGGCCCACCTCTCACGGCCCGCCACGTGCGCCGAGGGATCGAGCATCATGTTCTTTGCCACCCCCCCCCATTGAACCTAAAAAACTTTCGCGTGCATGTGAAAATTAACCTCGTTGTACAAAAGGCATGTGGTAATAATTCTGGGCGAGCAAAGGTGAATGAATGCGGACGATTTACTTCCGCCGTGTCACGTCCGCGGGGGTCCGTCTTTTAGAAAGAAACTTTTATTGTGATGAACACGCTGTGATAGTCGCGATGTGACCGAGCAATAAATATTGTCCTAGCACTGCGAATCTCTTGCTACTTTGTGTTGTATTTATTTGCATGTATCGCGATTTGAATCGACCGGTCTCACGTCACGCGTTACTATCACGTAGCGTTTCTTGTCGCGCAAAACGCTTTTCTTCGCTCTCTGGTGTCGCGTGGCGACCGCGACCGCGACCGAGGCATGATTAACCGCAAAACATGTCCAAATTACTTGCTCGGAGCGAGAACGGGAAGGCATGGCATGGCATGGAATGGAATGGTTCTTCCTACGATCCCATAATCTTGACCCTCTCCTTATTCTAATTTATCGAGGGGGAGAGAGAGAATGTGAGATTATTTCCAATCCTCGTGCATGCGACATTTATTAATCAAACAAAGTACGTGACGCCACGACTTAAGGTACATTAAACAAAGCCATGCCCTCCACAGGGGATCTTGATACAGCCCCCCCGGCTCGAGATGCTATTCGACCAATTTGTTCATTAATTTAAGGTAATAAAAAGACCGTGTCCCTTTCTTTCTCGATATGCTTCTCGGCCCGCGATGCATTTTATAATAAAAACACAAGCCACGCAGTTCCGTAAACAGTGCGACACATCCCCACTATTTTTAAAACTCCGAATCGGCGCGGTGGGGAAAGCGCACATGATCTTCCCCTCGCGCGAGAAACAAATACCAAAAAGAAGAGACAGAAGCCAAAGTTGAATGATGTGTTTTCGACCGAACACGCACACACACGCTTGGTTAAGTACGAAACAGTGGCCCTCTTGGGGCGGCTCGGTATTCCACAAGTGAGATGCGCTTCAAACCTTTTTTGAGGACCGAAAAAAGGGGGGCCGTGCGCATCGAGGAAACGAGTTATGCAGCCGATACATCACGCGTTGCTAGCATGCCTAGCATGCCGTACATGGTTAATTACATGTGCGTAGATCGTGAGTGTTAAGTGCACTTCGCAACTTAAATATTGCCTCATGAAACTTCTACATTGCATAAATAGACTTTAGCTGATATGGGGTTCTAGTAATGAGGCTCTGACAAACTATTCCATGCCAATTTCCGCGCCTGCGCACCAGAAAACAGGTGACCCGATGGCCATGTAGCTTTCTGCCTCAAGTAAAACGTTGATTTCTTATGGATGCACAATCGCTAGTCTTCAATTAGTTCGTTTTATCACATGATGTTCGTTTTTCTCCTGCATCCTCCAGCTACTAAACAGGACAATCGCACAAATCGGACAGAACATAGGCCTAAACTGGAGATGTTAGGTCTCCATTATACCCATATCAGAGCGTATTCTAGTGGATTCGGCTTTGCTCCTCATCGTCCAAAGACAAAGGGAGGCTGATCTCTTCGAGTTAGATTAAAGTGTCAATGGCGGCAATTCTCTAGCTAATCCGAGTTCACAAGGGCGTTAGGAGGGGCTAATACATGCCTTATCTCAATGGAAGTCACTTGGCAGATTGAATCAATATGGCAAGCTGTAAAGTGAATAAATGAATAAGAACCATTACATGAGGAGACTGTCAAAAGAGGACAGTGAGTGATTTCATGCCGTGCGTGATGCCTCCCTTGATGCAATCTATACTTACCTAATCGCGACATTTCGGTATCAATATCATAGGAGGGCAACTATTCCATGCTCCTCCTATCAGGAAAACGAATGTCTAAAAAGGGCTAACAAAACGAAAGGACTTTCACCCGCCTGCTGAGGCAAAACTTACGACCTTCCAGCACTAAATTCTGTAATACGCCAAGTTCAAATACGAGACTACGATGAATGACTAGTAGGCAAAAAGCTACTAAAGAAAACTAGAGCGATTAATTAATAGCTGTTATGTAGTACACCATATACATGTGAGACTGTAAGATGGCCGATCAGCAACTAGCTCCACCTATTGCTGTACAGCACACAATTCGCCAAGTTGAGTTCCTCAAACAGCCCTGGACTTCTGACCAGTCAGCTCCCGGAAGCTATGGACGGAAGGAGAAAAGAGATGCTGGTTCGAGTACTTCCAAGAGTTCGTCAAAAGGTCCACAAAAATAAAGCTCCGTTTTCCAGTATGTACTTGAATTGGATCAGAAGATTATATCTACTTAATGAATTGTAGATACATGTTCAAAAGAGAACCTTTCGCCTGCAAAACAACACCAAAGGATCAACATTTTTACAGAGCATATAATGTATGTTTAACATTCAAATCGCATGATTTTTTCTGAGTTAGAAACTAGATGTGCAGTTTCAAATGAAGTTTTCATGCCCCTACATAGACATGTACCAGATCAGGCTCGTAGATGGAACATCAAGTTTCAGCAGATGGGTACCAAGAAGAAGAAGAAGCACAAGCCTGGCTTCATCCTCCTCGACAGTACAAGGGATACTGTCTTGGACCAGTACTTCATCAGTGCAAAATCCCAAGTGGATCCACACAGAAGACTGAACATCTAATATATGTAGCGACATCTTTTTTTGGGCAGTGGAATAAGTTCATTTTCCAGAGGAACACGAAACTTTCCGAACAATGGTATGAAAAAAAAAAAACCAAATGACAGCACAGCAAATACCACCACTTTGTTGACGCAACATTATTTAAATAGGCAATGCACAAGACAAGAAAGTTGGACACCAAACAAAAAGATGCCTGTCCTGTTGAGGTAGATGGTGCTTAACATATCCCAGGATAGATAATTAAAGTTCCATCATGATACTTTTATCTGAACAAGGAAGAAGATTATCGGCATAGCAGGAAAAAGAGGTACAGAATGAGAAAAGCACTTCCGTTGGTTTCTTCTAATTAACATTGTTGACAAATTAATATAACATCGAACTTCTATTAGCCTTTCTCATGAAACCAGGCAGAATTTGATGCTTTTCAGGTGGACCTTTGATCTTATTAATGAAGTATATTGATGTGCATGGTGCTAAATGAAAATAGTCCACATCCACGAAATGCCATCGTCTAAAGCAACCGACCAAACAACCTGAACCCTCCAGTTTTAAAAAGCTGATACATTTTCTGTTTAAAGTATTGATATGCTCATAATTACCTTCTGATCATCATGCTTCACCATCGATTTTACATCTCTAAAACTGGCTTCTAAGTCATTCTCAACAAAAGTTTTGACATAACACAACCAAGAACAGATTCTGATCCCAGAAACATCTCAAGAGGCATCATTTCTACTCCAAATTATTGAAGCCAAAAATACCTTCGGAAAGGTGCGATTAATTCTCGTAATTCCACGGTTGCGACAAGGAAACCTCTGCAGTTGATGCTTCCAGTCCTTTTTTGTCATGTACAGCAGAATTGATAATATTATATTGCGCAGTAACAGACTCATAGAGAGCCTGTGCATATGCCTCCTTCGCCTGCAAAGGGAATAAGGACTGTCCAGGGACCATGCTTGGAAGACACAGAGCATTAAAGAAAGGAAAGGAAGAGCATTGGTATTCTCATTCATTACTGACCCAAAAAAAAAAAACATTTTGATTTTCCGACAATGCCATGATAGCATGTAAAGACTCACACCAGCTTACTCTTTTCACGATATGGATTATTGGTTTTCACTTTGAGCAAGAAAAGAATCTAAAAATGGAAGACCTGGAAAGATCTGTATAAATACCACTGCACTGGCTTTCCTATGCAAACTTTTCCGACATCATTAAAGCAATGCTGCCACTTATTGCCATCCAAAATTTGCAAATCAAACCAAACTCACAAGAACAAAACATTTTACATTTAGCAACGAAATTATTTTAATTTAGAAGAAATTTGGAAAAGTAAGGTAGATATTTTCCAAAGAGATAAAATACACACACACACTACTCAGTTGCAACAAGAAGCCTGGATAAGAACCTGTTCACGAGTTAACATAAGCACCAACAATACTTGCTACAGAAAAGCATAAAAGAATAGCAGACTATATATTAAAAAAGATAAGGCATATCAACGTAAAAAAGAGTAACCTCCTCAGAGTCGTTACAGGTGGAAGTAACTTCATTGAATTTAATCTCCGGTCCGACTGATAACCCAGCACCATGGAAGGTAATCACTCTTTTTTCGCCAATTTCTTTCTCCACCTGTAAAGTTGCGCCTTATCAGACAGAATAAAGTTGTTACAAGAAGAGATGTATACATCATGTAGATTCCAAAACCTGGGCCGGCGGCGGCATGATATCATAGCACAATAATGCTAATGGATAGAGATGTCCCGGCACGCCAGAATGTTCTACAAGCCTCCTCATGTTGTCTACCACAGCAGAATCAAAGGGTGCCTGCCCACTCTTTCATATCAGAATTACTGAAAAGAGCAGATAACAATGACCAGAGGACTGAACGGATTATAGTGAGCAGGCCAAACTTTTTTTTATCTTCTAGTGGCAGAAAGAAGTAAACACGAGTGATCACAAGTAAGTTCAGTGGAGCATATTTGACAGAATTTAGAAAGAGCAGCTGCAGAAAAGGAACACTGCCACACAATTCTAGAGAGCGGAGTGAAAACCCACCGGAGACCATTCTCCTGTAAGAGGATCTGGACGATCTCTGCCACCACTTGGTGCAATCCACAGTAATTGTGATCCACCCCTGCAATTTTCAGCATAACTAGAATATTATCTCACTTGTGACAAGAGCATTGGTCTACTTATGAACATGAAGAATCAATGAAATGACAAATAGAGGAGGCAAAAGGTGACCAACTGTTCACATTGAACAAGATCTTTACCATAAGTGCAATTTTATCGGAGCTGAATATACATCACCGTTCAATGGTTTTCATATAACAGCTTGCATTCACACGAAAAGCAGTGAACATAGTACCTTAAAAGCAAAGCCATTTCCTTCAAGCTTCGTGTATTTGATCTTCTTTTCATCTCAACAAGCTCCGGAACATCAAACATATGCTTTTTCGAATATACACAAATAAGATTCCTAGAGAAAATAGAAGTATCAAGTTATGAGCGTGACCTAATCACTCATCAGCGTGTTAAACCTTATAGCCACTCATAAGGATCGAGATTTTAAGTACCTTCCCATGCTGAAGGGCTTGCAGAGTGGATCTGTTACAACTCTATCTCCAGCTACATAAGTCTACACTAGGAGATAAAAGATATGGTCAAGCAAGTGGCCCACTTGTGGCCTATACTTATGAATGAAGTAACAATCAAGTCTAATACAGGATCCAATCTGTACCACATTCTCCGCAATATGTGAATGTGTTCCTTCAAGAAGCAGAGCAATAATAGCTGGATCTGCTTCAGATTGGTGGTTGGATATCAGAACGACATTGTGACCCTGCAATTTAAGATATACACTAGCAATGTTTAACAGTTGGATCCTCTTCTACAGTGATGTTTTGCCTATTTTACTTTGTGAAGCTGCTAAAGGTCAAATTTGATGTGCATGCATACAAAAACCAGAAAAGTTTATAAGGAGTTTCAGATCATAATTCTGCATAACGAGCAAAAGCAGAATGCAATCTACTGAATGGTAATCACATTCAGCGATAAGTAATACGAAAGGCCAAGAAGTTAAATATATAAGAGTCCAACCTACTTGCTAACACTTGAATCACTCAAATACACTGTACAAAAAAAGGAGGAGGGATATGCTATGACATTAAGTTATTCTTTAGAAAACAAAAACGATTTCAGTTTAAGAGGCAATGCGATTGGAACAAGTTTCAGCAAGACACAGAGTCGTCATCGGTCCATCTAAAGGAGAAGGGAAACAAAAGCGCTACTCACCTCCTGAAGTTTCTCGCGGATTTCATCAAAGATAGAAATGTTTCCAACATATGAGTTTCTGCATAAAGACAAATCAGAAGCGAAGAGCAAACTAAGACATATGTGAAAGAGTATAAACAACTCAGAAATGCTAAGACATATCTAGAGGAACGTAGCTAATTAGTCACAGGTCCAATGAGAAAAGCGAGTGCAGGAGCTTTCCCTGTTTAGGGATATGTCCGTAAAACCCTTTGAAAACAACTTAGGGGCTTGCAATTCATATGCTGGGTTAACAACAGAAGCTTAATTCTTAGTATTTTATGTTCCCAAGTATTCTGAATTATTTTTTCAAAAAAAGGACAGTAGGGAAAGTGTTTTTGCGTTTTCCTGGAAGGGAAATCAATTTTGCCTAAAGCAATTAGGGCTGAAAGGGGAGTAATGCGGGTTAATTAAAAGTATGTACGTAAGTTCATCGCTAGAAGATCATGAATCTTTGGCATGTGAAGACAAGCCAAGCAAATCTATAGAACATTAATAATTTAAGCGCCTTGTAATATTCTTCAGTGAAGCTCTGGGAAGGAAGTGAGCACAAAATTATCGATGAACCTGAAATCAACCAGAGGACGGATGTAATTTTGACCAAACATATAGTAGTCAAAAGGCTCCCTTGCTGCTTTGTGGTATGGAGGGAAGATAAAAGGCTCCTGAAAGATTACTGCTTTCTGTCAGTTCAAAAGTTTTACACATCCAAGCTTCGTTTACTTTAGCAAAGTTTAAGTGCACACAAACGATCTCTTTACTCTTTCTTGTAGAGAAATGCACAAACAAAATAAGATACACTGCTATTCAACCAAGATTAAAATGCTTGAAAATTACCTCAACATCCAAGAAAATCCGATCGAGCGCAACACTCATATTTGACAGAACAATCTCATCAGCACGAGGAATTCCGCTTTGGAAGACCTGCAGAGTGACAACATGGAAGAAAACCAGATAAGATTGTGGACAACACAGGAAGAAACAGAATTAGAACCTTAAAATGGAAAGCAGAAAAATAACCTACGGACAGAAACTCAAGGAAAAAGTGTTCTCATAAGCAAAGGATCTTGCAGATTTCTAGTTATATCGTAAATGTTAGGAAATATATTAAAGCAAAAGGATAAACGACTCACTGAGAAATTTTAAAGTTAAATACCAAATTCTAACCACCAAACATAATAGCACTAAAAGATGCACCAACACATGGTCTTACTAGGGTGCATGTGTTATTTGATAGTACTAGTAGTAAAAGCCATTCCTTCCATCGATTCGTCGGTCATATTATATCGTGAACTTCGGACAGAAAATATTTGGGAAAATATGAATTAGGCAGTAATGGCAAGTCATTCTTCAATTTACGCTTAAATCACAAAAATGTTTTTTAAAAAAGACCATCATCGTATCATTTTGTGAAGACCAAGCCTATGGTTAAGAGGCAAGCATATGGTGGTAACTTCTTTAGTTTAGTCAGTGCATTCCGTGGTTATAACAAGTTGCATAGTTTCCATTAGCAAAACATGTGAAGGGTAACGGATAATCCAGATATCAATAAACATTGCATCGTCAAATGCATAACTGACCATTGACGTACTTATGAACATTCCATTTTTGGTGCATGCATGTGATAGTTTCACCGAATCAGCATTACATAGAAAGAGCTATAATGTTATATTTCCTTTATGTTTATGTCATGATATTAATTCTTGTTGGATAAATTTGACAAACATTTCACCAATAGGGAACTAACAACAAAATTACCTCATCGAGCTCATGAAGATCACAATTTAGGCTTAGCAAAACAAAGACCGTTGTAAACCTTTACTTTTAATTTCTTAAGTCAAAGCACTTCAAGTTGATCTTCTTCTTTTTTTCGTATTCTTTTCATGCAACCTCTTATAAAGAGCCAAACAAAATAACATTTTCTTTCTGGTATTCATTGGCTAATGAAGCTGATGGAGAGAATAGAACTATAAACAGAAATACAAGGCATCACATCCCCATGGTAGATAGCTGAGTGAGAGTCCATTGTAAGATCAGATTGCAAGTTGATGGCCTGGGATGTAGCTCCAACATTGAATCCATTGCAATTTCAGTCGACCAAAGGGGTATTTCTACTATTGTACTTTCTCCAGATCCAAATTTTACTATCTCAGGGAATAAATCCAAGTCCAGAATTTCTTTACACCGGAAGGAAATATAATTATAAACTACTAGTTTCAGGACCATCCATCAACTTACTTACCATCTACAGAAAACTATTTTACACAAAGGAATGACTAGCAAGAAAATTGGACTACCTTTCTCTACCCGAAAATCAACCTTTGAAAATGACTATTGGCCAAAACTAAGGAGCAAAAGCAAATGCATCTTTGGGGAACATACATAAACGATCACACTAAATGATGAGTCAAGTTATATTATTTACTGCATTCTTGTAATTGTGAAACAATTCCTCCATTCCCTCAGCAACATTTGGAGGCAGCCTTCCCTCATCCTTTTCTTTCGCGATTACAGAAAGCAGCTCTGCTCGTACATGTTTCAAGAAAGCAAATGAAGTTAGTCCCAAAGTCGATCTCTCTATTACATGAAACTAAGAGCAAAAGAACAGTTCACATGTCTGATCAACCAAATCATGCAATGAGGTCTTCAGAGATATGATGCCTCAAATTCACACATAGGGAAATCAAAATTGGAAAAACCATACAAGGCAAGGCTAATAAATCAGACCTGATAATATGAAATTTTTTCCTCTTGGGCTCACATTCGATATATATACATTTCATTCGTTTCCGATCCTTGTAGATAAATTAGGGTGAGAGAGGCAAGAAAATTCATTGACAGCATTATCTTGCTAATTAGAGATTATACTTTTTTTTTATAACTAGAAACAAAATAGAGCACGAGGACTCCACAAGAATTTTTCACAGAGGCATCAATCATCACATATTCCCATCCTGGCATTCGTAGGTAGTTTGCACTGGTGATTAGACAAAACTTAAAATTCTGGATGAAAATTTCCACCGGAAAACCGCACGTGCAGGGAGTAAATTTCACTCCACAATGTGATCACAGGGACAGGGAAGAACTCTACTAAGTGCAGGCTCAAAAGGACATTATTCAATACACCGTCAATAAAGCAAACGACGAGTAACGGCTTCACTTGACCAGCTTAAACCCCAAATGAGCCGGTGCTTTTTCCTTAGAGCACATGTGCCGTAATTTATTTACTACAGAAAGACAGAAACACGTTCCGATCTTAAAACTCATGTCCACCAAATGAGGTAAGCCGGAACAAAAGTGAATACCGAGTGAACCTGGATACATTTTGCGTCCTCGGGTCCAAATTTTAGGCAACTAAACAATAGAATGTAGAAACATTTCTGAAAGCAAGAACATCACCATAGTTTACAGACAAACAGTCAAGTCACCTAACAACAGGTCAGATACGAGTTTTCATTTCATGAAATCCGACCAGACGGCATTCGGATAGGTTAAAAGTTCCACTCGAGTCGGCATCATTCGAGCATTCAATCCTACGCCTCTGGCTTAACACTCTTCCAATCCCTTTCAATCACCAGAAATCATTCGGGCGGTGTTATTGCCTCACAGGAATAAGAAGGACTAGATCCTAAACGCTCGCAAAAAATTCGTCTCGACATCGCAATCCACTATCCGTCCTCGATTTCATTTTCATCCGCTACGTAGCGAGCGAGCAAGAGAAAGCAAAAACGGAGAAGGCCCGCTAGAAAGCACGAGCCGACCTTCTTCGGAGCGGGCGTCGACGAAAATCCGGGAGCGCTGCTGCCTCGCGTCCTCGTCGTCGCCGGAGCCGGAGGCCGCGGCGGCCGCGACGCCGCCGCCGCCGCCGCCGCTCTCGGCCGACTCCTTGTCCTGGACGAGCTCGGCCATGCCGCGGACGCGGAGGAACGTGGGGGGCCTCGGCGGGGAGGGGGAGGGGGAGGGGGAGAATCGGACGGAGATCCAAGGCGAGGCGGAGGCGGAGGCGGCGGCGGCGTCGGCGCGGGAGGCCGGGAGGGGGAGCCTGGCGGGGGCGGCGGGGGGGAGGGAGAATGCGCGGGGTAGCAAGGCGGTTGCTGAGGAGGATGAGAGGCTGAGGGGGGAGCTCAACATAGTCTGTGATGGCCGTGTGATTAAAAATGGGCGTGTGTGGAGGAAGAGCGTGAGGTGGTCCTTTATTATCGCGAGATCGTTAGAGAGAGAGAGAGAGAGAGAGAGAGAGAGACGTTAGATGGGCTGGCGGGGACCGCACGTGCTTTGCTTTTTCATCGCCCAACCCCACCCCCACCCCCACCACCCGGTTTTGACGAATAGCGGTGGGACGAAAAAATCTCGGTTGCAGGACACGTGGCTATTCCAGATTGGCCGGAGGGAGAGAGATAAGGGTGTTTCGCCGTGGAAAATCAAATGACAAATCATAGTTGTGTGTATATAGTAATCAAGTGAAATTTCAATCATCGGCATACAAAATGATTAGATGGTATTTCATCTCTTCCGGTGCAGACAAAGGTAGGAAGAGAGTTGGGAAGTGAGAGACATGTAAGTCCCGATACGTTAAAATAAAGCGTGCATTCGTGAAGCCCGTCATCTCTTACGCGAATATATATATATATGAAAAGAAAAAAACATAGTAATTCCAAGAATTTATAGGTGTCGAATTCTTTATCATAGAAACCATGAATATCCTCTTACGCGAAGGGGGGGGGGGGGGGGCAACCTTTCACCTTTTTCGGTTCTTAAGGCGGGAGGCGAACTTGGCGACGAGCGAGCGATGGCCGCGAGTGAGCTGGAGGATCCTACGGCCCCTAATGACGAGGGGCGGTGGGCCCCACGGATGTCCCGTGCTGCCACCGTTGGATCTTCTTGCGCCGTTCGGGCTTTTCGGATTCGCATGCGCACGAAATGCCCCCCCCAGTGAACGCCAAACGCTCCATCCATGTCCCGACAAGGGGAGAGCACCATGATGGGCGAGGATTTAATGAAGTGTCTCCATCCGGCACTGAAATCTTCCTCGGCAGTTCGGGTCGGGTCCACACCGGGTCGGTTTGTCGGCCCGGATCGAATCCCAACCGGAAACGAACCATTGCAATTTCCAGTTACCGTCTTTCTCGAGTTTCGCGTGCTCAAACTCCTGCTGCTGCTGCTGCTATCCGATTTCGGTGAATTCTGGCCTCAACCCATCCACCGCGAGGCCGAACTAGCTATCGACTATAGATCATGTGAATCCCGAGAGATTTGCGACATTCGGCTATTAAGGTTCGCCCCCATCCGCATGCAAGTATATTTCCTGAGTTTTACAATCGATCACGCGACACTTGAACTAGGCTCGAAGGGATTGTCGTTCAAGTCTCGTCCCGTTTCATCTATAAGTTCCATCTCCGATCTGACCTTATGGTCTGTGAAGGGAAACCGTTTCATTTCGACATGGTTTCAACGGCACAAATCGAGTTCAGAGTTCAATCCCAAGCCAAGTTACAGCGACACCGCAACAAATTCAGAAAAAGAAATTGGGAAATCATTAACAAGAGAGTCAGTCCGTATGAGCTGGTAACTTGTAAGCCTGTAACCCTCGGCCAACACGAAAGCATCGGCAATGCTAGATGTACTTAGCATTTTTCAAGATATCAGTAATAGATGGGAGTCAGCAGTCCATGAAACAATCCATGGAATTGCAATAAACACGCAAATGAACATGTCAAAATTTTTGGCGCAGAACCTCTTTGAAGGAGCTCAAAGCCTCAAAGACCATGGATAAGTTCTTGTTGTTTAGGAACGCCCTTTCTCTCGAACAGACCGCTCCGCGAGATACCTGTAACCATGCACATGTCCAGAAGTTAATTAACAGTATGCAGATTCTGCAAATAGCAAGACAGAGATTACCAATGAGTACCAACGGAGCACTACCGACTCCCGTTAGCTAAACTAATCAGTGTTTCTGGAACATGTTTTTGGTAGTTCTAGACCGGAATCAATAGAGTATCGCTCTTAGAATCTCTTCAATGTTGAAAAAGAGGTCATGATGCCATTTTCAGAGATAACTGTTTCCTGAACTTTTTCATTTTCGCTGAATTAGATCCTGTCACTAAATCATTCACATAGAATAACTGCATGCAATAAGTGAAAATTTGGAAAGGGAGAATGGTGGGAACTTAATTTGTCGAAGAGTTTAAGCACAGAACATATACTTACTTGCCCGTGTAAAAGCCTGCAGTATACCATGCATTCAGAACAACACTAAGATCAGTTTCGGAACTTTCAGTCTGTAAAGTTTCCCCTTCTAGCTTTTTCTCTGTCATGCAGTGTGACACAAAATATATTCCGTCAAAAGATGACGCAACAATATTATACGAAAAAGGAATAAGACTAAAGCTGAAGCGTGCCTGAGAGCAACATGCTTGAAATTATCATCGCGTATATACTAAGTAAAAATGTCATTGCCACTCATCGAAGCCCTCCCACTTTCCTTATTCCCTTTCTCATAGCTAAATGTTAAGAGTTCAATCAAGCTCCCCATCTTCCTTCTAGGGATACGCATTCATATGCGACAAGAGCTTTAGCTATTTACAACTGATTTTAATATGAGCTCTCCCCCGCAATTCTCAGTTTCTTTGCCTTTTAAGAGTGCTTTGTACTCTTTCAACAGTCATCACTCCTTATCTTTCTATCATCGCAACATTCCACGATAAAGAGTTAAGTTTCCTAATCACGATCGTACTATTGACCTGAATACTGACCTGAAAAATATCCAGATCTGTCTTCTTCCCCAGTAGATCTTCCTATCTTCAAAGAAGATAGTGCTTTCTCCGCAGCTTCAATAGCTGTCCTTGTAACGTCAGAATCTTCGACAGGCACTTTTTGATGACTTGTGGAAGGAGCACCGTTGCAAATTTCACCGACACATGTTTTACCAAAAGAACAAGTAGAAACAGGGCACGGTGCTTCAAATGACTGACAAACATAAGGGCAGCATGGACTACCAACTGGAAAAGTGTGGCCTGAAGGGACAGAAGGCTCTATAGCAGCAGTAGCAGTAGCCCACGGTGCACTAGGAGCAGCTCCATTAGCATCCTGAGGAAACTGGTAATTCCAGTAACCATATTGATGCAGCAGCTGAAGAACCTTTTCTTTCTTTTGCTCAAGCTCATAATATTCGGCAAGTAACTGGTCATAACCTTCAGCACCTTGAGAATATGAATGGGCTTCTAGTGTATCTTGTACAGGCATACCATTTGATGAATCTGGATGAGATCCCTGAGCCAACACATCTCCACAGGGGTTTCCATTAACTGATGGGTCGTTATTAGCCTCTCCAGGTACTTTTGCACAATTTGATGCAACAGTGTGTTTAGGTTCTTCCCTCCTACGCATTCATAAACAAGAATAGCAAGAGTAACCAGTGAATACACGTTCTTTTCTCTTCTCAACCACACACATTTGCATGAGCATGCGTGTATTAAGCTGATTGAAGTTCCCCAATGACACAAAAAACTGTCTGACATTCCAAGTTAAGCCCCTCCATGGAAAAAGACATTCAGTATAAATTAATAAAGAGATATCAACACAAATCATATTTCCCTCCAACATAACTTCTGAACCTATCTCTGGCTTTAGACACCATAAGCTTCAAAAAAAATGCATACGAGGTAACAATGATCCATCATAGATGGATACGCATATTATGCTTTTCCATTTAGTACAGAAACACTTTCTATAGTACGGGATATATGCATCTGCTTGCTAAGCACATTTTAATTCAATTAGAGCATGATAAGTTCAAAAACATAGTCAACCAAAATTTCAAGGAGGTACCAAGCACAAATGGGTTAACTCCCCACGATTACATGCTTACATCGTGACATGATTTCCCTGGCCAGGAGAAGCAACACTTTTTTCCTGCTCATCAACAACTTCTACTCCTTCGGATGGATTGTTATTCTTTTGGCCATGCATTAACTGAGCAAACAAAAGAGATAAATGTCCCCGTTAGTTCACCATAATCCATGCCATAAGTCAGCTCCATGTACGTAAATGATAAGATGGTGGTGTAATTCCTTCAGACATGTTACTGAAACCAGACTCTGCCAGACCAGCCTCTGACAAAAATCCAAAGGCCACCCAAGACACTGGTTTCCTCAACTGATACAACAATATATTCATCCCACTCGTTCTCACCATGCCATTTTTATTATTGAGAGAACAGCAAAGTAAATCGCAAATTCTTAACTTCAATTAGCGCACGTGAGACTTTCATTTAGATTAGGGCAACGTCTAAGGCTAGTGCTTCTTCTTTTTCTTCTTTTTCTTTCCCCTTTTTCCCATGGTTTGAATCTATCTTATAGCTGGTTCCCCCAAGCTATCAAAACCACAGAGAAACTCATGTCAAGAAGCACAAGATTTTGGAAAACATTAGTGGAGAGACGGATTTCGGGAGAGAAGCGTTTTCCCTCGATCTGAACAACAAATAGGGCAAAACCCAGAAGTCAACATATCTGATTTCGATCATCGGACCGCCTCACCATGGGATCAGCACTATTGCCACGCCAAAATTTAGATAAAACAAGAAGAGCTTAGTTAAAATCATATTGAGCTTAGTAAAAACCATCGTTTCGGCCAACTTTGCCAAGTTCAACAGAACCCATTACTTGAATTTTGGCTATATAACAACTGATTCCGCAGAAGAAAATCCCAATCCTCTATCACCGGCATTGGCAAATTCCATCCATGCCAAAGATAAGAGCATAAAACAAAAAGAGCTAACCTAGAAACAGAAAAAAAAAAAAAATAATCACCAGTTAGCATCCATTTCTGGCTATACCACCTCGATAGACACGATGCATCGATCCTAATATTCCAATCCAAATTCCTCTGCTGCACGAGGTGAACATACTCGTACTTCGTCTCTGCGACTGCAACTAACCAACGGTCTACGAGACCTTGTGCTTCAGAGCCATCGATAAGCAAAAGCAACGGAAAAAACAGGAAAAAAAAAAAAAGAAGAGCACAGTACGACAAACTCGAATGCTTCGGGCACTCTTGAGTATGGCAAGAGCACAAATGGAGAGGGCGAATCCAGAAGAGTGTACCTTGTACTTGGACATGGCGTCGTCGAAGGCGTTGATGAGAGCGGAATCGTCCCAAAGACCGCCTCCCTTCGCCATCGCTGCTTGCTTCCTTCGAGTTCTCCTTGAGAAAAAAGAGGCAAACTGAAGCGAAGAGCACTTTGAACCCCAAATGACCAGACCCGCACGTGTACCCTACTGTCTTTTTTCTTGTAATTTTTTTTTTTTAATTTTGAGATGATAATACATTTTTTGCTCGTATAATCCTCAATTGTCGTGAATAATGTTTTTTGTACGGATATATAATTAGGAAAACCAAATACTATGAGTCTAGGACGACCTAAATCTTTTTTGGGTTCAATTCAAAGTTTCAAACTCATTAAGTTTTGAGATAATTATACAATAGTCCATGAATTTTGATTCAATATACAATGCAATTCCCAAAATTTTAATTTATTAGAATAAGTGCACTGGAAGTCTTAAAACTTGTTACGAAAGTACAATTGAATCCCTAAACTTGTCGAGTTTGTGCGATCAAGTTTTCTCATTAACCCCATCCAACTTGACAAATGAAAAATACTAATAAGTTTTAGGACTTGATTGCACTTTTTGAAAGTTTTTTTATGGAATCAAGTCATTCCCTTGACTCCGTCCAATTTGGCTTTTTTAATATTATTTTCTATTTCCTACATGGTATTAAGGTTAAAACAACATTGTTTTGGTCCAAATATAATATTTTAATCTATTAGATTAAAAAATAAACTAAGTTAAAAAAAAAGGATAGGTGGAAGTCCTAAAATTTGTCGTAAAAGTGCAATTGAATCTTAAAATATTAAAAAAATGCAATCAAATCTAAAAACTTATTAATTTTATGAAGTAAAGTTTGTCCATTAACATCATCAATTTGTCTAACAGAAATGCTAACATGGAATTTTTAAATATTTCCTCTCTCCTACGTGACATTTTTATTCCTCAAATCTTATTTAAATTAGATTAAAAAACTAAAAAAAGGGCTAAAATTTTCTTTAAAAAACAACAATGAAAAAACAAACTAATAAAAATGCTAGAATTTTCTTTAAAAAAAAAAGAATGACAGGCCCCCGCCGCCTATTGCAGGAGGGGCCAGCGAAGGTCGCCCTAAGTGAGGGTGGTTGGTGATGTGATATAGGCTATGCCAGTCCTCCCCTAGGTGAGGGTGGTTGGTGATGCGAAATAGGCTATGCCAGCAACCATCGCCCGCCTAAGGCGAGGCCCTGCTCAGGGCTGGCAAGGCAAGGGCTCCCCTGCCTAGGATCGGCGACCTCTGTCAAGCCCTCCGGCGATAGGCGGCAGTGCCCCACCAGCGATACGCCAATACCCTATAGTTCTTTTTATTTTCTTAGTTTTTTTTTTAAATAAAAGTTTAGCTTTTTTAGTTTTTTTAATTAAATTTTAATAAGATTTGAGAAAGAAAGTGAGAAAAATGCCACGCAATAGAGAGAAATTAATTAAAAAAGGTTGTGTCGATAATTTCCGTTAAATAAATTGACGGTGTTAACAGAATGACTCAATTGCATTAATTTGACAAGTTTTATGATTTGGTTGCAATTTTTGAAAATTGTAAGATACAAGTGCACTTTCGTAATAAATTTTAGGACTTCTAATACACTTATTCCAAAAAAGAAAAAGGAAAGAAGGCAAAACAACGAGAGCTCTCGTCAGTGTCGTCGTTGCCACCCCACCATTGTTGGAAAGGGCTGGTGATGGCAGGGAATGGGCAGTGTCTGCTGAACCTTGCCAACCCTTGGTTGCCCACCCCAACGATATTTGGCCCTACCTGGCAATGGAGGGCTTAGCCTTCACTTGGTTTTCCCTTTTTCCCTTTTTTGGTTTTTTAAAAGTTACCCTTATTTTTAATGAAATTTCTATTAAAAAATAAAATTTATACTAATGTGACGTTGCTTTAGCCATGTCAGCGCCATATAGGCGAGAGAAGATAAGAAAAAAAAAGTCACGTCAGCATTTTTCGTTAGTTAAGTTGAACGGAATTAATGGAGGAATTATATTGTATCAATTTGATAAGTTTTATGACTTGATTGCACTCTTTATAGGTTTTATGACTCAATTGCACTTTTGTGATAATTTTTTAAACTTTTAGTATACTTATCCCATTTATAATCCTACTTGATCCATGACTTATATCGTGAGATCAATTTGTAATTGTATAAACCATTAACTATGATATGAACCGAATTCAAACAAGTATTTTTCCAACTAATTCTATTTAAGCTTTAAAAATTTTAGTTTATTATTTAGGGTTAATATCATGAAAAATCCCAAACTGGTACATAGATGATAGATTTACTCCGAACTAATTTTTTAACCCCGGAAACCCCAAACCGGTATACTTGTGACAATTTTACCCTTTATTAGATTTCGTTAACCGTCAAATTTCTGAGTTGAACGACATTTGATAGTTGACGGGTGAATCAGATTGGGGTTTTACCCTCTGTCTATCATAGATAGACCATTTTGTATTTTTTCGTGATATTAATCAAATTTAACGTAATGTAAATTTGTCACAAATGTATCAATTTGGGGTTTTTGGTGATCAAACAATTAGTTTAGAATAAATCTGTCGCATATGTACCAGTTTGAGATTTTTTATGGTTAAAAAATTAATTTGGGGTAAATTTGTTACTGGTATACCAGTTTAGGATTTTTTGTGGTATTAACCATTTTATTTATTACAACCGCCTTAATTTTTCAATAGCAAACAAATACAACGAGTTCCTAAAATTCACTATATTTTTGTCTCATAGGTTTTTTATAATCTGAAACAAATAAGCCTTAGAAATCCATACGCTTGCTCCAATAATTCACCTTAGCATAGAAGTGAATAACAGTAATTATTAGGTACTGTATACTCTTTAATAAAGATAAGGGAAAAGTGTACTGAAAATTCTACAACTTGTCACAAAAATACAATCGAGCCTTAAAACTTTCAAAAAGTGCAATCAAGTCATAAAAATCGTCACGAATGTGTAATTGAGTCGTAAAACTTTCAAAAAGTATAATCAACACAAAGATTTGATTGGATCAATTTGATAAATTTGAAAATTAATTATACATCGGGTTAATACCACGAAAAACCCTAAATCGTACACTTGTGACACATTTACCCCAAACTATTTTTTTGACCATAAAAATCCCAAATTGTACACCCGTGACAATTTTACCTCAATATATCACAAAAAACCCCAAACTCGATACACATGTGACAATTTTACCCAAACTAATTTTTAATATTATTTTTTGAATTTTTTTCTTTTCTTTTTTCTTCACTTCAACCTCGGCTTGGCGCCGGTCCGGCCACGGCCGAGGTGGAAGCCCGGCACGAGGCCGCCTCGCTCGACTCGGCAAGGGCGACCCTCGCCGGATCTAGCGAGGGCGGCCTCGCCCGACTCAGGCGAGGGTCGCCTCGACGCCGGCTGAGGCAACCTCGCCCGACGCAGCGAGGGTTGCTCCTCGCCAGATATCGCGAGGGCGCCCTCGCCCGATACTGGCCGAGGCGCCTCGCCGAGTCGGCGAGGATCGCTCTGCCTGGGCGGGCGAGGACGGCCTCGCCCGACGCCGCGAGGCGGCCCTCGCCCGACGCCGGCGAGGGCGGCCCTCGTCGGACTGGGCGAGGACGGGCCTTGCCCGACACGCGGCGAGGGCCGCTTGCCGGCTTCCGCCTCGTGGTGAGTCAGCCGGACCTGCGCGACCGCCGTAGGTTGAAGATAAAGAAAAAAAATAAAAGGAAAATAAATAAATAAATAAAAATTCGAAAAAATAAATAAATAATATTAAAATTTTAATTCAGGGTAAAATTGTCACATATGTACCAGTTTGGGGTTTTTTGTGATAAGTTTAATAGACGTATCAACAGATGTAAATAGTTTTGATTGTCAAAAATAGTTCGATAAATTTAAAAATTAATTGTACATTTTAAAAAATTTTGGACTCAATTATATCTTCGTAATAAGTTTTTCGACTTAATTTCACTTTTGAATGCACTTTATGCCCAAAGAAAAAAGAGTTGTTTTATGACGAAGATGTCATGATGGAAATGCGGAAGGAAGTTTCAGATTCCTTCACGTGGACGGGCCCATGTCGGCATTTTTCTTTGTCGTGGAGCTCACAAAATAAATTAAAAAAATGAAGAAAGAAAATCTCTCTCTCTCTGTCTTGCCTTTCGTGACCTTCCTTCTTTCTTTCGATGAACAACGCAATCTACTTCGTTCATCTTCCTCTCCCGCTGATTCGACTGTGTATAAAATCCTCCGCCACATGCTCATGCGCCGCTAGGTAAGTCAAATCTCTGTCGCTGCTCGCGTGTCTATTTTCGGATCCCCCGATAATCGTATGTTGTTTTTGACGAGGGTTGACTCGATGAACGGAGTCAATTTAGGTTTTCGATAAGTCGTAGGTTTGATTCCCGATCGGCTGAAGGTTTGGTTTAAATGACCGTTCTTTTTTGAGCCTTTCGAGAAAATTCGTGGTTGGTATAGGTGTACAGTGTAGATCGTTGCAATTTGACTTCGTAATCATCGCGGGGTTTTCGTGTTTAGGTGGGTTTATGCGTGTATAGTGGTGGGTCGTGGCAAATCTCTTTGTGTAATTCGTTTCTGGGCTTATCAGTTCCCACCGTCTTTACGATGCAGTTTATCGATTTGGGTAGCTGCTAATTGAGTGGGAGATCGAAGAGTTGGTGCGTGCTAGCGCAGTTGTAGAGCTTGCTGTTTTTCTCGGTGTGGAGATCCGACACTGAGAGGATGTTCGGTGAAGGAGAGATCAGCGCAACATGTTCGTTGGCACTGGTATTTGGTAGGTGTTGTTGTGATTGGGTCCGGAGACAATTCGTGCTTTTCTCGTTCTAGCTAATAATGGTTCTTGATTTTATTTCTAACTAACTGAATTGAAAGGTTTGATTCTCCTTTTCTTTCGCAGGAAATCTTTCTCCACTTTATGTCATCATTCCTCTGGCACGCTCGATGTGGAAGCTTCGTGTTGATCATGTCGTCCTGCTCTAGTATTTAAATTTGAATTGCACTGTTTTCATGTAGTAATGGAAGCAAGGTGGAATAAAGATCTTGGGCATCGAGTAGCTGTTAAGTGCAAACCCCAAGGTGCAACACGTAAAGAGGGGCAGAGAGGTACCCTGTTTCCACAACAAGTTAGTTCGAACTCATTGGTTGGCAAGCTCCGTAAACGTAAAAGACTTGATGGATGCAAGACTGAGTGTAGTTGTTGGGCAAGGAACTCTGTTTCGAAGAATTACACACGTTTTATGAAGAGCAGCCTGCCACAAAGGGTTCTGTTCTTTCAAGACAATGAATGGAATGATTTTCCAACTTACATTGTTGAGTTGATCAGGGAAAGTTTTGAGTTGAAAAATGCAGCAATTGAAGTGAAGTCCAATGGTTGCCATTTTTTGTTGGATATCTTGTACATGAGCCAGTGGGATTTCGTAACAGGTTCACAAAGACATATTGCATGGATTGACGAAGCCGGTCGCCACTTCTTCCCTGAACCTTATGCAGGTGCTACTGGGATGCAAAAGTCCTGCCAATCTGAATTAGAGGCTGATGCTGGTTACTCTTTTGAGATACCAAATGGGATGCAAGAGATTAAGCTGCAGCTGGATATCGAAATAAATGGAGCCCATACATGTTATATGGAAGAAGGCGTTGAAGAGTCAAGTTCCCATGTCAAGAAGATTAAAATTAACCAAATTCCTGCTGATTGCAACGAGGATGCGGAGGACAATGTCGAACTTGATAAACCTTTGGATAAAAAATTGGAGGATATAGTTGGGGGTGGTCAACTAATGAATAAAGTAGCAGAAACTAAAATTGGACCCGTGCATCAGCACATAAATTCTGATACCGTTAGAGACATGTTTGTTATGGGAATGGGGTTCCTCATGCGCTCAGACATAATTGAAATTAACCATTGCTCTAGTCATTCAATGCAAGCTCGATTGGAACTCTTTGAAAAGCAAGTTGAGATCACAAGAAATCTTCGTGGGGATCCAAATGTTAAGTATGCTTGGCTTGCAGCTAATAAGGATGCTGTATCTAGTATTATGATGTATGGTCCCGGTGCAGGTGGATTTAAGAGAGTGTGTACATATGGCTCTGCAGTTCATCTCACATCTGTCGATAATACACATATTAGGTTTGCTTTTTTTCTTTCCAATATGGATGCTATTTTTGGTTATAATATGGATACTTTTATTATGTATAATTATATTGTTCGTTGCAATCTTCAACTGGATCATTTTGCAAGATTGTTGGCCTTGATTATGTAGGTGAAGCATGCAACTTGTCAGCATAATGCAGGCTGTAGTTTTAGTCTAACTCCTTCTCTGTGGTCAATTAGTTGATTTAGTTCAAATCACGTTTGCACTTTGTGCAAATGCGGTGATTGGAACTGTGCGGGTTTATCCCTTGGTGGACTAATCAGACACATAACTTGTAGGAAATGTCGGAGTCTAGGTGAATGTTGAATTACCATCATTTGGGATCCTCCGGGGAAAAATTTTGTTAGTTTATTTGCTTGGCGCTAGTTGAAATAAGATCTTTTCACTTTTTGAGTAGCAGCTTGTGAAGTTCATATACATGGTAGATAATCTCTTTCATATGGTACTCTGTAATTGCTGCTATTTTTTTTTAAGCCTCAGAGGGTGTTTAAGCTTATCTCATCTTTTGCAGTGCAAAGTTTTGTGATGATGATGAAAATGGGGTAAAACACATTGTGCTCTGTCGTGTCATATTGGGCAGTGTTGAGCTCGTCCATCCTGGATCCAGACAATTCTGTCCTAGCAGCAACAACTTTGACAGTGGAGTTGACGAGCTCCAAAATCCACAGTACTATATAGTTTGGAATATGAATATGAACACGCACATTTTTCCGGAATTTGTGATAAGTTTCAAGATTCAAGCTAGTGCTGGAGGTGATTTATCTGTGGAATTTTCTCATTTGAAGTATTGATAACTGACTTTTGTGTTGCTTTCTTAGCATCTCGGGTAATGTTTTTTCTTGTCCTTATTCATATTTTCATGCTCAAGAAATTTGTTCATGCAATGGGATTGTCTGTCAGTGGATTGCGAGACCTTTGTTAGATTTATATAGATATGTATATGGAGAGTAATATATGAGTGAACAAGCGGGTTTCTAGGGTAATATTATACCACTGAACTGATATTGATTCGACCAAAAAAAAAACTGATATTGAAATTTTTTTTATTCAAGTTATGGTGAACATTTTAGCAAGGGAATCTTACTTGTGCTGCAGGGCATCTAGCTGGAAAGAATTGCCGGAATGAGCTATCAGAAACAACAGTTAGTAAAGGGCCTGTTGATCAGGCTACATTACACCATTCACCTGTGGAGCCTGTAAGGCTTACTAGACTGTACTCTTGTATTGTTAAAGCTGTATTCTTAAGGTCATTTTTCCCTCTGGACCTTCTAGTCAGTGAGTGCAACTTAATTGATTTTGTTGTCTTTACATCTGGTAGTTTCTTAGAGGTGGTGGGATAGGTTAATTAGTCAGTCAGTTGCAAGATAACCTGTAGTCAGGATTGGCAGATCTCAAATATTGATAGCTGTTGACTTGCTTCCATGTCAGGTTCTAATTCTTGAGGACCCAGAGATTATTCTCATATTTTAGCTTACCATCTGTTTTGAGAGAGTGAGAGTGAGATCTTTTTGTTGTAACCTTTAGAGTAGTATGTATGAGTAAGTCTTTAGTCACCATGGGCTATGTAGGAAGTTCTTTGTACACGAGACTTTAGTGCCTTCTCCAATGCCTGTTTGATGGTTTCATAATTTTCTGAAAAGCCAGAGAGTGAATGCTTAGTCATGTCTGGATTCTTTCATTAGTGAGGATCTTTATGCAGCCTTGGTTGGTTTGAGAGCGAACTGTTGGCCAAGTGATTTTCTTTTCCATTGCTCGGAGGATTCAAGAGCCGTAGTTTCTTATATGTTGGCTTCTACTATGATTTTCAATGGAAATGGCCTTTATTGTGTCTGTTATTTCAGAATTTTGATGTTAGTTTGATTGCATCTGAAAGGGTGCTACTTTTGGAAGTTTTGTTGTTTTTCCCTGAATGGCTACCAATGCTTTTTGTAATCTTTTATTATTTGTCATGTCTACCTCCTACTTCGTATGAACTTCGAGAAGAGACTTCAGGGAAAAGATGATACCTTGGGTTCAAGCTCTGCAAAGACTCCCAAATCTCCATGGATGCCGTTTCCTTTATTGTTTGATGCCATCTCAAAAGAAGTTGCTGCCAAGGATATGAACACAATCAAGGCTAATTATGAACTTTTCAGGGTGCGTCGTCTTTGATTAATCACTCTTACAATCATCTGTTTACTATAACTCTTTCGTCAAAGTCTAATCTTCCTCCTCAATATTTATCAGACCAAGAGGATCTCTCGAATTGACTTCATCAAGAGGTTGAGATCAATAGTCGGTGATGAATTGTTGAGGTCCAGCATAATGAGTCTTCAGGGCAAGGTATTAATATTGTTGTCAAACTTGCAATTCATTATTTCTAGGCAGTTAAGTTTTTGCATGTTGACTATAACTTAGTTATCTACTCTGGATTCTAATGGTTTTGCTCCAGTGATTAGTAAGAAATCAGATGGTAAATGGCCTGACTAGTGCTCGTCTGAGCGTACAGGATTGTTGTATCAATATTTATTCCTGGAAGAGGTCGATTTCTATCTTCTGGAGTAGGTGAAAGTGTGCGATATAAGACTGGCAAAGAATTGTGAAAATCAAGATGGGCAGAACGATATGCAAACTGAAAATTTTCTTTTTGCACCATCGATGCTGGCTATTCCTCTCAAAAGAACAGACATAGGGTCTTTGTGACGATATATCCAGATTTAAGATGGAGGGATAGTTTATCCTGCCGTCAATATATTCTCTGATATTCTTGTGAAAGCGCTTAACATTTGTTACTGCATTTTGCAGCCGACTCTTGGATCTAGTCACTCAAAGGTGCCTAAGCTGGAGCAAGAGGTTTGAATCTTCTTATTTGATTATGCAATGCTGTTGCCCTTAGTGTCGTGGGGATTGCCACTGCATTTAGATCTTGGCTTCTTTTTCCGGGTTGTTTGAAGGTATCTCTTTTTGGATCCTTATGTATATATTCGTAATTCTATGGAATTCTTGCTGGTTGCTGCTCAGCCTAGTAAAGAACTCCACTGCTGTTAGTGATTTTTCATGTTGGAAAAGAAACAATCGGCATATTATTTACCTGATATTTTCTCCGTGGGGTCAATGACATTTTGTAAGAAGGTAACTTTCAACATTGTTCTCCAAGTCCATAATTACAATTATTTCTCCATGCAATAAAAAATTTCTACCCTATAAAGTGACGACTTTCCAATCTTGCATTAGGTTGGTAATGGATCATATTCAATAAGTAATGAGAAGTATCGCTTAATTTTTGTAAAAATGGGGCTAATTTCGTTCACCTCCCTTTTTCGTTGCTAAAGACACCCCTATTCTTGTTTACTGACCAAAATGCCCTTCATCTGTAAATTCAGTCAATCGTCAACCGTCTACCTTTTCTTTTCTCCGTCGTCTCCTCTCTGAATCACTGTAACTGCACTTTTCCGTTCGATTAGTTTTCAAGAAATTTTCCAATTTTTGGATTGATTGCTTACAGCAACACTCAACAGTCAGAGAATTTCCTCGTGTCATGCATTCAGTGAAGATTTCAATGAGGGATTTTATTCGATTCCACTTTGAGTTCATCGATATTTCCTAATCTTCGGCAATGCCGGGCACTTGTTGGTGCTTTGCATTTGATTTGCTAATTCTGAAGAATGTCTTGTGATGGTTCTGATGATCAAATTGAGAGAACCTAAAAAAAGTTTACAGAAGGGAAAAAGAAAAGCAAAAAACTACTCATGGTGGTGGAGGTCATCATGTTTGTTGGCCGTGATTGTATAATGTTGCTGGCAAGTTGACTCCAAGGTCGGAATGCACACTCTTAAAGCTTTGGAGAGAAATTTCTCGAGCAGGAGAAATGCTTGACAAACATTTTTTTCTGTTTTTTCTGTTGTTACGGAGCATCTCAAAATCAATCATCAAAAAAGTCATAAACGTATTGTACGGATGCTAATTCAATTTTAAACATTTTAATTTAGTTAATTTAGTCCAAAGTAATTTGACAATTGCCAATTTTGGCTGGAAATGGCTGATGTAAACGCCGGCTGTTTTATGTATCACGATCGGTGCTGATATTGATAATGTTTGCAAATTTTTTTGAAATTACATATTTTTTTATATTTCTTTTTCTTTTTTTCCGTTCTTCCTCTGCTAGTCATTAGGCCTCAACGGTGGCTGGCGACGGTCGAGCCTCACTGAATCTGGCAAGGGTGAGCCTCACTTGAGACCCGGCGGCTTGGTGAGGTTAGCTCATTGGGATATGGCGAGGTTGGCCCTCGCTTGTGGCCAATCACCAGCCATCCTTGAGGCTTGGCGACCGACGGAGGAAGAAGGAAAAGGAAAAAGAAAAGAAAATAAAAATAAAAAAATTGAAAATTGCAAAAATTGTTCATATCGGTTCCAACCGGTGTCCACGTTAGCAATTTTGAATTAAAATTGGTAGTGTCAAAAGGCTTATGACTTAATTGACCAAATTAAAATATTAGGATTGAATTGGTATATGTACAATATGGGGAAAATTATCAAAAAAGTCCTAAACTTATTGTACTTTTGCCAATTCAATCTTAAACCTTTTAATTTGTCAATTCAGTCCTAAACCTTTTCACTTCTTGCCAATTGAGTCCATTTGGTCGGCCGGCGTTGACGTGGCCGCCGGCCGTCCGGACAACACTGATGTGGTCGCTGGCCGTCCGACCAACTCTGATATGGCAATTTTTAAATATTTTTTTTCGAATTGTTTATTTTTTTTCTTTTTTTTTCTGCATTTTCTCTCTGGCCGGTCCAGCGACCGGTCAGAGACGCGGGTCGGCGAGGTCGACCTCGCTGGCCTTTGGCGAAGCTTGCCCTCTCCGGCCACTAGCGAGGGCGAGCCTCGCCCGCCGTTGCAAGGCCGGCAGGAGCAAGCTTCGCTAGAGGCTGGCGAGGTCGACCTCGCCGGCTAGAGGGAAAAAGCAGAAAAAAATTAAAAAATTCGAAAAAAATATTTAAAAATTGCCACGTTAGCGTTGGTCGGACGGCTGGTGGCCACGTCAGTGTTGGTCAGACGGCCAGTAGCCACGTCAGTGTTGGTCAGATGGCCGGTGGCCGCGTCAGCGCCGGCCGGTCAAATGGACTCAATCGGTAATAAGTGAAAATGTTTAAGACTGAATTGGCAAGAAGTGAAAAGGTTTAGGACTGAATTGGCAAACTTAAAAGGTTTAGGACCGAATTGGCAAAAGTGCAATAGGTTTATGACTTTTTTGACAATTTTCCCGTACAATAAGTTAAGGACTTTTTTGATAATTTTTCTCTCTATCGAATTTGAGCTGCCCATTATGACCAAAAAAAAGAATTGAGCTGCTCTTGAACCGGGTCATGTGGTCCACGTGTTTGGATTTGGTAGAGGGAGTTTATTTCTTGGGTCTGGTTCTATCCTATTTCTATTTTTATTTTATAAGCCATTGTGTGTGTTATGTGCTGTGCTCACATTTCGAAACTCTGCTTCCTTACTCACGCGGCCTCCACCCCAGCCCCCTAAAAGGTGGGGAATTGAACTTGGTAGAGGGAGTCAGCATCGTGAGGGTTTGCAAGTGAGGCTGTCTGTGGTCGGGGCGGCGATGCCATGTTGCTCTAAGCGCAACGTCAACGTCGTGAAGCTACAATTTCTTTGTATTGTACCAAAAATCTCTTTCCACTAGTTAATAATTTAGTTAAGTCGACGCAAGGTCTCCGTCTTCGTCTTCCGGAGAGGGGAGCCTCGACTCATAAGTAAAGAAGTCCTCCAAGGCGAAACCCCCAAAGCCACCAAAGCCGCTATAATTAACCCAAAAACCTCTCACCGTAAGCATCAAGCCGTAGAGCACTACACTTTTGACACTAGAGAGTACCTCATAGCTTATCATATCCGTAGGCATATTGATATTGATCAGAATCAATGTGGGCGGGAGCAAGAGCAAAGATAAGAGAGGAAAAGGGTGAGACCAAGGAGTCAAGTGGCACTGCCATGGCCGAGGAAGCGATCGCCGGTTTGGCGATCTGAGCTGTGCGTGCTGGCGTGGCCAGTCTGATGGGTGACTCGTTCAAGTCCAGTGGAAGGAAGACCATAAAAGCTCCCAGGAGGGGCAAGCGCATCTTCCGGGACGAGTTCGCCAGGGACCCTGCTGCCTACTTTCGCGACCTGCGGAAGTAGTTGCTACTTGCTAGCCACCAAGTAAAAGGAGAAATTTGTGTTGTTGCTTGCGGTCTAATGTCTCTCTTTTGGTTTAGCATGGCGTCTTTACCTTTACGGTCCGTGTATTTATATGGTACATTTTGTACTCTATTCTCGTGCTTAATGCTGGTATGTTTACATAGTAGTTTTTCATTGTAGACAGTAGTCATCGGCTGCACCATGTACCTCAACCCACAGGCTGTATCGCTTTTCCTCGACGACATTGACCATGACTTGCAAAGACCTGCAAAGTGTGCCTTTGGAGGTACAGCCATTTGCCATCCCCCAATACTGCTGCTTGCATTTGACCAGTGCTTTGAAGCGTGGAAGGTGGTCAGTCGAAAAATTCCATTGCCAGTTCTACATGGTCCTGGTGATTTGGCTGAACAACCATTGCAGGAGTTGGAGATGGTGACTGGCATGGACCCATTGACTAGACAAAGTACCTATATATATTCACTCATAACGTAGTTTGTAAGCATAGATGGAATGGACCCAATGACCTACTCACGATCACGGCAAACAAGAGATAAAAGCAAGAACAAAAACAAGAGAGGGGAAAGAGAGAAAGAAGCCTCAGTAAAATGAATTGGTTATTTATATATCACTAAAATCGAGAAGAATTGGAGGATGACATTTCTACTTGCCCTTGGTCTCCATCTATCTTATTCTCTTATGTGCTGGCAACTTGAATTTTCTCACAACGTATCCGGAGACGTTATAGAATCATAAGCAGTTGATGGATCCCACCCTGGGGGCTTGATGTTTGGCCAATCTCCACGGCATCCCAACCTTATGTACAGGCTCTTCTTATCTGCAAGGACGAGACAGAACCGATGAGATTTACGGTTCAATCAGAGCTTTTTACTGCACAGAGAACAAATTCCAAGGTTGTTTTCATTACAGCATCAAGTACAAAGCGGCACTAGCCATTATTGTTTAGGAATCTTATAGACACGCTGGTTTCATAATTTCGTTAAAATGAATTGAGGTGGCATTTTAATCTGATCTTTGTGGCTCAACCCTCCAAGGTCTGTTTCAGCATCAGCTTCCTCTGGCATTACGATAGGTTCCCCTATTTCATAGCATTTTCAATACACAGGTCATGTGTAGTTTGACGAACTTTTACCTGGGAGCTTCCTATCTGATAAAACTAATCGTTTGAGTGCACTCAGAGATGCTTGAGCCACGGTTTTGGAGTAATCGGCATCCCAACCTTGGACCTTGACAACAACATCTGCATTTGCATAACCTAGACTCCCATCTTCAATGTGTCTTCTGGCCTCTTTCTGAGCCGAGTCTTCGTCTGCAAAAAAAATTACAACTTACTTCAGATGAAATCATCACAAGGGTCCGTAATACTGCAACTAAATGGAAAGGTGGCCATCATTTAGCCTCCAACCCTGTTTCAGGTTCAGTCAAACTTCCAGCAGAATTGAAATGATTTTGCATGACATCATTTGAACCATTTGGAAAATGCACAATAACAACCTCCTTTTCCACTTTGAACTTCAGCAAGGATAGATATTATATCAGTTGGCGAACCAAGTAATTTCAGCAGCATCGAAGGTCCTTACAAGCCACTAAATTTGATTATCATTCTGTCTCTACCACTCAAAGATCATCAGGAAAACTGATTCAATGGCAAAATGCATGGGGGAGGCACGCATCAGTAGACTACCTGTTGCTTCAGTTGTAGACAACCATACAGTAAATCCTGCGTAAAGGTGCTGCCATTTATCAGCTCTTCGAGCAGCACCCTGCTGCCCTCCTAAAGTTGCGACAACAGCCCGGACGTGACTTTGCAAAACAAATCAAAGAGAGAAAAGAGAAAAGAATGAGTCATTTGTGAAGGCAAGAGTTTCAAACAACTGCATCACATAATGCGTATACCTACTGAGGCTTTCTAATAAGACACCCTCTGCTTCAGCAATGGCATCATATCCTTCAGCAAGCGCCCCTGGAGATGATTAGACTCATTAATGCACTGCAAGATGGGCACTGCAGGTCATTTCAAGATTGCCAAAGCGAAAGTTGCTATATCTACTTATACATGTTTTTTTCAAATATGAGAATTTTCTAATCCATTTTCCTTTGTAGTTTCTTCTAATTTTATTTCAGAATATGTACAGAGATACAAATAACATTCCGAATGCCATCTTCAGCGTGGATTGGCAGTATGCTGAACTCAACACTATCAATTGCTGCTTTAAAACATCACCAGATTATGTTAATAAGTAAATTGCTCATATGTTGCTGATGTGTATGGTTTTAGCAACCATGGTACTTTCTTTGCAATGACCTGTAGTAATGAGATGAATCTACAAATTTTAACTATGGGTTTTTCAGTAGTCCTGTGCCCATTACTCTATCTGCCTGGAAATTTCCTACGTTGGTAATGACAGCTATTAAGTTACTGCACATATCAGCACATACCAATAGAATGACTATCACGAGATACTGTTTGATATTCTTTAGCATGGGACTATAGATGTGCCCTCTAACCAAAATGTGTGGTCCAGGACCAGATTTACGGCCCAGGATTGAAGGCATTTTATTAGCCTCTGTTTACAGCAGAGGTCTACTCACATGAATCGATTGTTTGCTTAGCAAATGTTTCGAGCAACTCCTTTGTCTCAAGAGGCGTGTACCTGCAGATCATATATTTGAGCTTTAGCAAGCAGCAAATCAGTCTAAAAACAAACAAAATATTATGACATTGAAAAGGCACTAGAAGTGATCGATCCTAAAGCTCATAACTGAATAATCGATTCCAAAGCTCTTAACACGTGACTCTTGTTCTAATCTTTCTCATTTCAGTCTCATTGGGATCTTGTGGGATTTCTTTCTTTCTTTTGGGTCGAGGTTTGATTGTAATGGTGAAATCAGAAAGGTGGAAATTTGGCAGATACTTTTCCAGAACCCAAGAAAGGATGAAACAATGTAATATTACCCAAGACCAACTGCAAGTTCTTTTGCCACTTTCTGGTTGATCTCCGTCGAGTCCCCAACAATATAAATGGATGTTCCTCTAAGTAGTTGCATCGACCCTGCAGTCAGCGACTCCCAAGACTCCACAATGTCAGGCCATTTCAATTCAGGATCCTGCTTCTTCATATTAATAACAAGCTGATCGTCATCTAAATACCTGCCCAAAACAAGAGTCCTCACATGAGCGCCCGGAAAATCTAGGCTATTATCATCAAGTACATACACACAGAGGACAACCAACCATATCGTTTCAGCCGACTTTATCCTATCAAAGAGAGAATCTGTTTCCATTAGCGTCGTGAGGGAACCAGAATGCTTAAGTTTGATCGTCAAGGAGGTGTCGTTTGCGTCCACGTGAATATCTCTGGGACCTGAAATGTCGACGCCGCCGAGCTGGAGTCGCAATTCCATATCGGAAGAACCATCTGAAAACTGCATTCGCTTCACCGGTCAGTTTTTCAGGAAATGCCTCTGATTATCATGCGATTACAGACATAATAACACTCCGATGGCACAGGTCGAGTGGAATTTGGAGAGTTCAGTGACAGTGTAAAAGCTCATTCCCATCTCTATGGTTACAAGCAGGATTCATCAGGGGAAGATCATCCTAAGCAAATTCACCAAAACAGAGACTTTACATCATATGTCCCTTAAGATAAAAACTACATCAACTGCGAAATTTCACATTTTGATGCTCGGGGTCGAGAGGAAATCCTATAGTCCCTTGTGCTACATTCGTTCTTCGGCATCGATGTACCGATGCGACACCGTCGCGAGTTCTAGACATATGCAAAATCTAATCTTTAACACAAGGCTACATTTCCTCCAACATCATACATAGACTCCGTGAGTTTCCGAGAAAATCTGCAACGATAATAGAAGCATTTCCTTGTCCCCTTCCTTTTCGACGAATCAGGAAACCAGAAACACACGACAACATCAAATTTCTGCTAAGACCAACACCGCGGCTCGATCCGCTTCAGCATGAAACATCAAACTACCACGAATTCCACGAAGCCGATCAGCTTCCGTTCCGCGGATTCCCGTCCGCAAAAAATCGAGAAACTCAAGGCTCACCTCGTAGCTGATCGGAGTGGCCGAAGAGAGGCTGCCGCCGCTGCCGCACGAGACGCGGCCCCGCGTCCTGAGCGCCGCCGCATCGCGCGATGCGAACCGACGGGCAGGGAGAGCAGAGCGATGAGAGGAAGACAACTTGAAGAAGCAAGGAGCAGGAGCGGCCGTAGCCATTTTCCCTCCGTCGAGCTCGATGCCAAGAAGCACAATCGGAGAAGCGGATAAGACGAGCTGGTTTTTCCTTCTCTTTTTACCCTTAATCATTTCGTACCAGTTATATGGGCCTGGGCCCAAAGAAAAGGCCCATTAAAATCCATATCCGAAAGCCGAACAAGCCTATTGGGATTACTCACTTGCCACATTACAACCGCCCTACATCAAGACATGTTCATAAGCCGCGCTTCTGATTAAGATCAATTAGTTTTGGCCCATATCGATTTAGGGGTTTAATTTTGTGGGATGGAAGTAATTGCCTTTCGGTTCCCCCCGAACGATTGTAGTACGATCGCGATAGTGTCTGCGAACATTTCATACGAGTTTGGAGGTCCGTCTGTCGGCGTCGCCTGATTCGGTCCGAGTTTCTTTCACGCGGGCGCGACGAAAATGTTTGAACTTGCTTATTAGGTTATTGTGACCGCGAGAGGCTTTAATTTTGGAACATGTAATTGAAAGGGTCCTTTTCCTACTCTCGACCTAACTAAAAATCCCATAAATCACATGGTTTTGACATGGGTAACTCGTCTTTGACTTCATTCATAGCCATAAAGTCCAAGAGAATCAGGAACGTGATCGACCGTGACCGTTCAATATGGAATGGACCAAGTCAATCCCGAATAGTTTATCTGTACTCCAGATTTTGGTTTCGAGAAGACGAAAAATAGGGCCCACTCAACCCATGGGCTAGCTAGCCAACTCGATGGACAGCCAATTTGGGTGTTCATGTCAGCATTAGGCAGGACCACTTCTAGTGTATCTAGCCTCGGCATGGCAGACATGGCGACCATGCATCAGTTGCGCAAACTCCAACTTACTAATCTCTGTTTTGGGGGGTCCATCGCCGGCGGAAAAAAGAAAAAAAAGGAAAGAAAAAACTCCCACAGACGGTATAAAAGACTCGATATGTCGGTATCCAACAGAGACGCGGTTGTATCGGTGCTGCGTCGCTCGCGAAAACCGCCTTGCCCCGTGTAAGCTCAAAAGATGGTCCAGATTGTCCGATGCCCGCTTAACATGTGAGATCGTTTTCAAATTTCGTTCTCTCTTTTCATTTCATCTTTGGACCTTCCTGCGGACCCCCCCGCTACGATCCATGAATCAACTGTTCTCGTTTCAACACATTGTCACGCATAAGAGAGAGAGAGAGAGAGAGGGAGGGAGGGAGGGGTCACGTCAATGCGTTCAAAAAAGTGAGTAATAATGAATGAATGAATGATTCAATCGAGGGCTTTTCGGATACAAGATAAAAAGCAAGAACTTCTGAGGGGAATATCAGAGACCCCCCCCCCCCCCCCTCGCTCGTAGGACGCAAACTCCATCTCGTGGAAAAACCACCAAAAGAATATATCCGTCACCAAAGAAATCGTCACACGAAATCCCTCCTTTAGAAGTCGATAAAACGCTCCAACTTTTCCTCGCAATTATCAAGCGTGCCGCAAGTAACTTAGCACGCCCACGGCCATGAAAAAGGGACACTGAAAAACAGAGGAAGAAAATGAATATCGAATTCTTTTTCGACGTTTTCCAACATAACATGGTACCCATGCTTCGGATCCAGAGCCGTAAACTTATGCAAATAGTACCCATGTTTATTCATTGATCAATAACTCGACATGGGGGCTAAATCTTTGTTTTTACCGGCTTTTCTCGGAACAAAAACAAAAAGAAAGGACCACCCCCCCCTCCCCACAATGGTGGCCAAATCTCATTTGATTCCACAAAAGGCGATGGACGCTCAGGGCGCGTTTGGCAACCGGCCAAACAGTAACTATTTCTATTCTTTCGTTCCTAGAGTCAGTTTTGGAACAGAAATTAGTTGGTAAATTTTTTGTTCCCGGGCACAAAATTATTCCCAGAATCAGTTATGGAACAAAATCAAGAAACAAGGGAACAATAATCAGAAATGGAAAAGAAATTTTTTTTCTTCTTCTTCTTCCTAGCCTATGGCCGGTTGTCGGCCGCCGCCGGTCCTGACGACCGACCACAGGCTAGGGCCGGCAAGGGAGTCGTGGCCCTTGTAGGATCTGGCATGGGCGACCCTCGTTGTCGCCCTTGCCGGATCTAGCGAGGCCTCACCCAGGCCGCCGAGCGCAACCCTTGCCCAGGTCGCTAGCCACCCTCGCCGGCCCTGGCCTGTGGCTGGTCGCCGACACCAGCGACCTGGCCATGGCCAAGGAAGGGGAAGAAGAAGAAAAAAAACAGTAAAATAAAAAGAAAAAAAATTAAAAAATTTCTAAATATTATTATTAAAAAGAATTTTATGTAATTACCAAACATATTTATGTTCTTTTTCTATTCCAAACACTTTCAAATACTTAAAAATTGTTCCCGAGCAAGGAATTAAAAAGACTCATTTCTGAACGAAAATTATTTTCGGGAATATAATGGCTGTCAAACGCACCTTTATAGAAACAATCGATGAGGTAATACATCATGTCGGATCTGCCATGACCAAACAGGAAATTAAAAAAAAAAACTTATATATATTTGAAAAAAAAAAAAGAAGAACAGAGAAAAAGACAGAAAACACAAAAAACAAAAAAAGGGATGAACAGTCCTCCTTGAATGCCGGTCAGACAAAGACAGGAGAGAGGAGGAGTGGTCGCTTTCGCCCTCATCCCCCCCCCCCCCCCCCTCCCACGCACATGAAAAGACAGGAGCTGCTACAGAGCGCCTCCTCCTACTGTTACTGCTTCTGCTCCCCTTCGCTTCCGCTGCTGCTACGGTGACAGCCCTCACCCGCCACACCCCGCCAGCGAGGGGTCAATCATGATGCAATGGATTGCGAAATGATTTCCCCCCTCCCCCTCGTAACCCCCGCCTCCTCCTCCTCCTCCCCCCCGCGCGCCCCGATCGGACGGCGACACGTGTCCCCCCGTGTCGTTGACCGTAACCCTAACCGCGCCCCCCGGGCCCCGCGGCCGTCGACCCGTCCACGTCCCTCGGCACGTGTGGACGGGAATTTCTTCCTCTTTTTTTTCCGAGGGCGAAAAAGCGAAAAATTAAAAAAAAAAAATGTCCACGTCCCACTTTTTGTTATTTTTTCGGTTTTTTCGAATTAAAGAAATATTCAATTTTATGCTGTTTGTTCCATCAGGATATTCCCCCCGGAGCTGAATAAAGAATGATCCTCTTGCCTCCCGCGAGAATTTCGCCTTATACTGCGTCGTAAGACTAGGGTTCCCTCTAATTTTCTTTTTTTTCCATTTTCTTTTTTTTTTGTCGTTTTGTAGCTTGTGTCTCTGCAAAAAGAATGCATAGATATACTTTTTCCTTTTTAAATTTTTAGGACCAGGGAAAAAAAAAAGAAAAAGGAAAGGGTTTTTTTTTCGACAGTATATTCTAAAAGAGATTCAGCAGCTTATGCGATTGTTTGTGCCTTTATTTATTTATTTTTAAAATCTCGGGCAATAAAAAGAGTTGGATATTTTTTTTTACCATTATATAAAGCATTCCTTATTTTTGCTCCGTGGGCGATTTTAATCGATGAGAAATGATTATGTAGATAACCTTTTCTTGCGCACTGATACGCGTCGTTTTGTTAGAGGACGGAGTTAATTTGTCAAAAAAGTCTAGGACCATTAAGCGAATGATTGTGTTAACGAGTGCTTCAAGGGAGACTTGTCGGACACCTTAATGATCAAAGTTTGGAATTTTCAATGCACCGTCTTTCTCGTGTTATGGATAGTCATTGTACTAAAACTGAAAACATTTCTTTATCGATTATGGCTATAAGTGCTTCGAGAGCACTCTTTGCAAATTCCATAGAGATCGAGGGCTAAATAGATGTAAAGTTCACTATTAATTACTCTAGATATTGCTAAAAAGATGTAATTTCAAGATTTATTTCAATATATTTTCTCACATTTCAAATTATCTTCTCTTAAATTTTTCATTAATATATTTTCCCATTTTCGTAGAGTTAATTTGACTGCTTATTACTCTAGACACTATTTTTAAGAGATGTCAGGGTGCGTTTGTTTGAGGGAAAGTATTTTTCGGGAATTCGTTTTTCGGACTTGTACCAGTTTGGTTCGCTGAAAATGATAAGTCAATCGAACACACCTTTCAGTCAAGGAAAATATTTATGTATAAAATTAGGAAATTGAATTTCCTAATCTAAGAAGGTGAAAACACTTTCCAGAATTGTTTATCTTGAATTTGTTACTATTTTATTTTTCTTTTTTCTTGTCTTTCTTTTTTTTCCTTTCTTTTTTTTTTCTTTTTCCCTTTTCTTTTTCCTCCCTCCGTCGGTCGCTGGTCTCGGCAACAATTGGCGAAACAAACACATTTTGAAATTATTTTCCAAATAAGATCCAAACACCAGAAAAAAATTTTCGATCACGTATCACCAAACAAAGAAAAACTAACCATTTTCCTAGAAAATGATTTCCTGAAAAACATTGTCCAAAAAACATTACGTTTTTCCGTAAAACAAACGCACTCTTAATATGTATTATAATACTCATAAAAGAAAGGACTTTACTCTATTTACCCTTCATGTTAAATGTACTCATTGTGCAAAAGTGAACCTCACAATGCATAGATAAGTTCATAAATCAAAATAAGTATTGTGATGGGCTGCCATTGAGAATTTTAAGAAACGAGTCGTATTCCATACTCAATAAGATTTATCCACATCGCTTGATTTCTCATTTTTGTATATCAGTCTCGTTGCATGTAGCACCATACTAAAACCTAATTTTGATTCCATATCCATCAAATTAAATTTACAACGGGACACAGGAGTACGAAAAGATGCAATAGGCAAGTGATTACGGCTTTCGGCTCGTTCCAAGGGGCCCACGTGTCCGAAGCCATTTGCAGCATTATTTTCTCGTGGCCGAACTAATCCTTGCTAGGAACAGGTTCGTAACGTCGCACATTGGTGAAACTACATTGACATGCTCGTCTCTGGCTTCCAAAAGGCGCCCTAAGAGCAGGAGGCGTACGTCCGCAGGTCAAGTAGCCACGAACTCTTGCGATAATACTCCGAGGTGGTCGCAATGCCGGGCGTCACTTCCCGCTTTTTTTTAAATCACATTTTTTTTCCCAAAAAAAAAAATTTTAAAGAAAGAGGAGTTAAAAAGAAAGGTGGAGAAAAAACAAAGCATCTGTACATGTAGTACTAAAGGCTGCTCAGGCAGGATTATATCAGCTCTTTTTCTTTCCTAATTTTTTTCCCCCTGGGGTGCATGGACTTTCATGCATTCGAGTCACTTTAGCCGGGCCCCACGCAGCAAACATCTTTTTTTTTTTGTTTAAACGAAAGGAAACAAAAGATCAAAAAAAAAAAAAAGAAGAACGAAGAAGAAAAGAGAAGATGACGAGCGATACGCGGGTGAAAAACGAAGGGCTGTGTCAGGGGCCGCACAGCGTCACCTCAACCGTCGCTTTCGCGTACCCCCTCTTCCCTCCCCCCTCTGACGGGGGCAGATCCGACGGCTGGCAGACCCCTGCGGGCGCCTGACCACCCCCCACCCGCGGGATGGTCGACACGTGTACCCGGCGGGGAGGTGCAATGATGGAGTAATGATGGTTGAATAATTGGACATTCTGACCAGATTGGCAGCAAATACACTGGTGCAGCAGCTGCTGCACCACCACCACCACCACCGATGCCTGATGGGAAATAAAAAAAACCTGACCTCCCTCTGTACGGATCTCTTCCCTATATGGGGAGCGGGAGGTTTCAGGCTTCAGCAGCTCCGCCCTTCAATGGAAGAAGAAGAAGAAGAAGAAGAAAAATCGAACATATTACAGTTAAATCAACCAAACTAGCACGTATTATATGGTGTGCGTAAGGGCGTGCATTGGTACCGGTCTAACTTGAGAATTGGACCGGATCGGACCGAACCGAACGGTTCTAAGTGATTCTCACGGTGGGATCGGAAATAACTAGTTCGGTTCTTGGTTTCTGAGAAGAATCGGCCTGAAGTATATTATTTGTTTCGCTTTTTTAATAAGCAAGGGTAAGAAGTACATATTATTCGTGGGAGTAATCTCTTCTTTTGCTAGTAACTTCCCTTTGGTTGGTGACTTCATCTTATACTAAAGTAACCGTCGGTATTTATTTGGGAGCTTTTGAAAAAGAAAATAAACCATTTTAGAAAAATAACACCTTTGGTTCCCAAGACAACCTGGAAACCAGAGTGGGACTGGCTGGTTTTGTTGTAGTGTAGACAAGATCGGTTTCTGGTTCCACGGATTCCGGGGTGGGTCGTGCAAGGTGGGACTCGACACATCGTGAAATCAATTACCTCTAGTTGTGCGGGTTGCCAGTTAAATGTCTTGTTCATATATTAAATTTTCCGAATCAACGTATCGATGGCATCATTAAAGATTGAAACTTCTTTTGGTTTCAATAGGTCGGCAACACATGGTGAGTTGATTCTCTGCGTCTCTCTCATTCCATCCTTTGTCTGTTGTCTTTACTCATCACTCCTTCCAAAGCGAGACAAAGGACCGTCCTTTCTCAGCAAGGACTTAATGTGTTCTCTGTGCTTTGAACTGACTAACTTTCAGGAATAGTGCATGCAAATTCACTGTATTCCTCCAGATCCTCTAGTCCTAGTTTTAACGTGTTACTCACCTATGTGAGCTCGAGCTTTCCTGGCTAGCTTGAATCACAGTAAAGATAAAGCGAAGAGCAAGTGCAGAAAGAACCGATTCGTGTAACGATGTCATAAACTTGTAGCGGCTCTTCAATCAAAACAGAAGAGATTCGAGTACCCGCGGAGAGTCTGGCGGTGCACGACCTACATTTCACTGTGCTAGACGGCTGTGATCGCGACCGTTCGCAACCATACATCCGGCTCTTGTGCTATATATCATGCATTGTATGTTGACAGCAATGTTGGGGAGTGACTTCATTCAAGATTTGGGCATGTCATGCTTTGTGGATGGTCTGTATGAATGGTCAAAGTAGATGGCCCGGTATCTACTGTGTCTGTAGCACCTGACGGGGGATCTATGTGTGGGTGACACCATTAAATTCTTTTGTAATTGAAGCAGGTGAGACTTCAAATCATCTTTTGTACACAGCATTATTACGTCTTGTCCTTCACACAGTCCAAGCGGAATGGAATATCCACATAATGCTTGGAATAGACACATTACCTTAAAGAATTTGGTAGATCACGGTCGAAAGTGAAAAAAAAGTTTCCGCCTAGATCCGGCTCATGTGGATCGGGCAGGTGAACCGCCGGATCTGATGGCTCGAGACTGTATGGAGATTCCCACGGGGGGACACGTGGCGCATTTCGACACCATAGCAAGAAAAGAAATGTGGAGAGGAATCTCGATTTCATATGACGGGAACGTGATTATCTTGATACCAAAATGACTTTACTTGTACTGAGGTGCTTTTTGTGGAAAAAAAATCAAAGCTCTATGATGATAGACAAAATTTTATAGTATTAATGCCATGAAATGGACTGATTTATTATTGATAAGAAAGCGATGACATGACGCTATCTCTTGCCTTTACACGGTAAATAAAGTATTTCGTGTGCTTGGAGGGGCCCTTATGCTATTCCAAATGTTCTTTTTTTTTTCCTCCTAATTATGTTCTGTAGTTTTAAATTCTGCTTTTGGAGAACTATCCTTTTCCTTCTATTCCAACTCTTTGGGAAAATAGCCAAATGCACTAATAAGGGTGTTCCAAGCATGATAATCTTTGAGCCATTGTGAGAGCAACAACATGATGTGTATCAAATTCTTGAAGAAATGGACTCCAGAACAATTTATAATTATTTACTATTTATTTTTATAGTCTAGGACACGTTATTAATTTCACAGCAGATTAAGAACCGTCACTTAATCATTTCTCCACTACAAGTAATTGCCATTCACGGATCAAATGTATAGGTAAAATATCAGGAAAACCAAATGCATAGTTTTTAAGGTCTATATCAACAACGGATTTTTCAGGCTGTGTCGACCATTTTCAATCCGACCTTGGAATACCGAACATTGAAGACTTGTGTCATCAAATAATTGACCATTAGTACATATATGGGGCTCTGATTTTTACATAGAATTGGTCAAGTTTAGTAATAAGCCTGTTTAAGATGAAAAATCCGCTTTCTGATCCATTTCAAGAAGCATATAACATGGCTGAAGAAGAGTGGCTCGAGGTTTGAGCGGCCAGATTTCATCCACGATATCCGTCTCACTTTTTTCTCACCGAAAATCTTAAACTTTTGATTTATTTAATGAAAGAAATCTTACAGGGAGAGAGACATTGAAAGTTGGAGTGGCGTCAATCATGACTGCAATTATTGCTGAAAAGCTACCATGCAGAACAGAGCCCTCCTCAAACGTGGCGGTGGCACCACCATCGTCAGATTAGCATTAGCAACTGGCCTTGTGCCCTAGATGTTGGAACTACTTAGAAGGTTTTTAGGTTCATCTATTACGCGAAAAATGAATAAAAATAATTATTTGTGTCTTTTGAAATAATTAATCAATAAAAAATATTTAAAAAAATATCATAAAAAATCCTAAATTATGCCACTTGTGATAAATTTACCCTGAACTTTTTTTTTGTGACACGAAAAATTCAAAATTATGCCACTTGTGACACATTTACCCCACAATATTTTGACCAAAGGGCATTTTCGTCTTTTTCTTTTTTCTGTTCTTCTCTCTTCCCTCCACCGGCCATGGTGGAGGGAAGCTAGCGAGGACGGCCCTCGCCGGCGTTGGGGTTGGGCGAGGGCAGCCCTTGCCCGCCCAGGCGAGGGTCACCCTCGCCAGATTCGGCGAGGGCGGTCCTCGCCAGCTTCCCTCCGCCATGTCCGACGGAGGGAAGAGAGAAAAAAAAAAGAGGAAAAAAAACAAAAAAAAGAAAAAAGACGAAAATGCCCTTGGGCCAAAGTATTATGGGGTAAATGTGTCACAAGTGGTATAATTTGGGGTTTTTCATGTCATAAAAAAAAGTTAAGGGTAAATTTGTCACAAGTGGCATAGTTTGGGGTTTTTGGTGGTATTTTCTCAAAATATTTTTATTATCGATAATAATATATATCTAAATATTTTCGTAAGCGATAAAAATATTTTTCGTTCGTTTATTTTTGGAAACGATACAAGTGATCATTTTTAGGAAAATATTTTTCAAATCGCTCATTTTTCGTGAAACAACGCACCTGCAAAATTCATTTATTGGTTAATGCAGGTGGGCGGCGATCTTCAAAGTTCAAACGAGTGGATCAGCAAGTGAGGCAGCTAGGCGTAGAGGTTGACTCTTTTTTTTTTTTTTGGGTGCAGGCACTGAGATTTGATCGCGTGCTTGGTGATCAAACCGTGTTCCTAGTTTTGTTTGACCCAGAAAATGTTTTTTTTACTGCTTTTGTGAAAAGTGACCTTGAAATATCAATCCTTGAATATTATAAATGTTTAGTGTGTTGGAAATTCAATGAACATTAAATAACAAGTGCTTAGAACAAGGCTATTCCATAGCAATTAAAATGGGCAACCTAAGAATAACGGTGCCGTCGCTTTTATCTAGAGGCGGTGCGAGAAGTATCGCACATTTCATGTTGCACGGGGTGGGTGACCGGAGAAAACAACCATGGACGAGGATTTAGCTATAATTGATGTTATTGAGAAAACATATTTAGTGATGTTAGTCAAGGAAAAAACACGTGTGAGTATTTTCGAAAAGCTAATTTTAACTTCAAAATAAGTAATAATGATGCGTGACAATGAACAATAGAAGGAAAGTCGATATACACGACACAAATAAAATATACAACGGGCTTTCAAATCTCTTTTTCATATTGGTGCATCAGCATTTCTCTTAATTTTGATCATAACATAAATAAGCTTTGTCTGACGTATAATTCTAATTATTATCTCATCTTGAAAGTAAGATGCTTTAATCACTGTTTTCTAGTATTTTTCAAATGAAGGAATTCGTCTGCTAGCAGTAGTTCAATTGATGGAAACAGTCTTATTGCAGAGGAGGTCGATACAAATTGTTCGATCGAAGATGCCAATGATCGAAGAAGGGGCGGTTGGGACCTCGGGTTCTTCCGTGTCGCAAGCAAAACCGAGCAAACGGGTCACTCGATTTCCTCGGGAAATTACGTGGTGGAGATAGCACCGTTACTCTCCCGATAGTAATGGCGAGTACCGGTGCCGTCACGTTCTCATTTTCCTTTCTTCTGTTTTTTTTATTTATTTCTTTTTTCTTTCCGACGAGTCTCTGGAGTCCCTCTACAAACAGTTGGCTGCCACTGTAGGACATTCATTGCGTCCCCAATCCATACGACTTTGAAAAGGAAACTGACAATTTCTCAAAATGTCAATCAATTCAATAAGTCGGTGTCAAAGTGGGACCTGGAATTGACCCACACCGAGCAAGAACCCACCCCCTTCTACCTCTACATGCCCTTCCTTTTCCATTTTGCAGAGGTTGAGTCTTCATTTCAAGGATGTTCGCTCACTTGGGCTACCTCTTAATTTGTTTTAAGTGACGCTGCAGAGATGTAAGTGAAAGTTTTTCACCCTAAAAGCCTATATGTCTCCTTTTTACCATAGATCAAGTACAATGAATAATAGAAAAAAGAAAACGTCAAGACATTCTTATTGCTCGAGTGGTACTCGATTCCACAAAACAAAAAAAAAATGGATAAACCATAAAAAGGGTTTTTCCTGAATTTTAGAATTGGGATAACTTACATTACATACAAGCACGTACTTGTTAAAAAGCGGTAAATCGAAGTTGAGCTGTATAATTAGGAGCAAGATTTTCAAGTGGAATAAACCCGCGTATATTTTATCCCATCGAAACCACGAAACTTGTATACTAGTAGGCTCATTCCGATGTAATGTGCAAAAGATGCATGCGTGGTGTACAGAATGATGGGTGTTCCTGTATTCGTGTATCGCAATATGAGTACCATAGTCATGCTGCCCGTATGAAAAAAAAAAAAAAACAAACTTTGCAGAACCGTTTCACCCAATCGACCGTGATGAAGCCGGCAATGGATTCGATGGAAAAATTTATCAATTTTTTTAGCAAAATATTTACAGGTTTTCTGATCTAAAGTTGTAATTGATATTGCCTTTCTTGTTAGGGTTCAATTAAATCCGTAACTCAGCATGATATGCAGCTTGTCCGGCATCTTTGATTGATTAGTTCGTGATGCTCCACCACTTTTAAACCCACTCGAACAAGGAACAGGAAGAAAAAAATAAAATTCCATAAAGATGAACAAAAAGGAAAAGTTCTCGCTTCCTTTCTCACAAATTCAAAATCCCTCTACTTTTTTCCAAGAAAAGCGCTTTATTCACCCAAACGTGCAAACCCTCGAACATCAAATGAAATCAAGAAAATAAAGAATGACAGTATTCGTGCCCATTCATCTTTCTGCTTTTACCTTTCTCTTTCTCCTTCCTTGGAGCAAAAACTTCTCAGAAACTCATCCTCTGAGCAGGTACATACAACAGCGTGAGCAATAACTGAAGTTAACAAAGACAGATAAAGAACAGAAGCACTTCACCATTTCTCGGCCATGATTGGCCAAAACCAGCAGAGCGTTGCTGCTGTAGGTTTTGTGAAATTGTACAGAAGTATTTCTTGTCAAATAGCAAATTCTAGGTAAGATTTCTACACATGGGATCGTCCTTTCATGTGCGTGCGAGAGCCTCAAAGGCGCTGCACCCTCTTTTGTTGGACACGAGCTGCAATGAATTTTCACCATCGCTTCACGTTATCTTGCTTTGTCTTACGCCAAGCGCGCTCGTGGGATGATGTAATAGGAATAGGATCACAAGGGTTTCGTAATTATTCTTTGAAGCTTTTGTATTTTCTGCGATTTTATGGTTCTGGGGTTTCCTCAACTGTTCAGTCCACTACAAATGCGGGGGTTTGTGTTATGTCGCGGTCCAACAATGAAAATACACTAAAGCCTCTGTTTTTTTTGGTTCTCATATAAATGAATATTTGAGTGGTTGTGAAGTATGTGATGATCACATCATATCTTTGAGTTGCGATACATAGGAAAAAATAATGACAAGCATTAAATAGAGTTTATAGATGGTGAGTCCACAAATGTTATATGGGGCTGTGCACATTGTTATAAATGCGGCATGCCTCGCAACTTGTGGAATATGTGGTATCCTCGCAAAGATCACATCACTCTATGTTATATGTATGTCAACACATCATCCTATCTGTACATCGTGCAGCCTTTCTCTTCATTCAAAACCCTAATTATTCAAAGCAAAATCCACAGGCAACAGTGATCTCGTTCTGCTGCTTTGTGGTAGCTAGCTTAATTTGGGCTATGGTCTTAACTAAATGTTGATTGTGAAAGCTTGATTTGCTAAAAAAAACATGAAAATTAAGTCCTAGGGTTCCTGTAGGTTACGAATGATAATAGGATATAGTCAGATTGCACGGATTACCTTATTTCAAACGGTAATACAGCATAGGAAAGCTTGAATTCGATCGGGTGCTATCCTTTACGTTTGTTCCACCTATTGTTCTTATATTTTGCTTGTTTTCTTCTAATATTTCGGTTTGTTGTGGTTATGTCCACATCCCATGTTTCACATGCAAGGCTTGACTTCCCCGTGAGGATTGTTGTCGGCCCGCTTTATCATATCTTATGTTTTTCAGCAAATGTATATGGCGCACTATTAATCAGGTAATGACAATGTTTCCAAAGAAATGTGAGTTTCTTTCCACAAGTTTTTGTGACTATTTCACCTACTATATCTACCTAATCCCTGATTTTGAACCGAAAAAGCAGACATTATCATCGACCGTCTTTAAAGTGGATGGAAATGGCTGAATATTTTATTATGGATAAAGAAGTAACAACCCTCTTAAATCTTTATAGAAAGACAAAACAAAGGAGTGCTCCACTTTACCCATAAATCGAATCAGTTAAAGCATAACATATGGTAAAGTCAAACGTCACTTTCTCTCTCTTTTTTTTTCCTTTTTCCTCCGAATATGTCATATTCGAAGAGATATTTACACTAATGTTTGTTTACTTATTTGGAAAAGATAAGATGAACTTTCATGTACAATGACAGAAACATGGAGCTTGAATCTCACAGTTTCGAAGTAGAATAACAAATCAAAATAAAGAATTTTGCTTAACTTGCAGTATTATTCCCACCACTTTCTCTATATTCCTTCTGTTATGTCATAATTTTGATTTAAATGTCACATGCGGTCATGACTTTTGCCAGTTCTTTCCTTGTTCAAATTTCCATGCACCCCCTTCCTTTTTCCTTTATTCAGAGGGGGTGTAAAGCATGTGACAGTGCCTAGTGATGGACCTTTTGTTAATATAAGAATAAAGGATGAAGAACTATGTGTTACCAAAGGTAATGATGCCCCAGTAAAGTTGCAAAAAAGGAACAGTTTCATTCTCTCTCTCACTTTCTCTGATTGAAAGAACAAACAACATCAATATCATCATGGATCATATTTACGTAGCAATTACAATATGGTTCATAATGTCGGATTTTGGGTCTCTCTCAGAGGCAGCTTGATAAGGACGCTTTTTCCCCCTCCAACTCGTCTCTACTTTTGTTGCTTTCTGTCTTTCTTGTCTCCTTGTCTTTCTTTAGCTCTCTCCTTTTCTCCTTTTCTTTAGGCCTTTTCTTTTACTTTTGTTTTCTCTCACTTTCTCGCTCTGATTTTCTCAGCGGAAGAACCTGATTCTTTTTCATCAGCTGATTCTACTAAGCTACCAATTAATAGTCCCTCAAAATCAGTAGGAAAAATTTGGAAAATAAAAAAAAGGATTATAAAATAATTAACGTGGCCTTCCCAAAGTAAATTCCAGGTTTAGCTTCATGGGACTTGTGCCTGTGAGATTGACCGACGGTGAGCTTATTTCTGATGTCCTCTCGTAGCTTGAGAGCTTTGGATCCATGTCCTTCTGCAGCAGCAAAAAAGAGAAAAAGGCAATAGAATTAGAGATAGGCACTAGCATTGACTCAGGAAATGACTAAGAAACTGAAACATTACAACTAGGTCAGCTTTTTCCTCCCCCTAAAATAAATTATCCAACGGCGGTGCTTTAATTTCTTGACCATGGTGAAAGAATTTAAAAGAGTTTTGGCTAATCAATGGATGGCGTTAGTCCAGGCGCTTAAACATTTCTAAGTAACGTATATAGGATATAGAAATGTAAAAAAATAAACGAAAAATTCGACATGTAGCACGCTATAATTGGTTGTATCGGTAATCTGTGGTATCATAATATCCCAACTTGTAAAGTACATAATTTCACTTGATGAAATCTGGGACGGAGACACCTATAGATGTTCGACATAAGCTCCGATGATCATGGAAACTTCAAGAAAAGAAACTTAAACTGTGTGTGTCTACGGCTTCCTTATAGATACCTCAACAGATGGAGTGCTTCCTCCAGAATCCTTTGGCTTCCCATGCAACCAAGCTTCCCTGAAACCAACCAAAAGGAAATGTGGTTTTAGAGAATATTTCCTAGTTGTCAGTGGAAGCCATGCAGAGGGAGGGAAAAACAAAAGATGGGAAAAAGAAAGCTGTCTTTTATTGTCTCTTCTTTACACAGTCCTTGCTTTACGAACACCCTACGTTGTAATAAAGTCGAAAGTGGAGACCCTTACCACGTGATATCCCATTACCCATGAAAACACAACGAGAAGCAAGTTAAAGAATATCAGCTTTAGCGAATAGCAGAAGAGTTTTCTTCGAGGGACCCCATTACGGAGAATTTGATTTAACTTTGGCATTAAGTTTTCTAAACTTTTGGGTCCCACTTAAAGAAAGAAAGAAAGAAAGAGACTTTAGTAGAGCCCACGAAATCCAAAGATGAAGATATCTCTGATTTTTAGGTGGATTTTGTCAAGTGAGAATCCATTTCTTGGAACGATAAGAATTTGTAATACGTGCGCGTTATTCTTAGCTTTATGTTCGCCATCATTTTGGTTATGAAACCATCGCGAAGCTTTCACTCTTTTGTCTCGGACAGAGGGGAGGAGAGAAAAGCAAGGGCCATTATTCTTTCCTCTTTTTGTTACCTCTTGTAAAAGCCACATGACTGTCTACTTTACTCATGCATTATTCAGATGCGTACGTGTACATATGCCATAGAAAAGTAAAGACCCTTAATATACTCATCTAAGAACAAAGACAGAATATATGAAGTATTCACGTCAAGGCGATACATACAGAATGTGAGTATTAAAGTATCAATCAGTTTGCACGTAGTCTCTATAGGTGTTTGTGATGCATGGAACTTGCCAAAACATTGTTCATCAAGTTTTCACAGGAATATGCTCGCACCACCGTGATACAAGTATTTCATAGGTTAATCAATGAATTATGCTAGACCCCGAATGTTTTAATTTACTGGTTGGCCCTTCCAACAACGCTGTAAGAGATGAAGGTTTTAAGGATGCAATAACCCTAATGGGATGTTGAAATGGTTAAGAACCAACAAGACAGGAAGGATGGTCATAGGCTCGAGTTTTACAGGAGACAATCTTGGAGCTTCCCTTAGGGCCCTCAGACGCTGCAACCAACTGCTTCACCGTGATGACTAAGGAATCATCACTGACTCTTCGGGATGAATCGAGTGTTTTATCAGGTCCGGACGCAGCCCCCATCATCAACGACAAAGAGACGGAGATTGTTAATGCCCCACTTTTTTTTTCTCTAAGACATTGCTCTAAATTTTGCTACAAAATTCGGGAATTTCTTTGCTGAACATGTATCATTTCTCTAAAGTATAATGTCAGTCAGTGGTATGTGATACATTCTTTGGATATAGAGCTCAAAGAGAGGAAGATGGTCAAGGTTTTATTCTTACACACTAATGAAACTCTGTCAACGACTTAGTAAAAATACCAAATACCAAATACCAAATACCAAATAGACTGGCTTCTTTAGTGTAAGCTCAATATTCCTTCTCCTTAAATCAATGTGGATGACCAATTTGGTATGTGGTGAAAGAAGTATACGAAAAGACTTCTTCTGTAAAAACTTTGAGGGGTGGGGGGGGGGGGATAATTAATAATGGGGCAGAAAATAAGATGGACTATGTGCTTCTAATGGGACATAATATGAGATTAATTTGGTATAGCAGGATTAGAGGTGTGGAGTTGCTTCGAATAGATTAATTTCGCAAATTATGAGAATATCTAGGATAATATATGTGAGCTTGAAAATCATAGGAATGAAGTACAGCGAAAATGTTACTGGTGTATTTCAAATTTCTTGACATTAATGAATATCGTAATTTTAAGTGACGATAATTGTTTTAGTAGCTTGAAGGCAAGGGACTACTCGAGGAATTGTTTTGCTAGATGCTCATGAGAGCTTGTCACTTCATGAATGAACCGAGATCAAGCAAATATGAATTCAGTTCGTGTGTACGGCATTAATATTTCACAGGAGAACACAAATGAAATGAAAGAGGGTCACATATAAGAGCTCACCTTGAAGAATTGCTCCAAAGACCATGGTGACTCGTATCTTGATGATCATGCCTTCCAAGTTCAGGCCTTTTTGGGTTCGCAACTTCAATTACTAAATCATCAGAAGTTTCTCCCGACGATCCATTATCAAATACATCCGTTTGTCCTGCATATGAAGGTCAAGATAGATGCATAAGAAGCTCGTAAATGATGGCGCATACCAAAACATTCTATTGCGCACATTGTTTATATCGATTTTTCAGAAAAGGAAAACTGGTTAGGACTTACCTGAAGAATTAGCTGCTGCTCTATCGGTAGTCTTCACGGTTCGATACATCTGCAAATCCCACGGGTAAACTTGTTTGTGAGTTTTTTAGCATTAAGCCTAAAAAAGAAAGTGTTGTTGTTGGGTTTTATGTAATGCTTAAACCAGGGACTGATTCATATACGCGTGAATGATGCTTCAACTATATATATGCCTCCAAAATATGTGCTCATACAAAACCATTACTGCCATATCCAAACATTCATGCAAAAATACAAATTAAAACCCGCCCAAAGGTTGTGCAAGTGTGTCCACTTGAGAAGAAAACCCTGTCTGAAACCTACATCATTGAGAAATGATGATGTTCTGTACTTACTCCTTTTTCCTTTCCCCATTTTTACTTCCCACATAACTTTCTGAAGAAAAAAGAAAAAGAAAAAACTCAGCATAAGTGTGCTCTTCTCTCGGCTTGGCTGACTCCACTTTGAACTCCTCGTGTTTTGTCTTTACTTGTTTCTCTGAAATCGATAACAGCAATTCTCTCTCTCTCTCTCTCTCCTGTTATTTTATTTTATTTATCTCTTTTTTGACTTGGGTTATTGATTCTTGAGTGTAAAAAGCTGTTCATGATTAGTTTCTTTGCAGGACCATCAGATCTAGGAGAGAAAAGGGTGTGCAAAGGGCTTGAGAGAGAGAGAGAGAGAGAAAGAGCTTAAGCTGTGAAAATCTTGGAATCTGAAACAAATGCACTAAACAGGCCTCCAGTACAATGTCAGCTTTTAAATAATGCAAGTGCTGAGGCTAATTACACCATGAGAAAAAAAATGGATCACTGCTTAATGTCATGCAATCTCTCAGAGAAAGCACAAGATGCAAGAGAGACAGAATTTATGGCTACATATTCTTGCTATTCGATTAATTAGAGAAAGAGAAATCTTGAAAAAACATGAGGTTCTTTAATTACCTGTAAATGAGACTTAACATGTGCCAAGGTTAGATCTTTGACATCCATTAGCTCAAGGACTGACTTTGGTGTCGCTCCTGAAAAAACCCACGAGAAAAAAAGAAAGAATAAGCAGAAAAAAGTAAATATTCTCTTCTCGTTTGGTTTCCTGTTTTGCAACTTCTAAAGAATGAAGCGCAAGTTTTTTGGCAGGAAGGAATAAAAATCTGTAAAAGATGAAAGATAAGGCAAAAACATCATAGAAAAGCGAGAAATCACAAAGAATACAAAGATGAGAAGCATTACTCTCGTGGCCGCCGAGCAGCTCCACCGCATGGACGAACCGGGCGTGCAGCGTAGTCGTCCACCGCATTCGTGGTGCCCGCATGCTCCGCTTTGCCGGGAACCGTGACAAGAACCTCGATCTTATCATCCCGTGCGAATGGCAAAGGTTCGAAGTGATGGAATTGGTACTGTTAGTTAGGGAGTTACTGCTATTCGGGTGATGAATTGGTGATGGGTCTAGATGGTGAAGTTGAGTGGTGAATGGGAAAGCACTAGAAGAGTTCTGGTGGTACACCGGGATGCCTCTAATCGGTCTCAAGAGGCCGAGCTCTTGGCTCAGTCCTTGTGCCTGATGCTGCAACACCGACTGATGATGATGATGCATATGTTGGTGGTGATTACTGTTGGAGTACTGGTTTTGGTTTTGGAAGGAGTGGATATGGTTGTTGCCTTGGTGGAGATAGTTGTAAGAGATGTTATTGTTGGCCTCCGAAATGTTGTTGCCGCTAATGGCGTTGTGGCTAGCCCTCGGATTCGACAAGGAGAGATCGAAGCGGGCGTCGTTCTTGGCTGCCATTGAGGACGGCAAGGAGTGATGGGCCCTCTTCCAAAAGCCCAGGTTCACTTCCTCTTCCGCCGTCCGCCGCCAGGACGATGCCGATTTGGCGTTAGGAGGGCTGATTTGCAGGGACAAATCAGGCTGAGCTGGGAAGAGCTCCATCTAAACCACGAAGGGAGGAAACGGCACGTTGGTTTCGGATACTCCCTCTGATATCTCTATCCTCTTTCTTTTGCTCTCTGATACTGATGCTGCTGAGGGTATGTCAAGAGGCTCTAGGTAAACAGTACATCAAGAAACCCCAGAAGGAAAATGGTGGGTGCTGAGAGATTTTTGTGTGATCTGCTTATTGGGTCTAGGAATTTAAAGTTGGGAGGAGGGATGGGAGGGTTGGATTCATAGATGGGGTTAGATCAATATGAGACTGAGGAAGGAGTAGTTGCAGAGAACTTTGAGATGGAAGAGAGGGAGAGAGAGAGAGAGGAAATGAAGAGAGCAGCCTTGTTTTCCTTTGTGTGAAGTATAAGTGAGAAAATGACACTTGAGGAGCTAGAGAGAGAGAGAGAGAGAGAGAGAGAGAGAGAGAGAGAGAGAGAGAGTTTTAGTTTTATTTTTTTCCTTTTTGTGTGGACGTGGGCGTAGGGTAGTGAGGGTGAAAAAGGGAGGAAAAGATGAGGGGAAAAGTTATCAATATTTGGGGCTTCAGTGATTCTTTTATTTATTTTTACTGCTCTCTTTCTTTCTTTCCATTTCTTGTGCCTTTGGGAGAAAAGGAAATTTTATTTTTTTGGGGTTAAACCCCATGTGGATATTCCTTTTGGTAAGGTATTGCTTTGATTTTAAAACCCATGTAAATATTGTCCACTGTGGTTTTAACGAAATAAGTTTCCATAATGTATAACGAAATAAGTCCCCACAATATTTCGATGTGCGAATGAGGCTTCCAGCCGACTCCGCGTGAATAAATTATATAGTCGGTATTGCTTTTCGACACAACACTAAACATGAGAGTCGCTTCTTCACTTAACACTTTTTGAAGATTGCTAGAAGATGAAGTACTTGTATTGATCTTTCAACACATCAAGTTCTCCATTATACGTTGGTGTTAGTGGACATGATTAGTGATGATAGTCAAAATATACATTTGATAGATATATTATATGATATGTAAATCACTTTTGGATGTGATATCACTGAACCCATAAGATTTTCTTTTTATGAATGCATGATTATTATTATTTGATATGTAATGATTAAAAACAATCGGTTAATCGGTGATCCTACCTTAGCATATTCACATGGCGTGCGCCTTTTATGATATACTTTCTCCCTTTGGTGAATGAATCTCATCAAATAGATATCAAATTAGGTGCAAGATCTTTTAATTTTTCCTTTCATTGTACATACAATACATATAATAACTAAATTACCAATGGTTGATCACCGAGCTTACTACCGTGCTTGCAGTGAAATATGAAAACATTCTCTTGTGATCGTTCTTCCTTACTTTAATATGACAAGGACAAACTATTGGATCAAAAAGCCTACGAAGAAGAATATCCCATCAATGGATGAAATGCGGAGTGACAAATCACATTCGAAATCTTTGGCTCTCTCATATCATAAGAAAACAGTCTACTTGTTGACATCACGCCCAAAATTTTGCTCCAAATGTAAAGAAGCTAAATGGCTTAAACTAGGCCATGACCATTGACATTACTTATAAAACCGATTGATGGAATGCATGATAAGCTCATCAACCATGTCGGCCATGATAATATATTTGACTCGCAAGGTCCATCGACGAAATGCCTGATAAACTCATCGATGTTGAGTTTCCAATGGGTAGGATTCGTGTGAAGTATATATCATGTGGCAATGATCAATTGACTAGAAGTATACACAAAAATTTAAGACTGAATTAAGAAGGATCCATCGTCCCAAGACAACCGTTGCTAAGAAACCGGGAGCAGTTGCAAATCATCAATAGAGTAGCATACAACTCGAGACATATTCTCGCGGTGGAAGATCATAATGCACAACACAATGGTCCATCAAAAGACGCAAAAAGAATCAACGAGAAGCATATCATGAAATCAACAACAGACCAATCATCTATGAAAACAGAATCCTTTGACTTTGAAGATACGAAGATGAAAAGATTATCCACATCAGATCAAATTTGATTAGATTTTGCCTATGTTTGAGTTTGAATTTGGAATTAGATTAAGTTTCCTGATTTGAATATTCATCGTTGTTTATGAAAGCATTCCGCTCATACTTTTAAGTTTTTAAGTGTTTTACTTTCTCTATGCATCGAGGCATAGTTCATGTTCGGTTTCAGTCATCGAGCAAGCATAACATCCAAGAATGTAAGCCATCTATTCCAAGAATGTAATTCGGATTTTGCAAAGTCTTTGACGCTTCATGGCATACTAGAATTCATTTACTTTTAATTTAACATCAAACTTAACAATTTAATTGGCCATCAATCACCGTCGATTGTATTTTAAACACTAATTTTTTTTGTTGGTCGAAATTTTAAGCACTAATTGAAAACATTGAGTTTCTACTGACCACAACCTTCCAAAAATTCACATAACACTACTTGAAAAAGCTTACACTCCTTACTCGTTAGAGAACAACATGACATATAAATTATGTAACTTAAATATTCTCATAAAATTTGAACAATTTGAACTTTTCGATCGAATTTTCTCTAACTTTCTGCGATATATATATTTTCATACTAGGAATTATCTAATTAAGTTGAAAAGACACGAAAAATTTTGCATTATTGTAATGACAAATAGTAATTTAATTTCAAAAAAACAAAAAAATCTTGGGTACATCCCTTCCATCAGTTGGGCATAATAGCATGTCATGTATATATAGTCGGTTCACTGCTATTACTTAGTGGCATCTGCTAAGGCAAGAACTGTGTACTACCCCATCACTTGACCCACCAAAACAACTGGGATTCTGCTGGATTTTTAAGCACATTCCTCCAATAATTTTTCCATCTTGTCATGAATCTGATGTATACGTCACATTACATTAAATCCAAAAATAGCTTCCCTTCTACCTTTTTTAATTTGAAGACTTACATGATTGTAGACCTTATGAATCACTTGGCGGAAAACAAAAAAGGAAATAAATATAACAAATAAAAGAATATTCCAATAAATTCTTCGATCCTGACTGATAATAGTAGGGCTAATTCCCTAAAAAAAAACCAATTTTAGATCCCAAATCTGTCCACACGTCCAAAAATCGTCATTGATTTCTTCAAGATTATCAACATCAAGAGGCTGCTGTTGTTCCATACGAAGGTGAGGGTGCTGATGAATTCTGATAACGAACCTCTAACTGACCATGATATTGATAATTTTGAAAAAATTAGTAGCGATTTTTGGATGCCTAAAGTTTGAGTTTTTTTTTATGAAACTAAACTCATGATTTTTTTTTTGGTCAGAAGGTAATTAGGCCCACGATAATTAGGTTGTTAGTTGAGGTCTTTTTTCCCTTTCTTTTTTGTTTCTTTTTTTTATGAAAGGGTGTGGGGGGGACCTACCGATGTTGTGACTCAAGAATAGGAGAGCAAAAATCAAAGGGAACGCTTACCAATGCTGTTAAAGGCATTAAAAGCTTAGCATCATCTTTCTATATGCTCAAAGATTGTTGATTCTTCCTTTTCTCATGAAAAGATAGAAATCCCCACCTTTGTTCCAATCCCTTTCTCTAATTAATTGCCTTTTGCTTCCTCAAACTGCATTTTTTTCCCTGGGGGCCAGTCTGCTTTTTCGCTTTTTATTTCGTGTTTCAAATAGTACATAAGCAGCTCTCGCGATTTTGACATTTATCTAGCATGAAATACTGAAACTTTCAAAATACACAAACATCGACATGGGCATGCATGTTTAGTATGTTCATAACTTCTCAAAAACCTTAACCTTTCTTCGCTTTCCGAAAAATGGGATAGAAGAAGTAAATTAAGAAGTACAAGATGCAACAAATCCACAATCTCCTTTTTATGGTTTTTAATGTAATATCTAATTATCGCTACAACAACATGCGATGGACTCTCATATCATACTAATTAAGAAAAAGAGATCTTTATTTTAACATAGATTTGTATTTTGTTTACCTCGATGGAGAAAATGTGTTGAGATCTTACCATGTGTGCCGTCGAATTCTATTTACTGACTAATAAGATTACAAGTTTACATATGTCAAGATATTACGGGACATGTCAGAATTAGGGTTTTACCGATATGGTCATTTCGATAATCATTCTTGCAACTTATCCAAAAGATTAAGATTGTACCTCAGATTTCCTTGCGGGAACCCTTAAGTTCATATCTTGGCAAGGCGAGGGTGCATGAATTTGAGGAAGTGTCACGTCAAAAGTTTCTTTTTTTGTGGGTTATTTGTGCATCTTCCTTTAGCTGCAATCTTTTGTGTTCTTTTTTCCTGGTAGCTTTTTGATTTTTGCCCATTAAGTTGTCTCACCCTTTTGCTTTTCTTTTGAAGTTACACCCATCAGGAAAAAATAACACGCTTCGACGTACGATGTATGTTTTTTTCTCTTCTCTGTTTGAGCCCTTTTAACATCTTTTCAGTGACGTCTGTCTATCTTGTTTGCTTGCCCTGTTGGTTAACTTGCAAGTTGCGAATTCGTGCCCATGTGGTTTACATAGAAACGACCAATCGATATCAATATTGAAAAAAACAAATTTTTACATCAGGCGGTGCCATTATCATAAGGTTAATGTATGTCCAAGTGTCTCTTAGATAGATCCCTAATTTGGTCAGAATTGACCTTGATCGATGAGATTACACGTTGCTTTCGGGGAGAACATGTATGGATCATGTTTCCGGCCTCGGAACCAATTGGTTCTACCTAAGAAGGAATCGATGATTACAATATACGTAGAACCATAGAACCGGTGGTTCTAGGTAGATTCTACAGTAGAACATGTCTAGGAAATTATTTTTCTTTCAAAGAACAAATTATTTTTCATTTGATTTTCTGAAAAATCATTGATTATGTAATGAAACTTTCTCAACTCTATTATGTCGAGCTTTAGTTGTTCAGTTCTAGGTCATAGATAAGTTAATCAAAATTTAAGATAAGAAGTTTTAAAACAAAAATGGTAATTCTTATTAGAACTAGGACTTAATGGAACTGATACATTCAATGCCAGATTCCACATTTCAAGAACTGGCTATGACCGAGTTGGTTTTCTGATCAATATGTTCTCTTCATCTTTACGAGTAGTTTTAGGTGCAAAGTATATGTCTACTGCATATTAATAAAACATTTGAATTAAGCACTCTTTGGCATTTAAGTGGTTAGCCAAGCAGTAAAATCAGTAATTAACTTCACTTGAATAACAGCAAGGATCTTTTATCCTGGTCTTAATCCATCAAAAGCAAAATTCGTCAACACATGAAACATGACCCATTTATTCTGCAGATACAAAACATCTTAGCATACACTAAATTAGAGACATCAATACCATCGCCATAGTCTCTAGGTCGTTTCTTTAGATGGCCAGACAGCTATAAGCCGTACTTAAGATCACAAGGTAAAGCCATGGGGATCTCCCCGAGAAGAACAGACAATTTCTTCTTCTTTTTGTTTTTCTTGGTAAAAGGAAAGTTCTTAATAGAAATTTTAAACAAATAAAACCCTTTTTCTTCTTTTAAATTGGAGCAGCTTAAATTAACATTGCTTTGTAATTCGCCATATTAAATGCTGGGATAAAACTATCATTTTATCTCTCTCTGTGTTCTTCTCTAGGGTTCCAGTCTTCCTGACAGCATTAGAATCTATGTACATAAACATATATTATTTCTCGTCAAGAGGGTCGAATAGTATAATTCGTGTCCATGCTTGTAATGCTCAAACCACATTAAATTTTCCTCAGGGACCGACGTAGAACAGAAGCATAGAGACTGACATTTGTGTTGTCCGAAGCAGTGGTTGCAGACTTCACCTAATCATCAAGGCATGTAGCTCCATTATTATAATTAACGATCCGATCAGCGTCAAACCTCGCGATCGTATGCCCTGTTTCCAAGTGAGATTATCTTTAGGGTTTGCATGTTTTGAGGGATTTCCATGTAGAATGCCAGATAAAAACATTGGCCCGGAAGCATCTAACTTTGTCTGTTAGTTCGAAATTCCATGACTATCTTGGAGTCTTGATCTTAGTTTCTCGTGTCAAGGAATCTCACATTAATACCTCGATATAAGTATCAAAACATTATCTTTGTGTGTATGTGTGTGTATATAAAAGGGAGTAAATAAATAAAGGGTCTTATTTCAATTGACTATTAAGTGTATGTGTAAAAGAATTTGTTAAGGTTCAAACCCAAAACGACTCCCTCCATAAGTTTGCTATCTTTTCCCTTCTTGAAAGACACCCGTTGCAAACCACTCGACATGGACAAGTTGTACATTTTCGCCATACATTAGTTGGCCGATGACAATCTATAGACACACATTTATATATATACTAATAATTATTTTTCCTACAGAAAAAAAAATAGTAGCATAATATTTTTTTTTTCTAAATAATGAGAGAGAGAGGGAGAGAGGGGTTATTGACCTCCACAAGTCCACACCGACACTAATTAACATAATAATAATTATTTTTTTTCTTTGGACATTAATTACCATTCATTAATGCATATGGTCCGGGGGGTTTTCCCAACATCTCTTGGTCTTATTGGCATCGCACTAACCAAAGCCAAGAATCAAGTAAAGTTCAAGCAAACAATAATTCCGGCACAAAAGGACAACTTCTCTTTTTTTTTTTTTTTTTGGTTTCTTGGAAAAAATATATATTTCGATCTTTATAATAATTCCGCCAATGACGTGACCGTACGCATTGATTCCTTTTAAATCATACTTAGATAAAATGTTTTGGCCTGACAATCACCCCATATATCCGAGACAAGGAAAGTGCACATGACCATATGTTTATTGGCAAATCCCCTACTTAGTCAACGAGATTATTTTCAGATTAGACCTCCCAAAAGGGTGCAATGTTTTCCATGTAATTCAATCCACGCACTCCCCCAAGAAGAAAAAGATTATATTGTTCGGATACTGGCTTTCGTACCGACCAATCACTGTTTCCATTGACCGGGTCTGTGTGCATTTATATATGTGTCGGATGCGTATGGAGGTAAAATTTCGGGAACGAATATCTCATGAGTCGGGCGTCTTTCTCGGGCTATCTTTTTCACGATTCGACGTAACTTTTCGGGAGGAATCTTTTGGCTGACAAGATATTACTAGAAAATAGGACGAGTCAAGATATTAAAATACATCTATCTTATTGCAAGGAGTTCAAGAGGGGGTTTTACGAATTGTAATCGACTAATATTAAAAGTTATGATTCTTTGCAACGATACAATATCTTCGTGCAAGGCATTTGGCAATAATTGTGGTGATGGGGATGTCCCGAGTCCGAGTGGGGAGCTATCAACTTTATTGAAAAACCAGGCTTCAGGAGGAACTCTTCCAAAAAGACGAGATTGAGTGGAAGACTTGCATAATATTCCCTGAAAATCACATGACTTTGAATACCTTAAAGAAGAAAGAAGATGGGGGGACACTCTTTCCTCAACTCGAAACAAATATGCTAGACGACCCTTTATCCCATTATAAAACTTGAAGAGATTTGATTAACGAGACTTAAAGTAGCAAGTTCTTATTTGGAGTTCTTCCCCCTCCTAAAAGAAAGAGAGATTAGCTTCCCATAGGTATAGGATCCTGTTCTTGGATTGATACGCGATAATCAAAAAGACGAAACATATTGAATCTTTTCCCCGAGGGCTAATCAGCATGAGAGATCGTGTTCCAGTCACCCGACAAATCTAGACCGACTGGTGGCTCATACAAATGTGCGGATTATGACAAGAACCCATTAAACCTAATTCTCCGTTTTATGATTATTTTATCATTGTCTTTCGCGTTCTCTTTCGCTTTTCTCCTTTTCCATTTTCCAAAAGTTTGCTCTCTCTCTCTCTCTAACATGAGAAGGGGGCGCTTGCTTTCTTGGAGTACATATGAAGATCATCTCTCTCTCTCTCCTTCCTCGGGGAATCGTAGGATGGCACAATTCAAAAAGGAGAGAAGCCATAAGTCGTCTTCCTATCATTTTGCAGGGGAACGGCACTGTTCAAAAGGAGAAGAACATCGCTTTCTCACAACTTACGAGCTGCCTATGAGCCTTTCTTTTTGCACAATCGAGTTTGCTTTTTAAGTGCTAAAGTTTGATTGATTCAATTAGCCTAGAGTCAAAAAAAGAAAAATCTGGAAACAATCCTCGTATCGTTGGTCGTTTTCAAAGAGAAAACCCAATCGTACCCGAGTACTCAGGAGATAAGAAACAGAAAATAGAGAGACCTAGCCGAGGAGCAAGGTATAATTGTAGGAGATAAAGTGCTACCATCTTCAAGAAAGTGAGAAAAATTCATAACATCGGATACGTTCATACATGTTTTTAAAGTATCTACGATATATTAGGCGTAGGGTTCTTTCGGCATGGGCCTGTTTAGGAGAATCTTGGTCCTTTGGGCTTTTACTTTCGACTACACCCTCCGCCGTACCTAAGCTGGCAAATCCGAATTGAACAATGACCTCGTACGTTACTTTTCCAGTCAACGATATGATAAAGGACCCGTTTTTATTTCAGACATTGAAAAGCTCCAGAGAAAAATGGGGGGATCATAAGAATTTACACGAAGGAAAATTAAGACCCTGATGAACCGCCATTACAACGAAGGGAAGAAAAAAGAAAATGGAGGAACAGCATCTAAGCTTGCCGTGTCCGAGGAAAAAATTTAGGTCTCCGAAACTGTGGTTCGTGAGGGATACAAGGGAAATTGCAGCGTTCATTTATGCAGCATCCACTGCATTATGTCCTCCCTGAAAACTCCCCCGTATTGACCGCGAGTGAGATGCGACCTTGGCAGTTCGGACCCATAGGTACTCGCATGCCTGTACTGCGTAATTCGACCGGCTGGTTTCGCCGACTGCATCATCATTGTGATGGTAGGAAAAGGCTTCGGCCATGTGTTCTTTAACGAGGCAAACATGCGCCTATCAGATTCTGCATTTTTTGATGAGCTGAAAGTCCCGGGGTCTTTCCACTGTGCAGTGCCTTTGATTTGCTTAGTCATATTCATGCTGGTGCTTGAACTGCTAGGGCTTCCCCCTGAGGAAGAACCGCGAATTTGGGCTGATGGTTTTATCCGGTCCAGCCAACGTAGAATCCAGTTGCCGAGGTTCCGACCGACTTCAATGTCTCTCTCTTGTATGTTCCTGTGAACCTTCAGCGCCACGTCAAATATGGCACGAGTTCGTCTGTTGAAGTGAAAGATGGAGAACGATGAGAATGGATGAAAAGATTTGATCGGAACACTTCAATAAACGAGTACTCAATAAAATTTTCACTGACTGCAACGGAGTTGGAGTTTATTGTCTCATGGCAGTTGCTCTTACCAGGTTCAAAACCGGGTTATCACCAAAACACTACCCATAGCAATGCACTTCGTAACAACAAACAATGCAGCTCACAACCTTCTTGAGATTTCCAGCTCCATAATCAACATCAAGGGTTTTAGCTAACCACACAACTTATTTATGAAGTTTATAGACATGTGGAAGTAAATAAGACGGTTAGAGGCTCACAGTATGCCAAAGACCAACAAATCTAAGAAGTTCCATCAAAAGCATAAGGAGAAGCCATGACTCCATGAACTGTAAAATTGCCAGAGAACTGAACTGAGATTTCTACACGGAAGAAGTAGTAGAAATGAACATCATTTGCCAGGACTTTCACTCTGATTCTAAGGCCCATTATGCTTTCACCCTGAATTCTAAAGCCCGCATGTTTTCCTCTCTTTATGTTCTCCCTCAAAATAAAAGCAAAAATGGAAATGAAACGCAAAAATTTACAATGACAGACAAACTGGATTACCCAACAAGTCTCGGTCGAATTTGACGAAAACATTCATCAAATGGATTCACTTGGCCCAGCAACGTAAAAGTGCATTTATGTAACCAAAGAAAAAGCACTTCTTTGCAGTCATATTGACTTATATAATGTGTGACCGCCTAAGTCCCATCTTGCACATTGGTATAGAGACTATCATATTTCAAAAGCGCATTGTGATGCGATCTATGATGGATAAAATATACCATAATTCTGTCTTCGCATTGTAAGGTACCATAACTCCCAACTAAAATCGACCATCAGCCCTAGCAATGGAGTTGATCTCTCTAATTGGGGTGCAATCAAGCTGAGTTGAATCTACAACATTCTTCATTCATACATTACTCAAAACCAAGGCCAAATACTTTACTACGAGAGCTTTAAGCTCAAGATCGAGCTAGACTCAATAAAGTACTTGACATGCTTGAACCTGTCTCGATTACCCAAAAAATTAGAATCTATTCTAAGCTTGAGCAAATCTCAAAACTGCGGTCGCAATCAAACCCGATCAACCTCAACTGAAATCGATAGTAAATTACTTAAACTTGAAAAGGATCAAGTCAAAGCTCAAGTAGACAGCATAGCGTGTTCAAGTGCACCGAGAGTAGCTTAACTAATTTGCACCTACACTCTCTATGGACTCCCGTAGTAGAAAATTCCTGAATAAATCACATTGTAAATGGAAACCCATCCTTATCTTGCTAGCAAAAGAGTTCGAACCTACACCACATTGGCAGCTCGCAACCATGGGCCCATGCAGAATCAAGAAAGAACACTTACTCACCACATAAGCTACCTCCCGTGTCAGCATAAGAAATCCGAGTCGGGATACAAGCTCACACAGACCTTAGAGCACACTAATAGGAACTCAACCAATACACACCAGGGTGACAAAACATCCCTCTATACCCTTGAACATCATCACTGTCATTACCTTGGTCCTGTTAGCTGTAGTAGACACTGACGTTCAATCTATTCCTGAATACCCGAAGCCAGATAACAAGAAATGGCCAATGCACAGGACATCCCGCGGCGGCCAAAATTCTTCGCGCGTTCTCTTTCAACATTCATCAAATAAAAATCTCTCTACTTTCTAGGCGTCTCGCTAAACGACTCCACCTGACATAACACAATTCCAACCAAAGCAAGACAGCAAACATCTCCAAAAAAAGGCTCCCGAAAAAAAAATCATTCATTCGGAGAGCTTCCCATCATTTTCCGCGGCGGCAATAAGTCTGATCACGATTTCCCGCTCGCTCGCGACATCAAGACGCCGAATCTCGATCCGGGACAACATAATGAGGAAGCCGATCAACGATTCGAGAGAGAGGGGAAGGAGGAGGAGGAGGAGGGGGAGGGGGCGGGGGAGAAAGGTTACCGTTGGACGAATTGACGGATCTTGGGGTGCTTGGGGGCGATCAACCTGCGCTGAATCCGAAAAGCGAGCTTGTAGGTGCGCTTCAGGCCCAGGAAGTAGGCCGTCCCCAACGTGATCTCCCACAGCACCATCTCTCCCTCTCGCGATCTTCGAATGCTCGGTCAGTGGTGGTGGTGGTGGAAGGAGGATGGAGATGGAGGGAATATTCGAGACGTTTCGTTTCGAGCAAGCAATGGGGAAGGCACGGGGGAGGGAGGGATACGCGATTTGTCGAGAGCCGCCAAGAGGTTTCGATTGCAGTGACGATTTCGTTCGCGCTTATATGTCGCCGCGCCGCCCCCCCACCGATTCATCTGGAACGGTCTGGGCCGTCGCTTTGCCCCGCGTGACCGTGGCAGCCGGTCCATTTGAGATGGACTTCTGCGCCCACCACCTGGACCGGAAGAGGACCGGGTTGGGCCGATTGGGCCTGCCCCTCCAAGCCCATTCGCTTCGGGTGTGAGAATGCGATTAAACTCGGAAAATTGTCTGAAAAGTCCTAATCCTATTGCACTTTTGCCAATTCAGTTTCAATCCTTTCAATTATGCCAATTATGTCATAAACCTTTTAAATATTTGCCAATGTAGTTCATCCAGCCAATTTTGGTCGTTGACATCGACGCTAGCGTGAACAGATTTTATTAAATTTTAATATGATTTTTTATTTTTTAATTTCTTTTTTTTTTCTCCTTCTTCCTCCTCCAGTCACCCAGCTTCAGCAATGGTCGCCTAGAGGCTATGACAAGAGAGTGTCGCCCTTGCCCACCTTAGGTGAATTCACCCTCGCCAGGATCTGGCGAGGGATGATCTCGCCAACCTTGGGCAAGGCTCGCCCTCACCAAAGGCCAGCAAGGGTCGGCCTTGCCCAAGGCCAGCGAGGTCGTCCCTTGCATAATCCCAGCTAGGTCGAGTCTCACCCTCGCTAGCCTACGGCAAGGTTGTCCCTCGCCAGATCCCAACGAGGCCGTCCCTCGCGGGCCTATAGCGAGGGCGACCCTCGCTAGTCTTATTAGTCTTTGGCTGGTTGTTGGCCATTGCTGAGGTTGGGCGACTAGCGGAGGAGGAAGAAGGAGAAAAAGAAAAGAAATTAAATATATAAAGAATAATGAAAATTGAAAAAACATTAAAAATTTTAATAAATTTTTTTCACGTCAACGTCGATCGTACCACGTAGAACACCCAGGGTTCACGTTAGTGATTTCCAACAAAAATTGGCTGGGTGGATTATATTGGCAAATTTTAAAAAGGTTTAGGACTCAATTAGCACAATAAAAATATTTAGGACCGAATTGATAAAAGTACAATAGGTTTAGAATTTTTTGGCAATTTTTCCGATTAAACTCGGTGAGCTTTACATGATGGACCCGCACTTTCCACGGAGGCTCTATCCACGCGATTGTCTTTGGGTTGGGGAATTTCACCCCAAATGCAAGTTCACCCCGCACGATCTCAACAAAGCCCAAAATCCCAAATTGGCACATCCATAATAAGACAGCATCGCTCGCCTAGCCCATAGTGGGCTTGGTCGCGTTCTCGACTAGGAACTTATTAGGAGATTGCCCCCACGGGTGCGTAGCCATTGGCTGTGCCGCTTCGACTCCACCCACGCGACATGAGTTCGAATCCTTCGGCTTGCGTCGTGTGTCCGTCCTCTCTGGACTTAGGAGTGCGGGGCGGGGGGCCTTCCTACCACCTCATGAGGGGCAGGTCCGTCGAAACTTGCATTGGCACGGAATTTTCTCATGATATTTAAAAAGAAAAGGTAAAAAATCATTAAAAATCTCAAATTACATCACATTTGTTTATCTTGAATTTTTTTTTGTGATATTAAAAATCTCAAAGTATGCACACCGTGACGCATTTATCATGAATTTTTTCTTGTGACATCAAATATCTGAAATTTCTCCCCGTTGACACATTTACCTTCTAGCAAAAGCAAGATCGTGCCATGTCAATACCGTTTGCCTTCAGTTAACTACGTAAGTAAATTTTTAACGGTACTCGTTGATAGAAGAGGATAAATGTGGTACACATAACAAGTAGGAATTTTTTGTGTCATAAAAAAAAACTTATGATAAATGTATTATGCCAGGCATAATTTGGGATTTGTGGTGGATTTTTCTCGAACGAAAGAAACGGGCCAATAAATAATTTCTACGAGAAGGAACCGATGAGGGAATATAAGGTATTATTGTAATAGTATTAGGGAAGATAAGTCAAAAGCGAAAAAGAGAGGGAAAAAAAGAAAGGGGAAATCGGAAAAAGGAACAATCAAAGCGAATAAAGTGACACAAAGCCCAAAAGACAAGCCACGTCTCTCTTTCTTTCTCTCTCTCTCTCTCTCTCGTCTTGCTCACGCACACTCACTGAAACATGCAGAGACAGTCCCTGGGCTCCCCGGCCTCCAAGCTCCACGGCCATGGCGCTTCCTCCTCCGCCCTGTCTTCGGCCAAGGACGACGCCCTCGTCGTGGACGACTCCTCCTCCTCCTCCTCCGCCTCCAAGCGGAGAGACTCCTTCCTCTCGTCCGCTTCCCTCCTCCTCCCTCACTACGATGACGACAAGTCCTCCAGGCCTCACCGGCTGTCCCTCGCGGCGGCGTCGTCGTCTTCCTCGTCGTCTTCCTCTTCTGCTTCCGCACTGTCGCCTCGTAAGCCGGAGAAGCTCATCCACCTCATCCCTCTCCTCACTCTCTTCTGCTTCCTCGTCCTCTACCTCTGCTCCCACAGTCCCTCTCAGACCGGTAATCCGTCGCAACCTCTCGCGTTCCCGGTTTCTCCTTCATCCGAACCGCCGATTGCTGAAGTGATTTTTTTTTTCTGTGCTTTTTTTCTCGTTTCAGATCTGGCTCAGTTCAGCGGGTTCAAGCGACCGGCGAAGCAAATAGGTACAGTGCGGAGGCGTTCGGAGCCGGCCGATTGAGCGCCATTTCTGATTTTCCTTCTGCAACTTTTATTTTCGTGCTCCAATTTGATGTGGTCTTTGTTATTTCGATCTGCGATGATTCCAGTCGCTACCGACATTGACGAGATCAGCCGGTTCAGCGAGGTCCGCAGGGGCGACGCGCTGGCGATTCGGAGCCGGAGGAGCTTGCGAGAGGTCGGGAGGCGATCGCAGCCGCAGAGATCTCGCGCCGTTCACCGGAAATTCGCCGATTTCTAGAGGTCCCCCCCCCCTCCCCTCCCAGCACCGCCGCCGTTCTCCTCCTCCGGTTCCGTTCTCGGCTTCATCCATCCATCCATCCATCATCATTATCTATTTTTTCCATGTTTATACGACAAATCTGGCAGTGATTATTCTATATGTTTTTGTTCGTAACGCCATAGTTTGATTGCCTTCCATTTTTGTACATTGAAGTTTCCATTTCCGATGATGCTTATCGGCTACCGCCTTCCCTCATTGAGTTCTCTGAACCGAATCCGGTGACAGGAATAATCGTGATTGCGTACGATCTTCGGTGGAGTTTCTAGCGTAATTGCTGGATGGTAGTAGAACTCGAAGCAGCCCTATGAACTAGGGGAAGGGAGGGAGGGAGGGAGGGGAGGAGGGGTTGGCTAGATTGCGCCTGGTGTGGGAGAGGCGCAAGTTAGAGTGGGACGGATGAGCACGGGACGAGAGTAATCCAGTTGGTTGGAGTCCAGCTGGAGTGTCATGACCGTTACTTGATGGTTCTCCTTGCTATTTTTTAAAAAATGGACAGCTGGAAAAGGGTCTGGCTGGCTTCTTCACTCCTTCCCAAGCACCACCACCGCCACCACCACCACTCACTGTTATTATTCATCAATTCGGTTCTCTCTTCTCTTTTTTTCTTTTCATATTTGTGCCCTTTTTTCTATGGTCAACTAGCACAACAATTCCTTTTATTTTATTTTATTTTATTTATTAATTCTATTTGTCTAGTGAGTAAGCAAATCAGTGCAGCAGCGCGACTCCCCAGTGCCCAATCTAGCTGTCCGTACACACAGCAATTTCTTTTCTTTTCCTTTTTTGCATTCTTTTTTAATTAATTCTACTTATTTAATGAGAGGCAATCGGTGCAGCGGCGACCATCAGTGCTCAATTTTGGTTGTCCCGTGATTATTTATTCCCGCCCCCTCAGGCTCAACAAAAAAATGCCTAATTTATATCACGTGCACCACTTTCTTTTTGACCATAATTCGAAATTTACATAGCTGCATATGATTTTATTGACTAATTATTGCACATGTATTTCCTATACACGGGCTTGCAAACATTTGGTATGAGTTTCTGAATGTAAATTAGCTACAATCTTTAGGCACTTCTCACCAGCACATGCGATGTGGGTACGCGAATCTTAGGAAAAGAAGTGAGATTTACAGAGAAAGAAGAATGATGGGAAATTTGCTTTGACTTACGCTAGGTGAGCGCATTGCCCCCAGTTTCGAATTTTCAACAATGAATAAGCAATGATGAAAGTGGGTTAAAGTCGATGGAAAGAGATTTGAGTGGCTTTTAACAATTGCGAAGATCGAAAATTGATTTGGTCTTGTATGAATTTTGGACGCTATTGTTACCTTTTTGTTTCGGGTGAAGTTTATGCGTTTGTCTATTTACATTTATACAAATGGTTAGTGAAAGAGTCGATCAACTTGCGTCAAGATTTTGTTCATAATTCATGATGGAAATTGACATAATTTAATTAGATGACGTGGTCACATAAATGGATAATTGAAGGAGGTGTCACGGGGAAACTGTGCACCGAAAACTGTCGGTGGGTCGCGGAAGCGTCTTCCCGAATGTCCGCTCTCTGTCGCCTCTTTCGCTTTTTGTTCTATTCGGCAGTGTTGCTGATGGGGAGAGCGATGAGACGCACCAAGGAACATCGTCTTCTTGCTTTTGGGCTAATTGAAATTTTGATTGATTATTCGAGGAAGGTGGTCCTAAAAATTATTCACAAGCAAATTTTTTCTTTTTAATTAGTAACAGGAATTCGGCGTGAAATCCACGATATCATAAAGACTAAAATTTAGGTTTGAGGGAAGGAGGTGACGCATCCGCAAATAACTTGTACGGCTTGCGAAAATGGATTTATTAAACGCTATTTAATTTGTGCGGGTACATGGATGGGTGGGCCCGAAAGTTATTTTATTATGCCAGCGGTGCTCGAGGAAGGAATCGCATATATTATGTAACTTTGATTTTCAGTCAATAGCTGTTCGCACATTTCTCCGTGAAATAGTTGGACTTCGGTATACTCAAGTAGGTAAGCTCGATACAGAAGAGCACGTCAAGTCCCGTACGTGTTAAGATTTTTGGAGAATGACACGAGCGGTCCCTGAATTTTGGTTCAAACTTTAATGTCGTCTCTAAATTTTAAATTTGTTCGGTATGGTTTCCGAACTTTAGCCTAAAGTATATTGTCATCTTTAAATTTTTAATTTGTTCAAGTTTATGGATATCATTGAACGCTTTCGTGTAGATCATCATGAACTAGATTGAATATATACCAAAATTTTATGGATTATATTGGTCAAATTAAAAATTCAAGGGTGATTTGCGTTTTGGGCTAAAATTCATGGGCTATTAGCATGATTATCTAGGAGATTTTCTTTTACTCTATCTCGAGAATTCGTACCTTGAAAGATCGATAGGCACATAGGATCGTGGATAAATGGACCTTTGCATACGTTTTTGTTGAAAAAAAACAGGAATCGAAAATAGGCGATTGCTTATGATGCAAGAAGAGGAATCGAATCGGTTCTGGATCATTGGACGCGGTGTTAGCTCGGGCAACGTGAGGGGGGAAATGGCGTGGAGACGCAGGATGGTGTCAGGTTTTGATTTTTTTCCCCGTCTTCTTAGGACCACCGCCACGTGGGGGGCTGGGGGGAGAGCTTTGATCCCATGTTAGCTCATTTCCATGACCTTCTTCTTTGTCTTTTCTACTGATTTTAATTCAATGTCCATCTGTTCATTGTTGTTGTAATTCCGATTCTTCTCTTCTGGCCACGAACCTCTGTGCCCATCTTATTTTATGCGGAGATGTATAATTAGAAAAAAAAATGATTTAATCAATCAAAAAATTATTGTGCGGATATTAATTTAGTCATAAAATTTTTGATTTAACCAATTTAATCCTAAATCTTTATACATAACTTCAATTTAATCTCTTCGATTAGTTTTCACAGGAAACCACTGATGTGATGATCTAGTCAAATCCGACCATCTCACGTGGCATACCGCCATGTTAGAAATTTTCGGACGGAAAATTGGCCGAAAAGATCACATTGAAATTTTGTACAAAAGTTTATGATGATATTGACAAAATTGAATAATTTAGAACGATATCGATAATAGGTTTACAAGATTAACTTTTCTATATAATATTGTAATGGCCTTTGGGTTTGAGAATAATTTGCTTGTAAGTAGGAGGTGAGATGGAAAGTGGGTAACGGGCAACATATTGCATTACCATTACAAGGGTAAACTTGTTCAAGAGAAAAGTATTAGCTTGAACCTTTTGCCCATTGTGTCGAAAAAAGCCCGAGACAGTCGAGCATCTATTCCTTCTCTGCGACAAGACAAAGCAGGTTTGGTCAAATCCCTATTTCAACATCCACTTTTCTCACCAACAGGTCACTAGATTTGAGGAGTGGTTGCAAAACTACAATGATATGACCCAGGAAAAACATACTTTCGAGATCATCGCAGTCACCCTCCGGAAAATCGGTTAGCGCGTAATACCCTAGTATTCCATCATGAGCGACACCCAATTAACATAATTGAATCGGCTCTAGACATGCATTGTAATTACGTGAAGTGGAATAGAAGCAACTTAAAGCGTCAAGCGACCGCGAACTTAAAACCGAGATGGAGACCATCGGACCCTGGTTTGTTGAAGATAAACATCGATGGATCTCACCTCTCGGGGACCATGGAAGGGGCAATTGCATGCGTATGTCGCGATTCGAAAGGAAGATTGATGGAAGGCCTTGCGCGACCAGTCAAGGCATCTTCCGCCCTTCAAACCGAAGCCCTTGCTCTGTCTCTATGCCCTCAAACACTTTGCTGATCGGCCTCATTTAAAACCTTTTCTTATATAATATATGTGTAATGGCCTTTTTGCTGAGGGTTTCTGCAGAATAATTTGCTTGTAAGTGTCCTTACTCTTGTAGGTGGGCCCGGGTTTAATGAAATGATATCTCTATTTCGATCAAAAAAAAAAATTAGTCAGAATTTTCATTATTTAATTAAAGCTCTAAGGATTGAAAGGCCACCGTCACCATCATCGATTATTGTTCATGTCATCATCAAGCCAACCGACACGCTATCTTCATTCCCTTTCTTTTTCACGATGAACCCCGCAAAACTCACTCAAGTTCTCTGTCGTATTCAGGTTCTAATTGGGTCATCTTTCTTTTCATTTCTTACTTAGATTAATTTTTTTTAAAGTTTTAGTATTTACGGAATTTGATAATCAAACTTTTATTTTGTTCAATTATGTCCTCTCTAACTTTCTGGTTTGTGCAATTTGATTCTCTGTCGTCTAACATTCTCAATTTGTACAATCAAATCATTCATTCAACTATTCTAACTAAATCGTCAATTAAATAACGCGCAGAAAGAAATGAGCAAAACAAGAATGAAGAAATCTAATATGACAGAATTAATTATGGTGGGTAAATATAACGCTTGCTTAAACAAATCAAAGAATTAGATAATTTAATTGCACAGAACAAAACTTATTCGGTAAAAGTAAGAGACTTTAATATATAAATAAACGTTAAAAAATTAGATCGTTTAAACTCTAAAACTTAGAGGATTTAATTTATACTTAACCTGTCTTTTCTTTTTTTGGTCACAGCGATTGTCTCTTAATTTGCTTGATTTTGTCAAGGTTTCTAATATGATCTCATCCTCATTCAACCTACAAATCTATAATTTTGAATTCTGGTGAAAGACAGTGGGTAAGTGACTTCTTGTTCAACATCGGTTGTGAAGGAATCTAGTTAAGACATTGAGCGTTGAATGTTACCAATCCACTAGATGAAGTGGATAGGTTAGGGGTGATCGGTTAGTCCGGTCCAGCCCCACCCAGAAATCGGAAATCTGACTAAAAGGACCGGTTCCCAATTTCTAGAACATGGAACTAGTGGCCTCTGATTTTTGAAGTGAAACTTCTCTATCACTCTCTCCCACGCATACGCGCACACACCCACAATCAGTTTGATGAACAAAACGATCTCGCCGTCTTCGTCGTGTTAGGATTTTCAATTGCTTTGATTAGGAGTTGTAGGAAAAGCCATGGCTGATAAGACGCTCTCGAAGGACTTGCGATGCTTTGCGGCGCACTGGAGAACCACCATGAGCAGGCCTCCTCAATCTTGCTGATGTCGCTTTAGTGGAAGGACCTCAAGGATGTCTACAAGGGATGCGGAGCATGCTCAAGCGGCTTGGGGAGGAGGTCCGTTCGGTGGAGGAGTCTATCAAGGTGAGTTTTAGGGGCTTGAGGGTGAGACTCGAGGAGATTGAGAGGAGGGAGAGCGAGATTGTGTCGAGGTAAGGAGCGGAGATTGAGCGCAAAAGGAGGTTGAGAGTTTGCATAAGAAAAGAGGCCTTACATAGAGAGAGTCTGACACCAACGAGAAAAAAAGTGAAGAGAAAGAGTGTTCGTGGAGAAACTGAGAAAGAAAGGAGAAAAAAAATAAAAGTATATATAATCAGTTCAGTTCCCACCCTAGAATTAGGAATCGGATTGGCGCCCCCTGAAATCGCCTAGAACTGGCCGGTTCGATCCGGTCTGGACGGTTATCAGTTCACGGCGGTTATCTATACTCACCCTTAGGATAGGTCATAGCCCACTCTGTGTTGGGCCATAGACTTAAGAATATTTGGGTTTTGATTTGCAGAGATGCAGTCTCGGTAACAAGAAAGACTCCACGGACTCTTGCCCGTAAGTTGAAGATTATATTCCAATGCTACATTTGGAGTTTCTTTTTGTAATGGACCATAATTGGGAATGTTTTGATCGTCTTTCTATGAGCAAGAGCTGAAACATAATTAACCTGAACTTGCGAGAGTTAGTCGAAATCTTGTTATCTCATGTTTACTTTTCGTGAAAAAATACCAATTGTAATGGAGGGTTTCATAAACAATAAGAAGCTAAGTCAATTATTTAATCAAATGATGTTAAGCAATTTTTCCATAACGGCTGTTTCTTTGCAAAATATCGATTAATTTCATATGTGGCAATTTTGCCAAGATCTCTTGCCGATACATTAGATTGCAAACTTAGATTTCGAGAGAGAGAAAATCAAGAAGCTATCCAGAGTATTATACTCCTTTGCTTGAACGATCCTGTTAAGAGGAGAGTAGCCCTATTTATACATGAGCCTCCTTTTACAATCGTTGATTCCCTTTTGATCCGATAATGTAACTCGAGTAACGTGGGGAAATGGTATAAAGACACATGATGGTTTCAAGTTTTGATTTTTTTTCTTCCAATGACCTGTGGAAGTTTTGATACCATCTTGTCCATTTCCATTACTTTCTTTTCGTCTTTCCCACTATTTTCAATATTAATATGTTCGCTATTATTATTAGGGAAAATATTACCAAAAACTCCAAACTATGCTACTTGTGATAAATTTACCCTGAACTTTTTTTTTGTGACACCAAAAACCTCAAATTATGCCACTTGTAACAAATTTACCCTGAACTTTTTTTTTGTGACACGAAAAACCCCAAACTATGTCACTTGTGACACATTTACCTCACAATACTTTAGCCCATGAGCATTTTCGTCTTTTTTCTTTTTTTTTTCTTTTCTTCTCCTGCCTCGCCGGATCTAGCCCGGTGCCTGATCTGGCGAGGGTCGCCCTCGCTAGATCGTGCGAGGGCAGCCCTCACCGGAGAAGAAAAAAAAAGGAAAAAAAACAAAAAAAGGGAAAAGACGAAAATGTCCATGGGCCAAAGTATTGTGGGGTAAATGTGTTACAAGTGGCATAGTTTGGGGTTTTTCGTGTAAAAAAAAAAGTTCAGGGTAAATTTGTCACAAGTGGCATAGTTTGGGATTTTTCGTGTCACAAAAAAAAATTCAGGGTAAATCTATCATAAGTGGCATAATTTAAGGTTTTTGGTGGTATTTTTCTTTATTATTATTATTATTATTATTTTATGTAGGGGATACATATATCAATATAAATATAGCCAGAAGAGGTAGCCTCTTTTTGGCTATGGATTCTTGTCAGAGTACTTTGCTTGTGATTATTCAGAATTTTCATTATTCAATTTAAAGCTCTAATGATTGAATGCTGCCAACACCATCATCATCGATCATTGCTCTTGTCATCATCATCAAACCCCAACTAAACACGCAATGAATTCCGCATACTCAAGTTGTCCCCATCCTATTCAGCTTTGGATTGGGTATTTTGGTTCTCGAATTCTTGTCCCATATCGATAAAGAACATAAATTTTTTAACTTTGTGTTAAGCCTATTCAAGTTCGAGTGACTAATGCTATGCTGCCATTGGACGGAATGCATAGGCTATTGTCTAACTGTGTGTTGAGCCTTGATTCAGGAAAGTCCCCACACCATTATTTTCAAGAACTCGAACTCTAGCCCGAAGTTGCATTGGCTGACCGACACAGTCACATCAATTTAATCCTAATTGCTGACGTAGACGTCGACCGTCATACGTGACGCCGGGTATTGAGCGAGGGCCTTAGCTGCCTTGCCGATGTCAGGGCCATACAATGCCTTATATGTTTTAGAGCAGCAATTGACGAGGTTGAGTTCAGTATACTGCCAATCCACGCTGAAGATGGTGTTCGGAACGTCATTTGCATCTCTATACATATTCCGAAACAAAATTAGAAGAAACTACAAAGGGAAATAGACAAGAAAATCCTCGTATGCCAAAAAAAAAATCTACACGTAGATGCATCCGGTAGTAACTTTCGCTTTGGCAATCTTGAGTTGACTTGTAGAACCCATCTTGCAGCGCAGCACATTAACGAGTCTAATCATCTCCAGGGGTGCTTGTTGAAGGATATGGTGCCATTGCTGAAGCAGAGGGTGTTTTATTAGAAAGCCTCTGTAGGTATACGCATTATGTGATGCAGTTGCTTGAAATTCTTGCCTTCACTGAAGCAACAGGTAGTCTGGTGACCCGTGCCTCCTCCATGCATTTTGTCCTTGTGTCAGTTTTCCTGATGATCTTTGAGTGGTAGAGACAAAATGATAATCAAATTTAGTGGCTTGTAAAGACTTTCGATGCTGCTGATATTACTTGGTTCGCCATCCGATATAATATCCTTGCTGAAGTTCAAAGTGGAAAGAAGGTTGCTATTGTGCATTTTCCAAATGGTTGATAGGATGTTATGAAAAATCATTTCAATGATGCTGGAAGTTTGACTGAACCTGAAACACGGTTGGAGGCCAAATGATGACCATCTTTCTGTTTAGTTGCAGTATTACAGACCCTCGTGATGATTTCATTTGAAGAAAGTAGTGATTTTTTGTGCAGACGAAGACTCGGCTAAGAAAGAGGCCAGAAGACACATTGAAGATGGGAGTCTAGGTTATGCAAATGCAGATGTTGTCAAGCTCCAAGGTTGGGATGCCGATTACTCCAAAACCGTGGCTCAAGCATCTCTTGAGTGCCCTCAAACGATTAGTTTTATCAGATAGGAAGCTCCCAGGTAAAAGTTGGTGAAACTCCACATGACCCATGTATTGCAAATTGAGTGGCTATGAAATAACTATGAAGCTGATGCTGAAACAGACCTTGGAAGGGTTGAGCCACAGAGATCGGATTAAAATGCCACCTCTATGTATTTTAACGAAATTATGAAACCAGCATGTCTATAAGACTCCTAAACAATAACGGCTAGTGCTGGTTCATACTTGATGCTGTAATGAAAACGACCTTGGGCTTTGTTCTCAATGCAGTAAAAAGTTCTACTTTAACCGTAAATCTCATCTGTTCTGTCTCTTTCTTGCAGATAAGAAGAGCCTGTACATAAGGTTGGGATGCCGCGGAGATTGGCCAAACGTCAAGCCCCCTGGGTGGGATCCATCGACTGCTGATGATTCTGCAACGTCTCCGGACACATTGTGAGAAAATTCGAGTTGCCAGCACATTAGAGAATAAGATAGATGGAGACCAAGGGCAAATAGAAATGTCATCCTCCAATTCTTCTCGAATTTAGTGATATCTAAATAATCAATTTATTTTACTGAGGCTCCTTTCTCTCTTTCCCCACTCTTGTTTTTGTTCTTTCTTTTGTTTCTTGTTTGCCGTAATCATGAATATATATATAGGTACTTTGTCTAGTCAATGGGTCCATCCCAGTCACCATCTCCAGACTCCTGCAATGGTTGTTCAGCCAAATCACCAGGACCATGTAGAACTGGCAATATAATTTTTCGGCTGACCAGCTTCCACGCTTCAAAACATTGGCAAAATGCAAGGAGCTTATTGGGGGAAGGTAATGGCTGTGCCTCCGAAGGCACTATTTGAAGGTCTTTGCAAGTCATGGTCAATGTCGTTGGGAAAAAGCGATACGGTCTGTGGGATGATTTACAGTGTACTGCCGATGACTCCTGCCTACAATGAAAAACTACTATGTCAACATACTAGCATTAAGCAGGAGAATAGAGTACGAAATATACCACATAAATACACGGAACGTAAAGGTGATACCTAAAGATGTCATGCTAAACCATGTCAAACAAGCAACTAGTGTTTGATTACATTGTTACCGAGCACCGCATATTGGACTAGAGCTTACAAACAAATGCAGCACAACCATGTCAGCAGCATACATGAGAAGTATTTATATGCAGTGTTGAACGATATTGATCATGTGAAGAGAAGTGAGCTGATCCACTCCACAACAGTCAAGGATGTGTACACGCACTTACATGCAAATGGTGCGTCTAGGTGGACCCATACAGCCCATGCATACACACATGCGCACTCCTGTAGAACCCCTTAAAAGTGAACTTGATGGCCACTCCACGACATGCATACACGAACGTGTAATTACAGATGTCGTGAAGCAGCCTCAATAAAGAAACAAGAATTCAGTATTATCGATATCGGGTGTCTTATGACGTTAACATTTACAGCATGAAATCAACAAAGATTTAGAGCATCGAGAGGCTTTCGATGCATATCCCGAATACGTCCAACTCCAAGTTGATTGATTCTTGTCCAGACGCCTTTCTCAGATGCCCCTAATTTCGAAAAAGTCACAAACTTTACAGAAATTGAAGATGCTAGAAAAGAATAACTCAATATAAGTATGAATGACTCACCTTCTAGTGCTTATCAAATCACTTTCTCATCCACTCCACAGTTTCTAACCCATTCTTCTGCATTTCAAGAAGCATCTTTTCCTTTTTCTTCATACTGCCAGTTCTGTGATAGGCAGCTACAAGGACATTGTATGTTGCCACATCAGGATCAACTCCTTGTCTTTTCATCTCATGAAACAACGACTTAGCCAAGTGCACGCATCCTTGCTTGGAGAATCCACCAATCAGACAGGTAAAAGTAAAAACGCTAGGAAGAACTCCTTTTCTTGACATTTGAATGAATAATGCCCAAGCCTTCTTAATTTCTCCAAGTCTACAGAAGCCAGCTATGATAGATGTGTAGCATATATTATCGGGAGGCAAACCCTTTTGTATCATCTCCACGAACAAAGAATAAGCTTTGCGCACCTGTCCCTCACAAAACAAAATGTTAATAAGAATAGTATTCGTGACCATGTTAGGCATGATCCCAGCTTTTAACATTTTCCCATACAACTTTCGAGCTTCTTTCAACTTTGATTTTTTTGCAAAACCGTCCATAAGAATACTACACATAACAACATCTGGGAAAATATATTTCTTAAGCATTGGCGCGAGGAGCTCCCATGCGTTTTCTGGTTTTCCCTACTTGCAGAGTCTGTTTATAGCTGTATTATACATATAAGAGGTGCGAAAAATGTCCTGGTCCAGTTTCAAAGCTTCCTCAGAATTTCCTTCTCTGCAATATTGGCAAAATCCGTGAATCATATTTGTAAAGGTGGAAGCACAGGGATGAACATTATGATTAATCATCTCTTGAAAAAGTCTGTCGGCAGAACCGACATGACCCTGATTTACGAAACCATCAATTAAGATGTCATGAGCAATACTGTCATACTCATAGCCACGATACCCAAGATCTCGGAAAAATCGATGTGACAATTCCATGAAACCTGCCTTACATAGACCATGACAAAGCGAGCTATAGCCAACTATTGTAGGTTTAATGTTGGAAACATCCATCTCGTGAAACAGATTTAGACTTTTCTCAACATCCCCCTTCTTGCTGAACCCATCAATCAAAATGCTATAGCTATAGACATCTGGAAATACACCATAGTTCCTCATCTCCTTCAGTACTTCCAGTGCCTCCGACAACTGGCCTTTCTGGCAAAAACCATGAATAACAGCATTAAAACAATAGTCATTTGAAGGCAGTTCCTCCTTCTGCAATGTCCGTATCAAATCGAAAGCCACCCCAATGGCAGCAACTTTACGAAGTCCACGTATGAGTGCACCATATATTACAACGGTGCAGCTCATCCCACTTTTCTCCATATCTTCCAGGATTGCTGAAGCGTGGCTGAGAAATACATCTCTACTAAGATTTAGTTTAGAAAGATAGTTCAGCATAATTGTATAGGTCCTTGCATTAGGTGCTGGCCCGCGATTTTTCATGATGTCAAATAATTTTCTCGCGAAGACCTCTCTATCTGCTTCAACTAAGCATTGGAGCAAGAAGTTGCTCGAGTAGACATCAGGCTCGAGTCCAAATTTCGTACCCTCTGAAAACAGATCTTCGGCATTATTAAGCATCGAATTGGCTGCAAAGACCATTATCAGCGCATTATAAATAACAGCCAACCCAACCGCATCAGCCAGCCTATCAAGCAGAAAGTCGGTCAATTCGAACACACGTCCACATTCAACTCCTTGAAATAGCAAACCACATCCCTTAGCAGGCGCAAACTTCAAGCCGCATGCCCGCTGCTGCAAAAACATGAACCATCATCCTAAGGACGTCAATGGAATCTCCGGACTCGTGTTCATTTACAATTCTCAGGAATCTAATTCTCCAAGCGACCTCCTAATTCAAAGACTTTAGCACTCTACCAACTAAAGAGAACAACCCGTACTCACTTCTCTCCTCGTGCCTATACGTCACAGCAGGTTTCCAAGTCTCAACCTCTGGAATTCCATCAGAAACATGGTCCTCAACCAGCGCGGCCGAAGAGACCACATAATGCAAGCTAAAAGGTGGTTTGCTTTCGAAGAACTGCGGAATAATGAAGCAAATGGAACCCGGTTAAACGTGCATTCCTATGTAAACGTACAGCCATGAATAGCTCAAAGTCGCCGACCGATCAAAATGAAGCTGCTTTCTTACGAACTCTTCGACAAAGACACAGCTTTTCCACTGAGTCAGAGATATAGATATATTTAGGAGATGTATCTGTCTTGATTCTGATTGATATTCTGCCCACGTTAGATAGTTATCCTGTAAAGCTAGGCTCGTGTACTCTATATTTGTAATATGAACAGAACATTACATTTTTCTATTATCACAATTATTAATTTGGTATCGGATCCATTATTATCTGAGGAAGCGGTTATTGAGTCCTTATAAGTGGTAGTTGTAGCAACGTTATGACAGCCGCGTCGGTGTCCATTTTCGCCGAACTCATCCATCTTGATTGTTGTTCCGACTCTTTCAGTTGCTTTTTTTTTTCTACAAACCAACACTGCCACAGGACTTACCGCCCTCAGAAAAGTCAGATTGCGAAATTGGGCCGCCATCCACCGCTGCACGTGTGCTCACTTGCCGCCTTGGGCCACTGCGAGTAAGGCTCACGCGCCTCCGGCGAGACAACAATTTTGAGTGCTGTTTTGAAGCTATTGGTGGCTTGTTTCAGCGAATAAACGCCACCATCCACCTCCCCGTACTACGACTAGTCCAATGCCGGAAATCGCAACGTCAAACTCCGCCGCACGCAACAAGCGCTACACGCCCCTTGAGAGGCTGCCGGCTCCGCTGACGTCACTCGTGTGCCATCCATGTGGACGTTCCGGCTGCATCATCCGCCACGTCATCAGTTGACCGACCGTTGACCGGTTCACTCAGACTGGTCCGATCGGGTCCAAGGCACTTTTCTAACCGGTTCAGACAATTTTAGACCGGTTCTTGACCATCTCAAACCGATTTCCTAGGTATTTGGATGTTCTGAGTCTGTTTTTGGCCTTATTTTCTCCGTATCGGCATTCCAGGTATTAGTTTCTTCACATTTTTTTTGTCCAATCTACTGTGTTGAAACTGGTAAAGCGCATATTATGGATAAATTTGAAGTTTCAATGCCCAATTGCTGTCAAGTACTACCTAAACAGCTTGCAGGGACGGCTAATCACCTTGAAATCGAGGTCGACATGCAAGTTCATCCGCCACTGCTGTTACCATAAAGACTTCTCCTAATGGATTGTCTTGCCGATTCAGAGGTCCCTCCCTTTTCCCCCCCATTACCTACCAGTATATCCTCTCTTTCGCTTAGCATCAAAACTGGAATCTGCACGAGGTGTACAGCTTTGTTAAGTGTGAGTCTCTTTTTCATTTTGATTGATTGAGAAGATTTCCAGATTCATGTGTAATGCTCAAGGTTCAGATAGTCACCCTATGCCATGATCTAAAACCTTCATCAAACAAACTTCCAATTAATCTTGAGGAGCCTTCATATCTGTTGAAAGTTTCTAGAAAAAATCTTTGATATTTCTAGAAGGTTAATGAGACATGTGTAGAAAATTCTAGAAAAATATCTATGTAACATGCTATAGATTTTTCCTTAGTGGCGGTGGAAGAGGGCTATAAATAGCCAACCCCTCTCCACTTGAAGAATACACACCTATCAGAAGAAAAAAACTAAGTCCCTTGTACAAAGCCTTCATAATACAATACTTTTTGTCTTCTTTGTTTCCTACTTGTCTTCCACTATCAAAAGTTTTGTTCTACTGTTGCTTCAAGTCCACGTACCAACACTTGTACTCACTAAATCACTCACTCACTTACAAAACAAATCACGCTTCCGCAATTACTAATAGTGGTATCGAGCCACGTTTTGGTTGGTATTGGGCGTTTGTCCGAACCACCCGTTCCTAAAACTACCCATTCAACTATCCAACAACTAAACTATGGCCAACTCTACATCATCCTCATTTCCCATTCCTATTTTCGATGGGAATAATTACGACTATTGGAGCATTAAAATGACGACTTTCTTGATGGCCCAAGATTTATGGGACATCGTAGAAAAGGGTTATGAGGCTCCACAAGAAGGTGCAAGTGTTCCAAAAGATCAACTACAAAAGGATGCAAGGGCACTATGTGTTATTCAGCAAGCACTCTCGGAAACAGTATTTCGGGGATAATTGGAGCGAAGACAGCAAAGAAGGCATGGGAAACACTACGAGATGAATTCCAAGGATCGAGAAAAGTACGCACTATTCGAACTTCAAACTCTAAGAAGAGAATTTGATAATTCTAAAATGAAAGTAAATGAGACCGTTCAAGAATACTGGGAAATTAAAAGAACTAGTTAATCAAATGAGAGCCTATGGAGATGAAATCGCGATCAAAGGGTCGTAGAAAAATACTAGTGTCACTTACTAGAAAGTATAATCCTATTGTGACAACTATAGAAGCAACTAAAGATTTAACGACCACTCGATAAGTGAATTAATTGGCTCTCTAGAAGCACATGAGAAAAGATTGATGGCACAAGATGAAGATTCAGGTTGAAAGTGCCTTTCAGTCCAAAATAAACATACGGTCTCGTCAATCTAAAAATGGTGGAAGGAGCTTATGGAAAAGTAAAAAAGGAGGAGAAACTATCCAAAAGGAAAAATACCCACATTGTGGAATTTGCAAGAACACTAATCATCTAGAGAAAGATTGCTGGTTTAAAAATAAACCACAATGCCGCTTTGTAAAGATATGGCCATGTAGAAAAGAATTGTCGCTCGAAAACAAATAATCGAGCCAACTATGTTGAAGAAAAGAAACTGAAGAGAACACATTCTACGCGAGGCCAAGCGGCAAATGATAAGAAAAATGATACGTGGTACATTGATAGTGGGTGTAGCAATCATATGACGGGGATGAATCTATATTTACCGATATTGATACGTCGGTGAAATCCCAAGTGAAATTGGGCAATGGCACATTGGTCGAAGTAAAAGGAAAAGGCACTATAGCCATTGAAACAAATAAAGGCCCAAAATATATTCACAATGTATATCTTGTCCCCAGTCTTGCTCAAAATTTATTGAGCGTGGGCCAAATGATTCAAAGTGGGTATTCTCTATACTTTAGAAAGATGCCTGCATTATCTATGATAAATATAAAAATATCATTGCCTCTGTTAAGATGGAGAATAGGAATTTTCCTATTCAATGGAAATATATCAGAGATGTAGCCATGAAAGCTCAACTTGATGATTCATGGCTTTGGCATCGAAGATTTGGCCACTTCAACTTTCTTGGGCTAAAAGTTCTCCATCAAAAAAATGATGAGAGATTTTCCAGCTATTTCAAAAATTTCAGATGTTTGTGAAGGCTGTCTGCTTGGAAAACAACAAAGACAATCCTTCCTATCTGGAGGTGCGTGGAGAGCTAAGAAGCCATTGGAGCTAGTGCATACGGATGTGTGTGGTCCAATGAGGACCCTCACACCCAGTCAAAATAAATATTTCATCCTATTCATCGATGACTACACAAGAATGACGTGGGTCTACTTTCTTCGAGAAAGATCGGAGGTCTTCTCTATTTTCAGAAAATTCAAGAACCACGTCGAAAATCAAAGTGGCCGCAGAATCAAAGTTCTAAGGAGCGACAGAGGCACGGAATACAACTCAAGGGAGTTCAATAAATTCTGTGAAGATGAAGGAGTTCATCATCAACTAACTGTTGGCTACGCCCGGAGCAAAATGGAGTAGCAGAAAGGAAGAATAGAACCGTCATGGAGATGGCAAGGTCTATGCTAAAGGAGAAAGGCCTTCCTAACACGTTTTGGGCGGCAAGCAGTCTATACGGCGGTATACATCTTAAACAGATGTCCAACTAAAGCGGTCAAAATAAAACTCCAGGTTGAAGCATGGAGTGGACGGAAGCCTTCAGCCGAAGCATCTCAAGGTGTTTGGCTGCATATGTTACGTCCACATTCTCTGCTCAAAGAGGAGCAAGCTAGATGAGAAGACAGAAAAAGGAATCTTCCTCGACTACGGCGACCAATCAAAAGGCTATCGGGTCTACAACCTAAGAACTAAGAAGCTCATGATCGGTCGAGACATCGAATTTGACGAGAATGGCGCCGGAATTGGGAGGACGAAAAGATTGAGAAGAAGTATGTCAACTTGCCGGACAAACAACCTTTGCTCGAGAGGATTCAACATCACAAGATGAAGGTGAAGTGCCGATTCAACCACTCAAGACGTAACACCACCATCCTCTCCCGGCGCAACACAAGAAGAATCTACTTGAATCTCCTATTTTAAGGGTAAAATCTCTTAGAAAAGTTTATGAAACATGCAACTTTGCAGCTTTAGAACCAGAGAACTATGAAGAGGCTACCAAAGAAGAAGTTTGGATTAAGGCCATGGAGGAAGAAATCAAGATGATAGAGAAGAATGAAACGTGGGAGCTCGTCGATCGCCCGACGACAAAGAAATCATTGGTGTCAAGTGGGTTTACAAGACAAAGCTCAATGTAGATGGATCAATTCAAAAGCATAAGGCAAGGCTCGTGGCGAAAGGATACTTGCAACAACCAGGTATTGACTATACTGAAACTTTCGCTCCTGTTGCACGCTTTGATACTATTCGGCACTCATAGCCTTAGCAGACAAAAGGAATGGAAGATCTATCAACTAGATGTAAAGTCTGCATTCCTTAATGGATATCTTCAAGAAGAAATATATGTGGAACAACCACAAGGCTTTACCATCAAAGGCCAAGAAGAAAAAGTCCTCAAGCTCAAGAAGGCCCTCTATGGGTTAAAACAAGCACCACGAGCATGGTATAGCAGAATAGACGAATACTTTACCAAGCAAGGATTCGGGAGGAGCATGAGTGAGCCAACGCTCTACATCAAGACCCAAGGTAAGTCCGACACTCTCATTGTCTCTTTGTATGTGGACGATCTAATATATACAGGAACAATGAAAAGATGATTCAAGAATTCAAAGAAGAAATGATGAAGACATTCGAGATGACGGACTTGGGCTTGATGCGCTACTTCCTCGGTATCGAGATCAACCAAAATGAAGGAGTTTTTATCTCACGGAAGAAATATGCCGAGAACCTCCTTAAGAAATTCAAGATGAATAATTGCAAAACAGGTTGCAACACCGCTCGTGACAAACGAGAAACTATTAAAGGAAGATGGAGCGAGAAAAGCCGACGCCACCCTCTGAAGTCGATTGGTAGTCTATTATATCTCAACTCGCTACACGACCGGACATCATATACGCAACAAGTCTACTATCACGATTCATGCGAGTCCGAGTCAAATTCACTTTGGAGCGCCAAGAGAATTTTAAGATACATACGAGGAACGACAGATTATGGCATTTGGTATCGGCCAAGTTCAACCGCTAAGCTCGTTGGCTACAGGTGCATGGGATCTAGGCGGGATCAACGACGATAGGAGGAGCACCACGGCTATGCATTCACCCGGCTCAGGAATATTCTCTTGGGCATCTAAAAACAAGACTCATGGCACAATCCATCGCGAAGCTGAATATATCGCGGCTCACTACGACTACTAGTCAAGCAATATGGCTTCGAAGAATTCTAGAAGACATTGGAGAAGCACAAACGGAATCAACTCCAATATTTTGCGACAACAAGTCTGCAGATCGCCATATCAAAAATCCTGTCTTCCATGGAAGAACCAAACACATAGACATCAAATATCACTTCATCCGTGAAGTGCAATATAATGGAGAGATCGAGCTCAAATATTGCAAGACCGAAGATCAAGTCGCGGACATATTCACTAAAGCACTACCGCTGGTCAAGTTCGAGATGTTAAGAAGCATGCTTGGAGTTTCTCGAAATTGGATCAAGGAGGAGTGTTGAAATAGTGATCCAATTTCTAGAAGTTTCTAGTATGCTCAAGATTTTTGGAAAATAGATATTTAAATGAATAATCTAGAAAGTTGTGAGAAATATCTAAGATATTTCTAGAAAAGTTTCTAGAAAAATCTTTGATATTTCTAGAAGGTTAATGAGACATGTGTAGAAAATTCTAGAAAAATATCTATGTAACATGCTATAGATTTTTCCTTAGTGGCGGTGGAAGAGGGCTATAAATAGCCAACCCCTCTCCACTTGAAGAATACACACCTATCAGAAGAAAAAAACTAAGTCCCTTGTACAAAGCCTTCATAATACAATACTTTTTGTCTTCTTTGTTTCCTACTTGTCTTCCACTATCAAAAGTTTTGTTCTACTGTTGCTTCAAGTCCACGTACCAACACTTGTACTCACTAAATCACTCACTCACTTACAAAACAAATCACGCTTCCGCAATTACTAACAATATCGAAGAAGAATTTTAATATGCTAGTCAAACCTAACCTGAGGAAATTGAAGAAACATCTGTTGCTTAATAAGATCATACAAATAAAATGAACAAATTCTTAAAAGGAAGGAGAGAGCAGGGGTAAACTCGTCGCCCCGAGCTAATCAAACCACCCTTCTGTACGACTGCTTTTGCTCACAAAAGGGTGACGGAGAAGGTCATCGACTGTCCCTCTAGCCCTCCAATCCTTCTCCAGACACCTACTAACAAAACTCTTGAACTCTGGTGATGCCGTTTCAGGAATCTCCAGCCTATCCGAAAAGCAAATAGCACACATTAGAGTTGCCCAATCTGGTGTCTGTCCTGGACTTATCAAGGGATAATGACCCACGTGGCATTCTAGTAAGACAATTCCTAGAGACCAAACATCCCCTGCAAATCCTTCTTCTTTATCACCGTCCCACCTCTCTGGATCAAATCTCTCAGGACTCATATAAGCACATGTCCCTAAATAAGAAACATGAGGGTTACAAGTACTAGCTACAACCTGACTCACACCAAAATCTGCAATTTTCAACTCGCCTTTACTGTTTATGAGCAAGTTTGATGGCTTAATATCCCTATGCACTATTTTCATCGTATGCAAATAGCATAGCCCTTCCAAAACTCGTCTCGCCACCCTAGAAATCACCTGTTCTGGCAATTTTCTATGGATACATAATATATCTTGCAGAGACCCTCCTTCCATGTACTCCATTAGGAAGTATAGTTCCCCTGCATTATCCGAGTCGATGCACCCGCTGTTCAGAACTGCATGACATTTCACGATCAGTGGCGAGTCTACTCGTTTGAGAATTTCCGCTTCTTGTCCTGCCTGTTGCCACACATCTGTTGTGTGCTGATCGACACGAAGGACCTTCAGAGCATAAATTGAAGCTGTTTGACGATGCCGGACTTTATAGATAGTAGCTCCATTGCCGTGGCCTAGGACCTCCAATTTCTCTAACTTAGAGAAGTTTTCAACATCAGGAGACTGTGGTTGGATCGTGAAAGACAATGCTGGTAACTTGGCCGGTCGCCAAAGATCAGCTGCTGGTATTTGAGGAGGCAGGGATAGCTTCAATGCTTGTTGGTGCCTTCTTTCTCTTACCAATGTCATTTACACACCAAGAAGAGTTTTTCTTCTGTCTATTATGTGAAGAATGAAGTTGATGGGTTTATAAACATGGGTTGAGACATGTACGTGGTTGTTTTCCAACAACAAAGATCTGACAAGTGGCTGTAGCTATCCCTGAATTCAAGGGCAGGTGAGCATTTTGTGGTGATGTCAGTGCCTTTTCGTCTGGCTATGAGTGCAATTAGTTTTGGGGAGTTTTCACGGTGCGCAACGTGGAGTTTTGGCTGCTTGTGTTTCCTGATAACAGAGTTGCCAATTTTCATGGATGTCGTTAAACACGTGCATCTACTCTCCTTCATTCCCTTTTTGTTTTCCCCTGTAGGTTATGTATGGCCAATTATAATGCACAAGCACGTCAGTCTTATTTCTCGTGAGGAAGAGCTTAAGCGAATAGCTCTCTCCTACTTTTCAGAATCGATATCTGACATATATGTTTCTTAACCTAATGTCTAATGCAAAATCAAGCTGAATCGTAACAAATTGTGACTGTTAATCCTTCAAATGGAAATCCTAAGGAAGAACACCATTCCAGCATTCGTGGGCAAGGTTGATAAAGGACGGAAAAGAAATCTCAAAATTCCCGAAGGCGGTCTGTGCAGAGAACTCCGATGCTATATCTAGAGTTTCTTGTTGTATATTATATGGACGATTCGAACAATTAAGTTGATGGAAATTTTAGTTAAAGACTTGATTTGTTATCTCATGTTTGTTATTCGCGAAAAAAATACCAATCGAAGTAGAGGTCTCTTATTATTATTATTATTTTATGCAGTGGATACAAATATCAATATAGTAGCCTTTTGTGCTATGTATTCCTGTTAGAATACTTTGGTTGTAATTAGTCAGAATTTTCGTTATTCAATTTAGAGCTCTAATGATTGAATGCCACCACCATCATCATCGGTTATTGTTCTTGTCATCGTCAAACCTCAACCGGCACTCTTATCTTCTTTCCCTCTTTTTTTTTTCAATGAAAGTTCCGCGTGCTCAAGTTCTGTATCTTATAGAGCTTCGGATTGGGTATTTTGGGGTTTATGAATTCTTGTCCCATATCGGCAAAAAGGAACGAAATAGTCTCTATAAGTATTATAATTTGAGCGATTGATGCAATTCGGCCACTGAATGTTGTGAACGTGGCCCAGCTTAACGTTGGGTTATGGGCTCGGGATAGTACTTTTGAGCGCGAGAGTTCCATTGCACTGTCGGTGCGATGAGGCAGAGACGGACTCTCGTCCCCGAGTTACATTGACCGACCAACACAGTCATTCACTTTGCCCTACATCATATCGGCAAACCGGACGGGGCTACCTGTTTTTGTCACTCCATAAGGTTATAATTACTGGAGTACGAAAACGAAAAGAAAATCCCACCTTTGCTTGTTTCTATTGGTACTCGACTACTTACGCACATACGTCTCCATTTGCCTTCAGACATGCGCCAAATGTCTGTTTCTATGACTTGGTCGGTGTTTTTCAATAATTGGATTTAGAATTCTAGGACATGGAGTATTCAGCCGCATTAAGGTACGTGGAAGAAACAACAGAACATGTAGTCGAAGTTACATTAACATAAAGCACGCACGTCTTGCAAGTCAATGAAACGTGTTCCTTCGAAAGGGGTGTACAGCTTTGTACGAGTAATCGCATGGGTACAGGGTAAGCCACCGGAACTTATTGACTTCTCGGAAACCTTTACAAAAAAGATTGGCAGAATTAAGAATCCGATTCTCAGAATAGAAACTCAGGCGGAAGTAGCCCGACGCTTCATCATTGAGTGATAAACATTTCATTCTCCAAGCCGTTCTGAGTTTTCTCGGAATGGAGATCCGGCCACAAATTGAGGCCATTTCATTTCGAGGATCGGAAAGGATTCTATCAAAAAGGTTTTGCATACATGGGAAGATTCTTTTGAGGTGGGAGGGGTGAAGGAAGATGAGCATTTGTAAGCAACGATCGCTGACAACTCGACCATAATGAAGCACCACTGTTTTGGTGGTAAACAGCAGAACAGGTGATTGAGAGTATGTGAAATGATGCACAATGTTCCATACAGAACCAAATCACAGAATCAGACCTCGAACAGGCTCATGCTTCGATGGCTTCTGCTCGGCCGAAGCAGAAGCCTTTGGAGACTCCGATAGATGAATTTGAGCAAAGTCATCCACTACTTTTCTCTTCTGTTCCTCTTCGGCCATTCCCACTTTCTCCTTTGTCTTCTGGCCGACATCGCCAGCTGCTTTTGCAACTTTGTTAAAAGCACCTGTTACCCACGACGCCCCCGTGAACACATAACGGTTCTTCATAATGGCTGATCCAGCACTGCTAACCTTTTGCTCTGCCGCTGCAAATGCTGACTTGGTTTTCTCAGAAACTTGAAACTTTTGATCCACTTCCCTGACCTTGTCGCCCACAACCGTGGTACCCACAGTGATTTTCTCGGTCAGTCCAATCTTCTTATCGAAGGAAGCGACTTTTGATGAGGCTGTCGATGTCAACTGATGCTTCTCATCAAGGGACTTGGCTTTGTTCACTGCATCTTTGCCTAATATGAAGCCCTTAGCCAGCATGCCGGTAACTACATCCTCTGCTTTTCGCAAAGCAGATTCACCACCAGCTGGACTTTTGTTTTCTGTTACCTGCAAGAAGAGCAATAATCATGTTCATTATGGTAGTAAGAGATATTACGCGACAGGAGTCAGGAGACTCAGGACTCTTACGGGCGGTGCTATAGCATCAGGAGGCAGCTTGTAATCTGGAGCGAGAGCAATGCTGACAGACATATCAACAATTGTTGCACCCTGACATTCAAAGGAGTTCAAAGTGAACCTTGCTGCTGAGATGCATTAATAACAAGTAATTGATTTAAACTGTTATATCTGTCTCGTTATCTAATGAAATGTGACTACTAGGCAAAAGAATCCATAAGTTACAAATAAGAAAGACCATGTATAAAGGGAGATTTCCCCTTCATGCACATTCATAAATATGCCATGTGAAAGAAAATGGTTACCTAGAGCTAATGATGAAGGACATTATTGGACAAAAACTAACCACATTACCAACAAATATGTTCTGCTAGAGTATAATGGAAGCCCCTAGCGTAGATGAGCCCATTCTAAGTATTATCCTCCATCTTCTGTTAGCTCACAAGGATGTTAGTTCATCATGCAAGCTAGATTATAATGCAAGGTGTATAGGTGATTCCTGTCTAAAATGCATCAGCTGATCAATCAAAAGCACCAATACAAGGACAAGCAAAACCAAAGAAAAAGAAACATAAATAATAGCTCAGGGAAGCCTCAAAGCATCACTTCGTTGCTGCAACAATACTAGACATAAATTCTTGATGATAATTAAGCTAATTGAATGCTTTTCATAGCATAGGGATTTTCCTTCTTCCAAACTAATGACTTTGCGCATGCAAAGATCTCAAACAAATAGGAGGACAAAATCAAATGATGTGAGTACGACAAGCTGTATTACCGAAAGCAGAATGGCAGTCTCTGCTCCTTGAGAATCCTTGAACGTGACATATGCAATTTGAGACCGCTCAGTGTCACTGTGTAATTAGATGAAGAAAAACATAAGAAAAGTAACTGTGAAACAAAACAACTAAGCGAGCAAAGGAGTAGACTCAACCTGTGCATCTCAACATATGCGATATCACCGGAAAATGAAAAGAACTCCTTGAGGTCCCTCTCTGTTGCTCCTAGGGAGACATTGCTAACCTTAACAGTTGTTAGCTGCAAGGACACTCAAATGATAGTGAGAATTATACCCATATACCAATCACAATTTAATGAGAATAAAAGATAACAACAAAGAAAGCTGATGGCAAAAGGGAGCTAAAGGGGGTTTAAAGCCATTCCGAGAGCTACAACATGAATTGCTGAGCCGAAGAGCTCTCCTTAGTAAGACTTGCACATCTTTTTTGTCCAATATCTTGCTGAATGATATGTTCTTTTTGTGGTAAGTTTTGGAGGCAATTATGCGAGATTTTAAACAAGAAAGCAAATAACATATGCTAACGGTAGGCATTCAAATGCTTCCAATCTTTCACACTCCCACATTCCCATTGACTGGACTGATCCGAGATCTTCTCAAATCAAAGCAAAGGGCTCTCGGGCTAATCTGTCGCTACTGAAGAATTATTTCACTTGGATTCCCAATGAAAGACATCAGGACTACATGAATGCTCACCGGCATCCGGCAGAGGCCTTCGTCAACATGTTGAGAACGGGGCAAAAAGAAACCGCGATACAACATGTCTAAATCCATGAACTTTTCAAAATAATTGGTCGCTGCGATCAAACATCAGAGAGCGAACTGCATACACAGATTGAGAGCCACTCAAGCTAACCAAAGGCTTGCGAGTGAGTTTCCATCAAGCAGCATTCAAGAGTGCCCCCGAACACGGAAGCTCCACCTCCACGGAGATCGCACACTTGACAGGAACAAAACGATCCTCATTGTCACCGCAAACTCTCCTCGGACGCACCCACACTCACCAAGCATTCAGGAAACAATTCACGAGGTCAGACCAAGCTACAGCGTTCGAATTCAAAAGCCAGCATCGTCCGATCAGGGTGAAGAAAAAAGAGGCCCGTACGCTCGCAAAACACCAATCCCCCTGCACCGACCGCATCAAATCCGGAATCCCCATAGAAACCGAAGCAGATCTACGCACGATAGCTTCAGAAAAACGAGCTCCGCTCGAGCAGGTTGTGAAGGAAAGAACGGACACGCGCTAAGTTCCTGATTATCCGCGAAGACTTCCACCGATCGTGCTACAGCGAAGCATGAGGGAAGAGTAGAGCCGGAAATCGAGGACTCACCGACATGGCAATGGCTATTCTTTCTCCGGTCGTCGCCGTCGCCGTCGCCGTCGTCTTCTTCCTCGTCTTCGAAATGAGAGCTGAGCTTGTGAGAGAGAGAGAGATTTATACAGCGTACGCGCAGGAGGAAAGACGAGGCCCCTCCCCGGGAGGCGCGTATGAAGATCGCGCGTGGGAGGGCGAGATCTGGCCCGCCGGCAGCCATCGCACGTGCGGGAATCCGACGGTGGAGGGCGCTGGAGTGGTGGGGCCCTTTTGCTCAATCACGCGGGGGACTTTTCCCACCCTCGGACATGGTGTTGTCGGGTCCCACTTCCTCGAGGCGGGACATCAAATTCCTTGACACGCTCTCGTCGTGGGGTCAATGCCTTGAATTTGAAATCTAGAACATCTTCCCACTCCTTACATTCGAAGTTGTTGCATTAATTTGATTAAAAAAAAGTAATTGGATTAATTAGGGAAAATTGCACCAAAGGTCCTTAGTCATTTGAAGAGATACAATTAAGTCGTGCACATTTTAGATCCCAGTGTAATCAAGCCTTTTCGATGGTTGCTTAGCCAATTTCGTCATCGCGGCATGCTAGAATTTCAATGTAGAGTTTCTTAACATTTTTGAGCATGTGTGACGCCGACATATAAAAAAAAAGAGTAAAAGAAAGCCAAATAAGCTAAATATTTTTAAAGAAATAAACCAAAAGTTAAAGAAAATGAGATAAATACACAAAAAGTCATAATACTTGTCGAGAAAGTGGAATCAAATCGTAAAATTTGTAACATTAATGCAATTAAGTTTCTCAGATAGATTCGTTTAAATTGATGGACGAAAAATGATGACATGACTTTATTTATTAATTTCTCTTTTTTGTGCGGCCGTTTTCTTAACTGATTCGATCATGGGATTTAAAAGATGTCGTTTCTTCCCCTTTTAACCCTTCAAAACTATAAAGCTCTATTATTGCTAGCCTCAAATTGAATTGCAATCTCTAATTTTGGCCCGAGGAACCCTAATCCCAAATTGAAGAATGGCAACCAAAAGAATGAGGCCGTCAATGTTTGAATCAATTGGGGTAACTCCTAATGAGGTTGACTTGGAGCTAACCAGCTATTGTGGTCTTTGATTACCAATTCTCATGGCAAAGTCAAGGAAAAACATAATATGAAGGTTCCATGATTGTGCTAAGTTCGATGGGCAGGCTGCTGGGATTTCTTTATGTAAGTTGATATGAAGATACCAAATCGAGCAAGGGGACATATATAATAGTCAACCTCCTTGAAAGGAATCAAACACCGAGTGAATAAAGCTGGTCAAGATCCACACGAGCTCACTGCTAGCCAAAATCAGGCCTCAAAGGGCAAAGCGGAGACATTGAAAGGAGGAGCTCAAACGAGCGAAAATAGAGATGTATCAATTGGTAATCGTTTTGCGCATATGTTGTGTCGTTGTGCTGACGTTAGAATTGGTGGGAAGTTTATAAGTCTTTCATAGTTCTCTGTTTGTGTTATGGTGATTTGGGGAATATGATTGAGATATGTTTTTTTAAGGGGTAAGTGAATTAGTGAAGTTTTGATGTGAATCTGGGCACTCATGTCTAAGATCAGATGGATGAATCATGTAGGTTTTCATTTTGAACATGTAATGTCCATTTTTGGATGTCATGCAGTTTTTCATTTCAATACCAATGTGTTGAATAAGCATCAAATTTGAAGGACCATCAATCGCCAATGATGCTGCATCAATAGATAATGACCAAAGAGTGCACCCATTTGCACAAAAAGTACTCCATCCATTAACATCAAATAGAGTAATTACATAGATTAAGTTGCTTCGTGTTCAGTAGAAAAAACCACCTACATCAGTCCAAGTCTTTGGCTGCTATCTCTGGTGATCTTGTAAATTTGGCATTCACTTGATTCATAAGTCTTAAGCTTTTCCTTGTAGCTTGTCCCTTTCCCACGATTTTTTCTTTTGCTAGCAGCGGCACCGTTCTTTAGAGAGGGAGTTCTAGCATTAGATGATTGAGGTTGTGACCTAGCCTGAGAGTTTGGATTTGATGGTGGTCGTTCTTTGTGACGATGCATTTGCCTTCGAAGCTCTTGAAACTACTAATTTTTTCCGGCACCCTCAACAATCTTGCATCAGCTGTTCCAAGTTACACGACAATGAACACGTTTTTAGCTCAATTTGATAGTAAGATGCAATTACGAAATGTTAAAATGTTACTTACGTTAAGAATTTGAAGGTTTGTCCTAAGGTTCGGGGAAACATCCCTTGCCACCGTTTTGTTCTTCTTCGGCCGCGATCGCGGATGACCATTTTTTAGTGCAACTCTCCTAAATCGAAAAAAACGGTGGACATAAGAATCAAATGATAATACCCAAATGCATGGGGATTGGGGTATTACTCACTGGGATTTTCTAAAGTCTCCCTTGAGCAGTTGCTTTGGCTTGATTACAACAACTGATCAATCGTGGCTTGATCCTCTTACATGTGCACTAGTTTGAGCAACAGCAGTGGTTTGGCCACTAAAAGTCCTTCTACAGTTGCACTGGCCTCTGCAAAAGCATTGGCCCGGCCATCGGATCGGATCCTCCTTGCGCTATATTTGCCATTAAATCGGAACCTCGAGATATAAAAATGACATTACATGGTTTTAACGCAACTTACTTGTTCTATTTCTTTTTTAAAATTTTTGTCTTGATCCATACGAATTGGCCCGAGTTGCACTGGCCTTGGCACTGGCCCGCTCGGTTGACTAATAGATGTTTCCATGTGGTAAGTCACTAGCTCGTTGGAAAGTTACATTATTTATCTGAAATTACTCTTTGACATTTAAGTTATCAGCTAGCTTAAAAATTACTGTGTATTAAGTGGAAGAAGGGAGTCAGCTATACTATCACCTTTTGACAGACAAGAAAAGAAATTTTCACGAGGAGTAAAAATAAGAAGGAAAAAAAAAAGAAGCGAAATTCCAAAGGTTAAAAGCAAAAGATAAAAATGAAAACCATTTCATTATAAAGGACAAATTTGACTTGCAATTCGCTAACCGACTTCTTCGGTGGAGAGAAGAAGTTCAAAGCAAAAGACAAAGACAAAGACAAGGCGAGGCAAAGGCAGGCGCGGTCACGTTGGACCGAGCCCCAAAACGACGCACCGTTGACGTGCCGGTGAAGGCAGTTAGACTAAAGGTAACAACAACCCCAGCGCGGCAACTTATCGGGAAACCCACCGCCAGACGCCAGTCAAACAAAGCCTTCTCCATTTTCTCTCTCCTACCCCCCTCGTACTCCCAAACGCCGTCTCCAATCTCTCTCTCTCCTTCCGTCGTCCTCCGATCCCTCCGATCGATTCGCACCGCCGTAATCGCACCCCCGATTCCGCGCGAAGCACCGCCGCCGCCGCCGCCCCCCTCGTCGCCGTCCTCGTCGTCGTGGTCTCTGTCTCTCTCTCGCGGGGAGAGAGTTAGGTCAAATCGGGAGAGATGAGCTTTCAGGATTTGGAAGCCGGGAGGCGCGATCTCATCAGCGGCAAGCAGGACCCGACGCAGGCCGTCGCGTCCGGCGTGTTCCAGATCAACACCGCCGTCAGCGCGTTCCGGCGGCAGGTCAATGCTCTCGGGACCCCCAAGGACACGGCCGAGCTCCGGGAGAAGCTGTGAGTGCTTTCGATTCATCGTTTGTAGGGATTCAATTCGAGGTTTCGAGCTGCATGGTGGCCGAATTTCTTGGATATATGGTTGTACGGATTGATGTACGCCGGTTGAACTCTCGGGGACTTGTTGTTCGGTTTGAATCGTATAATTAGGGTCGGATATAGAAATCGGGGGAATTGTAGGTCGTTTTGGTTTGGCTTGATTGCTTTCTTGTAATCCGGAGTTATGCATCGGGAAATTGGTTGTTGATGGACTTTAATGTAGTTTGCCTTTTGAGTTTATGTGACCTTGTTGTAATGTGAGCTCCAGAAGAGGTAATTCGTGGAGAGCATGCTCATTTTGTGCACTTATCAGTCTATGGTCTAGAGAGAATTGCTGTCATAACTGGAATTAGCATCCTTCAAACTACTAACTAGACTTTGGGACTAATATATGGCTGACACAGGAGTCATGGTATGTCTAGTGACGGTCACAAAATGGTTCTCATCTCTCACACTCATTATGGCTCGAACACTGTACCTTTTCAGAACCTTGTAATTATGAATATGCATGTATTTGATGTCAGAATCGGGTCATCTTTTTGCTGGAGGTCTTTGTTACCTCAAAATGATATTTTGATCATGCTAGGCCTGTCCTAATCATCCTCAAGAGTCTAGACTTTTACATGAATATACTTAAATATTGTCTGTCTCCCTAACCCCTTGTTTGCTACAGGCACAAGACAAGGCTATATATTGGGAACCTGGTGAAGGATACTTCAGAAAGACTTAAACAAGCCAGTGAGACAGATCATCAGGCTGGTGTTAGTGTAAGTTAACTCTCTTAATAACCACCCTATTGCTAATATAGAAAAAAAAAAGTTCTCATTTGGGATTAATAAATCGGTTAATTTGTCAAATGATGGTCGATTGTCTCTTTCCCTTCGATGTAGCCTAGGTGACAATAAAGAGGTATAGAATTATGAACTTAAAACTTTAGAATGCAATGTGATAGAGTCTGTCTTGTATTGTAATGACAAAAAGAGGATGCATACTTGCGTCATGGTAAGAGCTACCTTTTCGTCTTTGAAAATTGTCAACTCATTAAGGGTTTTATCAACAAATCCTCATCTTGATATTTCAAGTAGCTGGATGGCATTGGTGTATCAAAATGACTCGCAAACTAGCTTCCGATGATGGTTCATTTTTTAATATTACTAATTCTCTTGGTGACATATCATTAAACCATATTGCATTGTGAAGTCAGTATGATAATGGAAAAAAAAAATTTGGGACCACAGCTATACATTTTTTGGACAAACCAATTCATGTATCCGTTAATCATTTAGTAGAGTACTTAAAGTGCCTATCCCCATTGAAAGGGTGGCTTAAGCCTGATGTGGAACAATCTGTGTCCTCCTTTCTAACCTTTGGCTTCTTTACTTATAGATGTTTGAAGTTTCCTGATTCCGTTTCATGTACATTCCCTTCAGATTTTCTGTTTTCTCTGGTGTCGATTCTCGAGTCTTGACCTTTTTTTTTTGTTTGCAGCCTGCCAAGAAGATTGCAGATGCCAAACTTGCAAAAGATTTTCAGGCTGTTCTGAAAGAGTTTCAGAAGGCCCAACGGCTTGCAGCTGAGAAGGAAACGGCATACGCTCCATCTGTACCGCAGACTGTTCTTTCTTCTAGGTAATGGCTGTAGAATGCGAAGCTAATTTTATGATGTTGATTTTCTTCATTCCACCCAATCCAGGGTCAAACTGACTGGATTGGGAATGTAGATGAGTTATTGGCCTGATAAGTAATTGTTGTTTCAATAGAAACTGAGAGTATGTTCAGCAGGCTGAGAGGTATTGCGTGCTAAGAATTCTGTTTTACATTGGTGCATGTATGCTTGTTTACCTTCAGTGGTTGATCTGTGTTATATGTTTGTTCATTCTTAACCAGCTATTCTGCCAGTGACCAAGACATAAATGCTGATAAGAGTTCAGAACAGCGTGTTCTCCTTGTCGAATCAAGGAGGTAAGGAAAGCATCGCTTTTTCGTTAGTATTTGTTCTCTTCAATAAATCTGTGCTTTCCCACAACTATGGCCTTTTCTAGTATGCAAAATCTTCTCCAAATGTTGTTTTAGCTGAGAAGTTAAAACCTGTTCTAAGTATCTCTTTTCCCCAGACAGAAAAGGTTCATAGGAGAACCTCTGGAAGCCCTTAGATCATGTCATGTTGTACAATTTCTATCTAATTCACAGGATGCCAGTGTCCAGAAAACTTCATACCTAAAATGAGTTTTCTTAACATCACTATGCATGTATAATAAGTATTCAGTTTTCCCACAAGCTATACTTCTCTTGTGGGGTAGCCAAGTTTGTGTTGCTTCCATAGCTTCTACTATGGCTTCAAATATTTAAGGTGTTGGTGTTGTGTAATGGCTGTAGATGTGGGTTGTTCAAGGTGGGTGAAGACCATTTGGAAGTATCTGGCAGAATTTTATTCAACATCCAAAATGACAAATTATTATCTATTATTCTGAATATCCCTATACGGTCTTAGATATGCACATCATGCATGAGTCAGCTGGTTGTGTAACTTCCGTATTGTCAACGTTAAGCCGAATTTTATTGCAGAGAACAAGTATTGCTGGCCGAAAATGAGATTGCCTTCAATGAAGCTATCATTGAGGAAAGGGACCAAGGAATCCAGGAAATCCAGCAGCAAATTGGTGAGGTGAACGAAATTTTTAAAGATCTCGCAGTGCTTGTTCATGAACAAGGGACAATGATTGGTAAGTTATTGTATCCATATCTAGTCCGTTTCCTTCTACTAGTTTTTGGGGCTTGTATTCTATAATTGACACTAATATGCTGTGCAGATGATATTGGCTCTCATATTGAAAGCGCACATGCATCCACTGCTCAAGGAAAGTCCCATTTGGTGAAAGCTGCAAAGACTCAAAAATCAAATTCATCTATGGTATATTCTGGAAAAATAAGACTTCTCCACAATTTATTTGCAACTATTTCCTGTTCAGAAAATCGCATATCTCTTGTGCCATGAGCAACGTCATTTTTGTTTGAGCAATTTTTTTATGTTTCACGCACAGTATAGTAGTCTGAATGTTGTAGCCTCGTTTTTAGCTTGCTTCAATTTCTGGGCTTGTTTTTAAGTTTCATGACAAAGACTACCTTTACTCTTGAGGAGGAATCAATACAGTCATACCTCTCTGCTCTCCTTTTTTGGCTGGTTATTTAGTGCATCCCATATTTGCATTGGACTTAAAGTAAAAGAAAAAACAGAAGAAATGACACCAACACAAGTTCAGCGGCATTACAATGCAATGTGCTTCTATATTGAGATCATTATGCTTGTTTTATGCAGAGTTGTTTGCTTTTGGTGATCTTCGGGGTAGCCCTTCTCATTGTGGTCATAGTAGTTGCAGCTTAAGCAGTAGAATAATCAAGCATCAATGGAGACTGCTCGTCTGAGTGAATGGTACAATGGGGTCAGCCTGATTAACCACCCTTCTTTGTTCTTTCACTGTAAAAACTGGTCGACAGGAGTCTGCTATATGAAAAAAATGGGAGTGAACAATTTATATTTTTTCCTCTACTGGGGAAGAATAATAGTGGGGAGGAAAGTAGAGAGAGGAGGCCAGACGGTGGCTTTCCCGGTTGGCTGGTGAAGTTCCTGTTTACATACCCATCTGGGGTTGTTATTTGGCCTTTCAAGGTTTGTGACACCACTGTCATGTAAAGCTGCTCTCATTGTTCTCAATAATAGCCTCTGCGATTCTTTTAATTATCTTTCCAGAGGATTCATCTGGATTTCGACATTGATCTTGATCTTGCATAATATAGCTATATCGATGTTATATATGTAGCATTTTTTCCATGATTCTAAAATGCATTCGGCGACACCTTGAGTTGTTGGCTGAAAAAGCTGCTGGAAGGTACTTCAGTTGCAAGCCTGAGTGGTTAAACACCTTATCGAAGGTTGAGCAAAGGCCAGCGGAGAGTGTTTAATAAAAGGAATAACATCACCAGTGTTATTACTGATTCTTTTTTGTTTTTGGGGTTCGGAAGCATCCCTGTACTTTAAAAAAGCGTCACCGGTCCTCCCTCCGTTGGTTCAATGACGGGTTTTTTCTGATTCTTTTCAAGATCACAAAAGAAAAGAAATAGAAGTTACCATACCAAACGTTCATGAGAACGATTTGGATTGCTGATTTTTTCATCAACAAAAAGCGCATGCGACATAGACCGCTAAATGAGCTGAATGAAAAGAATAAAAATAAAACGTGGGTAACTTGAAGCTGAAAAGGGAATCTAAACTACTCCTTGAAGTATTCATGTCATGTTTGGAGGACAACCCCGTAGAACGAAATTCCAAATTTGCAGTCACGGCGTGTCTTGAACAGCAACTCAACAACAACCTATGAAAAAACAAGCCACAATTCACGTTGGAATAAAGGAAACTTAGCATGTTCTCATTGAATCGAGAAACTAATCACACACAAATAAAAACAAAGCACCGACAGTTCGGATTAAGTGATGGAAATTAGCATGTTCTCAACGAGCAATTATCTCCCTTCTTCAATCATTAAAATACAAAGGTAGTAGTTGGAGCGAAAGCTCAAGGCATGTTCTAAACTAATCCCTCGTCCTAATTCCATTATTAGTACCTGATTATTTGTCGACCTCTTCTGTAGGCAACATACTTATGTTACTTCTGCAGATATTTCGATATATAGCATTAAGGTGAAGATGATTTAGCTATCAACAACATAGAGAAGCTTCCCCACCTCTCGGTTCGGGGGAAGAAGCATTTCAGGTTTTGACGAAGAAAAAGGGGGGTGACGCTAGCTCAGAACTCCAGACGATCTGCAGTTTGTCGAGATTGAATCTGCCAGGACGAATGGCCGATCATGTGACCACCCATGGATCTTTGCAGACGGCCGTACATCAGTCAGCCGACGTCGTTTCTAATTATCAACACTATGTGCATTACATAGGAACCTCGGAGGACACCCCCATGTTCCGTGAAAAACTGTGAGTCCGCCTAGTCACTTTTCTTTGACATATTCGAGTTTAATCATATAGCCAATCATGCTTGGGAAATTACGGAAATCCACTAATAGCTACGACGACACACCATGTACGAGGCCTTTGTTTGTGTGAAATAAGGCAGATTGGATGTATAAAATTCGGTTCTTCAGTATATTCAGGAGGGAAAAAAACGGCTTTATTAGCTGAAGGAGATGACCCTGTTACTCTCTCGCAAAATTCATGATCACTCTCTCCTGGGTATACTTTGTTTGATTGTCAGGCACGAGGCGAAGCAACATGTCGGGGATCTGTTGAAAGATATATCAGCTGAAATTGAACACGAAATCCATGATCATATCAAAGTTAGTATGACTTAATCCGCATCACTTTAATGTCGTCCTTACTCTCCTCCTCCTTTTCTCCCTTCCTTTCAAGTAGAGACTGCATTTTTCTCTCATATCGAACATGAGTTTCTTGTTCAGTGAGATGCCCTTATGCTGTCTTAGTTTTCTGCCTTGATTCCGGCCGGTATCCTTTATATTAGCTCAACTTTTTCACCATCGTCCTGCCAGGATAAGGATAATGTTGTAGATACCAAAATCGTCGAAGAGTTTGGTGCAGTTGTAAGGGAATATCGAGAGACTGAAAGGATTGAAGCTGAAGAGGAAGCATCGCATGTTCCTGTTGCTCCCCAACAAGCAAATCTTCCGGCTTCAAGGTGACCATGTAGCTCTTGGCAGATATTTGCCCTCGTCTTATCCCTCTGTTATCGTTTCACTCCACCGACATCTCTCCCATTGCATGCAACTCGAATCGAAAAAGTAAAGCTATATGTTTCCGAAGATCAGTGCATTTTTGTAATAATTTTTCAACTTGGTGATCTTGTGTTCTGAGTTGGTTTGACAGAGATAAGAATGATGAGGCAGGCAGAAATGCAGACCAGGATGCCGATTTGCGTGAAAGTCTTGACGAACTGAAAAGGTCAGCTCCCCTAACATTCTAAGATTAATTCGATGTCGTTGTATGCTGTGAAATTCGGCAACCCATACTTTTACTTCTTTCCCTACAAAATGTATTAGCATTTATGCTGGATGGTTTTTGAGATTTTCTTTTGCAATGGGTCACCTCGTGAAGTTACACTTGTCTCTCTTGAGATGCAGAATGGAGGCGTTGCTCCTGGAAAATGAGAATGCCCTCAAAGAGATCCTCAGAGATGGAGAAGGAAACGAGGAGGAAGTCCGTCGAGTCCAAGAAGAAATAAATTCATTAAAAGCTTTAATCAATGATCTTAATCACTCGAAATAGAAGAAGTCGATGCCACCAACATTCCGAGAGCCCTGACCGCTCAATCTCAAGCTTGTGACAAAAAATAAAACTCGACATTTCTGGTAATTTCTAACTGACAATTATAGCCTTCGAAGCTTCCGCGGTTGTCCGGACATTCTTTTTTGTTCCTCTTATAATTTGAAGGAAAAGTGTTGGGGTTTCAGGGACTAATGGACTTCGCTCTCGTGTTTTTCTTTTCAGGATTGCTTTCGTCAAATCTTCGGATCGTGCTTTCTGTGGGAATGATAGTTTCTATATCTTACTTCCGTTTTTTTCCTGGATTGCTGTTAATAGTGCAAGATCAGTCAAGGCTTAGGTGTGTGGTTGAATGGCAAGCCTCCTTGCTTGCTCCTTGTTTTGTTAATGTACCGAAAAATAAGCGAAACCGTGCTCCTTTACTTTCTTCTTTCGATGGGAAAAGCCAGGAGGCTGAGTTCAGCCTGATGGAGGACTTAAGTCACTTCTCTGTTTACAAAGCAGGAATAAAAAGGACAGAAGAACCCAATAATCAAATCTGATCACAGCTACTAAAGGTCAACAGACTAGGACAGTTCTCATGCGGTAGAAAACCGTGTCTGCCTACGAAGATGGTCGAGCTCATAATCGTATATGTTTCGATGTTACAAATGAGAACATGTCCGATGGCCAATTTTCTTTTTCCGAGTACCTGAAAATTGAATGGCAAATTTTTTTTTTAATCTTTTTCCAAAATAATTTGACGGGAATGACTAGGAAATTCGTGCTCGGGAAGTGATCTACGTGGTATAATGATTTCCAACTACGGGGAGACTCGAAAGCAACGAAAACATTAAAAAAGAAAGAGCGTGAATAAATTACAGGAAGTGAAATGATGTAGTAAATGATAGAAACAGAGTAAAATCGCAAGGGAAAAACGAAATCTGATTAGCTTATCCGTAGCTCGATACCATCTTAAAATGCAGGTTTCTTCATTCCATTGTAAACAATGACATCCAACGAGAACAAATATAAAAGAGCCAAGCGGTTTAGAGAAATGATCCTCGAGCAGAGTTAGATAATCCAAGTTGCAGATTTTACGTCATGGGGTGGTTTAAACGGCAATGACATAACTACTGCCAAGGAGAAAATAAGGACAGTTCACATTAATAGTGAAGGAAACTGAGCCTGTTTTCAACGAGAGACCGCTTCCATTGAGAATAACAAAATCAAGAAGTAGTGGTTGGGTCGAAAACGCCGCGCAAAGTTCTGGTAATCTGTACTTCTTGACCTTTTGCTATAGTCAGCTGATATAATGAACTTCTGCGGATTATTCATAAACAGTATTCAGATTAACCTGACGTGCCTTTGCATTGTATTTCCACCCCATTCAATTTCTCTAGACAAGGTTTCCACCAGTCCATGGAAGAACTCTTTTGGTTTTGTCGAGGAAAAAGAAAAAAGTCTGAGCCCTGCGAAGAAACCGCAAAGACCGGGACATCTACTCAACCTGGACGAAGGGCAGATGACACGAGCTCTAGTATATTGTTGCATTGGGAGACCACAATATCTCAGCCAGCCAACATCGTGACCAATTATCAAGGTTTTGTTGATTTCATCGGGACCTCCAAAGACACCCCTGTGTTCCGCGAAAATCTGTGAGTCTGTCTAATAGGTTTTCCTAGTTTCTGACTATTACATGTGCTGCATATGAGATCATATAGTCACTCGCCGGCTTTAGAAAGTCATGGAGGTCCAATGGCATAAAAATGAACTATATCTCTGGCATGTGTTCCATGCAAAATAAAAGCAAAACGAATCTTACAGAGGATGCTTGACTGTGCTTTTTGTATGGGACATTGCGATGACCAGGCATTGGGCAAGGGAACTTACTGGGAATTTACTACAAGTGACATCAGCTCAGCTTGAACAAGACGGCAGAGATCATGGTGATGTTAGTATGCATTAATCTGGACTGCCTTATTGTTTCCTTCCCCTACCCTGCCTTTTATCTCTTTCAACTAGAGTTTAGATTTCTCCAATTTTGAACGTTCATTTTCTTGTTTGGTAAGAAAGAGTGGCAAGTTTACATTTTTTTATGCTGTGTTGTTTTCTACCTCGAATTCTTTATTTTGTTTCCAATATCTTTATTGTGAACTTTCGATTTTTTTTTTTCTCATTGCCATGGCAGTCTGGGAAGACTGTCGAATATGCCAAGCTTGCCAAAGATTTGGTGCAATTTTTAGGGAATTTCAAGACGTTAAGAGGCTTGAAGCTGAACAGGAAGCACTTTATGTTCCCGTTGCTCCCCAACAAGCAAGTCTTTTAACTTCAAGGTGTAGCCCTCGGCACAATCATAGTCATCTTCATATTTTTCCTTATATTCGTATAGGAAATCTTCTTGTATGACAAGTCTATTTGGCAGATCAAAGACCAACGAAGTGGGCATAATGCAGACCAGAACTCTGATCCACACGATCTTCTTGAGCAGTTAAAAGGGTAAGATCCTCGAACATTCTAAGACAAGTTCAGTGTTGCAGTATGTGCCAGAATTCAGACAACATTATTCTCCATACTTAAAAAAGATGACACATCATATTGCATGAAGGCAATCAAAGAAGAAGTATATGATTAGAACAATGAACAAAGGTCTGAAAAGTTTTTGCCCATCTAATTTTGAGGAATCACAATTTCCTGCCTAGTCATTTTCGGTGATCCCGACAATGTGCTGTGCATCTGATTCTTTTATCCACGGAATTCAGCTCATGATGTTTTAACTGCTATGGATTGAGGTGCAGAATGGAGGCTTTGCTCTTGGAAAGCGAGTACTCCCTCAAAGAGATACTTAGAGAAGGAAAGGAAGATGAGGGGGAAGTTCGTCGAATCCAAGAAGAAATTGACGAAGTCAGGGATTCCATCAATGACTGTAAAATACTCATAAAAGAACAAGTTCATGGTACAGACGGCATTGAGAGTGCCCTGCAGTTTTCAACCGTTCGTGGAACATTGCACCACGAGAAAGCTGCAGGTCAAAGATCCAACTTACCGTTTCTGATAATCAAATATCAACTTTTTTTCTTGTACTCGAAGCTTCCACTTATAGTAATGTCCAAAGGGTCTTGTTGTTTTCCTTAATAGCATTTGAAGGAAAGTATAGAAGTTCAGTGAGTTTATGAAATTCTGTTCCCATGTTCTTCTTTCAGGATTGCTTCCGTCAAATCTGCGGCCCGTGCTTCTTGTTGGAATCATAGTTGTCTCATTTTTTTTAATCTCATTTGTAGTGGGGATGAACTAGTTACAATGCCAATGAAATCTTATTATGTGGCTTGAAAGACATGCATCATGAGTTGTCGTTATGTGTACGGACGCATAAAAATCAACTAAGTGAATTTTTATCTCATTTCTGCTACTGTTACATGTCAGTCCTTTAATAGAAGTCAGGGAAATTGGAGAAGAAAATCATGTCTCTGAAATATAAAAAAAGAGAAAAATCTGGTAAGTGTACCATAATCTCAACTGCGAAAAGGCAACGAATTTGGATATTATTATGTGAAAGCATCTAGTCTACGAATACATGAAGTAATCCAAATTGTGAATTTTCGATTGCGAGTTCTAAACTTGAGTATTTGAATGCTGTGTAGTGGAATGGTTCCCTTAGTCAGTTTTTTCAATTTACTCTCCATTTGTAAGTCCCTAGCCTCTGCTGAAGTTTCACCTGTGTTACCTTCCTAATAAAACTTGACATGTAAAAGGATTTCTAAAATAAGCAAGCTGGATCTGGTCTATCATAATGGAGCCCCATTGATGTTGAATTACATGAGTCAGCTACTTGTATTAAACAAGAATCAACTTGCGAATGCCTTGAGAGGCTTTGAATTTGTTGCAAATCCTGTGTGTTCACTGGAGACCATCTGTGGGTATAAATTATGATAGGCTGATTTTTAATTCCACAACTTGATTTATTAAACTGTTTGAATGCAACTATTGGATCTGTTTGGGATTGAAAGGCAATACTAGAGGCCTAAGTTTGGATGGAACCAGTGGTTTTATCGTTAATTGGTTAGAAAAATATACGCAATAAAATCCATCTACTGGTCACAGACTGAACATCAGATTTCTATTACCCACCACAACCATCGAGTGATCTTCGACTTGAGCACGTGTAAACTGTAAATCAACCCTTACTCATCAAAGTTGCCAGTGTAGTTGTTCACTTTTGTATACATGTACAGAAGTTAAAGTTGTGATTTGATGAATAAATGGAGCCATTGATCCGTCAGTTCATCTATCTGAGTAAGAGACGCATGTGACAGAAACCAAGTTAAAACCTCTTCTTTCCTGATCAACATCGAACACTCAATGTTGTTCATCATGCATAAATTCAACATGATTGAAGATTCATCTCACCTTTGGAAAATGAAAGAAACTTAATCGGCTTTTCTAAATTAACGAAGTAATTTTTCCCATGAGTTGTTTCTCTCTTTCTTTTTTCCAAGGATGTTTCTCAACTGTGTTATTCTTTTGTGCTGCACATGAGACAAATTCTTGACTAAATTTTCCAATGCTTGGTTCCTTTTTATTTCCTTAATAGATGAAACTTCACAATTCAAGTGCAGTCCAAGAGGAAGACATGAGAGAAGACCTCGTAAAAGAATTTTAAGCTGTTGAAAAGGAGTTTCAAAAGGCTCAACGACCTAGATCAAAGCAAGGAGCAGCATGCTCTTCTTTTCTTCACCAACAAGATACCTACTTCAGGTATTAAGTGTAATCGCTGGCAAGGGATCATTTTCTCCAGTAATCGCTATCCTCGCTCAAATGAGCTTTCTTTCTTAATGCGGTAATGATAATTCAAAGGTCGCCGAGCTAGAGATGAGTTTCCATGCAGATCTGGGAGCAACTCCTCTTCTCGTGGAACTGAAAAGGTTTGACTGTCCGCAATATGCACTCTAATATCAAAACCGCGCCCAAATATACAGCTTGTATGAGTCCATGATAATCGATTGCGAATGCATTGAGTGACTCCTTTAGCACATGTAAGTAGGGAACTGTGTACAAGAAATCCAATGTGCCTTTTGCGCTGCAGAATGGAGGTATTGCTCTTGGAGCTTGAGAATACCCCCAAAGTAGCTAGAAATAATGCAGAGAAGCAGCAGAAAATTCAGAAGCAAATCGATTACACCTCTGAACTGAAGCTTAATCATGTTAGTTTCTACATGGAACTACTATAACAATATCTTTCCTTTTGAGCCCAATTGGTTTTTTTCTGCGGATATGATGGAACACAATGATGAGAGGTGGCCGAATTATCTGTGGTTAAAGATCAATATTTAAAACAGCCCTCAAAGACTAGAAGACCCTATTATTTTCTGGTATGAATTGGCCATATTAGTTCATGTTTTTATTTGTCTTTCCGTCACTAGATCAGAGTAAGAGCAATTGAGCGGTTGGTGCTGGTGGATTGTCTGCTTTGAAATTTGAAGGACATCAGTTTCAGTGTGGATCTTGCTTTTCGACTACTATTGCATGTCTGACTAATTCTCGACCTATGATGCATTCCGTGCTGGCAGAGTTTCTAACTTCACCAACATGGTTTTTACCCTTATAATTCCAAGACTCGACTGTCAACTAATTTTGGATCAACATTCACTCGCAGCATCGATCTCCTTTATGATTGTGTAGCTTCACCAATCTTAGGTTGTCATGTCACAAAGATGTCACTGCATCGACTAATTTCGAGTCCTTCTCATTCAGGATTGCTTTTGCGAAATGTTCAGAGCCTGCTTCTCTTCGGAGTAACTCGCAATGATACGGTCGAGCCACAGATTGAATTCATGCCTTTGGCTTTTCCTATGTATACGGTCCTGGTTCGAAAGTTTGTGAGCAACACAGAAGCAGAAGGAAGGACATTTCTGTGATCAAGCTATTTTATCTGGTTGAAATGCAAATCCAATCATGCTGTGAAATTACTTGAAGGCTTTACTCGGGCGATTCATTCTATATAATGTAAAGCGACCATACTCAGTCATAAGTTGGCGGCGTCGATTATATAATGAACGAAGATGAATAACACAAACATTGCATTTCATGGATCCATGATTGCCGCAAAATGCCATCGGATAGACTTTGGTTCCTATTTCGTGACTGACGGCGAGAACTGACCGATACCAATAGCATATCTTGCGCGATTAAATTGGCAAAATGCTTCACGTGCATTCAATCTGATTTAGGAACATCTATTTTCCGGGTTTGTCGAACTGAAAGTGTTTCGATCGCCTTTCAATCAATCTCCCTTCGATTCCAGCATCGCAATCTACGGGTGGGGTTTATTGTCTTTGGAAGTGATACCGCTATCAAAGAAGGGGATCTTCTGATGCAGATAGATTTAGGCCTTTATCTACCAACATTGGAATTCACAACCAAATGTGTCTTTTGAGCAAACCGTTTAGAAACTCAATTTGTCTGATAACTTCTTGGAGCAATAGCGGCACATCCACCAAAACCGAACTATTTTGCTTGCAAGACTTGCTCAAGCCAAATTATTTCCCGTGCACGACAAATTCTTCGGGCGGGTTCTTTTAAGCTCATGGTTTGACATACTCTAGCGTACAAAATGAACAGAATATGCCTTCTCTTGTCTTATGGCTTTACTCTCCTCAAAGCATAGCATGTGTATAAGACATTCCATTCCCACATTTCTCATTGGAAGAAGCTCATCAATATGGGGAATCGCCTTGCACATTTTTGTGCCGATGAGAATATCGCCGCTGACACCATTGAAACCACCTTCAAGCTGCCATCCCCATTACCGGCTTGGCCACCGGGTAACTCTCTATCTCTCGTGCAAAGTTTGCTTTCCGGAGTCATTCTCGTCGCAAATTACATGATATAATTTCTTAAGAAATCGTTCGTACAATACAGGTTCGGGTTTTGCGAGCGGTAGTATCAACCTTGGAGGGCTGAAAGTGTGTCAAGTTTCTTCTTTCAACAAGATTTGGGCTACTCATAAGGGTGGACCAGACAATCTAGGAGCAACATTTTTTGAACCTACACAAGTACCAGAAGGATTCTCTGTTTTGGGATTCTACTGCCAACCCAATAACCAGGCTCTTCATGGGTGGGTTCTTGTTGGGAAGGATGAGACAAATGACCCCTCGAATGGAGCTCTCAAGGAGCCAATCGATTATACTCCAATATGGAACAGTGAGTCCTTGCAAATTAAGAAAGATGGCAATGGTTATATTTGGTGGCCAGTACCCCCTGAAGGCTATGCCGCTGTTGGACATGTCGTGACCACCTCGCCTGAGAAGCCATCCACAGACAAAATCCAATGCGTGCGATTGGACTTCACAGACCAATGCGAAAGCGACGAGTGGATTTGGGGCCCTGGCAAGACGATGGACCCCAATGGGATCAACGTGTTCACCATGAGACCCAAGAGCAGAGGTACACAAGCCAGAGGTGCATGTATCGGAACATTCGTCTCTAAAATCGGCGGTAAAGATTCTCCTCACTCTCTCGAGTGCTTGAAGAATAACAACCCGGATTACACACGCTCCATGCCCGACCTAGGCCAAATTGAGGCATTATTTCAAGCTTATGCGCCATTCATATACTTTCATCCAGAAGAATCGTATTTCCCATGCTCGGTGGAGTGGTTTTTCAGCAATGGGGCTCTACTATATCAAAAAGGCGAAGAGTCAAAACCCGTTAAAATCGAGCCTATGGGCTCGAACCTTCCCCAAGGTGGTTCCAATGACGGTGAGTATTGGTTGGATCTTCCCGTGGATGGAAGAGAAAAGGAGACAGTAAAAAGAGGAGACTTGCAAAGCTGCCAAGCATATTTGCATGTCAAACCCATGAATGGTGCCACCTTCACTGACATAGCCATATGGCTCTTTTACCCTTTCAATGGCCCTGCTAGGGCTAAAGTTGAGTTCTTCAATGTCTCATTGGGAAGAATCGGCCAGCATGCCGGTGACTGGGAGCATGTGACCTTAAGAATCAGCAACTTCACCGGAGAGCTTTTGAGTGCATATTTCTCGCAGCACAGTAAGGGTGTTTGGGTGAATGCTTCAGAGCTAGAGTTTCACAGTAGGAATAAGATGGTGGTCTACTCATCGTGGCACGGACACGCTACATACCCGAAACCAGGATTAGTATTGCAGGGCAATGGAAGTATTGGAATAAGGAACGACACGAAGAAGAGCAAGAATTTCATGGACACCGGAGTCAATTACTCAGTACTTGCAGTCGACTATCCAAATGCTCTGGTGAATGAACCGCCATGGCTAAACTATTTCAGAGAGTGGGGTCCAAAAATTAGTTATGATCTCGAAAGAGAGATCAAGAAAGTGGAGAAGCTATTGCCCGGAAAGCTTAAATCGGCTTTTGAAAAATTTGTGAGAGGTCTGCCTAGAGAGATACTGGGTGAGGAAGGGCCTACCGGGCCAAAGGTGAAGAGCAATTGGAGTGGAGATGAACCTTGAAGATTTCTTCCTTCCTGGTGACATGAACTTTAATGAAGGTTAAATCTTCAAGAACGTGTATTTACGTCAGATTGGGGGAAAAAAGGCAGCCAGAATCTGTAGCCAGAAATTTAGTTCAATTGAATACTGCAAAGCAAATAGACATCATGCAAAATCACATATCTTATTATCCAAGAATAGAACAATTTACACTCTCATTCTTCCATAACTCAACAGTTTTGGCAAGCATAAATGTTCTGTAATCTTACTAAGCATCAAAAAGGCCATTGGATTATTGCACCAATTAGTGGGAGCACAGTTTTCATTTCATCTCGTGCTCAACAGATGAGTATTTAATTCTCAACTACCAAACTTGAAAACATACAACTGCAGAAAAATTGCAAATAGCGACGATAAACTCTGAACTCGCATCCCCACAGAGATTAATAGCCTCTCTGTAAATGCTCGTATAGAGAGTTGCTCCTGACAAACTAGGATACTTTCACATTTTTGTGCAGTTTGATGTCTGAATGAAACACAGATGCCACAATTATCACAAGGGCAGACAATGAGGCCGACAGAAAGGTAACAATTGATACAAATCCAGCATGTGTTTCTATGCCTGAGGGTATTTTCCAAACTATAGGGTTCTTATAAGATACGGCACCATCACTAGTCAAAACAAACAAATGGGATTGATTGCTTGACCTTTTCTCCATGCTGCAACGTGCAAAAACGTCTGGTTCTCCAAATTGAACCACTGAATAGCCACTTCCATCTAGGGGCTGCAAAGTTTTCCAATTTTCAGATGCCAGGTCTCAATTCATTTGCCACTTACTAGTTGACCAGTACAACAAATTCCAAATCCAAAAAACAACGCAAAATTTATCTAAAGTACCATATTCTAAGCTTCAAAGCATATAGAAGAGCAAAATTGAGATTTTGATCGAGATAGCCAATGCCAGCACAAGAAGATTCTGCATCTATGATCAAGGATAATTTCTCGATTTTTTTCCCTTTTTTACTATGTGAATAGGAAACTATAAGGGCTATTATAGGCAAAATTTGAATGCTGTAGGAAGTTTGATAGAGTAAATTAAGGGCCCGTTTGGCAACGTGCCAAACAGTGAAAATTTCTGTTCTTTTGTTCCCGAAATAATTTGGGAACAAATGCTTTAGTAAACTTTTTGTTCCCGGGCATATTTTTGCAAAAATTTGTGCCGAGAAACAGTTTTGGAAGAGAAACAAGAAGTAAAAAAAGTTGCTTCTTGTTTCTCGGCACAATTTTGAGAATCGGTTTTTTTTCTTCTTTTTCTTTTTTTTTTTTCTTATTTTGTGTTGTTCTTCCCTGAATGGGCCGGCCGCCGCGCCGCCGTGGCGGCCGGCCACGGCCCGGGGCGGCGAGGGCGTCACGGCCCTCGCCCGGGCGAGGAGGTCCGCCTCGCCTCCGCGGCGGCCGGCAAGGGCCATGACGCTCTCGCCGGCCCTGGGCGTGGCCGGTGCCCGGCGCGATCGCGGCGACCATGGCCAAAGAAGAAAATGGTAGAAAGAAAAAAAAATTAAACAATTCAAAATATTATTAAAATATTATTTGGGAACGAAATTTTGTGTAGTTACCAAACGCATTTATGTTCTTTTCTACTCTAGGAATAGAAATTTTGGACAGGTTTATCAAACGCCTTCAAATACTCGAAATTGTTTCCGGGCACGAGAATAAAAAAAATCATTTTGTTCGAAATAGTTCCGGACACGAATGGTATTCATGCGCACCTTAAGAATCCATGTTGTCATGACCTCACTCAATCTACACTAACCATATTTTTCCTTGACTTTTTACAGTTACTCAGTATATGAGCAAATTGATCTAAACTAAAAGGAACTTTGATGACCACATCTAAAAGTGGAAGGAGAAAATGCAAATTATCTACCACTCCCAACTGCTTATAGGTAATACGAGATTACGATGGATTGCCTATAGTGAGATAAAGCATCTACTAAGGAAACTAGGGGGATATCACCTGCAGCTTGCTACAAGCTTTGAACAAGATGGTACAGAAAACATATTCGTGAGTGGGTGAAACGGACCTAATGATGTTAGGGATTTTCATTTCGTTCGCTTTTTGATATCTCAGGTAATTGGAAAGATAAGCCGATAACATGCATAACCTGAGCAGTTCTTCTATCGTTAAAGAATAAAAATGAAAGCAAGTACATCGGGGCAACAGTTAATAATAGCACCTGATCTATTCTTCCTTAAAAAAAATCCGATTACTTGTAAAAGGAGAAAAGGACAATTCCTTCAAACTTACCTGATAGCGTGCATGTACTGGAACTTCTACTTTGATTTCAAGTCCATTCTTCTGTTCCAACCGGGTTCTGGGGCTAAAAAACATGTGAACCTCAACAAGGGTACGATTTGAAAGAAATGAAGGCAACTCCAAATTTGTATCTCCAAAGACAGCAACTTCGCCATATCCTGTAACAACAGATTGAACTTAGCACAGCAAAATAAAATGGAAACGACAGAAATGCTAGAGCGCAGAGGCATCAAATTTCCAGCATACATTTAGCTAATTAGAAGTATACAGCAGAAATTTACCTCCACGGTCCCGAACGTGTTGCAGCTCAAAGGGGTCAGCAAACACTCCGGAGGGCAGTCTTTCGACGAGTACAGCCTCACAGAAGCTAAAAAGTGACTTGGCTGCAAACTCTTCATCGACACTAATCCTAATTGACGTAAAGAGACTCCGATGAGAGCCCTCACCAGTCAGATGGCGATCCAAATCGGACAGTTTGAACACATTACGTGGATCAGGAGGCAGCATTTCATAGGAGCAACGAGTAAGCTCGACATCTCTATAATGTTCGAAAGCGGCATCGTCTAAACTTCCATACTTGTCAAAGTAAGTTTTTGCAACCCATTTCTCGTCGCAAGGGATGGTACATGCCTCAGAAGCCGCGGAATAGCCGTCTAAGCTACGCGTTTCCATCTGCAAACCCGAACAGACTAACTTAACGAAGCATAAATCCACGAGATCACTGCCCCGCGATGGAGGAGGCACGAAATGCGCATCGGCATGAATCGCCATTCGATCTTTACTGTCAAGTAACTCCTTTTTACAGGACGAATTGAGCTCACGAAGGCGTCGCCGCGATGCTAAATCGAAGCACCCAGATGGGACGACGACGATAACAAGTTCGATGCTGAAGGAGGAGAACGAATTTAGACGAATCAAAACTGACCTCGCTCGTCGACGACGAATCGGACGCTGCAAAGCCGACGCGAGAGAACGCCATCATCATCAGGATTCCCAGCTCCGGAAAGATCCCGGGACGTCCTCGCCGGCGATCTTCCATGGAGTCGCTGCGGAGACGAACTGAGGATGATCGGCAAGTACGGACCGGCCGAGGTCGATCCAGCTGCACATTTAAAGACACGGTCTTTGAAATTCCAGGCCCAAAGGGCTTCTTACCATTGTAAAGGAAGCCCAGCTTCGAGAGAGAGAGAGAGAGAGAGAGTATTCAAATTGCGAACCATTGCCGGTTGCGGCGGAGCTGAACTGAAGTACGGCGAGCGTCTGCACGGTGAAGCCGAGGAAGAAGCTGCATCCGCTATATAGAGAGCGAGAGAGAGAGAGAGAGAGAGAGCAAGCGGGCGATGAACAGTAGCTCGTCGTCGCCGTCTCGGTCGTCGATGTCGACGGCGGCGGTCGTCGGGGGGAGCGCGAGCAACGCCACCTTGTCCGCGGAGGAGTTCCCCGATCCCATCTGCGTCCACGACCGCAAGGGCGAGGCGATGCGAGGTCAGCGAGAGATCGATCTCCCCGCCGCTTTTGTCGATTGCTTTTCCTGTTCTTTAGCGGTAGATTTGGCGTGTGTAATTGTGATGTTTAGGGCAGTTTCATGTGAGGTTGTGATATGTTCTGAAGTTTTTATTGTGCTTGAATTTGGGTTGGCAGTTCTGAAAGCTGATCTGAAGGCTGCATTGGACAAGGAGGTGAAATCCATGGATGAGGAGAGCTGGAAGTTCGATGGACCGCGGTCTCGCATCAACCTCTTGTCTAAACCAGGTTAGTTCTTTCGGACCGAGCTCCGGCGTCATGTCGGATTCTGTGTTTTGCTTTTGCTAGATTGAATTTGAATTCGACATGCTTCATTATCATCGCCGGAGTGTAAGTCTTCGATAACGTTAACTCTGGTGCTCTGCCCAAACATCTTTAAGAATTTAGGAGGGTTGGTGTACTGTACTCCCAATTGCTGAGTTCACAAAGCGTGCATATGTCAAATGTCCGAGCGAATGTCTTTGTTTACTTTTTGCAGGATTTGTGTTCTTCATTCATTCCTCGTGTAATCGCACCTGCAAAGTTTTGAATTTTGAGCATTGTTGTCTCGGTTTCTTGACTTGCTGTTTGGCATAATCTCCACATAAACCTAAACGCAGGTGGATTTCTTCCCAGACAAATGGCAATAACTAGGCATAAGGACTCAGCTTCTGCAAAGTAATTCAGACAGTCTTTTTGGCTGGTGACGCGTTGTGTCAGTGATCGATCAGAGACTAGTTTCTTGGATTACTGCTGAAGTAACTCAAGCACTTCTATTGGCGAACTTCATTCTAGGTAGTGTCACTACTGCATAAGTATGTGTATCGGTTTGTCCTGAGATGCAATAATTTTGCACAAGCTTGAATTAGTAATCAAGAAAACAGAGTGATCTGCTGGTGTATTTTATAGTTTTCTTGGAATCACTCTCTCTCTCTCTCTCACAGAGCCATAGAGAGATTATGAAGATGAGAAGGTCAAAAGAGATGTAATTCGCAAGGACATTCGCTCTTATGGTTTCTTTAGAATTTTCAGTTCGTTGGTTTCTACTCATGCAGTTGGTTTATTGGTTATAGATGTCAAAACTTGATTCCACAAAGCCCTCTTTCTTGGACTTATTGCTGTTACTTCAACTTACACCATCTTATGAACTCAATGCTTTTGGTAGTTCAAACATTGATAGTTGCAAGCAATGGTGCATTGACATTTCATCTTTTACTATGTTGTTAATCTCTAGAAAAATCTTGGACTTTGGAGCATCTTTTCTGCATAGATTCTGCAAGTCGTCTTCTGCTCTTAGATTTGGATTGCAGCATTAAATTTCGAGCACTCACATTTCTGGTGAAGAACTTGAATTAAGATGTCAATAGCATGATATTGGTGCTTTTAAGAAAGAGAAATTAGTCACGAATACTTGATTATAGTGCCAAAAGTCAAGTCTCCTTTTCCTTGAGATTATTGTCAAATAAGGGAAACTTTTGTACTGGAGCCTGCCTTGTTGAAGAGATCTTACATAAGCCAAACTTCCTGCTTCTGGCTTTTACATTCTTGAATGTTAAGCCTCTTTTTTCCGAGTCATAGACCATAGATTCGATATCTAATACTTAGTAAGTTATCGCACATTGTGGTCTTAAACTCCCGATGGATGTGATGATTGCTAATGATATTCCGACAACAATACTAGCTTCTTCCACAAATTTTACAAAAGCATCTTACATGTCAAGGTGTAAAAATAGTTGACGAAGAAGTTATTATTGTTGTGGAAGTATAACTATCCTTTATTTTTGTCTAGACTGCATAAATATACTTTTAGCAAGTTTTGCTGTTCCTTCTTCTTTGTTCTGTTATAACTGTTCAGATACTTTTTATGATTTTGCTGGATCAATCACATCTTATTTGCATTTCATCTAAAGTATAAATGCTATTGTCTTGCCAATTCAGAGGTCCCTCCCTTTTCCCCCATCACCTACAAATATATCCTCATGCCCTCGGCATCGAAACTGCAATCTGCACGAGGTGTACAGCTTTGTTAAGTGTGAGTCTCTTTTATATTTTGATTGATTGAGAAGATATCCACATTCATGTGGAAGAAACGTATTTCAACTAGTTCCTCTAAAATGCTCAAGGTTCAGATAATCACCCTATGAAATGATTTAAGACCTTCATCATATAGAACTATTAATTAATCTTGAGGAGTCTTCATATCTAAGAATTTTAATATGCTAGTCCAGTCAATTTCTCTAACTAAGGGTGTGTTTGTTTCGGGGAAAGTGTTTTCTGGGAATTCGTTTTTCGGACTTTCACAAGTTTGGTTCACCGAAAATGATAAGTCAACGGAAAATACTTTCCGGTCAAGAAAAATATTTATGTATAAAATTAGGAAAGTAAATTCCTTAATCTAAGAAGGTGAAAACACTTCCGGAATTATTTCCCTTGACTTTTTTAATGTTTTATTCTTTTTTTTCTATTTCTTTTTCTCTTTTTTTTAAAAAAATTAAAAAATGAAGTTTTTTTTTGCCCGAGATAAAATCATGGGATTGAAATCATTTTCCAAATGAGATCCAAATATCAGAAAACGTTTTCGATTACATATCACAACTATATTTTTCTGGAAAATGATTTTCTGGAAAATATTTTTCAAAAACGTTACGCTTTCAGTAAAATAAAAGTTACATTTTTCGAAAATGTTTTCCAGAAATTCATTTTCCAAGAAAATAGTTAGTTTTCTTTTGTTTGGTTATATGTGATCGAAAACATTTTCTGGTATTTGGATCTCATTTGGAAAATAATTTCAATCCCATGATTTTATCTCGGGCAAAAAAAAAATTTGAATTTTTAAAAATAAAAAAGAAAAAGAAAAAAATAAAGAAAAGAAAAGAAAGAAAAGAATAAAATATTTAAAAAGTAAAGGGAAGTAATTCCGGAAAGTGTTTTCACCTTCTTAGTTTAGGAAATTCATTTTCCTAATTTTATACATAAATGTTTTCCTTGACCGGAAAGTGTTTTCGGTTAACTAATCATTTTCGGCGAACCAAACGGGTGAAAGTTCGGAAAACGGATTCTCGGAAAACACTTTTCTTGAAACAAACGCACCCTAAGAGAAGTTTTCGACATCGAAGGACTGAAGGACAATGCTGGTAACTTGGCAGGTTGCCAAAGATCAGCTACTAGCATTTGTGGAGACAGGAATAGCTTCAATGCTTCTTGGTGCCTTGTGTATTACGTGAAGAATGAAGTTTATGGGTTTATAAACATGGGTTAAGACACGTATGTGGTTGTTTTCCAACAACAAAGATCTGACAAGTGGCTGTTACCATCCCCAAATTCAAGGGCAGGTGAGCTTTTTGTGGCTATGAGTGCAATTAGTTTTGGGGAGTTTTCACGGAGCGCACCGTGGAGTTTGGCTGCTTGTATTCGTAGCTTGTTTCCTGATAACAGAGTCGTCAATTTTTATGGATATCGTTAAAAATGCGCATCTAGTCTCCCCCCTTGTAGGTTATATATGGCCTATTATAATGCACAAGCGCGTCGTCTTGTTTCTTTGTGAGGAAGAGTTTATGCGAATAGCTCTCCTACTTTTCAGAATTGACAGACATATATGTCGCTTAACCTAGTCTTTAATGCATAATTAAGCTGAAAAGTAACAGATCGTGCCTTCAAATTGAAATCCCTCTTAAAGAAAGAACACCATTTTAGTATGACTCGTGGGAAAGATTGAAGGGACGGAAAAAAAATCTCAGAATTTCTAAAGGCAGTTAGTGTTAAAAATCCATCGGGGCGAAAAATTCGTGGACTTAAGTCTAACAGCACATACAACTAGAGAAGGGTTTTCACCAGCTTAACAAATTAACAAATTATACAATACTAATGCTTTAGCTCGGCAAAAGTCCATCCTTACTATTCTTTCCATCTAAGAGCCGACTAAACTGAAGTAGTGGTACCCCTTAACAAAGCTATCCGACTTATGGCCCCTTATTCCACCGGGAGCTCAGTATAAAAAAGATGTGCAGAGTTTGGGGCCTGTTACTTTCAGAAAAGGCCGGTATACGGATGAACACTCGGAGGCCGTGATATGCTCTTGGGGAAGGCCAAAATGAGGCCCTCTCACCCACGGTTAATCTTTCGTTCTGAGCCATGGTGGGAACAGACTGTAAAAATTTGTATAAGGTCAAATCCCCTTGTTATCAGATGTGAGGAGGCCCATCTGTTCAGTAAGCTGATGCACGTGCTCGGCTTTGTCCCATCCATTCTCCATCGGCTGCACATCGTTATCCCCCGAATTAGCTTCTGCTGAAGTTGATTCACCCTCCTCCGGGATAGGGCTCTGCACAAGAAGATCATCCCAGAAGGAGGAATTCTCTAACAAAGCATCGATATCGGGATCAGGGGAAAGGCTATCGATCTCTATGGGCATCGACCCATTAACAAATGATCCAGGATCCATGTAATCACCATTATGCAGATCTGCTCCCATGTAGTCATCTCTGGATATATTAGCAATATCCTCCAGCACCATGTCTTGTGTTTGAGAGATCCCAGGCATAATGGTATCTGCCTGATTAATGGAGACTGCTTCAGCCTCCTGTGTTCCTGCGAGCATACCCATATACGGAAACTGGTTAGTAGTGACCTGAGTAGTACCCTGTGGAGGACACTGTAGTTCAGAAATGGCATATGAGGGATCATTTGCTGAGACTCCCGAAGCTGGCGGAATCTCAGGAAGCTGGCTAGAAGTTGGTGGGACCTCTTGAAGAGTAACTCCAGAGATGCGACTCGATGTCCTACTGTCCATGCCACTGGACAAAGATGAACCATCACCGAGTAGAAAACTATCTGGACTATCATCAAAAGACTCCCGCTGAGGAGCTTCTGCTTTCATCATCTGCCTGAATAATGCTTTAGCAGCCTCTTTTAATGGAGGCTGGTACTTAACAATCTGTCCATCAGAAGCAGCAGTATGCTCATTCTCAGATAAGCCATCTCGCCTTAGTCTCCGTTTCTTATTCGCTTCAGAGATGCGCCTGTTGCTCTCATTTTGTTGCTGTACAAACTGAGCAAAGAAACCTGGGCTCTGCACAGCTTTTGCTAGGAATGACATCATCTGCTGCTGTCGCTGTTCCATCCCATGGAGTCGTTGGACCATAGTTTGCAGTTGGCTGTCAGTGGTCTGCTGCTGCTGCCTCAACCTCACAAGCTCTTGCATGAGCACATTCTTGTCCCTTTTGAGCCTCTCAACTTCTTCCTCAAGCCCAAACTTGCCAACCTCTACACATGCCCCTACTGAAGAACTCTGTCCAGGTGGTTGCTGCGGCTGTTGACTGCCCTGTCCATGGGCAGGTTTTCGTCTACTTATACTCTTTAGAAGGTGTTTCTGACCCCTCAGAAAACCCTCATTCGCAAATTCCCAGCGATCTGGATCAACTTTCCGAAAACCCTGTAGGGCCAATAGCAAATGAAAAAAATTATAGCCGTCGACATCACACATATTGGAAGGATGGATAAATTTTGCTCATGCTGACAGCTCTCTGCGCAATTTTAATGTAGAAAGAACAGTAGCTGACAGAAGATAACCCGCACAAATCTAAATTTCAACAAATGCTGATCCCTAGTAAAACTGAATTTGAGAATGATCCTCATTTCCTTAAAAGGTTTACCCAGACACATGCTCTTAGTCACATGACTGCCAATGCAAAAGAACTTGCCCAGATGCTAGGTTTACGATCTTTCTTATTTTCCTCTCCCTTTGTTTTACAAGACAAAATATGGGTTTTACAAGACAAAGCAGATGACTTATTTCGGTCAGAATTTACAGGACAGAGCATGTCTACTGTCCACATTATGACACAGACACCGGCCACAAGTTTCAAAAATCCACCGCAAAATAAGAGCATGACCATCTGCCAAAATGGCTGGAAATTGGCTTGCAAAACATAATCATCATCAAAATAAATTTAAAAGAAAAGGTATTGACTCACATAAAAGCGCATGGGCAACACATGAATATGAAGAACAAAAACAATCTTACTGGAAAATGACTTGGCTAGAGTCACAGCTCCATCAATAGGAGACAGTACACAGGTTTCAACTTTCAAGCAGCCCCTGGGCTTCGCCAACTTCATGAAAAAGTAAAATAAGTTGGCACCATAAACAAATCGGCAGTCTGGAAGACCAGGTGGCTAATAATCCAAAAAAATTTCTTCATGAAGAAACCAGAAAGCTCATCGAAATCCTCATAAAAGTAGGTTGAGCAGCAAGGATTCCACTTGCAAACTTATTCACCCACAAACCTCGATCTTCCTTACAAAACATACTAGTAATAAAGAGACTTCACTGAAAAATGGTATATCGCAAACCAAGCCTTAGATGCATGAAGCAATTACTTATCAGTTGACCCACCTCCACCAGACATATAGCAGGTCATTTCACCAAACTGCTTCCTCAATCTATTGCATAACACCCAAAAAAAATTGTAATAAAAATGCATCATCTCATAGAGGGATTTTACCATGAATCCATTGATTGACTGTTTCTTTTTGCGTGTTCCTTCGGATTATCCAGTCATGCCCAGGATGAGAAAGGATAGTTGAGATGTCCGTTTTTAATCAATAGTAACCATATGCCTAAATAATGTCTTCAATATGCTACACCAACTTTTGATAATTCTGGTAAAGGGAAAAGAAAACAATGTGAAACTTTGGACCTTAGAATTCTACACAATTGCAATGTCATCCCCGAAATTGGTCTATGAAAATTATAGATCTTAGGTCCCATGGTTCCATTATGCATGGGAGTATTAGCATCCCGCGACGATTTTTCGATACCTCAACCATATTCTGCCCAACATACGTACACAAAGCCTTCTGTCCACAAACAAGCGCCTACACCCTACACGATACCCGTTCCCTGCCATTCACCTATGCGCCACCGTTTCTAAGGCCATAAGCCTACCCTTCCGACCCCTGCTTTTATCCACATTCTTGCCCTTTTCTCTTCTTCTTCTTCAACTCATTACCGGATGTGATTTACCCGGTAGGACTTGGCATAAATTAACTCACCCAGACGGATTCACCCGGTTGATGAGAGTTGAAGCCACCGAAGTAGCTAATGCCATCCTTGATGGCACCAATTGTGTGATGCTAAGTGGTGAAATGGCTCCGGGTTGAGTGAACCGAGTCTATCACAGTCATCCACTTTGTGGAATACATGTGAGACCCACAAAATTGACGGATGTGATATACCCGGTTTAATTTCCAACAATGTATTCAAAGTCTCTCAAGTGGGTCAATGCAAAGGTAATTTGGTTGAGCCTTTATCAGCATTAAGTATGTCCAATGAGTGCCCAAGGACATTCGTCAACAAGAAAAAAAAAAAAACAGAAATCAAAGTATATCTCATATACAAATATGGCATTTACACTAAATAAATGAGAAATATATTCAAAAGGGCATTCAAAAGAATGTAATAGGAGAAAGAATTTCATCCCTTTTAGCTATGACCCAACCCGTAGGTCGTGTACTGAAGGGATTATGGATAGGCTATGGCAATGCGGCTGGGAGTTAAAAGCCGAAAACCGCCGTGATTTGCACCCGTGAACTGAGGTCCCGTGCCCGTGATCATTCATTTCGTGACTTTGAAATAGATCATTGCACCAAACTGCTTCCTCAATCTATCACAGGTTAGCAGTTGCAAACAAAATTGCACTGGTCGTCTGTCAGCAATTCCCACTAGTTTGGTTATTGACATCAACTATCATATTTACTGAAAATTAGACCATTTATCTGCAAGATCAGGCTTAGGAAACAAATGTGTATGGCTGCGTCTCGTAACCACAGTATTGTCGCTCAGCGAGAACCTTAGACCAGCATAGATATTCAATTCTTCAAGCTAAACCAAAAGTAGGCCTATCTTTGCCCAGATTTTGTAATCATTAGTTTCCCGGCTTAAATGCCCGCTTCAACCAAAGAGCAGGATAGATTCCGAGGAGATGCATAGTGGTGACTTGCCACCGCAAAGACCCCTTACCTTCGACTTAAATCAAATATAAACCTCAGCAAAGGAGCAAACTTTCAACCATTCAATCTAAAACAAATCCGGTTCTAGACAATCCCCAATCCCTTTACAGACGCCTATCTTCACGCCTATCCTCAAAAGTCTCGCATCGACGTAGACGAAAACACCAAAGCCAAATTCCAATCAACGCGATAAACGAAAGATGGGAAAGAAAGAAGAGAGAGGGAAAAGAGATGGAGGTCGCTTACGTAAGTGTTCAGCTGGCGAACGAAGCTCGAGAAGTTGTTGTGCTTGAAATACTTGGGCAGCAAATCCCTAGCGAACTCCGGCGGCTTCCACACCACGAAGCTGTTGTTCGTGGGGCTCCACGACACGATCGAGTCCGTCCCGGGGTCGTCCACCATGTCGTACGTCTTGCTGAGGAACGGCGGCGGCGCGCTGGCGCTCGACATCGGCGCGGGCGCGGGCGGGGGGTTCTGCTTGGCGCCTCCTCCGTCGTCGCTGGTCCCGTCCATCGGCGGAGCAGAGGTGAAAAGGTCGGGGGGATGGAGTACGAGAGGGCCGATTTCTAGGGTTCTGCGGGGATTAGGGCGCGCGCGCCATGGACGGACGTGAAGCTAGAGAGAGAAAGAGAGAGAGAGAGACAGAGAGAGAGAGGGGGGAAAGGGTTAGAGGGAGAGAAGAGTAATTTTGTACGGCGGAAGACGGAGCCCACACGGGCACGAGCCGGTTGCGCCCCTCTGTCACGAAGAAGAAGGGTTGACGATAGTTTTATTTTATTTTTTAAAAAAAAATTTCGTCCTTTTGTTTTCATTATTTTCCGTGGGCTTTACCGGGCCGGGCTTTAGGGATTCTTGGGCCATCGATCGAGTTGCGTCGGAAAGCCCAAGCCCAAGACCAAGCCCAGAACCAACAACGCACGGTCCGTTGACAGAAAATGCTACTTTTACCTTGCATACGGACTGCTGCTACTTCTGCTGCTGCTGCTGCCCGGTGATTTTGATGAACCGCAACTGCAAGTGACTTTCGCCTTCATAGAACTAGGAACTCCGAATCAAGTCCAGCGCCTTCCATCCACAACTCGAAAAGGCAAACCGGACTCGCAACATCAGCTGAAAATTAGTGTCGGAAAGGTAGAAAAAGCCGGCAGGAGTACACTCACCGTCGTGAAGGCCGATCCTGATTAAGAACGGGCACTCGCTCTCGTTCTCTCCCCTTGACGCTGACAATCCCTCCTCCGTTCCTGTGTTTAAATGAACTCCAATGAGACCGTCGGTTTTTCAGGTCAAGCATATAGAGACTCAAAGTTCTCGTGGCTTTTGGTTCTCTGCAACCTTCTCAATAGTGTATGATAACATGTCCATGTCCTAAAAGGGCCCGTGAACATCCCCATTACTGTCAGTCACTCCCCTGAATCCATCAAGAATTTTTGCCACCGAACAAAGGGAAGCGACTCCAGATGAATTGAAAGATATCAAAGGGCATACACACATTCAAGACTCGGAGTAAATACCAATATAATCACACTGGTACGAGTTTGGCGGTGTGTTTGTAAATGCATATACATTTATCTTGTATGCGTATTTGTATTTGACAAAGCATATATCACGTACTGTTGTTGGGGTCGGCAGTTGGCAACCGACGAATGCCTATCGGGTATTGCAATCCCCCTCGCCCAACCACATCGATAATCACAAGGTCAGACAAGTCCATGACTCTTGACGAGGCCCTAAGAAACTAACAACAACGAGGCCCTAATGAAAGACCATACGCCTAAAGAATGTGCCAACACATGTTGCTCTGTTCATGTATCCGTGTACAAACAATTACCGTCTGACGGGTGAAGCCAGGATTCCCCTGCGGCACCAGTGCTTGGGTTTATGGCTGTTGGAAAACCATAGCCAGCTGTCCACAGCAGGTTCGGAACACTGGATATGCATGACGATTGGACCGGTGAAGGAGCAGAAGCATCCCATTTGATTATCTTAGACTGTCTGAAACTAGAAAAGAACACCGCCACATGACGCTTTTTTAACTCTGAAGCAATCCTACTGTTTAAAGAAGAGCTTGAGATGTCTGTCGTGAGCCTTCCATATGGTATCGGCATCCCTCGCTAAATCAAGCAGCTGCAAGAAATTGGAAAGCAAATTAACAAACCAAAAAGGAGAATTAACAGACCGCTGGCTTATCACAAGCCTTTCTGCTAGTTTAACTATAACAAAAGGAGGGAAAAAACACAACAAAAACCTCAGCCATGCAAGCTTTCAGTCTTCATACATCGTACACACTCATTTTCTTCTATAGTAGATACGTATTCAACTTCAAGTGTGGCATGTATTTGGGCATAGCTGGGTTAAGCAGACCAACAAACAACAAAAGGCTAATTTTGAAAAAAGCAGATCTGCATATCAGGATCCTGCTTCCAAATGTATTACCAACAACCAACAGCTCCAAAGGTGACATTGATACTTCAAATAAGAACACTGTCAAATAGTAAAACAGATCTATTTAAACATCCAGGAATGTTTAGTTGAATTGGTGGTATGATGTATAAATGATGTCTAAAAGCAGTAAATTTAAGGTGTCGAATGGCAATTGGACGCAGGGGAGTCAAAGCATAGAGAAAATGACAAACATATAGGGTATAGACACAAACTAAAAGTTTTTACACTTAGACCAAAAACATCACCAGTATGCACACTTGAGCATGCATGCATGAGTAAGTCTTGAGTGAGAGGAAGAGAAAGCAGATCACATGTCGAAGTTGACAATACTACATCAACAGAGCGACTATTATGTTATGAGGTATGTCTGGCACAATGTTTCAAAGTTCTTTCTTGCTTTTTCAAGTAATTGAACAAACATAAGCTCTATTTTAGATAAGACGTATGTCTGGCACAATAACACCTAGATCGTGGTCTCGTACGGGACGTTATCCGGGATCCGACAGGGAAGGGGTTTGTCACTTGTCATGAAAGTGATATGTAACAGGTAAGCTTAGCCAGGTCATTAACTTAGAATGGGGTATGTTTTGAAGAACTCGGGGGAGCATATTATATGTATCATGGCAAATTGTTCATTTGCTGTAGTTATATTTGCTTTGAATTACACGTGAGGTGCAACACTGAACGTAAATAGTTGAATTTTGTTAACAAATGCCCAAGACACTTAATAAACACCTCAATAAAGAAAGGTCATCAGTTTCAATGCATCATATTTCTCGTGTTATGTGTAGTCGGTGCATTGAAAATGCAAACATTTCCTTATTAAGTATGGTTAACAAGTTCCCTGGAGCACTTGTTAACAAAAACCTAATTAATTAAGGTAAATCGATACCCTTTCTTTCTATGCATCCAAAAGTCTAAATTAGGTCAAGAAGGAACAATGTCGTGTTCTCAAATAAATTATGAACATTAGATTAAATTGGTATACTTTAATTAAGGATGTGATGGAGTTGCCTGGATCACCGATTTTGGTGATCCAGTCATAGGAGTATCCAAATTCTGAATGATGTATGCCTATCATGGTTTGCAAAGGAGTGTAGCCAACATGGCAACAATTGTTTGGCAAGTTGAAAATATTGGATATTTAATAACCAAACACTTCTATGTTTTTGACTTTCAACGCTATTCTATGACTAAAGTTGTTGCTTGTGCTACCGTGCCTCGGTAAAACTGCAGAGTAGCTAAATTGAATAAGACAATTTCCAGTGACAAGCAAAGTTTTTCAGAAAAAAATGGAAAACAGGATATCCGGAAGTATTCTATTGCTTTCACTTTTCAAAATTCCACATATTTATACACCAAAACTTTAAAAATGAGAGAGCCTTTTCGCAATCTCTTAAAGCAACAAATTCAAGGCTTCTTTAGCAGACAAGATATTTATACCTCCAAAAGGATGCTAGATGGTTCCTCTTCCTCTTCCGTACCTGCAGTATTGGAGGTATCAGCGTTGAACATAATGAACTTCTAAACCAAGCTCTCCGATGGATCATTCTTTTGGGCAATGACACCTGTCTACATGGAAACTAAGCTCTGCATGCATTAAAAAAGCAGATAATCGGCATTAGCGCTGGCCTAAGAGAACAAGATTAGATGCCAAAAAATGTCAAAAGAATGAGGAAAGCCCGGAGTACCCCAAGAAATGATTGGGACAGCTGGACATGTTCAGGTGCTTCAACAAGGACTTTCTAGCTTTTTCCTTTATTTTATTGGCCTGCCAAAAGAGAAAAAGAACCAAAAGCGATACACTATTTAACCAGAGAAATCCTGTCTATCATGTCACAAATTCAATTGACAGCGGAATTGCATGTATTAATGCATGACTATGGTATATAGAGCTTCCTGACTACTCGACTGAATCTTTTTCTTTTCCTTCCCGTACGTGTGTGTGTGTGTGTGTGTGTGTGTGTGTGTGTGTGTGTTGGGGTGAGAACAAAAGACAAGGAGAGAGAGGAGAATATGTACAAAGAATCAACTGAGATAACCTGTTCCTTTCCAAATAGAATAGCACTTTGCAAAGCTAGCCTATTGCAGGAAAGTATATGTCTGTACATATGGACAAATAACACCCACCACGTTAAAACTGGAGAGTTGAAGAGAACCACCAGCTCTGAGCCTCGCCTGGTAAGTTTCTGGTCAACAGACTATTCTGATTCTTTCAGTCCCCCAATAACTGGTAAACATGGACTTTTTTAGTAACTGGCAAATATGTGTTCGACATGTTCGTTACATAGCAGTCTCACCTTGCTTTGCCAAATATGTAATACTATAGAATGTTCGTGTAGATTTATTATCTCGCATAAATTTCTTTCCTGCCATATCAGATTCTGCAAATCGGTGTTTCTAAAATATTATGAAATTTTTTTTCCATTATAAGTGCAATTACTGTCCTCTTTCCATCATGATACAATCCAGCTGAATTCTCCGTCTAAAATTCCCCTGCCCCAGTCAAACAAGCAACTAGTGTTTGATTACATCATTACCGAGCACCTCATGCTGGATTAGAGCTTACAAACAAATGCAGCACAACCATGTCAGCAGCATACATGAAAAAGCATTCATATGCAGATGTTGAACAATAATGTTCGTGTGAAGAAAAGTGAGCTCATCCACTCCACTCTAGCAATTACAGTTAAGGATGCGTACACGTAAATATGCACTTACATGCAAAAGGTGCGTCTCGGTGGATCCATACAGCCCATGCATACACACATGCACACTCCCGTAGACCCCATGTAAGTGAACTTGATGGCCACTCCACAACATGCATACACAAACATGTTCTTACAGATGTCGTGAAGCAGCCTCAATAAACCAGTAAGACTTCGGTAATATCAACATCGGCTGTCCTACGGCATTAACATTTACAGCATGAAATCAACAAAGATTTAGAGCATCGAGACCAAGGCTTTCGATGCATATCCTAAATACATTCGACTCCAAGTTGATTGATTCTCATCAAGACGCCCTTTTCAAATGCCACTAATTTTGAAAAAGTCACGAACTATACAGAAATTGAAGACACTAGAAAAATAATAACTGAATATGAGTATGAATGACTCACCTTCTAGGGCTTATCAAATTACTCTCTCATCCACTCCACGGTTTCTAACCCATTCTTCTGCATTTCAAGAAGCATCTCTTCCTTTTTCTTGATATTGCCAGTTCTGTGATAGGCAGCTACAAGGACATTGTATGTTGCCACATCAGGATCAACTCTTTGATCTTTCATCTCTTGAAACAACCGCTCAGCCAAGTCCACGCGTCCTTGCTTGAAGAATCCATCAATCAGACAGGTAAAAGTAAAAACGCTAGGAAGAACTTCTTTTTTTAACATTTGCTTGAATAATACCCAAGCTATCTTAATTTCCCCAAGTCTACAGAAGCCAGCTATGATAGATGTGTAGCATATAGCATCGGGACGCAAACCCTTTTTTATCATCTCCATGAACAAAATATAAGCTTCATCCACATGTCCCTCACGAAACAAAATGGTAATAAGAATGGTATTCGTGACCACGTCAGGCATGATCCCAGCTTTTAGCATTTTCCCATACAACTTTCGAGCTTCATTCAACTTTGAGTTCTTTGCAAAACCGTCCATAAGAATACTACACATAACAACATCTGGGAAAATATTTTTCTTAAGCATTGGAGCGAGGAGCTCCCATGCCTTTTCTGGTTTTCCCTCCTTGCAGAGTCTGTTTATAGCTGTAGTATACATATAAGAGGTGCGAAATATGTCCTGATCCAGTTTCAAAGCTTCTTCAGAATTTCCTTCTCTGCAATATTGGCAAAATCCGCGAATAATATTTGTAAAGGTGGAAGCACAGGGATGAACATTATGATTAATCATCTCTTGAAAAAGTCTGTTGGCAGAACCGACATGACCCTGATTTACGAAACCATCGATTAAGATGTCATAAGCAATACTGTCATACTCATAGCCACGATACCCAATATCTCGGAAAAAACCATGTGACAATTCCATCAAACCTGCCTTACATAGACCATGACAAAGCGAGCTATAGCTAACTATTGTAGGTTTAATGTTGGAAACTTCCATCTCGTGAAACAGACTTAGACTTTTCTCAACATCCCCCTTCTTGCTGAACCCATCAATTAAAATGCCATAGCTATAGACATCTGGAAATACACCATAGTTCCGCATCTCCTCCAGTACTTCCAGTGCCTCTGACAACTGGCCTTTATGGCAAAAACCATGAATAACAGCATTAAAACAATAATCATTTAAAGGTAGGTCAACCTTCTGTAATGTCCGTAACAAATCCAAAGCGACCCCAATGGCACCAACTTTACAAAGTCCACGTATGAATGTACCATATGTTACAACGGTGCGGCTTATCCCACTTTTCTCCATTTCTTCCAGGATTGCTGAAGCGTGGCTGAGGAATACATCATCACTGAGATTTAGTTTACAAAGAGAGTTCAGCATAATTGTGTAGGTCCTTGCATTAGGTGCTGGCCCACGCTTTTTCATGATGTCAAATAATTTTTTAGCAAAAACCTCTCTATCTGCTTCAACTAAGCATTTGAGCAGGAAGTTGCTTGAGTAGACATCAGGCTCGAGCCCATATTTCGTACCCTCTGAAAACAGATCTTCGGCATTTTTAAGCATCGAATTGGCTGCGAAGACCTTTATCAGCGCATTATAAATAACAGCCAATCCGACCACATCAGCCGGCCTATCAAGCAGAAAGTCGGTCAATCCTAACATATCCACATTCGACTCCTTGAAATAGCAAACCATATCTCTTAGCAAGGCGTAAACTTCAAGCCGCATGCCCGCGACCGCAAAAACATGAACCATCGTCCTAAGGACGACAATGGAATCTTTGAACCCGTGTTCGTTTACAATTCTCTGGAATCTAATTCTCCAGGCGACCTCCCAATTCAAAGACTTTAGCATTCTACCGACTAAAGAGAACAACCTGTACTTACTTCTCTCATCGTGCCTATACGTCACGGCAGGTTCCCAAGTCTCAACCTCTGGAATTTCATCAAACACATGGCTTCTGTCTTCGCGCCTATACATCACCGCAGATTTCCAAGTCTCGGCCTCTGGAATTTCCTCAAACACGTGGCTTCCACCTTCGTGCCTACACGTCACGGCACGTCTCCAAGTCTCAACCTCTGGAATTTCATCAAACACATGGTCCTCGACCAGCGCGGCCGAAGAGACCGCATAACGCAATCTAAAAGGTGGTTGCTTTCGTAGAACTGCGGAATGACGAAGCAAGTAGATACCGGTAAAACGTGCATTCCTATGTAAACATACACCCATGAATAGCTCAAAGTCGCCGAGCGATCAAAACGAAGCTGCTTTCTTCCGAAATCTTCGACAAAGACGGAGCTTTCCCACACCACTGAATCAGCATGCCTCATAGATTCGGAAAAGGGAGCGAAAGCACACGCACCGAGTGATGGGATGACACGACAAGCTTGAAAACGAAACAGGACATGCCACGATTGAAGTTGGGAACTTGGGAAGTACCCAGTTGTCCAATCCGAGTATCTATGCGCGGCGCGCAGGGGAGAGAGCGACAGAGAGTGCTCCGAAACTGCAGTGAGGTGCGCACTGAAAGGTTTTCGGTGCTCAAGGGGGAAGACGAAGACATAGCACAGTGGCGGCTGTTTGGGACATGAACTTTCCTGATTCCTTTGCCTGGATTGCTGAATGCTGGGTAGTGTTTTTACCAGGACCGCCATTGGAATTTTACCACCGCTCCTCACAAATGTATCGATTTATAATTTTTCATAATATTAATCTAATTTAATAAAAATTAATGAAGGATAAATTTATTATAAATAATTTGAAATTTTTAATAATAAAAAAATTAATTTAAAGTAAATTTATTACAAATATATTAATTTAAATTTTTTCGTGATAATTAAATCTTATTTAAAAACACGAGGGAATGGAAAAGACAAAGATAAACCTTACGATTGTAAATTTTCCCATCCAATTTTCTTTCCACCATTTTTACAATTTTTCAAACAGATTCTTAGTTTTCCAAACCTCTTTTTATTCAAATTTTGGAGTAAGAAAATTGTAAGTACCAAAAAAAAATTTCAATTTATAACTTTTTCTTGTGAAAATAATTTTCCTTATTTTTTCAAGATGAGATACTTTGTATAAAAAGAGGTTTTTTTTGGCAAGTATATATACTAAGCCAATCTTTCATTCATCTTGCCCCCCAGATTTTTGTTATGAATTTTACAGTTTTACATTTCAAATATTGGGAATGATTGATGGCATAATGAGTAAGACCTAAAATCTATTATGTCATAACCAATTCTCAATTTTTAGAACTGAGAATCAAACCAATCAACTTATAATTAGCCTAAGTCTATTATTATGTTGGAATGCTCAACCCTCATTATTTTTTTGCAAAATTTTACAATTATGAGACTCCTAAGATTTGCTTTTAAATTGATTCATGTTTGATTTTACCCTAAAATCACGAACCAAACTGGTTAATGTTACTTGGAAATCAAATCGGTTCATATGTGAACCGGCTTGTAACCTATTGGGTAAGGCCGGTTTAATTCGGTTCACAAATTGAATCGGCCCGATTGCTTACCCCTGCCAAATATATTAGAAGAGGCTATTGAGATAGATTTCTAAAGTATGGGGCGTTTATCGAAAAAATGAATAGTACAAGGAGCGTCTTTGGAAAAAAAATTAATAACACGGGCCTCAATTGAGATAATTTTCGGGCCCCTCTTGAAATTTTGAAATCTTCTCGCTGATGGATCTAGCCACAGTACTTCCTTGCCCGAAGCCCGAAGGAACCAAGAGGCGAAACAGCGAAAGATCGCTTCCCTGGCGGCGGCGGAGATTTCGTAGAGCGGCGGTAGGCGGTCGGCGGTTCTCCGGCGGGCGATTGACGGCGTAAGGGGTTGATTCGGCGGTGGTCCTCTTCGGCAAAAGGGTGGGCGTCGAGGCCAGTTACAGCGAGAGAAGAAGAAGTCCCGGCAAGTCTCCGTTTCGCAAACTTTTATCGAGCGATCTTTCGTTTGTTTAATTTGCTTTTGTTATTGCAATTAGATTGGATGTTCTTGAAATCGGTATTCTATTGATCGGATTTTTAGTTCTGTTCATTGTGAGCTCGATTCGAAGCATGGTAAGATGTGTGGTCTTTCGTTTGATCTGTGTGAATGTGGGTATTGGTTAATTTCGTATCTGCTTGTTTCAATTCTTTATGGGGTTCATGAGTTTCTTGATCGACCCGGCGTTTGTAATTGTCGTTTTAGGCAAAGTGTGGTAAAAAAAAACTTGGTTTTTGATAATTGATAATCATGGGTAAGTATGGGTTTTCCACAGATATTATTTGGGATGGGATTCAAATGTTAGCTGCCTTGTTCGACTGGACTGGATAGGTAGAATGTTCAGTCCTTGAGGCAAGGAGCTGGTGACCATTGAGTAAGTATTTTCGGTACTTGTGGTTAGAGTTTACAAGGTTGAAGATCACCTTGTCAGCTGAATTTTCCTTCCTTCTGTGCGAAAAGGAATGTCGAGTGCTACTTTTTGGAGTTAGAATAAAGAAGCCGGTGGATGTCAGCTGTGTATTTGTGGGCAGGCATGTTTCCACATTTCCGAATATTCACGTCTCATGAACCATGTCATATTATATGTTCAGAAGGGTGTCATAGGCTCATAGCCAGTGATGGTTCAAGCTGACTATTTAGATGAAAGGTGGAGTAACGAGCATGCTCTCATACTGTATACTTGCAAATAAGCTGCTACAGATGAAATGCGGATGGAGCTGATTTGCTGAAACTAGTAGATAGAAACTTATAAAATGAAGCGACACTTGTGTTTTCCTTCTAATTGTTTTGTTTGGTGAGCGTACAAAGCTTGATTGCCTCTTTTTGTTAGCATTTACTAATTACCCATGATTGTGTACCCACTGCCACTGTTTGTTCTGACTGTACATCAGTGCCATTCTGGAACTTGCTTTTCTAACTGAACTCCTAGAGCTTGCTTGTTGTCATGCCCAAGAGTCGTCTTTCAGAATTTTTTCCTTATGAGCAATCCTTGCTTCTGGACCCTTCTGTGCTTTCGCTGCCATATTTCTCGAGCATAGATTGCTCAGTATATTTGGTACTTTTGGCCATTAATTTCACACATCATCTCCGATAGCACCACGAGCCATTTGCTTCCTAGGCTGCCAAAGAAGCGTTAACAGTCTAATAATTTCGTCCCATTGATGCTAATAAGAGGTAGTGAAGGGTCACTTGTTAGAGCTCATGAATGATTGTGGAAATTGCTTCTTCCAGGGAATGGGTTTGTGGACATTACTCGAAGGCCTTTTGCTTCTTGCCAATGCTCTTGCAATATTGAATGAGGACCGTTTCCTAGCTCCCAGGGGCTGGGGCTTCCAAGAATTTCCAGGCGGCAAGGCAAAATCATTAAAAGGACAGGTTACAGGTCTCATTTACGCGACCCAGTACTTAAGGGTTCCCCTTATTATCTTAAACAGCATTTGTATAATCATAAAGCTGGTCTCTGGCTAGTATCTTGTAGTAACTATACCCTATGAGAAGCTTCATTGGTATCTCCTTCCTCGCATATGTTGTGCTTGTAACATTTATTTCTCCTTTTTCATTTCTTGAATTTTCACTGTGAAGAACAGAGTTTAAGATTGGAATGGGGTATGTTTTTTCTCTAGGGGGTGATGATGGTGAATAGTACTGCTCATTAGTCATTTGCAACACAAGGATGTGCTTATTTAACGATGTTGATGCTTCTTGCTTTTCGTTTGAGTGTATTGCACTGGTGAAGGGAGTAGAAAAATTTTGAAAATAGTTTTGACTCCCTGTTGTGTGTACTGGTCTAAATTTTTGGTACCTTTTCAAGTGTTGTAGTGTCATCCGTTTATTTCTCGGGGGTAATGACACCATGGACCTTTGAGTGGACATCAGGACCAATTAAAAGGTTTACGACTTCTGGAATAATTGAAAGGTTTGTGGGCAAATCAGTGTTGCCAAGTGACATGAATTTCATTCTGGCAAAAATCTGGGTTCCGGAGGTACAGATTTAGTGCATTGATTTGGGGCATACCTTTTGTGTTATGCGGTTTGCCATAATAGAGGAGGACCTCAATAGGGTCTTCAAAGATGGCCCTTGGTTTATCAACGGAAGGTTCTTATCTCTTCAGCCACAGGATCCCAAGTTCTGCCCTTCCAAAGCTGCCATGTCGTCAGTGGCGGTCTGGATTCGTATCCTAGAGTTGGGCGTTCAGTTCTCTGATATGGAAATGTGAAACAGTGGGCAGTTTCGTCGGACTGGTTCTGAGCGCAGTAGCTTTGCGAGGTTTAGCATCCGAGTTTCTTTGGATAAACCGTTGGAAAGGATGATCTGTAATATGATGTTGAACATGCATTTCTCTATGTGCTTCAATTCTTGTTTGGTCGGTCTCACAAAAGGACCGATGCATCGACATTGCCTGAGAGCATGAAGGGGGGCAGCCGGCCGCCGAGCATGACCCGAAGGGAACTCACAAATGTTCCGCTACCGGCACGAAGGACTGTCAGATTTGTAAACACTAACATTGGACATTTAAATTGTGAGGTTGCCCCTTTTTATAACGTACTCCTTTACTTTATCTTATTAAAAGAACATGGGCACCCACAGAATTTCGACTTGAAAATTTAAGGTTGAAATGGATATCGAATTCGCTCTTTATAGTAAGAAAGACAGCTTTCTAGATATTTGGTTTAGTTTGTGAGATGAATATAAATTGTTGTGAATTAACGGCGACCTTTGTGACCAAAAATAAGAAAGGTTTTTGGTAAAATAAGACGTACGAAAATTTTCAATTGAATTTTGGAAAGTGTAAGTATTTAAGGAATCATAATTTAGAAATTTTAAAGATTCGGTTTACTTTCGATTTACTTTTTTTGGCATCCGTTTACACCATTATCATTCATCATGACCTTTTCATGAAATTTTCGGGAAAAATTTGAGGTTAAATCTCTCTTTTTGTGTTTCCTTTATACAGAGAGAATAGATATTATTCTTTTATAGAATTAATGCATATGCTCACTAGAATGCTCACTAGAAGTCATAAAACTTTCACAAAAGTACAATTGAGTCCTAAAATTTATCGTCCTAAAACTTGTCAAATTGGTTTAATCGAGTCCTAAAGTTAATACCGTTAAACTTGCTAACGAAAAATTCTAACATGGCACTGACGTGGCTAAAGTATGAAACATAAGAGTAGAACAACGTCGTTTTGGTCCAAATTTAACTTTTAATACTATTTTTATTTAAATTAAATTTAAAAAATAAGCTTAAAAAAAAAGAGGAGGAGAAGGAGGATAGGCGAGGAGGGCTTTTTTTCAAAAAGTTTTAGCTTAATTTTAAATTTTAATTTAAATAAAATTAGCATTAAAATAATAATAAAAGTCACGTCATCGCCACGTAGGATAAAAAAATAATAAAAAGTCATGTCAGCATTTTCCGTTAGTCAAATTGTAGTATTAACTTTAGAATTCGATTGAACCAATTTGACAAGTTGTAAGACTTAATTGCACTTTTTGCAAGTTTTATGACTCAATTACACTTTCATGACAAGTTTTAGGACTTCTAGTGAACATATCCCTAGAATTAAATATTTCTCAACCAGCAATACTTTAAATTCACTTTTTATAAAAACCTAAATTATTCTTTTTTTCCTTATTATATTGATTCTTTTTTCTAATGGTGTTTTTATTTTTATTTTTTTGGATAAGTGCACTGGAAGTTCTAAAATTTCACGAAAGTGCAATTGAGTCTTACAACCTACAAAAAGTGCAACTAAGTCTTAAAATTTATCAAATTTGTGCAATCAATCCAACTTGACCAACGAAAAATATGGATGTGTCTTTTTTTAATATTTTCTCTCTCCTACGTGGCGGTGACTTGCCAAAAACATAAAACATAAGGCTAAAACGGCATCATTTTGATCATAATTTGATTTTTGATACAAATTTTAATTTTAATTAAGTTTTAAAAGTAAGCTAAATTTAAAAAAATGTATTAAAAATTAGCGATCGACTAAAACGTCGTTGTTTTTACCACGTCAACGTCACGTAGGAAAGACATGGCCATGGTTCGGAACCGGCGGTTCCGATTTGTGGTCATGTATGAACCTGAACCGGAATCGCCCTTGGCGGTTCCGGTTTCGGGCCGATTCCGATTTCGGCCCGGTTCGAAACCGGTCGGTAAAAATTAAAAAAATAAATTATGAAATAAAAAAATAATGAATTATCAAATTATGAAATAATAAATTATTCAATATAAAATGTAATCAAAATGTACATTGTAATCAAATTTGGGGAAAAAAAGAAAGAAAGAGATGAGGCTTGAACTTAATGAATTATCAGTAAGCGCCTTACATATCTTCTTGGGGATAGAAGAATCAAAATCCATGTAGTTCTTTTACCCTCAGTCGTCGCTACCCGTTCCGGTACCGGTATCGGTACCGGTAGTGGTGGTATCTCCGTCGTAAAAAAATTCGGATTCATTATTCCGATCTATCTCTTATTGTCGATACTGAGCCTTCGTCCAATCATCGACGCAAGCTTGAGCCTCCACTAATTCCGGAACTAATCTTGAACATTGTTCGTCCAAAATATTACCTCCGGCACTGAATGCTTATTCGACCACAACTGTCGAACATGGGGTTGCAAAAATTTATTTTGCAATAAGAGAAAGGATTGGGTATTGGCTTGCATGCCTCTTCCATCAATCCAAAATTAAAAAACCTGTACTACCTTCGGATTCAGAAAACTCAAATGAAACGGTTAGATACATCTCTAATTCAGAAATATTTCCTATTACTCCCTTTTGCTTTTTTTGTCTATGTAATAAAAGTTGGTACCCTCTACTAATTTTATCTGTACTCTCACTTTGTGTCTCGGTAGATTGAGAAGATCCAATATCACCTCCCTCAGTACAAAATTCATTATATAATTCTATTACTACGTTGAGAGTATTGAGAGAATTGAGAATTTGAGAGAATTTATAAGAAAAAAATGAGAAGGAAATTTAGGAAAAAATAATAATAAATGGATAAAGTAGCCGTTGCCATAAAATATATATATTAGCCGTTGCCAAGGCCAAGTGGCCAACGGCCACCTGCCCTGGGCCTATAGGCTGCAGCAGGGCCTACAGACGTGCAGGCTCTGCTGCAGTTTTTTTTTTTTTTGGAACCGGGCTCGTAGGCCACGGGCCGTTTCCGGTTCTGAATCGCGGTCCCGATCAACGGGCCGGTCCCTGGTTTGACCCGGGCCGGTTCTAGGCCGAAATCGGCCCGTGGCCATGTCTACGTAGGATAGATAAAATAATAATAATAAAAAAGCCACGTCAGTATTTTTTGTCAGCCAAGTTGGACGGAGTTAACGAAAGGACTCGATTGTATCAATTTGATAAATTTTAGGACTTGACTGCACTTTTAATAAGTTGTAGGACTCGATTGCACTTTCGAGATTGCTTTAAAATTTTCAGTGCACTGGTCCCTATTTTTTTTGTTGTGAAATTAGGGACAAGAAAAAGGAAAGTTTGTTAGGAGAAAAGAAAAGAATAAAAAAAAAAAACTCGGTGCGTCGTGCATTTAGTTTAACTAGTCTCGACCCTCAACAACTCTCACCGGACGAGACTTGAAGCCCGACGACCCGGCCCGGATCCGGAGCCTTCTTCTGAGGCGGCAATGGCATGATCACCGAACATATTGCCCCGTCGTCCTCCGTATCTCCTCCTCCTCCTCCACCGACCTCTCCGCCGCTCCTTCAACGTCGATGCACAGCTCCGCCGCGAGACGAGCTAAACGTGGCTCTCGGCCGCACCGAGGCTCCCGCGCCGACGGGAACTGGAGAATCAAGCCTCCCGGCGGCGGCGGCGGCGACGACGGCGACGGCGGCGGCGGCGACTACCGTCGATCGCGACTGGAGTCTCCCGAACCGGAGATTGATCACCAGTCTACCCCCTCTACTTCTCTGCAAGAGCCCCGGGGGTCCGGGAATCCGCCGAGCCGCCGGTGGGCAGCGCCGCCTGATCAGGCGAGAGCTCGATCCGCCGAGAGCTCCGGCGCGGACCGGTCGGGACCGGAGCTGCCGAGCTCGTCGAGCTGCGAGGAGAGGGAGGTGAGCGGCGACGACGCGGTTAGGCTGGGGTCTGATGAGAAGGTGGGCGGCGACGTGGCGGCAAAGGCGAGGGAAGCGATGGAAGGGGAGAGTGAAGCGAGGGAGGTGAGTGGAGACGTGGACAGTGTTGTGGTGACGTTGGAGGAGTTGAGGTTGGGGATGGAGGAGCCGGAGTTGGAGGAAGAGCAGCTGAATGCCAACGATCAATTGCAGGAGGACGAGGTACGTGACTTCGATGGAGGATTTTTGGTTCTTGCTGTCTTTCAATCATCTGCTGAAGAGGAGTTGGTAATGAACGTGTACAGTAACATCATAGAAATTTGTTGGTATGAAGAGAAAAATGTGGGCATCCGTAAATGGCCGGACTGTGGATATTGAGAATGAACAAGCACTGGGTGATGGTGTGGCCAAAGAGTTTTCTTTGCGCCTTGAATTACATTTCGAAGGTATAGGTGTCTAAAGTGAGCAGGCTTGCGATATCATAAGGTTCCTTTTGGGTCTCTAATATCGGGTTTGCTTGTGATACCTCAACTAGTCCAGTAAATGAGGAGACTACATAATTTTGCATCGTGAATATGCTGCTTTTGCTTGGATTTTGTGAAATCAACAGGATAGACCCCACTGAGTGACGTAGTGTATATGTGGCTAGATAGCCAAAATCCAGCAAGAGATGCCAGTATTGGTGACTTGTGGTGCTATTACAGTTTCATTGTCATTAATTTGTCCAGTTATTCTAATTGGTAGAAATCTTTGTCCTAATGGGCTCTCTATGAGCCGTTTTGGCCAAGTATAGCATAGCTAACGAAAAAGTTATTTACAAGGCTGCTGAGTTGCAATAACAAGCTGAGAACTTGTGAAGGCCTGGTTTTGAGGCTTGTGTTTTTCTGTTGGTGGCTTGTGATGGGAGTCGTCAACCCATGTTTCTTTTTGGTGGAGCAATAAATGTTTAGTTACTCGCCAAAAAAAGAAGTTGAGTACTTGGAGACTTTTGTATATTCCACATGACGCATGTGCATTTCTAGTCGTCATAATGTATGTTACGGCATTATTTCACGCGTCTCATTGTAGCAGCGATATGAAGTAGACTTTTAGATTATTTGTGCAACATAAGGAACTTTCTTGTTCTGAAATTAAATAGTGGGTGAAAGGGTGGAGAACTTTGACAGCTTTATTTAAGCTTGTTGATTGTTACAGAATAAAGTAGCTTTTGCACGTTTTCTTTCTTATCCTCAATTTTATTGCAGTTGCTTGTGATGGAGTCAATTTATGGAGATAATGTCTTTATCCTTGACAGAAGGCGGGGTTCTCGGTTTTTTAAGGTTTGTCGAGAAGCTGAAAGCACTGTATTATGGAATTTTCCCCAAAAAAAAATATTCTGACTCTCGAGTGACATTTTTGCAGATTTATATTGACGTCGAGGTTGCTAGCGAGATTACTGTAATTGCTAGGCTGAATCCATCCAATGATCTCACCGTCACAAGTGGCAATTCAGATGGCTTTTCTTACTCTTACAAAGTCCAGCACCTTCCTCCAATTGTGCTGACATGTCTATTACCTAAGTCGTACCCCAGTCATGTTCCTCCTTGCTTTACCATCGCTGTCCAGTGGTTGGCTCCCATTAAAATTTCTAGTTTATGCTCCATGCTTGACTCTATATGGCAAGAACAACCAGGGCAGGAAGTTGTATATCGTTGGGTGGAATGGCTGCAGAGCTCCTCACTTCCTTATCTTGGATTTGATGAAAAAATAGATCTTGGTCCTTATGGAGTAAGAGGAACTGGAGATAAGCGTGCAATTTCGGGAAGTGTCTCTCCCGACGTCGATATTCCCTCAATTAGGAGTTATAATGATGACAAGTGCCACGAGAACTTCTTGAAGAACTTGCATGAATGCTGTATTTGTTTCAGCGAGTATGCAGGTAATTACAAAGCCTTGTCTTGGCACTATGCTCTATCATCCCTGGTGAAACTTCTTGAGTTAAAGCTCAATTCTTTTTTCGGAGTAAAGTAATGTTCTGTCATCCCCGGCGAAACTTCTCGAGTTAACGCTCATATCCTTTTTTGGTGTAAAGTAATGTGTGGATTTTTGTGTTTGTTATTTCTTTGTCTGTTAGAATAGGCTCATAGATGTTATATCTGGCCTGAGCTAAGCAGGTGAAACAGGCATGAATAAAATGTTAATGATCTAAAGTTATTTCTGTTGGAGCTTTATGCTAGTTATTTGAAGAATCTTCATAAGAATGGTCATTATAAACATTTACTAGCACTTCTGGGTTGTCTAAATTCTGCAAGTGGTATTCATTGATGCACTATGGTTGCTTCAAAAGTCTACTTGCATTTTTCACTTGGAGTGGTGAATATCAATTTTCTTCTTATGCAGTGGCTAAGCACCCTTGTCATGTCTCATGAAACTATTGAATCCTCTTTCTTGCTTGATTTCTCCTCACCTACCCAGGGACGGATTTCATCAAATTGCCATGTCAGCATTTCTTCTGCTGGAATTGTATGAAGACTTGTTCTGATTTGCATGTCAAGGAAGGAACAGTATACAAGCTTCACTGTCTTGCTTCGAAATGTGGGGGCATGGTCCCACCTAGTTTGTTGAAACGGTTACTTGGTGATGAAGAGCATGACCGGTGGGAGTCTTTAATGTTGCAAAAATCCCTCGATTCAATGTCTGATGTAGTATACTGCCCCAGATGTGAAACACCATGTATAGAGGATGAAGATCAACATGCCCAATGCTCAAAATGCTTCTTTAGCTTTTGCACTCTTTGCAGGGAGAGGCGACATGTAGGCGTTGAATGTATGACACCAGAAACAAAACTGCACATCTTGCAGGTAATACTTGCATGATGACCACAACTTACCATGCTACATAATGACAACTGTTTTGGGCTTGTGTGATTCCAGAAACGATGAGAACAGTTACAAGGAAGTGGGGAAAAAGGGCTGACTAAGCTTTGCTTAGATGTGAAATATCGATAGCTTCGCTTATGTGTGAAATTATATTGTTCTTCTGAGAAGATCTATCTCCATGTTTCCTTGTTAGATTAATTGGACTTGCTTCTTGTTTGCTTTTCTTGTTCATGTGATGCCCTCTTGTGGAAACCTAATGATATGTATATGATATCAGAAGGAAACTAATGCGGCACAAGCTTAGACTCTAGAGAAATTACGTGATGACTTCAGTTTATGCCAGTTATAGTTTCTTAAAGTCCTGTATGTGATAGCTTTGCTTTTGGTTGCAAGCTCTGTGATTTTACTTCCTATGGCTGAGCTTGGAGTGGTTTTGATGATTTGATCTTTAAGGTCAATTATGATCTCTCTCTCTCTCTCTCTCTCTCTCTCTCTCCATATGCATGCAAGTGCTTACGCGTGGTTTTCAATGCACTTTGTCTTTGGCCTATGTAAGACCTACATCCTTATCTATTCGAATGACAGGTGGTAGAAGTTCTGTGTATTATTCTTAAAGAGGCAGCAGTTCTGCTCTAGCTATTTATTGTTGTCATGTGTTCCATCGAATATGAGAAGATTAATTTCATGCATTTTAACTCTACATAGAATGTTGGCATCGGATGACACATAAACTTAAGTTCCTTTGGTGTAAATAATTTTCTAAGCGGCTGAATTGTTCCCTCAAGGCTCATTTGGGGTTCCAATTTTAGTGTTTCTTCAGTATGTTTGTCTACTAACATATATAGGGTAGCCTTTTTTGGAACGAGAACCCTTGCACATGGGAGAACCAATTTCCTGAATTGTTCACCAATCTATGAGCCATCGACCTGTGGTCACACGATGGGGTTGGTGGCTAAAAAACATCTTTAGTTGAGTTGCCCAACTTATATTTTGTACTTGTTGCTTGCTGCATCAACTCACGCCTTCGTTGTTTTACTTATTGGCAAGAATCAGGGACTGCTTCCTGGTTTATGATTTTTCCAAAATTAACATGTTTATGTCCTTTGCATCCAGGAGCGCCAAAGTTCGTCCCAACTTAAGGATGAACAAAAACGATGGGAGCGTGAATTAATCAATGAACTTTTAAGTGTCAAGGAAATCAATAAGATTGCCAAACAATGCCCCTCTTGTAAAATGGCGATCTCTCGAACTGAAGGTTGTAACAAGATGGTATGCGAAAATTGTGGGCAGTACTTTTGTTATTCCTGCAATAAGGCAATTGATGGATATGAGCATTTCAGGTCAGCAACGACTTCTGATGAGTTTTTTACACCCTTTTAATTATGATAAAGCGGTGGTTCAGTTCTTACTTTGATGGACTAATTAGCTTGTACTATTTGAAGGGATGGAACATGTGAACTATTTCCGGAGCAAGAGATTAGGCAATGGCAAGAGCAAATGAATCCTCGCCAATTGGTGGGTCAGGTTCAGGCTGAACTTTTTGCTAATCACGGCCAGACATGCCCCAGTTGTCGTCAGTTTAATGCGAAGGTTAGCCACGGACATCGAACTGCAGATTTGTTTCCTTGAATTTGTAGCCTCCCTGCAACTTGGCATTGCTTAGAGCAGCAATATGTCAATTGAACAATTTCTTTGAGCACAGTAATATAGTCGGCAGAATCTCCGGAATCTGAATTTTGGACTAATTATGTGTGCCAATACATGACATCTACTTTCTCCTCTTCCTATTGTTGATTATCAAATTCCAAAAAGTCAAGAAGGAGGGTGTTTCTCTCTGTTTAGGTCGTTTCTAGCTAAAGAGGAAAATAGATAAAGAATAACAAACAAATGTGCTGTTCTTCTCTGGTAGTTTTACAGTATTCTTCATAATATGCTCTTTTCTCAGGATTGGCAGCAATAGTAAAGGTTGAGAACATGAATGCTTCATAGTTCGTGTGATACTGAAGGATGAAAATGAGAACCTTGTGTTTTACTCAAAATGTTGCTTGTTGCCTGCTTTAAGAATTTCCACTTTGGAGAGTATGATATAATTTTAAATTAGCAGTCCATGTCTGTCTCTGCAATTATATTGCAGTGATAATCAACTCTATCAACTAAAATTAGCCAATCAGGTTATGCTTACACGAGAAAGTAATAGTTTACCATGCTATATCAAGTGTTTGTCATTGTTGGACTTTTCGAAGATTACAGAAAAATGCATGAATATAGGATTATAGGAAGGGACTCAAAAGGAGTTGATTCATTACTCATTTCTCAATTAGTCCAAGAAACCCATCATTCTTATTACTATTTCCTCGCTCACAGATTGGCAACAACAACCACATGTTCTGCTGGGCATGTCAGACACACTACTGCTACCTATGTAAGAAGATTGTGAGGCGTGCTTCCGAGCACTACGGGCCCAAAGGATGCAAGCAGCATACTGCAGGATAGGTACAAACATGGACTATGCGTATGAGGCTATCTTCAAAGATGCAAATGCTGCATGTGCGGAATGATTATTAATTGAACTGCATTCCTCGGTTTAAATCGATGAGATCGGTTGATCCTATCTGGTGCAGTTTATTTAAGTGAATCCTCGGGATAATGAAAAATTGTGGTGCTTGAAGTTGGACAAGATCTCATCTCTGCCAGATTTTTCAAGGACAGCGAGTTCTTGCTTTTGATTCTTGAACAGACTCGTGGAGTATATCCCAAAATAAAAATCATAAAGAATTATATGGAGCAAAGTATGTAGGTTGCTTCCAGCTTTATTCTCCACGGTGGGAGTGAGTGGTCGTATATTTTTGAGTGACAGAGTCAATGGGTTGCTGATTGGAACACAAGAAATAATGATTTTCAATGATATGTTCATTTTGGAGATTTGATCTCCCTCGAGGCTTTTTTTCTGTTTGTTGGCCGCTTCCAGTCAATTGTTGCCCTGCTCTTGTGATGCAATTTACTAAATCTCTGTCAAGCTCTTTACAAACTTTACTACCAAAACTTGGGGGAAGTTACCAACAATGTTCTAAATCTATTGTACTTAAATCAATTTAGTTTTAAACATTTTAATTTGAACAATTTAATCCTAAACTTTTTAATGATTTGTCAATGTAGTTCTTCCGGTCAATTTTGATCGAAAATCATTGACGTAAATGCAAGTAATCCTTTGTCACACAACCAGCGATAAAATGGACATTTCAAATTTTTCATAATTCTTTTGAACTTCTCTATTTTTTTATTTTATTTTCTTTCTTTCTTTCTTTTTTTCCTTCTTCCTTCACTAGTTGCCAAGCCTCGGTGATGGCTAGCCACCAGCGACAAGTGAGGCTGGCAAGGCTTGCCCTCGCCAGATCTAGCGAAGTTCAATCTCGGGCCCCTTGCTAGATCTTGGCATCTTGGTAGGGTTGAGCCTCGCTAAATCCGATGGCGAGGTGACCTCGCCCGAAGCTGGCGAGGTTAGCCTTGGACAAGCCTTGCTTGAGGTCGGCTCGCCTCGAGGATGGCCCTCGCCAACCTCACTTGTCGTCGATCGCCGGCCATCGCCTAGGCCCAGCGACCAACAAAGGAAGAAGGGAAATAAATAAATAAAATAAAATAATTCATAAAAAAATTGTTCACATTAGCGATTTAGCCGGAAGAATTATATTGGCAAATCGTTAAAAGGTTTAGGATTAAACTGACCAAATTAATGATGCATTTAGTTCGATTTTGGGGAAATATCTTTGGGAAAATGCAAAGGCATTTAGGCTAAATGAGATTTTCGAAATGCAAGTAGTATTTAATAAATTGTATTTTTAAAACTTATTGGGAAGTAACTTCAACTTAAATATCGTTTGGTGAAAACTACATTTTGTAAAGGGCTTTTGCTAGTTTTTTTTTTTTAAAGCCTCAAACTATTTTTGGTGGAACTTAGCCATTGGCAAGCCAAAACGGCCGCCGGCCAAACCTCGCTTGAGGTCGCGACCTCAAGCATCGCTTGGGTCGTGCAACTGTTGTGATGCCTACCTCAGGCGATGTCGCTGGCCTCCATCCATCTCCTCTGTGCAAACCGTGGGGAAGATGAACAATGCTGATGAGCAGGGAACAGTGGCAAGATTTGCATTCCGAAAATGCTACTTTCTAAAGGACCTCTGGATCGTGGGGAAGATGAATAATGCTGATGAACGAAGAACAGTGCCAAGACTTGCGTTCCGAGAATGCTACTTTCTAAAGGACCTGCCTTGGGCCAAAGGGCCTTTGGACATTTCCTAGAGTTCTTAAAAAAATTTGCCAAAGGGATTTTGGGCTCCAAAACTCATTGTAAATGCTGAAATTAACGAGCTTGAAAGGTTTATGACTGAATTAGACAAGTGAAATAGATTTGACTTTTTATGATAATTTTTCTCCAAAATTTGTTCATTTGTTGATTACACGCATGAGACACGGTGTGGTTTTCGGACACAAAAGAAAAAGATGTTGTATAGAGTGTTGGAGAACACAAATAGATTGCGATCATACTTTTCATTAAAGCCGTTACAAAATAATTACTTTGAATAAATCAAAATCGTTGAAATATCCAACAAAAGAGTCATGATTTAAGAGTCCCGCAAGATAGGCGATTGAATCATCATTGTCGCTTACTTATACGCTTCCGTCCAATCAATTGAATGTCCTCTGGAGTCGTGAACAATGCATTAATCGTGCTTATCCGGCATCCACTCGTTAAAGAAGAAAAAGGTGGCTGGCGGAATGAGACAATTTCAGCTGAAGCAATGATGGACATGGCTCGTGCTCCAATTGAGAGATGGCACATGATAATGACTTACGATATGTTGCTGTATTGCCATGCCACTAGCTCCACTTGAACAAGAATCTTATCATGTTCCATGTCGCCGATCAGCGCCAATGCTTGAAATAATTGGACAGTACAGGGAAAATTTGCTCCCAGAACAGGAAAGAAGCCAAAGATATTTTACCAGCTGACGTTTGATGCAGTGATAAACTAAGGAATAAAGCCAAGAACGAATGACACCACCCACTGTTTTTTAAAGGTATGAAAGAGAAGATTCATACTGATACATCATTGAAGAGCCTGTCCAAGTCAAGACACAACTTGACTCGAGACCAGAAAGCTCTCAACTTACAACTTTCAACTTTCTTGCATGTGTTCATTGCAAGAAAATAATGCAAGATCGCTCCAAAATCCATGATTAAGCTTTTGCTAGTGTTGTCAGTGCCTGTGATTGATAGCGGGGGTAAGAGCTCAACCCAGTTCAATGTCCCAGCTTCAAAAAGCAAGAGAAATAACAAGTCCGGCCCGTGTCGTCGCAACACATACACACGCGCACACTGAGGCAAGGCAACAGTCGTTTCCTAGTTACAGGGTTGAATAGGAACACCATGGCCACAACATTGGTAGTAGTGGTTCATGGGACCATTGATGTCTCAAGTGGCTCGTTCTGTCGGAAGAGAATCAGTGCATATTTATGAGCACAGCCTTGCGGTTGAAGGCAGTGTCCATGTATCATGAAGAGCATATTCTTCCTCTCTTTCTCTCGGATCCATTTTTGCATGCTCAAATCCATACAAAGTGGATCTCATCGATTCTCTGTATCGGGTTGCTTTCCATCTCCCCACCCAATAATTCCAAAACCATGTCCTTCCCCAAACCTACAAACAGCGACTCTTCTTCTTGTCATTTCATGGAGCGCCCTCTCTCTCTCTCACTCTCTCTCACACATACACACACACACACACACACACAAAAACCATCCCCTCACATTATTGTACTGTAGAATTTATGCATTTCTCCGGCAAGCAGCCCTAAGAGATTACACTTGTCCCATGCACAGTGCGAGTCGCAATCAATCGCGTTGAAAAACCCTCTTGAGAAGTGGCAGCTTCGTGGCTCAAGTAGACAGACACACCTGCCTAATAATATTCCATAATCATGCTTTTCTTGGCAAATAATTCTTCCGCCTGTCGTATTCTCTGACTAGGGTTAAGTACATGGAGTTCTGAAAGCAAACTACGAGGAGGTAGTTTATAGATGATGACCTCTTTGATTACTTTCGTATCTAGAGTGGAAACACAGTGAGCCATCATTGCACCATGTCATGCTGTAACAGTAGATTGAATCAAACACAACCAGCCATCATTAAACCCGACAATCATGAGATACGCGAACACCAGCAGATTGAATGACCGGTAGGGAATGAGGATGTAAGAAGGGATGATGACCCACCATACTCCCATCATTGGAAGTGATTCATCATTACACTCCGGAAAGAAAGCTGAGAAATAAAAAAAGAGTTAAGAGAGTCCTTTCTCCATTTTGCTTTTCTACTGCACTTTGTTGCGAGGAAGCTAAAACCATGATAAAGATCCTGGAACTTCCGAACTTGGGACTGAGCAGAATCTGAGCGGATCATTCACACATGACCACACATTCGGTAGCGTGGAAGATCGATCAACATCCAACCCTTCAAATCGACACATACCCGTTTCGAAGTTTCCGTCACTTAATGAATCGATGATTGCAAATGCAACTCATCGACTTCGAACACCGTTTGAACTTTTTAGAAAAAAACGATGGGCGCACTTTAGTATATAAATGCCACTCTTCTCCCTTTTTATCTAGCGCGAGTTTCGTCGAACTGTCCAAATAGAATAATTGGGCATATAGCCAGATAGTATATAGTTCCGTCGTATCGGTATGTAGGAAAAACCTCACATTGTGGTAGAAACAAAAACGATCAATAGCGACCAGAGAAGCACAGAAGTCTCGAGCGCATGATTTGTGGCGAAAGATTTTGAAGAGAGCGAAGCAAATCATAGCAGAAGCTTCTTTGTCCTTATTCCAGAACGACCGTCGCTAAAGGCTATTTCTTGATTGTTTAAGAGAAAAGATGTCACAGTTTCTGGTCCCAGAACAGCTGTATGGTCGGACTCATCTCACAGTCGGGGTAAGCTCTCTCTCTTTCTCTAAATTGCTCCATTTTACCTGACTTTCTCTCTTACTAATGGCCAAAAAATAATAAAAACCCTTGTCTATTATCAAATTAAAACCCAACTTTTATGGAAAGAAAAACTTCAAAAGTATACAATCGGATGACAAGCACTGTGTCCTAATCAAATGAATGGCGGTGCCCTTTTTCTTTACGAAAAGATGAAATGACATGCAAGCACGCATTTGTCCTGTTCAGTTTTGGACACATTTTGAATCCTCTTGATTGCTTTCGCTTTGAGCTTATTCAACCCTCAAATCTGCAGTTCGAAGTGCCGTGCCCGTCGCAAATGCAACAGCAAGATGATCAAGAATACTATTAATACGCACATTGGAGAAGAAAACTAGGTACCCAATAATCTATAAATGAGTCCGACCGTCTTCACGTTAATCGTTTTGATAATAACGAGGTAATAGATAAGCTTTGCCAAACATGATGCCAGAAGCAAAACGCCCGACATTAGGAGAGTGGAGTCAACAGATGTACCATGTGTCAAAACAGTATTTAGGCCAATCATATAAGTCTAATTAACAAACTAATCCATCCTCGAGTTTTTAATCCCAACTAGGTTAATCGAATAAGACAGAAAATTAGGTGAAAACCAAACGACTCTGCTCTTTCTTTTTTGTGCTGGGCTAGTTGTGGGAGGGGGACATAGGTGAGATCGAACCCCAGTTCTGAAGCTTGGGATAGGATTGGCTCTAGAATTTCATGGTACATTTATATGTCCATGAATTCAGCCGAAACGTTCAATTAGTCAGTGAATACATACATACATATATTTGGTATTGTACTAATGTGATATCTTCATCTAGTACAATAAATTAAGTATGCATTAGATTAGATAGAAGCAAGCCATTCGCGCTGAAGCTATAACGTTAGTGAGAAATCAATATCTTATGTGGATCTGATAAAATACGAAAAAGAAATTAGGTTGAGCAAGTGTAAGATAAAAGAAGCAACGTTAACATACGTATCCCGAAAACAAGCACCTTGGAGCCACATCTTAATAGGAATTCGATCTGTTCGGAAATAATACTCGCAAATAAAAAAAATAGATGACTCGCCACGCGATTTGCTCATTCAACTCAATATGTAGTAGGATTACGTTAAGTATCACATCATTTCACGAAAACGACGACGCTACAGTCTCAGCAGAAACAGATGTACGAAAAGTGGCTCCCAGACAGGATATTCCCAAATCAATTAATCAATCGAATAAGAAAAAGCTTTTTAACGCTCCAAACAGAATTTTTTTTGCGGTGATACATGTGTTTCGCAATTTAAAATAATTTCTTTATTAACCATAGATCTAGTAATCACTAGACACTAGGCAATTGATTTGACACCCCGTTGGCATTATCCATTCAAAAAGGTGGATTAGTTAGGGTAAATCAAATTCTGCTAAATAATTACACTAAAAAAATTTTAAAAAAAAATTGTGAAGCTTCGCGTACGGTGTCGGCCCATGTGAAGTACACACTCGACAGCGGCATAGTATTGCAGGCCAATGCTCTCTCGTCGGTTTAAATTAGCGGACATGTCGAGATGCATTCCTCCTAAATTAATCCACTTCTTAACCTTAATCTTCGATGCTAATCACGTTATCATCTCACTCGCCCCCAAAGAGCGCGTGCGAGCTACTCTCTCCCGCTGAGGACTTTTTCTTGTGCACTTTTTCTCACCTTTTCTAGAATCCGAAAGCTTGTTTAATTTTTCCAAAGGCTGGCTTTGAAAGTTCCTTAGCAGTTAAGCAAAAAGTGTATCTAGAGAAGAATTTTCCCTGGTGCTGCTAAAACCGAGAGCTCTCAACTTTTACTTTCTCGCCTTTTAGATGCAAATTCCACGTCATCTCGCAAAGATTTGTCTATTATCATGTGCTTTTTAATATCTAAATGAGGCGATATCATGGGTCCGCGTTTAAGCGAGAGCAAGGTAGGTGCTTATCCTATCCATAAGTAAATATTTTCTTGCTCTCATTTTGAACTCGCGATCGAGTGGGTTTCCGGGATGTTTTCCAATCAACGATGAGGCTTATCTCTCATCGCGGCTTGAACTCGGAAGTCTTAAATTAAGTGGAGGCCGATTCATATTGATCAATTAATCTCCGCGTCTCTTGCGTCGAAGACGGTTTGGTGCTTTTCATCTCTTAGTCTACTTGTACTGAGGCTAGTGCCGTGTTGGATACAAGTACCGATGCAATAATCCATCTTTTTTCTAATGGATTTCCTCCAATAGCATACCCTATTTAGAGGTTGACTCTATCACATCTTCTTGTAATACATGGCCATGTTCCCGGTTATCTAAATTCGTCTTTTGTATCGTGTCACCATAAATGTAACATCTCATTGCTGCATCGAAACATATAATTATCGGATTGATCACATTCTCAATCGTCAAAGGCACGTCATTTGCATCAAAATTAGGAAATCCCAAAAGAAGTGTTCCCATTTTCATCAAGACCCCAAGCACAACATCATCTAGAAATTTTCATATGAAAATCTCACATTTTTTACAATATGATATTTCAATTGTCTGACCTGTTTCGATTCGTTCTCTCTCGATGCTCAAGTACCTAACTCCACAATAAAAGTCAATAGTTGATTCTCAAACATGCATCTTCCTTTGTCCAAATCGATTATCGTGAAGCAAGTACTATGGAAGTATGAAATTCTTTACCTTTCCTTTTCAAGATGGGCCTAATTCCAAAAAAAACCCTCAACTTTACACTTTGTCCCAATTATATCCTGAACTTTTTTTTGTCTAAAAAAAACCTCAAACTTTTATCCGAGTCCCAAATCTGCCCTCCTGTTATAAATCCGTCTAATTAACGTCAAAAAAAAAAAAAGAAAACCGACAGCTGCTGCGGTGGCCAAGCCTTTGCTGGTGGCCGCCGCCACAGCCACCGGGAAGGAGCGGCGGCCCTCGCCTGGGCCTTCCCGAAGGCCGGCGACCCTTGCCGGCGAGGGCGTGCAGCCCCCGATCTCGGGGAGGGCGCGACCCTCGCTCCAGATCGGGGTCTACATGCCCTCGCCGGTGACTCGCCCGGGGCTTTCGAGGGTTGCCGGCCTTTGGGAAGGCCTAGGCGAGGGCCCGCTCCTTCCCGGCGGCAAGTGACCCGGCCACCGGCTTGCCTCACACATTGCTAGCTTCTTTTTTTTTTTTTTTCTCGACTTTAATTGGACGGATTTATAACGGGAAGGCAAATTTGAGATTCGGATAAAAGTTTGAGATTTTTCTTGAGATAAAAAAAAGTTCAGGATATAATTGGGATAAAGTGTAAAGTTGAGGATTTTTTTTGGAATTAGGCCACAAGATGATGATAATACTTGGGGCCGAGGGAGGTGGGAAGAAGGTTGATGGTATTTGAGTATTATCTTCCACGCGCTGTATGGGAGCGTCAGCTGAGCAATCGATAAACAAACGAATTGCAGAGACTAGTTTGAGAGGCTCTAATCACACATGGTTAAGCACTAACTGACCATGGTTTAGTTGCTGGGCGGGGGTCCAAGAACTGTTCTGTGCTCTTCGCGTCATCACTCCCCACTCGCTCTCACTCATTCGTACAGGGAGAGAGAGAGAGAGAGAATCGAATGCTTTGAACAAAGACATCCCAATTGCTATCGGCTGTAGAAAGATGGAGAGGCCATCACCGTGAAAAAAAATTTCAGACAAGTTGAATCTCTCTCTGTCTCTGTCTCTCTCCCTACCTCATCCATTAGTCTAAAAAAAACGCATCTTTCATCTGATTTGGTGAGGGGGGTGATTGTGGAGAAAGAAAGGGGGAAGGAAGAATCTTTTTGTTGTTTCAGCCTCAGCCCACTTCCTCTCTCTACCTCGGAGGGTCGGTGAGCTTTCTTCCTTTCACCCTCCCATTTCGAAAGCTCGCCTTTTTATCTTCTCTGTGCTTTTGATGTTTCTGGTCTCTCGTGTTGCATGCTACTTTAGCACGTGTGCCCAGTTTCTGTTCTCTTTTTCTTTTTTTTCCGTTGAGTATGTTTGTTTCTTTCGGTTGCTGCGCTGGATTGAGGTATTATCCATGTGTTGTATCCTGGAAAATTCTAATCTGTTTCGATGCTGAGGGCTCACTTTTACAGTGAAGTTGTTTGGTGCTAGTGGGTTGTATGTAACCTCCGGATATTTTTCTATGCACGTATCATGTGATTCGACCTCCAATTAACGAAATTGTTGCTTGTGTACATGTTCACCCTTGGTCTTTTTCTTGCTTTTGAATACCGTGCTGGTGATCTTCCTTCTTCCCTGTTTTTAGTTCGATTTCAGTGCTTTGCTTGTCCTTTGAGCTAATGCAGAAGCTTAGACTCGTGTTTGCAAGCTTTTCTGTCCCTTTTTTCTTGTATTTAATCTTTCTGATTGATGGCTGTATGCTCTATGAAGGAACTATGTCTGCCTTCCCTTTGGAATATGTTATGTACTAAAACTTTGTACATTTCTATGGCCACAGGGTGTCCTAGTGTTTTGTGCAAATTGTTGGTGAAATAAGAGTGGAGGTGTTGTTGCTGATCTTCTTATCGAGCGAGAATCATTTCTCAGGTCCACACGATGGTCTCAAGGTCTTATTCTAACCTTTTAGACCTTGCTTCAGGCCAGTCACTAGGTTTTGGTCGTGAGAGGAGGAGGTTCTCACGCGTGGCCACCGTCAGTGGAGCACTATCTGAACTAGATGATGATAACAGCAACAGCGTTGGCTCAGATGCTCCCTCATCTTTGTCTCAGGAGCGGATGATTATTGTCGGAAATCAGCTCCCGATTCGATCCCATAAAAGAGACAATGGAGAATGGTATTTTTCCTGGGACGAGGACTCGCTTCTTTATCAACTTAAAGATGGCATTGCGCAAGACGTGGAAGTGATCTATGTTGGTAGTCTGAAGGAAGAAATAGATGTGAGTGAGCAAGATGATATAGCCCAAACCTTGCTGGACACTTTCAAATGTGTTCCGGCTTTCATTCCTCCTGACCTGTTCAGTAAATTCTATCACGGGTTTTGTAAACAGCAACTCTGGCCTCTGTTTCATTACATGCTTCCATTGTCACCGGATCTTGGTGGTCGGTTCGATCGGTCTCTTTGGCAGGCGTATGTCTCTGTAAACAAGATTTTTGCAGATAAAGTTATGGAAGTGATTAGCCCTGATGATGATTTTGTGTGGGTTCATGACTATCATTTGATGGTTTTGCCAACATTCTTGAGGAAACGATTCAATAGTGTGAAGCTTGGATTTTTCCTTCACAGCCCATTTCCATCATCAGAGATATATCGAACTCTTCCTGTAAGGGATGATTTACTGAGAGCGCTTTTGAATTCCGATCTTATTGGTTTCCATACTTTTGATTATGCCAGGCACTTCCTATCTTGTTGCAGCAGAATGCTTGGCCTTTCTTATCAATCGAAACGAGGTTACATAGGTTTAGAGTATTATGGTCGAACAGTAAGCATTAAGATCCTTCCTGTGGGAATTCACATAGGTCAGCTTCAATATGTGTTAGATCTTCCTGAGACTGTATCGAGGATTGCGGAGTTACGAGATCAGTTCAGGGGTCAGACGGTGATGCTTGGGGTAGATGATATGGATATATTTAAAGGGATCAGCTTGAAACTCCTGGCTATGGAGCAATTGCTTTTGCAGCATCCCGAAATGAGGGGCAAAGTTGTCTTGGTCCAAATTGCGAACCCGGCAAGAGGACGAGGGAGGGATGTGCAGGAGGTTCAGTCTGAAACTTTCACTGCGGTGAGGAGAATTAACGAATCATTTGGAAGGCAAGGATACAATCCTGTAGTTCTCATAGACAGTCCGCTGCAGTTTTATGAGCGAATTGCTTTCTATGTAATTGCAGAGTGTTGTCTAGTCACGGCTGTGAGGGATGGGATGAACCTTATACCCTACGAATATATCATATGCAGACAAGGAAACGAAAAGCTGAATGAGACGTTAGGTCTAGACCAATCAGGACCTAGGAAGAGCATGCTGGTACTCTCCGAGTTCATTGGGTGCTCCCCGTCCTTAAGCGGTGCAATTAGAGTTAACCCGTGGAACATTGATGCTGTGGCAGAAGCGATGGATTCTGCTCTTATGGTTTCGGAAGCTGAAAAACAGTTGAGGCATGAGAAACACTATAAATATGTTAGTACCCATGATGTCGCATATTGGGCTCGCAGCTTTATTCAGGACCTTGAAAGAGCTTGTAGGGATCATGAAAGGAAGAGATGCTGGGGAATTGGTTTTGGCTTAGGGTTCCGCGTGATTGCTCTGGATCCCAGTTTTAAGAAGCTGTCAGTCGAGCATATTGTTTCGGCTTATAAGAGAACCAAAAGCCGAGCGATTCTTTTGGATTATGATGGAGCTATGGGGTCATCAGGATCCAATTCCATCAGTGCGATACCTACTGCTGAGACAGTTGGACTCCTTAACAGTTTGTGCCGAGATCCCAAGAATGTTGTCTTCCTTGTCAGTGTAAAGGAGCGAGATATCCTAAGTGAATGGTTCTCATCGTGTGATAGACTTGGGTTAGCTGCAGAGCATGGCTATTTTCTTAGGCGAGTTACCTTCTCCTTTAACCAAGATCCTGTTTCATTCTTTGCTATTAGAAAATTTGACGTAACGTAGGATGGGTTCAGATACCTATCCTTGAAACACTGAACAACCATCACAGATGTGAACAAATACTGGGTTTATGGTACATTGATGTACTATAGGATGTCATATGATCTGTCACCAACTCAATGTCCATTCCAAATTCAGTCTTTGGATAGTTTAAAGCTTAGCAAAAGTGGCACTGCTGGCTCTTTAATTAATTAATCTCAATCTGTTAGGTGGGAGAATAAGAGTTTAGCTAATTCATTGACAATAACATTAGGTTATTCTGTTCTCCAATGAATGGTGCACTAAATAGCCACCAGCGTACATATGTACATCGCAGAAAGCTTTTTCGGGTTTGTCTAAATCTTGATTCGTAAACATTGATTAATGCAAATTGAGCGAGTGAAAGGTTTTTATATAAATTCTTACTGTTTTCTTCTTTGTTGGGAGAGATGGTCCTCGTTTCCTTGGCCCAACCTGCATTGCTTAATCAAATCTTTTTTTTTTTTGATCATTTCAAGCATACTCACAGCTATCAACTTTTTCCTTCCTACTGTTCCATTTAGATATCTCGTACCAGCTTGCCATTCTAATAGAAGGTTAATGCATTATAATTTTCAACCATATTGCCCTTAATCTGTGATAGCAAAACCTTGGCTAAAATTTTTTTTCTAGCCAAACTGATCATTATCCTCTTTCAGGCAAAACCGAGAAGGAGATTGGGAAACTTGTATTTCCGTGCCAGATTTTGATTGGAAACAAACGGCTGAGCCAGTTATGAGATTATACATGGAAACAACCGATGGCTCTACCATAGAAATCAAAGAGAGTTCGATTGTGTGGAATTACCAGTGCGCAGATCCAGATTTTGGTTTTTGCCAGGCAAAGGAGCTTTTAGATCACCTGGAAAGCGTTCTTGCAAATGAACCTGTTTCGGTCAAGAGTGGCCAACACATTGTGGAAGTTAAACCTCAGGTTTTTCCTAGTTTCCTTTTCCCCAAGCACCGTTGTCTTTCAAAATCCTGATGTTCTATAAAAGCTAATAGAATATCACTAGAGATTTTTTGGTTGACTCTAATTTCGAGTGTCTATAGTTGGTCCAGTCCCCACAATCAAGTAATTTGAGTCACTACGGCGCAGTTGGAAACTATTGAAACTTGTGTTGCACTTAGTCAACGGAAATGTGCTAACGTATCGAGAGAGAGTGTCTTCTCACAAGGGAATGAAAAGAACAAGATCAGTCAATCATCATAAACATTGTGCTGAGCAAGTAGTCCATAATATCTTCGTGCTTGAATCATGCCAAGTTTATAGCTTTCAGTAACATTTGTATAGTAAGGTCATGGAACCTGTGGAATTGTTATTAAACTGTGATCAATCTTTTCGGATGTAGGTTAAATTGATTGGATCACATGAACTGGCATAATGTTGGATACGTTTATTAGCATATTTTGGTTTCAAAGGTCTCTTTTTTGGGTCAAAAATTTGATTTCCCGATTGAACTAGTCATTGGTGAACATCCTCACTTTGCTCGGAGATATTCAGGTTTATAGTTCATCTGTCTGTAAATTTGGAAGTTCCGGTGTTGATTTGCTTTTGATCTTAGCTCAAATTTGCAACCTCTAGGATTTGACTAAAGCCTTTTCTTACATTGCTGAACATTTTCATCTGATCCAAAGCAACAAAGTTACGCTATTTCTGGCCATTGTCTTTCAAATCAACAGGCTCCGAGTTATTGGGAAAAAATTCCAATTTACTTCAACATCAACTTATGCATCGACTCTTTTGCAGGGTGTCAACAAGGGTCTTGTGGCCGAACGTCTATTGGAGACAATGCAGCAGAGGGGAATGCTTCCAGACTTTGTTCTCTGCATTGGAGATGATCGCTCCGACGAAGACATGTTCGGGGTAATAATGAGCGCGAGAGAGGGTCCGGCTCTTTCTCCGGTCGCAGAGGTGTTCCCATGCACTGTGGGCCAGAAACCAAGCAAGGCCAAGTACTACCTGGAAGACACGAACGAAATCTTGAGGATGCTTCAAGGGCTGGCCAACGCATCCGAGCAAGCCACTCGAAATTCTTTGCCACCCTCCCCAGCCAACACTTCAGCGACTACAGAGTGAAAAATCCTCCGTTCAAAATCCAAATTCGACATGATATGCAAGAATCCATGTGTATTGGGCTGTCTGGCATGGGAGCGGCAGACGGCATCGTGTATCACTTTTGTAGTTTTTCGATTTGGGGGGAGGGAGCTTTAACCCCTTCTTCGCGGAGTTGTTGTTCGGCGCCCTATTGCATGTTATTTGTTGGCTGTACCATAATGATGTGTTGTTGTATCTCAAAACACCGTGGCAGTTCATAGGTTGTAGATGATGAATGAAGATTTGAGTACTGAAAGTAGGGTTGAGTTTGCTTCCTGAACTGGGCATTGAGTTCAAAGAAAATAACACCAACGCCAAAGAGCTATGTCAGAAGTGCATCCCTCAAATTGGTACTTAGCCATCAAAAGCTCAAATCAAGTCACGTCCGAAGACCCAGAAGAGGAGTGGATTGTGAGAGACAGTGCCCAAACTAGACATGGCTACGGTTCGGAACCGGTGGTTCCGGTTTGTGGCCATATATGAACCGGAACCGGAACCGGAACCGGAACCGGCGGTTCCGGGCTGGTTTCGGTTCTGGCCTGGTTCCGAAAAATAAATTATGAAATAAAAAAATAATGAATTATCAAATTATGAAATAATGAATTATTCAATATAAAATGAAATCAAAATGTACGTTGTAATCAAATTTGAGAAAATAAAAAAATAATGAATTATTTTATTTTATTTTTTTTGGAACCGGGCCCGGCGGTTCCGGGCCGGTTCCAAAATTGTTGGAACCGGAACCGGCCCGTAGGCCACCGGCCGGTTCCGAACTGCGGGTCCGGTCAACGGGCCGGTCCCGGGTTTGACCCGGGCCGAAACCGGCCCGTGGCCATGTCTAGCCCAAACTCCAAAGTCAAATCTCCTGGTCTGTCAACATCCTTCAATAAGAAGAGCGGTTGAAAGCTGAAACGCATTAAATTGCCAGCACTGGCAGTTCAACCGGGGAAACAAAGTCAGAGGAGTGTCTTAACTGAGGGGTTGACCTTCGCCACTCATTTTTGGTCAAGAATTATATATAAGTATGCTGAACATAAATCCTTTCTTGGTTTTCTTTCTTTCTGTCTTCTTTAGTTTTTCCTGATGTTGGAGAGGGTTGGATGTAGACACTCATACACCAGCTGCAACAATACAGCTGAGTTCAATCTCATATTATATGATGCACGACCAAGGAGTCAAGTGCAGGCACTCATTGCCTGGACCATTTTCCTTCAATGTTATGAAATCCTAATTTTTCTTTTAATTTTTTCCCAATTTTTCTCTGTTTTTTTTGTCTGGCCCTTTCCCCATTGAGAATTCGAAGCAATCTGAATCCGTATAATGTCGAATTTTATTTGATAAGTATTTTCTAATGAGTGACCCCTATGAGCGACCCCTGGTTCTTCAAATTATCAATTGCACATAATGTGAGAAAGTCGATGTTTTAAAAGCTGCAAAAATTCCTAAATCAATGAATATACTGATTTATAATATATTTTTTTATCATGCCCAAAATGTGGGACACCTAATTTTCTATCTTTTCAGGGTGAGATTCTCCACTAACATAATTGACCCAGAATCTGTACTTCCATTAAAGAAAGATTTCATTCACCATCATCTGTTTTTTTTTCAGCCAATGAAAATGGGTTTTCTCTTATCTTTGGAGTACAACAGGAGGGCAATGAGGGGAAGTCACAACGGTGGGCTTGGCTTAGCCCACCACCACCACCAAGCATTAAAATCAAATCCCCCCCAACTCCCTCTTGAGTTGAGTCTCTGTCAAAGGCCTTTAAGATCACCCAACAAACTTAAATGACCCTCATTCATATTCCATCTCCCCTCTCAACCGCCCTCATTATATCCTTCCATTGCAATATTAGCCCCCCATCAATTTTCCTTTTTCCCCTTCAAAAGGTTTTCATTGATGATCCCTCTTAATATAATTAGGGTCTTGTTAAGCATTCTTAATAATTACACATAGCATGAGGGAGACCGCGTTGCAAATTACAATCTTTTAAACGGGCGTTTAACAGCTGTCCCGATTCGCACTCGTTAAGAAAAACCCTTATAGTTCATTTACCGTGCTTTGGAAATATATAACTATATACATCTCTGCCTTGTTTCGCATGCTCTTATGTGCGAAGGTGTTATATTTAGTTCATCAGCGATGTTGTGAAAAAACATAAGCTTAACCTTGTGTGATCGATTTGATTAGATGTGGCTAAGGACATTGCTAGACGAGACTTTGAGGCATTTTTCTTACACTGTCGTCTTAAGTAGCATAGTCTTGCAACATCCTATAATTTATGCGAGTCCTGTCTTCAAAATACAAACGAAAAGAGCAACAATAACAGGGACTTCTCCAATCCAATGAATGGAAAGAAAACATGGGCAAGTCAACCATGAAAAAGGAAGAGGTTCCTTTCGATTTCTCCGTCCTGAAAAAGATTGAAATTCGTGCAGGGTTGGAGATATTCAATTCCTTCTTTTAGAACACGAGAAAGCACGAGATTTTGTACCATATGGGATGTCACCAAATGAGTTGATGCTTGTCCTTCTCTTTTAACCCACAAAATGTTGTGCATAAAACCCTAGCTCATACAACAAAGGTGTGAGGAAGTTAATTAATTATATTAATTTTTCGGCCCCTCTCAAAGTTTTTTAAACAGGAGACATGCTCTAATAACTTTATTCCGACTATTTCGGTCGAGTGAGTACTTTTATACGTAGAATCATTCTATTTTAGACGATGACAAAACGATTTTAATTGCGCCATAATATTCACTTCATGTGAGTCGAAATGCTTATGGAGGTTGAGACAATGAATTGTGGATGGATAGCTGCACACCTTTTGACTTTTGAGAGGCCAACTCTCAACTATATTAAATGTCGCATCGCATTTACAGTACAAATAAAGTAGAAATTTTTTTCCTTTTTAAATACCTACAACAGTGTAAACGAGTGAAATTAATGGATTTTCAGTTTTGGATCACATTCCATTTGTTTCGCGGAAAATAAAATAATTTAAAAAATATATTTTTTTAAAAATGATTACTTGTATAGCTTAAAATAATTAATTAATAAAATAATATTTTCACAACCGATAACAATTTATGTCGAGACATTTTCGTGGATGATAATCACACTTTTTCGTTCATTCGTTTTTGTGATCGATACAATCGATCACTTTTAGGAAAATATTTTTCAAGTCTTTTATTTCCTGTGAAGTAAATAGAGCCTGAGTATATTCAATTCGACTTCACCGCGAATCGAATGGCGATTCACAATAAGGGCAATTCTTTTCTTTTCTTCTTTTCATTAATTTCTCCTGAAAAGTTGACAACAAGAATAAGAACAATGAGAAAAATTAAAATGAGGAAAAAATGATGGAAGGGTAGGAATGCAGTTACAAACGGCAAAGGCATGAAAGTGGCAAATGTGGTACCACTTAGCATTAAAGAGGAGAGCCGATCTCAACCATATCAGACCTTTCATCATATTGCACATTTCGAATGAGAGACGCAACTTTTACTCATCAACACCCATTTCCAGCTGTCAAATCAGTCCAGAGATGTATATATAATCACGAGATATGAGTAATCAAACTTTTTTCCTCATGCCGTTGAGGATGTTCGATGCTAATTTATTATGATTCACTGATCGGCGAGAATGATACGACGGAATAATTGTACACCGAGGGGCTCACATGGATCTACGGTCGTTGAGGGTGTGGCGACGAGGAGACGGATTATGGGCACTTGCACCACCGGAGGCGGAGGAGGGCTCGAGCGTCTCGAGGAAAGGTTCGTTTTTTTAAGGGTACTTCCGAGAGAACAGATCCAGTGAAGACGGGACGGGCCTATAGCTCATCGGATTAGAGCACGTGAACCACGGTGTCGGGGGTTGGAATCCCTCCTCGCCCACAACCGGTCTCGGGTGGCGGAAGGGCTCAAGCGTATATATATTATCAAACCATGTATACCTTATGGGTTTTGCATGTGATGTGGAAATTGATAGGACGTCAGCCAAAGCACAGCTCAAAGCTTTACTTAAAGCTTTGCACTAAATGATCCCATCTAACTCTTCAATTCCTAACCATCTTCTCTTATTATTCTCCAACTCCTTAAACCTCCTCCTCTTCCTCCTCTTCTTCCTTCTAACTTCACTTCTCTCTAGCTCTTTCGTTTGGCCCACTTGAGAGGCCAAAGAGAGATGAAGCAGAACGGCTCGTCTTCGGGCCACGACGAGGCCTCCGACGTGAAGAAGACGAAGAGGATGGGTGAAGACAAAGCCGAGCGCAAGAAGCCGCAGAAAGTGTCCCTGCTGAAGCTCTTCTCGTTCGCCGACTTCTACGACTGCGTCCTCATGGCGATCGGGTCGGTCGGCGCGTGCGTCCACGGCGTCTCCGTCCCCGTCTTCTTCATCTTCTTCGGCAAGCTGATAAACATCATCGGGATGGCCTATCTCTTCCCTAAAGAAGCTTCCCACAAAGTCGCGAAGGTACGAGTACAAAAGTATGTATGCATGAACTATGAATGTTCAGTTTGTGATCATGAATCGACCAATTGTGGTGAGCTTTTTCACACTGAAGTGACAGCTTCTCTGCGAGTCTTCTCATAGTAACGCAAGATCATTTTTTAATGAGTGTTTAAGTGGGAACTTAGATTCCCAATGCTTTAATTAAGGAAGAGGTGCAATTCTCAATCTTTATCAAGAAAAGGGTTGGTCTTTACTTCTCTTTATAGTTTGCCTATAGTATGTAGAAGCTTCTGCTCATATCCTTCACTGACCAATTTATTTATTCAATGAACCTTCTTCTTTTTTCGCAGTACTCGTTGGATTTTGTATATCTCAGTGTGGCTATCCTATTTTCATCTTGGATAGGTATTGGCCAAGTGATTCAATCTCTTCAACGGCTTACCGCATATACTTTTGCCTAACTTTGCACATGAAAAAAAAAAGATATATGGGGTTATGCATACATATTATGTATGTTAATTTTAGGTGATTTATGCAGAGGTTGCATGCTGGATGCATACTGGAGAGAGGCAAGCGGCGAAGATGAGAATGGCGTATCTGAGGTCGATGTTGAGTCAAGACATTAGTCTTTTCGACACTGAAGCTTCAACTGGGGAGGTCATTTCTGCAATCACCAGTGACATCATTGTTGTTCAAGATGCTCTCTCTGAGAAGGTACCTCGACCATCTTAACTATTTTCCACATAGGGTCCATTTCTCTAGCATAATCCTGTCAAATTCTGAATTCAAGAGTTCATACTCGCCCCAAATCAACAACATTAAGCACCATCACCATCTTTGTTGGATCAAGTAAGAAACCAAACATTCAAAATGTTTGGAGTTATTCTGTCCACATAGACCGAAATTTAGTGAACGAAACATCTTTTCTGACATATGATTTGGTCTTGTTAACAAGTGTACCAAGAAAGTAAAAATACTTCAAATGGAAATGTTCACATTCCCAAAGTATAATGACCCTTAGCAAGTTGCCTAGGGCATTCTTTTAACATTTTGCCACAGAAATCGTGGTCTCCACACAAATAAGACCTCTTAATACGTGAGTATTAATGCCCGAACCGTAATGCACGTATTAATGATACCATTAGCGACCGAGGTCTCAATTTTTTGATGGTTAATTAGATTTGTTAAATCAGAATTATTTGGCAAAGCATATCCCTCAACTGCAAATTTTGTGGGTCAAGAGAGGCAGTAAATACACCACACTGATGTGCATGCAGCGACACTGACACTGAGTAACCACTATAATTACAGTTGGTATTGACATAAAAAAGAGTTGGTCTCACACTTTGCTTCCTTCATCTGCTTCCTTTTGGCATTCTTTCTGGGGATATAAATGCATTGCCTGGAAGCATTTATAATTCGGTTGGGTTGGGTGAGAAATTGGGTTTTCTTGGGTTTTAACATGCACCAACTTGCACCTTTGCCAGCTGGAAACAGTTCAAATATTGAATGCCCAACTCATGTTTTCTGCTGTTGACGTGTTCAAAAGAAGGCACGAGACACAAGTGTTTAGATATGGAGAAATTGGAGGTCCATCAAGGACCCGACCTTGTACCTGACAATATGCCCTTTTTTTGGTGAGATAGAGGAGTTAAAATTCATTTCCATGAAAATGGGGATTAGTTGCATATTTTGAACACTAACAAGATTTGCCCAAACTCTGCTTACTCACGGATAATTGAAGTCTTAGGAGGAATTACTTTTTTAGTAAAGGGTTAAAGGTCACAAGCAAGCTGATCTATTGCGCTTGTTAAAGTCTCAGTGATGAGGATGAGCTCTTTCTTGGCATACAACAATTAATTCCTCAGGAACTTCCAGAAGAAATATTGATTATTGTTGCCATGTATAGGATGTGTTTGTGGTATTCATTGTGCCTTGTGGAGGATGCAGGTGGGGAACTTCATCCACTACATAAGCCGATTTCTTGGAGGCTTCATAATCGGGTTTGTCAGGGTATGGCAAATCAGTCTTGTGACACTGTCTATCGTACCCTTGATCGCCCTTGCTGGTGGCATGTACGCATACGTTGCCACAGGTCTTATTGCCCGAGTCCGGAAATCCTATGTAAAAGCTGGAGAAATAGCAGAGGAGGTCAGTGTGATGCGCCTAGAATTGACATTTTTTATGAAGGGTCACATACTTCTTTTTCAACTGCGCCGTAGTCATTTGAAACTTAGGAGAAGCTTACATTAACAGGTGATTGGGAATGTCAGAACGGTCCATGCATTTGCCGGAGAAGACAGGGCAGTGAGATCATACAGGAGAGCTCTTATCAATACTTACACGTACGGGAGTAAGGCAGGATTGGCAAAGGGCTTGGGACTAGGCTCATTGCATTGCGTGCTTTTCCTTTCATGGGCACTTCTCGTTTGGTTTACGAGCATTGTCGTTCATAAGGGTATCGCCAATGGTGGGGATTCCTTCACAACCATGCTCAATGTCGTCATAGCCGGATTGTAAGTCTTCTTCGGAAGTTCTGATGCCTGGGATTAATCAGCAAATGTTGGTCTTTATCTTGGCATTGTGAAATTGATGAAAAGCCACCTTCATTGATGCTGTGTCTTGCCAGGTCACTAGGCCAGGCGGCACCGGATATTTCTGCATTTATCCGTGCAAAAGCAGCTGCGTATCCCATTTTTGAGATGATTGAGAGGAGCACAATGAGCAAAACCAGCTCAAAAACTGGCCAAAAACTGAGCAATGTGGAAGGACACATACAGTTCAAGGACGTGATGTTCAGCTACCCGTCTCGTCCCGACGTGGTCATCTTCAATAAGCTCTGCCTCGATATTTCTCCGGGTAAGATCGTGGCGCTCGTGGGTGGAAGCGGATCGGGGAAAAGCACCGTGATCTCTTTGATCGAGCGCTTCTATGAGCCACTTGCTGGGGAGATCCTGTTGGATGGATACAACATCAGAGACCTCGACCTCAAGTGGCTGAGGCAGCAAATCGGGCTGGTCAATCAGGAGCCTGCCCTGTTTGCCACGAGCATCAGGGAGAACATACTCTACGGCAAAGATGAGGCCACCCTCGATGAGGTCACTCGTGCCGCAAAAATGTCGGAGGCTCTCTCTTTTATTAATAATCTCCCTGAGAGATTCGAAACTCAGGTATTTCTCGTTTATAAAGAGAAGCTCTGAGGCAAGCATGGTCCGTAGATAATGTGATGATCTCCTAATAAAGAATGAATGTTTTATGTTGAGTTCTTAGCTGAGAAGTGAAATGGTTGCAATTCACACAAGTTATTTCCATGTTTAACGCTTGCTTTAGAGGGATTGACTTAATTGGACTGAGTTGGGGATATGACATCGCAGGTCGGCGAGAGAGGAATACAACTATCGGGTGGGCAGAAGCAAAGGATAGCTATTTCACGGGCGATAGTTAAGAATCCGTCCATTCTTCTACTGGATGAAGCCACGAGTGCGCTCGATGCTGAATCCGAGAAGAGCGTGCAGGAGGCACTCGATCGAGCGATGGTGGGGAGGACCACAGTCGTGGTCGCACATCGGCTCTCTACCGTAAGAAATGCAGATGTGATCGCGGTCGTCCAGGATGGAAAGATAGTGGAAACGGGGAACCACGATGAACTAATCTCGAACCCGAACAGCGCATATGCGTCGCTGGTTCAACTCCAGGAGACCGCTCACTTGCAGCGGCACCCTTCACAAGGTCCTACAATGGGACGACCTCTCAGGTACTATATTGACTGATCCGCATTTTTAAATGATGATTCATTTCTAGCAGTGTGCAAAAATTATAAGAGTTCTTGTTTTGAAGTCAGACTCATCAGTTGATTAATCTTTATTACAGCATCAGGTTTTCAAGCGAACTATCCCGGACAACAACTAGCTTTGGTACAAGTTTTCGCTCAGACAAAGAGTCTCTTGGTCGCGCTGGTGTTGATACAGTCGACAGTCTAAAGCCGAGGCAAGTTTCTGCCGGAAGATTGTACTCCATGGTCAGTCCCGACTGGATGTACGGGATGTTTGGCACCATTTGTGCTCTTATCGCTGGAGCCCAGATGCCTCTTTTCGCTCTTGGGGTCTCCCAAGCTCTTGTGTCGGATTACATGGGTTGGGAGACGACAAAGCACGAGGTTAAGAAGATTTCTCTGCTGTTTTGTGGAGCTGCAGTAGTGACTGTCATTGTTCATGTGATCGCGCATTGTTCCTTTGGCATTATGGGAGAGCGGCTCACTCTTCGGGTCAGGGAAAGGATGTTTGCAGGTAATTCAACCAAAATTATTGTGAATGCCTATTTTACCCATGTCTACACCACTGATCTTCTGGTAGTGGAGGTTAATCAGTTGCGTTCTTGAGAATTTTAATGATTTGATTGCTTGCGACCTTAAAAGATTTGTTGTATACATGAATGAAATACTAAAGCTTGTTTTACAGTTGAACGAAACACTATAAACAGAGTGCTGGTTACTTTTCTATTTGTAGCTGCATTTTATGCTAAACCTTCTGGCAAAGTTCTGTTGCAGCCATTTTGAGGAATGAGATCGGTTGGTTCGATGATGTGAACAACACAAGTGCAATGCTTTCATCACGGCTAGAGACAGATGCAACTTTGTTGCGAACCGTGGTTGTAGATCGTTGCACAATCCTCTTGCAAAATGTAGGCTTGATCGTCTGTTCTTTCATCATTTCTTTCATCTTAAACTGGAGGATAACGCTCATTGTCATAGCCACCTATCCGTTAATCATAAGTGGGCACATCAGCGAGGTAACTTTTCCTTTCTCTAATGAGTAGTTGAACTTAAAGTAAACAATATTGCTAATGTTTTGATTAATATATCTACCTTCAGAAAATGTTCATGCGAGGCTACGGTGGAAACTTGAGCAAAGCATATCTAAGAGCCAACATGTTGGCTGGTGAGGCTGTGAGTAACATCCGCACGATAGCTGCGTTTTGCTCAGAAGAGAAGGTGCTTGATCTATATGCAAGTGAGCTCGTTGAGCCTTCCAAGCGTTCATTCTCTCGCGGTCAGATTGCAGGCATCTTCTACGGCATTTCCCAGTTCTTCATTTTCTCTTCATACGGTCTTGCCTTGTGGTACGGAACTTAGCTTCACATTCTCGACTTCGCTGGAACTTGTAAAAGGGGTCACGAAAATCATTAACAGTATGCATGTTGCATGCTTCAAGACCTTCAAATCAATGAATTGGTACTTCATGCATTAATGAAAATCTAGGCAAACAATAATACCGAATCATTTTTTGAAATGCAGGTATGGTTCTGTTTTGATGGGGCAAGGGCTCGCCAGCTTCAAATCGGTCATGAAATCATTCATGGTGTTGATCGTAACCGCTCTAGCTATGGGAGAGACCTTAGCTATGGCCCCTGACCTGCTCAAGGGGAATCAAATGGTTGCCTCAGTATTTGAAGTCCTTGACCGCAAGACCGAGGTGATGGGGGATGTCGGGGAAGAGCTAACCGTGGTAGAGGGCACGATTGAGCTCAGGGGAGTCCATTTTAGCTACCCCTCGAGGCCCGATGTGATTATTTTCAGGAATTTTGATCTGAAAGTGCGATCGGGCAAGAACATCGCTTTAGTGGGGCAAAGTGGGTCTGGTAAAAGTTCCGTGCTCGCTCTTATACTCCGGTTTTATGATCCAACAGCCGGGAAAGTGATGATTGATGGTAAGTCTGATAGCAAAATCAACCACTTTGATTCGCTTACTATCTGCGAAAGCATCACATTGTTGCATTATCTGCTACAAAGGAAATTCCCTGACTACTTCAAAGCCCTTTTTCTTTTCTCAACTTGAATGAGAAAAGGAAATTGCATTGCCCGTTATCTTATTTAGTTCCAAAAATCAATGTTTCGCAGGCAAGGACATCAAGAAACTCAAACTTAAATCCCTCCGGCAACACATTGGCCTTGTCCAACAAGAGCCAGCTCTCTTTGCCACATCTATCTACGACAACATTGTCTATGGGAAAGAAGGAGCGTCCGAGGGAGAAGTCATCGAAGCGGCTAAGCTAGCTAATGCTCACGGCTTCATCAGTTCCCTTCCCGAGGGCTACTTGACCAAAGTTGGTGAACGTGGAGTGCAACTCTCGGGCGGACAGAAGCAAAGGGTGGCAATCGCTCGGGCCATCCTAAAGAACCCGGAGATCTTGCTTCTGGATGAAGCAACTAGCGCTCTGGACGTGGAGTCCGAGCGTATCGTGCAACAGGCTCTAGATAGGCTGATGAGAAACCGGACAACGATCGTGGTCGCGCATAGGCTATCGACCATCAAGAACGCCGACCAGATCTCCGTCGTACAAGACGGGAAGATCATAGAGCAAGGGACTCACTCTGCCCTCATAGAGAACAGGGACGGACCGTACTACAAGTTGATTAACCTCCAGCAACAGCAGCAGCGATAACAGCATCATCAACGATTATTGACGACAACAAACCAATTGACAACACGATTTGTGAAGGGGACTTTTTTATCCTGTACTTTTATGTCCTTAATTTTGTTGATTTTTATCGTACCAATTATGTGTTTATGCGAAGTTTGGATCGATTGTTTCTATGTGATGATAATAATCAGAAGGCCGAGGCTTTGGTCTATGTATAGAAAGGGGAACTTCCTACTTAGGTTCGGCTTATGTTTTATTGCCGCAACCTCAGTTGATGTTTAGTGAAACGGAGGAGAAAGACAAGTTTACATGGCTTCTATCTCTTCGCTTCTAGGGAGAGAAAATTCTCTGGACAGCGGGAAAACGAATTTCACTTCGGGCATAGTTGCTGACTGAGGTAGCATGGGCTTGTTCTTCCTTTAAGGGCTATACTTTTCCTCACTTGCTGTATAAGCTTTCGCGGAATGTACTTCGTTGTCTAAGTAATCCCTCTGACTGGGTAAATTTTGATTCACTTCGGGCATTGTTGCTAACTAAGGTAGTGTTTCGCCGGAAATATTCTTACGACGAAATATAATTCACCGAAAGTCGTTCTTCGTTTTTTAATTAAAGGAGACTAGGTTCCGTGTCTAATTCCGAACAGGAGTTATCCAGGCGTGAACAAAGAGTTTGATTGTCTTGATCAATAACTCAAATTTCGTACAGTAATGAAGTTTGACTTATATTTATTAGGGATGAGCAAGATGGACCGCCCAAACCAGGATTGGACCGGACTGACCGGTCCGGTTCCCGGTTCCTAAAAGTGGAACCGGTTTCCGGGCGGTCCGGTTTTCGGTTCTATGGTGGGAACCGGACCGGACCGATAAATATATATTTTTCTAATTTTTTCATATATATATTTATTTACTTTTTAAAATTTTTGAAAAATATAGAAAACCTAATCTAATTTCCCCAATTCTCTCTTGCCTTTACTAATAAGTGATTGATCCCATTGTAACCAGTCCATGGTCCCAAGACTAGTCGGTTCGGTCCCCGGTCTTGGAAACTAGGAACCGGTCCTCCCGGCCCGGTTCCCGATTCTTGGGTTGGACCGGACCGAACCGGGAATCGCTCACCCTTAATATTTATAGACAATTCAGACGGATCCATCCACTTGCTGGCTGTGTCCGAAGTTCTTCGATGCAACATTACAAAGTTATTGGCGTAGAAAGTAGACAACTATAGCTATGGAAACTAAAGGTGCGGTGTTGGAAAGTAAAGATAATTGAAAGACAGCATTTTGGTTTGTGTTCGCGGGAGGCTTCCTTTGGCAACCGGGTGCTATTTATAATGTGGGCTTGGTAACCGCCTTTAATACCGTGTTCGATGACCACCGTTGATCTCATCTTCACCATCCACCTAATGACATCTGTCCGTCAACTGCTATCGATCTTATCTTTTTGTTCCGAGGTGATAACCGTCATTGAGTTCATACCATATGACACCTGTCCTTCTCGAGACAATAATCGTCATTGAGCTTATATCGTCTTGACACCTATCCTCTTCGAAGCAATAACCGTCATCGAGTTCATATTGTCTTAACACCTGTCCTTCTCGAGGCAGTAACCGTCATCGAGCTTATACCGTCTTGACACTTGTCCTCCTTGAAGCAGTAACCATCATTGAGCTCTTCTTTTCCTGACATCTATCTTTTTCGGAGCAGTAACCGTCATCGAGTTCTTCTCATCCTAACACCTGTCCTTGCCGGGGTGATAACCGTTGTCGAGTTCTTTCTGGCTTGACACTTGTCCTTTTCCTTGTCGACATCCTCGATGACTCGAATCCGATATGACCATTTTCGTCGATAACTTTGGCATTCGCTCCTTCTATGACTCAAGCTCTTTCAATTTCAAATTCCCCGTCGGTATCTCCCAGTGCTTGCCAGCTATTTTGCTTAGGTGAGCCATCTCGTATGGGCTACGTCATCCTTTGACGTCTTTTATTATTTTATTTATTTCAGTTGTCGACAACCTAATTAATTATAGGTATCAACAGGTAGCATGGGCTTGTTCTTCCTTTAAAGGCTATACTTCTACTCACTTGCTGTATAAGCTTTTGCGGAATGCATGCATCTATTGTATTTGGAGTGCTTTGTTGTCTAAGCAATCCCTCTCACTGGGTAAATTTTGATTCAATCCTTTCAAAGATCAGGAGGTTGATCTGGGAAAGACTTTCCAGTTGTTTGACTGTGAGAAGAAAAGTGTCTTTGGACAAACATAAGTTGTTTCTGCTGTAATTGGGGACTTCTAGATTGGGTCTCTTAGCTGCTGTTTGTTGAGCATTTAGCAGGTTTGCTCACCCTGCTTTCTGTTGCTAAAGCTAATAAAAATCTCTGACTTACCGAAGAAAGACAAATTTACGAAATCATCGCTATGAATTCTTCCTGATACTTCTATGTTGAACAAAAAGCTAGATCTTTTGAAACAAACTAGCTAGGCACTTGAAAATCTTCCAATTGTGGTTCATGCGTTTACATGACGATCATGAGATGATCTTCCTTGGAAAAATTCAAGGGTAATTGAAGCAAAACGGTGACACCCCGAAGCGAAAATAAGCATGAACAGTACTGTTTAAGGTTGAGGACAAAGATGTTTCATCACAATGGTCCAATTAGGAAGAGTTTCTGATATGACTCCAAAGTTCAATACTTGTACCGTTAATAACGATAGAACCGCTGTGACTTTCATGATTTGTTACACCAAACAACGCTCCGCGAAATCTTGTAAAGTTCGAGGAAGCTTCTTGGAAGGTCGATACAAAAATAACCTAAGTTATTCTCGTATTTCCCTGTTTGTGGTTGAAGAAGCAAAGAGACAAAGTTAATTTAATCAAGAAAACAAAAACAAAGAAACTCATATTTCCATTTGTCAAACGGAGCAGTCCAAAGTCAATGAATTAAAGAAACCAAGTTGGATAAGTAAACCCTACAAAGAGCTTAGCAGATGGCTAATCAGATTTGATCTATTTTGTTTACTCGGCACCCATTATCATATTGATACGCTTGTCGATCAAGCGAATGAGGTAAGGGGGTTTGAAAAACAGGCCCCCAGCAAATCTTACTGTCTTGATTTTCACAGTATCTTCGTTAATCACTATTTAAAACTTCCTTAACGTCACACCCTTGTGCGGACAAGAAACGCTAATCAAGGTTAAAGTCCTGAGAGAGCAAGTCAAAGAAGGGTTAAAGAGTCCATGCACTTTCAAATTGTCAACCCGGGGCTGTGTCCCAGTCAGCACTGCGTGCTTCCCAATGTGAGCAGGTGAAAATTGGACGGTGAATACAAGTGTTTCATTCATGAAAGAATTATTATGTTATGCACAACATGTGCATCCCCAGTTAAAATTTGTTTGAGAGACGATCACAGAATCTCCAGCATGATCAGCATCCAAGAAGTTAGTCATCACGAGAGGGGACGTGGCCCAAAAATGAAGTTCATGAAAGGGTGTATCTTAATGTACTGAAGAATACATGGAGAATTACCAAAAATGTCCTCAACCTATTACAATTGTACCAATTCAGTCTTAAACTTTTTTTTTGCCAATTCAGTCCTAAACCTTTTGCATTTGTGTCAATTCAATCCATTCGGTCAAGTTTGGCCGGCCGACGTCTACGTCAACGCCGACTTATCAAAATTGGTTGGATGGATTGAATTGGCACAAATACAAAAGGTTTAGAACCGAATTAGCATAATTGTAATAGATTTAGGACTTTCTTGGTAATTTCCCCAAAAAATACACAAAACTACAACATAGTGAGTAGTGCGTGGAGCCGACATGAACCAACTAACAACATGAAGCGAACACAAAATATACCGAATGATTTCTATACTTCACCGGAATGAACAAATACAAGCAGCGGCGGTCCTTTATATAGACCCCAAATTGATATGAAAAGATATACAAGATATCCGCATGTTTTCGAATATTTGCGAGATTCGGGTAAATCGCGAAAAATATCCAACTAAATTAAATCAAATATGCAACATATCGAACTCGATATATCATTTAATAGTTTCAAGCTAGTAGCGAACTCATTAAGAGAGAGAACCCAAAAAGGACTTCCCAAGCTACAACATGGAGTATAAGAGAAGCAAGCTTTGAAATACAACTTTATACGACACTATAAATTGACAAATCGGATGAGCGTTTAAATGTCATCCTAAGACCATAGGATTCATTGGGTCAACATAATGTTAGATTGACAGTAGAACTAATCCACGCTTAAAACACTAACTACCATTGAAGTTTATACAAATCAATGTACATACAGCCCTTGAGACTTTTCCAATCAATGGGCGTCATTAGCATAGATTATATAAAAAAATAATGATATAATAACAATAATCATAGTGGATGAACGAGTCACGAGGATTATATCAACTTCGTGTACGTGACACTGGAGCATTGAGTTATCAAGGTCAGTCCTATCTTTAGGGTGCTATTTTCGAAGACTTTTTTCTCTTGGGGGGAACTTGTCTAGGCATTATACACTGCATCTTGGGGCTGTTTGACTAAGTTGGCCTGGTTCAAGTTTTGGGTCCTTAATGTCAAGAATCGACAGATAATATATAGTAATTGGAACCTTTTTTTTTTTAATATACGACAGTAATTTTGTTTGACCCTTTATGATAGTTCAAAGGTGGATTAAGTAACAGTCACGTGGAAACCATGGAATAACTTAAGTTTTCTGTCCTGATAAGAAGGAGCTTGCTTCGCATATTTACAGGGGTTTAGCTAGGGTTTGGTAAAAACAGGTTTGGAAAAAATTACACAATAGCGTGGATTGACCAGCCAGATTGGTAATAGCAGCTGAGGTCATTTCGAGGACTTTGAATCATCAAAGATAACTCGCCACCTTTTAACCATTCTTTGCCCAGTATTTTTCAAACGGATTGATCATGATTCAAGTTGACTGGTGTCGCTGTGTTGTATTAGGGCTGCGAGTTCTTTGGTTTTCTCCATCGATTGCATTCGCAATTTTCTAGCTAAACCGAAAGGACAAGCTGACTCAGGTACATCACATTTTTAAAAGAGGGAAAGAAAATCAAGAACGGTTGTTGGTGGCTGTGACGGACGCGTCGGGATCGCGGTCAACCTCGTGTAGATCCCGAATTCAGGAAACCATGCAATTAGGTTAACGATAATAAGGACAGAGAAGGGGCGCTCCATTTGTTTAAAGGAAAGCAAATTATGCTTTGCTTTACGCAAGGTCTGTCCATGGCATGGTGTTAGATCATGTCTTGTTGCGTCTGCGGTGACATAACGGGGGCTCAGTCGACTCGTGCCTTCAAAAAGAGCAGTTGAAACCACTGGTGTGGACTTTCAGACTCGGAATCAGTTCTTGGCGGCTGATCCCTCATCGACGAGGACGTCGAGCATCTCACAATTATGATCTTGTAAGAATAACAATTGGCCTTTGCTTTTGTCTTTAAAATACAAAAAATGGATTGAAGTCTTGATTCTCTCGTATTCAGATGCGCATATATTTTGCTGTAACAGGAGCTTGACTGTGTCTTCTGTTGTCTGGACCTCGCCACTTTCCTCATTATATGTGAAAGGACGACTCGTGCAATGTTGAAATGATCCAACAATTATTAGCATAATTTCCAAGTCTAGCCATATATGATGGGCTGGCATTGGTAGATATTGAGAAATTAATCTTCACAGGGTGACACTCAAACTACACAAAGGACGTAGGGATGGATTTAGAATAATGTATCGGGAGGTAAGGCTAATCAGTTTCAGGGTGAGTAGGCTCCAAATCAAGAATTTGGAATTTACTCTATTAAAGCAAATCCTCGATTTTTGGAATCGAGGACCGAACCAGTCGACCCTGGAAAGAGTGTGAAAACCTATGATATTATGGAGATCTTAGCGAGAAAGGATTGGTTAATAATTTTGATGGAGAAATTCGAGATGTCATATTTCGATTTTTATGTCGTTGTCCTATGCATAAAGTATACTGGGAGTTGAGTTCGCATTCTCCATCCCTTCAGAAGTAGACCATTTAGGTGGAGATTAAAAAATTCACGAGGAACTGTTTTCTTGCGATCCAATCATAAAAAATTATGCTGAACGGGTAATAAGCAAGAGATCTTACCCTTTCCATAAGTTTTGAGGAGGTATAGTAACTAATGTGAAAGGTTGAAGAAACTAGAAAATGGTCTATCTTTGCGTGTGTACACAAACTGGCTTGAACTCTTCTTCTCTTTTACCATTTGACTCTCTTGAAAAGGAAAAAAAATGAAGTCCACTTATGGAGAGAACAACGATTCTTCTATCTTGAGATCTTAGAAGAGACAATCTAGAAATCTCACTTCATTATTTCAGAATCAGTATTTCGTGTATGAGCAGCATTTTCTAACTAACCCCTGAAGTTTCTGTGTCATCCACAGTTGTTGGACCTAAAAGCCAATTAAATGACATCATAAACCCCTCTCGCACGACAATCTGTTCACTCAACATCATTATTTTATGGGGTTTTTCGTTTAAAGAAAAGCAGCATTATATTAACATTTATTTTAAGGATTAATATCACGAAAAAACCCAAACCGGTACACGTATGACAAATTTATTCTCTGTTAGTTTTCGTTAAATTGGATTAATACCACGAAAAATCACAAACCGGTTCACCTGTGACAAACGGAGGGTAAAACCCCAAACTAGTGTACTCGTCAACTGTCACATGTCATTCAACTCAACAATTTGATAGAAAAATTTAACGGAAACTAATAGAAGGTAAGTCTGTCACAGATGTACTAATTTGGAGTTTTTCGTGGTATTTAACATTATTTTAATCTGCAATACAAATGCAAGTGAAGAGGATTGGATAAAACTTATCTAAGAATCGGCATAAGATAGATAAGAATAATGACTTTTATGTATTTGTCGATTTTCATGATTGATCTTTTGTCACTACGCGATATTGGATAACCATTGTAATTTTAAAATTTTAATAAAGAAAAAGGAAAGTGCTCGAGGGTTGCAATGCTTCACGATGAGAGTACGATTCTTCTTAACAAGGACAAACCTAAAATTCACAAAAAACCTAACATTCATATTTCCTCACTCAATGCCTCAATTCTTTGGGAAAGTTCAAAAAGCATTTCTTTTCCGTTAAGTGAAGAAAAATATAAAACTCTAAATCACTTGTATGACGACGACCTACACTTGTTTGACTAACCTTCGCCATGCAATTATAAAAGCCAACGGCCGTTCCTCAGAAGTTTCCAAATCACATACACTCTCTATCCACAATCCATCGCAGCGCTCTCGTCTTTGGTTCGCTTCCCTTCATCGAATCACTCCCTGCACGCAAAATGGTTCGATCTCCGTGCTGCTCCGGTGACCACCACGAGGCGGATGGGTTGAAGAAAGGGCCGTGGAGCGCTGAGGAAGACACGAAGCTGAGCGAGTACATAGAGAAGGAAGGCCATGGGAGATGGAGTGACCTCCCCAGGAAAGCAGGCCTCAACAGGTGCGGCAAGAGCTGCAGATTGAGGTGGATCAATTACCTGAGGCCTGACATCAAGAGAGGCAACTTCTCTGAAGAAGAAGAGGCCATGATCATCAACTCCCACTCTCTTTACGGAAACAAGTAAGTAGCCTCGCTCTTTCCTTTCTTTAACTTGTTTTTGCTTGATCAAACAAGTAAGAATCTTAGCAACTTTTTTTCCAATTTAAAGAAAAAATTCACCTGTGGATAACAGTTGGTTCCAATAAAAGCATATTTTGATAGAATTCAGATATTGTAGTTTTTTGGACGTTTGCATGCTACCACTGTGGAATTTCCAAATGGCACGAACATATCCATAAATAATTCATTCATTTTAGATACTCTTGTTAACTCGATCAGTTGTTATCATATTAATATGGATTTTTGCCAGTTAATGATGACCGGAATAAAGATTGGCCCTTGGCAGAAGGAAAAATTAAAATCCAAATGTCGGTTTATTACCTTTATCGTCAAAACTAGCTAAGTCCTGTAACAGACGCATTGACACCAGTCTTACGTGTCGACGCTCCAGAATTGGTGAAGTGAAATTAATAGGATGGGCATACATGCACATCACATCTTTGGTGCTTGTTGTGAAATTCGTAAGGACTATAATTGCTTGAGCTTAATTAAAGATCAAACCGACCGTCTCTTCTTTTCATTTTGCATCATAGGTGGTCGAAGATTGCAAGCCATCTCCATGGGAGGACAGACAACGAAATCAAGAACCATTGGAACACCCGCATGAGGAAGAAGCTACTCCGGATGGGCATCGATCCGAACACCCACAAGCCAAGGACTGATCATCTCAACCAAGCCATGAACCTTTCACAGTTGCTAAGTACTACTGGTGGACCACACTTGGGCAGCTCATCACTGTGCCCTTTGGAGAATGCCATTGCAAATGCCGCTGAACTAGCCAAGCTACAACTTCACAGCTTGCTAGTGCAGATCATAGGCACAAGCAGCCCACCTCCAATCTTGGATCATAGCACCAATAGTCTATTGGGGATCCTAAATTACGATAATCGCCATCTGCGTGTTCCAGGGCTTGCTCCAACCATTGAGCACCAAGCAGTGAACCAATTATCGCCATGGCCAAGTTATGGAGGTGGGTTTGAAGTTACTATGGGAGATGATACTGTTGGGTTGTGCAACAACGCATGCCTGATTCGACCAGAAAATCCACTTCCTCAACTGGTCTCAGCCTCTCCTGAGGATTCTAAAATAATGAACCAAATTGAAAGTGAGAGCCTTCCAATTTGTAACAACTGGCCTCCACAATCTCAATCCCTCAACTTTGTCGAGGACTGGGACAAGCTGCTTGAAGATGACACAAGTGCCTCCTTCTTGAGAGAGATTCTGCAATAGGTACGCTTTCTTATGATTTTTCCACTCCTTATTTCAACACCGAATTAGCTACATTACGACTAAAAAACGGAAAAACATTATCTGCTTATGTAGACTAACTACAGATATGCAAACTCCGTCCAACCCCTTAGTAGACCATTGTTGTCTAGACCACTACCGGTGTAGTTGTCTGGCCAAAAAGATATTGCCAATGTAATTACTCGTCGATAAATAAAGATATGTCATTTGTTGACATTAAATATATTTCCTCATTCTGTACTTAGCTCTCATTTTGGTCAATTCTGTCTTAATATTTAAACAGGATGTATTTTTCTCGTTTGTTCAGCCAAAGACCATGTTCGTCCCTCACTGCAACTGCGGCAAATCAAAGTTGAGACCATCTCCATACGGATTTACGAGCATCACATGGAGAACCACCAAAGCAAAATTCATAATTTTTCTCTGGGTTTGCTCTATTGTCTATTCCTATTCAGTATTCACGTGTTGATAATTCTTAATATTTGGAAAAGCCTGTATGTAGTGATGTTTTCAATGATGTGGAAAGTGAAAAGAAGAAAGAAGCCACGCGTGGACCAATGTGAAACTTTCATATCATATGCTGTTGTATCAAATATAAACACACACATACACACCTGCAGCCTTTGTTCTTTTCCTGTAAGATCATTTCTGGTGTATAAAATTCGCATGAATAATATTGATGAGTGATGTGATACTCTTTCATTTGACTATTGTCCTAGCCATGGCCATCACGCTATTACCGACACTCGTTGATTTTCTTGAAATCCTCTCTCTCTCTCTCTCTCTCTCACACGTAAGATCTAATCATTTATATTAAACAAAAAGAAAAAAGGTTTAGGCTTTTATGCTGTAGGGTTAATGATGGCATCTGTTTAAAGTCTTCACAAGACAGATCACATTAGGTTCAACATTGCACGCAACGAGCATAAGCCGATTGACTACTGTTGCAAAAATCCATAACTAACCTAACAACCTAAGCTTCAGTGTTCCCTTTCACAATCCTAATGGTCTCTGTCGGGAAACCACAGCATTAGGTGAATTTAGGAGTTTTAGGAGCTTATCCTCTTGCCAGATTAACACGCGAAATTAAAGGGTTTCCTTAGGGCGGCTCTACTCAGAACGAGGACCATTCCTAGGAGGGGAAATAAGTAGAGAGAGAGAGAGAGAGAGAGAGAGAGAGAGAGAGAGAGAGAGAGAGAGAGAGAGATGCATCTTCTTTGATACATCCATCTGTTTTGTGCTCCCTAAGCTGTTTTTTTTTCCTGCAGATTAGTTGAGTCTTTATGGATAATAATGCATGATTATGAGTCTAGCTTTGACTTGTGCAAATCATGTATGTTGACTTTAATTCACGATTGAAAAGCACAATTGGAGAATGCACGCTGGGAAGCATAAAAAGGGAAAAAAAAAGGAAAGAAAAATAGATGTATGATGTCCCAGAAATGTACTTATGGTACATATCTGTTTCGCCAAAATTATTCCCACGACGAAATATAATTCACCGAAAGTCATTCTTCGATTTTTAATTAAAGGAGACCGGGCTCTGTGACTAATTTCGGACATGAGGTATCCAGGCGTGGACAAAGAGTTTGATTGTCTTGATCAATAATACAAGTTTCGTACAGTAACGAAGTTCGACTTATATTTATAGACAATTCAGAAAAATCCGTCCAGTTACTAACTGGCGGCATCCAAAGTTCATCGATGCAATATTACAAAGCTACTGACTTATAAAGTAAACAACTACAGCTATGGAAACTAAATGTGTGATACTGAAAAGTAAAGATAATTGAAAGACAACATTTTGGTTTGTATTCGCGGGGGGAGGGGGGGCTTTCTCTTGGCAACCGAGTGCTATTTATAATGTGGGCTTAATAACCGCCTTCTGATGTCGTGTTTAATAACCATCGTTGATCTCATCTTCGCCGCTCGTCCATTAACTGCCATCGATATTATCTTTTTGTTCTGACAACTGTCCTCTTCGAGGTGATAACCGTCATCGAGCTTATATCGTCTTGATACCTGTCCTTCCTGAGGTGATAACCATTGTCGAGCTCTTCTCATCCTGATACATGTCCTTCCTAGAGTGATAAATCGTCATCGAGCTCTTTTCCTATTGATGCCTGTCTTTCTTGAGGCGATAACCGTCGTCGAGTTCTTCTCATCTTGACACCTGTCCTTGGCGGGGTGATAACTGTCATCGAGTTCTTCTCTTCTTGACACTTGTCCTTCTTGGGTGATAATCGTCATCGAGCTCTTCTCATATTGACACCTGTCTTTTTTCTTGTCGACAACCTCGATGACTTGAATCCCATATGATAATTTTCGTCGACAACTTTTGGCGCTTGTTTCTTCTTTGGCTTAAGCTTTTCAATTTCAAACTCCTGAACTCCCCGCCGGTACCTCCCAGTACTTGCCAACTGTTTTGCTAATGTGAGCGATCTCATATGGGCTACGTCATCCTTCAACATCTTTTATTATTTTATTTACTTATTTCGGTTGTCTACAACCTAATTAATTATAGGTGTCAACAATATCGTACCCCATAAAGTTCAGCTCACATAGAAGTTATTGGATGGATATAGGGAAGATTACCAAAAAGTCCTAACCTATTGTGCTTGTTGTACTAATTCAATCCTAAATCTTTTAATGTTGGCTAATTTTGTCCTTCTAAACCTTCTGACAATTTGCCAATTGAGTCCTGGGCTGGAAATTGCTGATGTAGATGCCGGTCGTCCTATATGGCAAGGCCGACGGACACCCGACGCTGACATGGACAATTTCTATAATTTTAAAAAGAAATTAATTTTTTTTTGTAATTTTGAATTTTTATTTTCTTTTTTTGTTTGCTTTTTTTTCATTGTGCTGGTGAACCTCGCCTGCAAAATGAAAAAAACAATCAGCAAAGAAAAAAGAAAAATAAAAAATGCAGAAAAAAGTCAAAATTCAAATTTTAAAAAAAAATTACATAAATTGTCCACGTCAGCGATTTCCAGCCAAAATTGGCTCGAATCACTCAATTGACAAATTTTCAAAAGGTTTATAATTAAACTGGTTAAATCGAAAGGTTTATGACCGAATTGGCATAAATGCAATAAGTTTACGACTTTGTTGGTAATTTCCCCGATGGATATACGAGCCACAAATATTAATTATACCACTCATTCTTTCTTCCATTCCATTGTGTTTTTTATGCAGATGGCCAAGTGTGCAGCAGACTTAATCATCCCATCGCAAACCCCTTTTTTAAATGTTTAAATGACAATTAGCTCGCCTGTGCGTCAGAAATATCTCAAGCTAGGCCTTGCGCCTATCCAAGCAAGGATAGGAGGGGAGGGAAGAGACCTCTTAGTTGTTTTTGTCGCCAACCCAAGCAGAGAAACTAAACCCTAAACTTTGGAGATAAGTAGTCTATATAGGGCCTTCAACTTGGAAATAAGTTATCTCGATCTTCTTTCGCAGAAGAAGCAGAAAAATCCTTTTATGCGACACTTGAGGAATGATTCAACAGTGGTGGAGACTTACTAATGAATTATAGGAGGAAGCGGAATCACTCGGTGTCAAATATATATCGAATTTTATAATTTTACTCCTGATGAAAAGGCTATTTTATAACGTGATTTCCTTTCAGCACTTATCGAATCGGATTGGAGAGGTCTTAAAACTTAATATCGGGTTGAGAGAGGTCAGAGGTTTCTTGAATAGATCCTTCGATATGACATTTTTCCATTTGGTAATGGGAATGATGGGGATGTTGGAGGTTGAGGAAAGTGAATAGCTTGCAACTATCAATGGCAATATTTTCCATTGATGATGAATCCGTTCCCCTAAGAATTACTGCTTGTTCTTGATAGAACAACAAGATGAAACACATGATCGTAACTTCTGATATCTGAACACAAATGAAAAAATGATATAAATAGTCTATGAACTTTGATCCGATGTGTAATATTATCCCTATAATTTTAATTTATTCAATGTGGTCCTTGAACATTATTCCAATATGCAACGTCGTATGTAAATTTTTAATTTGTTCAATATAATTCTTGAACTTTTGGTGATTTAGTCTATAGACTATATGAAAATATTTAATGTTGCCCCTGAACTTGAATTAATAGAAGAACAACATTGAATATTACATATAGTTTAGTGACTAAATTGAACATTTACCAAAAGTTCAGGAACTACATTGAACAAATTAAAAATTTAAGAACAATATTACATATTGGACTAAAGTTCAGGAATCACATTCAACAAATTAAAAGTCCATAAATGATATTAGAAATAGGGTCAAAGTTCAGAGACATTTTATGTAATTATCTCAAAACAAATTTTTGTTTTCTGGGGAGGCCTCACCATCAATTTCCATCAATTCCGAAGTATTTAAAATCATGGGTTCGAGCCCAAAAGACAAATCGTAGTTAGATATGTGCAAGCCCATGAAGATGGATGGGTAAGGAAGAGCCCATTGTTGCAAAGTTTTTTCAGCTCCTATTCTGTAGACTTTCGATTAAATGAAATTCCTCAGGATGCATTAGTGCAAGGCCTACAGCAAATGTCTGAAATTGAACTCGTGTTCCATCAGGTCATACAGTCGTGAGTTTTCTTCCGTTTTTTTCCCACCATACGAAGTTCAGCCCGAATTGATCCATTTAATCAGTCTTAACTAATTTCATTGTAATACAAATCTAGTGACCTCATATTCGACCCGACTCATATTACTAAAATACTTTTATATTTAACCTAATCTAGAAAAACCCATATCCAAACTAAAGTGAGCACAGAGTGAGCGAGCGCAAGATCAAATACGGGCATGAGAGAGTCATAGATATGAGTTGGGTCTAAGTAAGTTGTGAATCCATTTAACACTCATATTATTTTAAGTTTTACTATTGTAACCTTAATTATAATTCATTTACTGAATATAACTAACCCATACAACAATCCAGTCCATCAAATATAGGTTGAGAAATGAATGGGAAAAGTGTCAGAAAATCCTAAATATTTTGCATTGGTGCCAATTGAGTTCTAAACCTTTTTTTGGTGCCAATTGAGTCCTAAACCTTTTGTCTTTGTACCAATTCAGTCCTTTCAGCTAATTTTGGCCGGATTTTGCTGACGTCGACTCCGGCGCTAACGTATACAACTTTTTATAATATTTTAAATATTTTTTGAATTTTTACTTATTTTTTAATTCTTTTTTATTCTTTTTCTTTTTTTGCCCCTCCCTCCCTCTTCCTCCAGCCGGTCACCAGACTGGCAACCGGGCCACAGGCCGGCGAGGGCGGCCTCGCACTGGGTTGGCGAGGTTTGCCCTTGCCGGCCATGGGCGAGGTCGTGCCTCGCCCAGCCTCTGGTGAGGGCTGGGCGAACCCCGCCATGGTTGGGCGAGGCTCGCCTTCGCTGTCGCTGGCGAGGGCGAGCCTCGCCAGTGGCCGGCCTCTGACTAGTCGCCGGTTCGGCGATCGGCTAGAGGAATAGGGAGGGGAGTAAAAAAAAAAAGAAAAAGAAAAGAAAAAAATAAGTAAAATTTCAAAAAATTATTAAAAAATTATTAAAAGTTGTACGTGTCAGCGCCGGCTGGCGTCCATGTAAGCAAAATCCGGCCAAAATTAGCTGGAAGGGCTGAATTGGCACAAAAATAAAAGGTTTAGGACTTAATTGGCACAAAAAATAGGTTTATGACTCAATCGGCATAAATACAAAAGGTTTATAACTTTTTTGACACTTTTCCCAAAAATGGATCAATGACCCATTTTGACAGGTCTACTTGGTTGTGTGTTAGAGAACTAGGCAAAGCGTAACAGTTTTATGAATAGCGAAATTTTCTCTATTTAAGAACGAATGAATAATAATCACGAGGCTTACTTTTTGAATGATGACATCTTGTGACGAAAAACGAACGTGCATCAAAACCCATTTCGTACAAATCAAGTCATGTACTCGAGAAAAGTCCGATTCCTGAATAAACAGACATTATCTACACATAATATAGGTAAACATTCTTCTCATTTTTTGAGCATACAAGCCCCATTTCCATCTTGTAAATGAATTATTAAATTATATCTCGAGTTTGAGCCGTTCATGGAACCCGACTTAATTGAAAGATATGAATTGGTTTATAGGATTTGTTAGGAAATAAATCCAAGAATTCTAATTGGATTAGAATTTTAGAGAAGTATTTGTTTTTTTTTTTTTTAAGATAACAATACCCATTGCACTGGCACATAGATTTGACCTGGGAGCAAAAGTCAAAGGAGATAATTATCCAAGATTCGGTCAACGCACTGATTCCTCGATAATTATCAAAATTTGAAAGACTTGGACTCTTGGATGTCTTCTCTAACGTTCGTACGCGCACGCAGCTCTCCGGCTCTGTGCTTGAATATCGGGTAATTTGTGCTGTGAATTTTATCATCCAATTGAGTTTATTTATTTGTAAACACTTTGGGTTTAGGTGTAATCTAGATGGGAGAAATACCCGAGTATACAAGTGAATGCAACTCTGATTCTTCGATTATAGTAGACTATTTGCGGCCGACTCTCCCTTGAAGATAAGTACCGACACTCGGATCGAATCAAGTAAATCCTTAGATCTCGTCGTTTCCGCATTCATATTTCAACACCGACAAACACCTGCACATACTAATCTATGGGAGGAATATCACAACGTCTCATACGTCAATCACAACACGCGTAAACTGAAAATTAGTCTTAAACTTGTCATTGTTTAAGCCCGCCTAATAAACCAGTGCTTAGCGTCGTTATGTTTAAGAAACTAATGACCTCCTAAAAAGCTTATGGATGTCGTTATCACGTTGACGACTCCAACGAGGAGGTTTGGAGATACGAGGCGGTAAACAAGGAATCCCCCCCCCTGGTTTTGTTTCCTTTTCAGCTGTCGACAATAATCAGTGGGGGGGGAAACAGAGCACAAAGAACTGGTTGCAACAACAAAATCGGTGGGCGAACTCCTCTCTCTCTCCTGTAGAATAAATTCGGGGACCCAACACGAGACGAAGAAGCAAGAAGGTGTGCATTAAAAGGACCACCCCTGAAGCAAGCCAGAGCAATTCCAAAGGCAGAGCCTGTTGTGTTCCTTGAATCATTTTGATCTGTATCTTCATCTGGGTACATATCTTTTTTCTCATGGCTTCACTCATCCTCCTTTTGTCCGAGCTGATCCGTGTCCAGAGCACCAACCCTGCTTCCCTCGCGACTTCGCAGCTCTATTCTTCCAGTGCTTCCGCGACGACGGCGTCTTGTGCGGCGGCAGCAGCAGCTGCTTCTAGCCGTTCGATCGGCGCGAAACAGAGCAGCTACGACTCCAGCAGCGAGGATCTGCAGGAACCGAGAGTCTGTGTCGACCTTGCTTGGCCTTAGATTGTGATCAATGTGGTCTGCATCGGTCTTAGTTCGAGAGTCTGAAATCCCGAAGCAATGCTGTCTTTTTGTCTTCGTTCTGTACATTTGCAATCTGTATGGATCTTCTCTCAATACTGTATGAACATCAAGTCCCATAGTGCTGTGCAATTAACCATTTCTAGGAGACCATCCATGACAATTAACATTTTCATCAAGATGCAGTCAAAAAAGGACTTCCAGACTGCAGCAGAGAAAGTATAGCAGACAAAATTCCATCTTCCCCATTGCTGTCCTGGATACAACACAGTCCGATGCGCTTAATCCGTGCGTCGACACAAATTCTCTCATTTTTTGTTGCAAGCCTGTCATTTGTTCTGCTAAGCAAATGCTACTAAGTTTTTAACCCGGACAGAGACTAAAAACGCAGTACTGCGTGCTGAATCGCTAGCCCCAAAAACACAGACCCGCAAAAGTCATGACAATCAAGCAATCAATGATAACTCCAATGTCCTCAATCTTGGGAGTGTCGGTTGCCTTTCTTGTCGTAGTTAAAATATGAAATTAAACGTTTATCTAGCAGCTTAGGTGTTTATTGTTGGTTCGAAATATTTCTCAAATTATTGCACGTTACCAAAGGAGGAGGCCTTGCATTGTATTCTAATCTTTTCGGGGCCTCGTTTGCTTCAATGCCGGCTCTTTGTTTCTTAGAACGGACTGCGGTCTGGTTCATAGCCATGCTAACCAAGCAATTAGATCAAACGACCTCCCCACTCATTGGTTCATTGAAAGGCAAGCTGTCCCTTTATTTTCGCCTCGGGAAATTTTTGTGATTTTCTTTTCTCTTCCTTTCCTAAGTTTTAATGGCCATGGGTGGGTTATTCGGTGCAGCTCAGCCTAATTGATTACACAGCTCCTCAAGGTCAAGGCCTTGAGAAATCTTCGCCGGCATCTTGTCAGTGGCCACATGAGAAACCACAGGGTCACGTGACGTGTTGATACACAGCTACCGACCATAAAGGCCATGAGTGTGAGATCTCGAATGTCTAGAAACTGTCGATCGATTTGATGATCAACATCACTCGATTGAAGTATATTTACGCGGGACCCAATGAAGAAAATCTTATCTGAGATGTCTTCGGTCTTTCTGGCCGGTTTAGCCGATGACCATGGAACTAAACCGCTTGAAGCCAGAGGTTTTGGGCTTAAAACAGAGGGGACTTTCTTGGATTGGTCAACTAGTGGATCGCGAAAACCAACAGCAAAGCCATTTTGATAACCGAAAGCGCCTTCTTCCGTACCCCGCAAGCGTAGGACACGTTAAAGAACCATTCTTATACCGTGGGAAGCACTCGTTTCGCCAAGAACGGCTAAAAAAGCATATTGAAACCAATGGGTTTATTGTCCCTTCACCAGCTCCAAAGATCAAACCACCCAACGCCTATATGTCTATCTACCTCTTGTCTCGAGCTGCCTTCCCAAAAGCTAGGGAAATTCTTGCCTACTCCTTGAATCTTGTGAAACCCATGTGAAATTCCCCAAGGGACGTACAGGATCATCAACAGTTGGTGACCGATTCGGTCCATATATTACTCGGGGCCTATGCAAGAATTTTCCCAAAACCTAATTGAGTTTTAGCCTTCCACGAGCCGTAAGAGACGCCGATACCACATCCTCTGGTCATTCTATTTCGCACTGTACAGCAGCTGAAGCAAATACCAGAGCTGCTCTGCAATTGTCTTAACACATACAGGGAGGCGTGGAAGAGAGTCATGAGAGAGTTGATGGAGAAACGTGACTAAGGATAGCTTCAAAATCGTGCGAGTGATTACGATATGATCTCCGCATGCAAAGGTACGTCTTGGAAGGTAAATCAGGAAGTTTCTGCAAAAGATAATAGAAAACCTCTACTTTTGAATGAACCATCGTGTACTCTCGAGTACCGGAGGTCCATGAGTCCACACTGCAGCACACAACGAACAAATTTCTCTCATCGAAACCGAATGCTCATGCTCATATTATGAATAATTAAGAACGGCGGATGTCGATGATTTTATGGCCATGTCGGCGACCAAACCGGATTTGGTTCTTAATGATTACAGATGAACCAAAACGACTAGAGGGCAAATGTTGATCCCAGCTGATATGGCAAGGGCGTACGTTGTTCGCACAGTAGCTTGCCTGATCGAGTTTTGCTGAGTGCCACACAGCAACTTGACATTTTCTTTCTCCAAAGAGGGAAAGTTAAATGCATCATTAATCAACTGGCATGCACACTGTGTTGTCAAGCGAACCCACAGCTCAGTTGGTTAAATGTGGTTGTGGCGTTAGTCCTCCAACAGAGTGTGGGTTCGAAGAGGAAGTGCTAAATTGGACAGAAACTGAGGACGAGATTGATCGGGAGCACAAGTCCGAAGCATCTGTATTCACCATTTCAGACTACTCATACATTAGTTGACCGCCTCATGCAGAGAAACTCCTCCTAAGAAGCAAAACCTATTTTTGAGGGAGTCGCTAACTTAAGACTCTGGACCGAACAGTAAAATTTAATTCCCTTTAGGTGCCAGAGCTGTAAAACTAGTGCAATGAGATAACTTTGCTCCGACTGGAATTCGGGCTGTCTGAGAATCCAGAGCAACGGTGGAAAGAGTTCACATTATCACGGATTCTCTCGAAACCATGTAATCTTGTCAGGCACAAGAAACGAAAAGCTACAATTAGGACATGCTTTAGTATGCCAATATACCATGAAAGAAATGTTGCAATCAACTTCAATTCGTCAACAGCGAATAGAGCCTCAAGACTTTACCAATTTCCAGTGAAGAAGAAATCTTCAGCTAACCTCCATTGGCGACAGCGAAAAGAGCCCGGCATGATGGTTTTCAATCCACTGTGCATGGCTCGAGTTCAATCGAACTGGAAGCTTTTCCTTCATCCCCCATCTTCAACCACAGACATTGCATTTGGGGCGCAATTTCATTACTTCCTCATCGCAAGCACGCGCAAATCATTCGTCGAATCAGCCCTTCGAAGGGCAAATTTCATCCTCCAAATACTTCACCTCATCCTTCTCATTCTTGTGCACAACATCCCACAAGAAATCAATCAAGACAGTCTCGTAGCATGGCAATTTGGCATACCCAGGGAAATAGTTGATATCAATCACCAAGAATCTGTCCCCATATCTAGCATCTCTGATCACATCAAAGTTGAACAAGTTCAACTTCATAGCCCTCCTCAAACCCCTCGCCAGTTCCCCGATCAAGCTCCGGGGAGGCATCTCCGCTTCCTCCAATCCGGTCGCCTCCCGAGGCCCGTCCCCGCCCTCCTCGCGGATTGCCGAATTCGACACCTGCGAGAACGGCATCAGCCCTTCCGAGCACCCCAACTCCTCCGACGAAACGTCGGGCAGCGACCTGCGCTTCACGCACTGCACGTACTCGCCCACCACGTACACCTTGAACACGACGCCGCCGTGATTCACAAACTCCTGGAGCACGATCGGGGGCTCGAGCTTGCTCAAGCCGCCGCGGTTGAAAACCAGGGACATCTCGTGCGACTGCTCGCTCCCGGCGGCGACCAGAGGCTTCGCGATCATCGGGAACGCCAAACCCTCGCGCGATTGCTCGCTCGACAGCCTCTCCCTATCGCGAACCACTATCTGATCGGGGATCCCAAACGACGACCTGTCGGGACACGCGATCTCGAGTCCGGAAACCACCTGGAGCATAGAGACCCGGTCGTGGAGCCGGCCGATCGCGTCCGGCGGGTCCACGACCGCCGCGCCGGGGTGCCTGGAGCCGAACTCGCGGAGCTGGCGGCACCAGTCCTCGCCGTGGAGCTTGTGGACGAGGCAGTCGAAGGGGCCCTGGTCGGCGAGCGGGCAGCGGAGGTCGACGGCGACGAGGTCGATGCCGCGGGAACGGGCGAGGGCGACGAGGGAGTCCTGGATGAAGCTCTGCTGCTTCTTGGGCAGGAGGGCGTAGCCGACGGTGAATCGCGGCTCGGCCATTCCGGAACGGACGGTCAGGATCGACGGGAGGCGCTCGGAAGGAACGGTATGCGGATGGTGCTAGCGACGAGCTCGGGGTTGCCAGAGAGAGCTTGTCAGCATAAGACGGGAGAGTGGTGAATGATCGGGAGGCAGAGGCACGGCGTATTTATATAGTTTTGGGATAATGACATTAATGGGATAAAGTTTGAGAATCATTTTTTTTTTTTGGTGACCCAGGGAACCCCCGCACGACCGACAGCCGGGAGGTAAACCCTGGGGGTGACACGTGCTAGCCACCACACACGTGCACCGGTTAAGTCACCATGCGGCACTCGGGATTCGAACACTCAATCTTTTGCGAGAGGAAGTGCGCGCTCCAGCAGCGCCACCCAGGCGGGTGGTAAGTTTGAGAATCATTTGTGCCGGTTTTTCTTATAATTTCTGTGCATTTGGTGGACAGTGAGTGATTGAGTGAGAAAAATGGTTCAATAGAAGATTCAAGGTGAGTCCCAATGTACTACGATCCTTCAGATCATGTCAATTTAAGGTATACCTTTGTTATGCTGTCGAAAAGTGCCGACGGGACACCTTTTGAAATGTGGGTGGGTCTTTGCTGATTCTTAGGCACGAAAAGTAATTGAAGAGAAAATTAGGAATATCGAGATAAAAGGTACTAAAATGTAAAGATAAATTGAAAGCAAGATTAAACACCCGGTGTTTATTGATTTTCTTTTGTGTCAAAAACCCCGTGTTCATACCCACCTGCGCATGGCCGAGTTGGTGGGCGATTTTCTTCCCTCTCCAGAGGTTCTGGGTTCGAATCCCCGCTCGGCTCCGTAATTTAAGTGGGGGGCCCTGGCGGTGGGTTGCTGGGCTAGTCTCCACTGAGGTATAAGCGCCCCGATTACCTGTGCGGGCTCGTCCCCGAGAAATGGTGGCGGATCCTCGGTTATAAAAAAAAACAAAAAAAAATCCCGTGTTCATTGATTGATTAGCGGTCCTTTGCACAAATTATAATTCAAGTACTTATACTCACTGCCGATAGTTTACAACGGTTATAAAGAAATTATATGCATCCTACTTCACTCTTACGATTCAGTAATGAGATGACCGCACTACTCGATGGTTGTTTCTTCTCCACTTTCCACGCCCAACATCGTCTGTTACTTTTGAAGTCCCTCATTCCACTACTCAACGGTTCCAAAAGCCACATTTCTCGGCTTCCACCATTGGTGGCTTTCGAGATCCACGGCATCCATGGCCTGATTGCTGTGTTGGTTTCACTTCTTCAAGGTTGTGTCGATCCTCATTTTTATGTATCTTAATTGTTCAATCCGAAATTAGGTTCCGTTACTTAGATAACTACTTTGTATCCAGCTTATCGTAGACCATGATGGTCGTAGCCCTTTGTCAATTAGGGCGAATCTCACTTTTCCAATGACCATGCTCCAAGACTCAGTTATTTTCCTTGATATCTCCTATCGACTAAAATCATGCATCTTGTCAACCAACTGTAATTATCAACTAAAAGTTTTCAAAACTTAGCAAAATTCGCTTTTGCCACGTCTTGCTTGATCTCTCTCCATCTGAGCCAATGGTCAAAGACTTGAGTATTATTTGTGTCGATAATCCTATCTCTCGAATCGCTAAATTTTAGTTAAATCTGCAACCGGATTATTGATTTTTTGTTATAATCGCCAAATACACCAAGCTTTCCATTTACATGGAGTTGGCACACTTTGGTTGGTAAAAGGCCAATTTTCCCGACGATCTGTCAACACGACGGATACATGTCCTGTTTTCAAATTCCAAGTCCACGAAACATCCAGACAATCTCGAGGACTCGATAAGACGGGAACCTAAATCAGATCTGAGTGGTTCGATAAAAAAGAGTGCTCTCGGTGGCTTAAGCAATCGGACCTGTAATGCCTGATCCAAACATAAGGGCTCTTTCTTTCTTAATCTTTTTACGTTCTTCATGTTAAAACGAGGAGAATTGTCCAAAACGTCATAAACCTATTGCACTTTTGCCAATTCAGTCATAAACCTTTTAATTGAGCCAATTGAGTCCTAAACCTTTTTCACGAGTACAATAAATTTAAGATTTTTTGGATAAATTTTCCCCGTTTATAGAATTGATGGATGGTATACATTGGTGGTGGGTTCCTCACGACAAAGGGATTCGCAGCATGGACATGGGCACTTCACTTGGCATCCCGTACCTTTACCATCCTCTCCAAAAAGGACTCTTGCAGGATGCTGATGTTGATGCTGATGCTCTTCTTGTCTTATGTGGAATGAATTCAATCCCCCACCATCCCTTTTTTCTCTTTCGAGAGAATAATTTTGCATAGTTGCTTGCAGCTGTCAGTAAGATGGTGGACGATTATTATTAAAGAAACAATCATAAAAGGAATTAGGCGATGGAGGGTCAGAAGTTGTTATAGCAGAAGTTTCTTACCAAAGTGGGTTGGTGGGGGCTCTACGATTCTAGATGGATGGGTACGAATAGGAAGTTAAAAGATGGACCATTCCATTTGGTTTCTCATGTTCATCTTAGAATGTAGCTTATGTTAGATGAGAAAAGTATCGTGTGTTTCTTTAGTCCAAAGACGTAGCAGTTTGTTTGGTCGACCCCGGTTTTTTTGTGTAAAAGAAAGTTTTGCATATGTTGGATGCATTGGCACGCGCCGTTTCGCACTTGAAAAGCCGCTAGGAACGCATATCGCATACTTAAGGCAACGTGATTTGAGTAATTTATAAGAATCATGCACACGAGAAAGTCTCAATTTTAAATACCATTCTATGTACTTGAAGTAGTATTCAATCTCGAATCTTACAGAAAAATTGCATGAAAACCCATAAATACAATGTAATAGCAAGAAGATTATTATACAATAGACAGATTGTAGGGGTGATCGGTTCCCGATCCTAGACCGAGAGGACCGGTTCCCAATTTTGAGAACCGGGGACCGGACTGATGGTCCAGTCTTGTCCAATAAAACTGGTCACTTTTTTTTATTTTTTTCCCACCACAACGAGAGAAAATGACAAATCTCAACATATTGAAGATAAGTAAAGAGTCATTGTGGTGCGACAATAAGGAAAAAGTTGTCGTACGTGAGTTTAGTTCACATTTAACTAATTTTTTTGAAGAAATAAAAAATAAAAATATATATATGTAGTCGGTCCGGTCCGGTCCGGTCCGGTCCGGTTCCCCCTTGGAACCAGGAACCGGACCGACACTCTCAGGAACCGGACCAATCCGGACTATCTGTTTTGTACACCCGAAATAGATTGCAACATCAAGCTATCAAAAAAGACACAACCACTATGATACTCAAGTTATGTACGAATGCCAATTATATCCTAAACTTGCAATCTTGTCAAATTCAATTCTAAAACTTTACACGAAATTTCAATATAGTCAATTCCGGCCAATTTTCTCCGGGAATCGCCGATGTGGCGGAACCACCAATGCCAAATTGCTTGTTGGCAAAAGTTCGTGATATCCAATCTTAAATTCAATGTTTTGCCCGACTCAGGCCCTCATGGGCTGTCCCAGATCATCGGATATATTTGGGCCAGCGCTTGGCAATATTATTTCGCTTTGTCAGAAAATCAATGCTCGGCCCATTTGCTTTAGCGGGGATAACACCATGGCATGAGCAGAGTCACTATGGTATGGTGCTTCTTTGAGAAATGAAGTTAATCTTCATACAAACTTTGCATCTACAAGTCATCGATAGATGATGCCATAAACCGATCAATACTTAGATATTCATAAAAAAAAAAAATTCGTATATACAAGTGGTTTTTCTTCATGTAATTACTTTCTTTCTCCGTGCAACGAACATTTGAGGTCTCTTATTTTTAGCTTTCATCTAGTCCATAAATCATCGATGCGATCGTTTTCGTGATATAAAATGTTCTTCCCTTCATTCTTATTTGATATTAGTGCACAAATTAGGTTGGCTTGGACTTTCGTTCGATTTGATTCAACTTTGCAAATGAGCTTTGAGATTTTAAAGGTTTTGGATAAATGCAAGTGGTGTGTGGCGATTTTTTTTTAAAAGTTTTTGGAAGATGTGATTGCAATTACGAAACCCTCTAAAGTCTTTTAGCTCAGGTCCCTACCTTGGGCTTTTAGCATTTGCGATAAGCCAACTGATTTTATTCTTCCCATTTTGCCCTCATTAAATTAACTAAATTCCAATTCTACCCTTCCCTCACACACCAATCTCTATCTTCTCCCCCTCTCTCCAGCCAAATCTGACCGCCAGGGAGGGCGACCGAGGCTGCATGACCTCAATAAGAGTTCGCTACGGCCACCCGACCCTCGCCTGGGATCACCCGAGCCCTTTGCCTGCGTCTGGCGAAGGATTTGAGTTCAGTTTTTAAAAAAAATATATAGCAAAAGTCCTTTATAGGTGTAATTTTTTCCAAACAATATTTATACCAAAGTTCCTTTCCGATGCACTTTTAAATTACAGTTTACCAAAATTTCGAAAAATCCCTGTAACCAAAAGTCCGTTACATTTGCTCAAAGACTTTCCCCAAAAATCGAGCCAAACGCGGCTTTTGTTTTCCGAGAGTAAGAACAATACTTGTATCATCTCTTGTACACGGGCCAAATAGATTCCGACCGTTGGATCACGCGAGACTCACACGGAAACCATCGAACCGAGCAGCGCAGAGCAACTGGGCTCACATGCACCGGAATCAACTACTAAATTTTTCCAAGAACGGGGACAAACAAAGACGGATGCAATGGATTTTTATTTTATTTTTTATTTTTTGTATTTCGGATGCGATGATTAGACAATAGAGGAAGCTCGACAAATGCAATCGGATTGGTTGAGCGAGTGGGACACAAATGTGGGGAGCACGCACCCTTGTCTTGTCCCCCCTCCCACCGATACCCCCCATCACGTGCCGCTCACGGCCTGCGCCGTCCCAATACCACGTGATAGCTACTCACTTTGGGCCCGTTTGGCCTTTGGTTCAACTCTGCGCGGTCCCGACCGCGAGTGGTCCCCGGCGAGGGTCGCGCGACCCAGGCGACTGTCGCCTGGGGTCGCGCAAGTCCGAGCGACAGCGCCTGGGTCGCGCGACCTCAGGCCTCGTTGCCTGAGGTCAGGCGACCTTGCCAACCCCTCGCCAGCCCTTCGCCATTCAGATCCGGTGTCGTTGGTCGCCCTCGCCGGCCACGCTTTCGTAAAGAAGATGAACAGTAACAAGGGGGCAAAATCAGTATATTAAAGTTTGAACGAGGTTAGTTAGGGAAGGGGAAAAAAAAATTTCAGCATTCCAAATGCTAGCATTTAGTTAATGCTAGGCCGAAAATTGAACCAAACGGTTCAGTATTTTAGAAAAGGGCTTTCAATCTCGAAAGCCCCTTCCTAAAGTTGAACCAAACGGGGCCTTTGTACGTCAACGATGGAGATGGAGGGGATGGAGTTCATGGTGATTTTTTGCAACATCATGGTCTCAATTAAGGACCAAATACTCACCGAAGTACATGATTACTTAACCTAATCTAATGAATTGCAAACGCACACAAGGTAGCCCACGAAACTGGTTCAAATTCGAAGGACGATTAACTTATTTCGCGTTCAACTTTCATAAAGTTTGGGATTTTTTTGTTCTAGTTTGATCGATTGCAATATGCTGAAGTTAACGGGATCGTGTTTGATTTCAACATATTTTTCGTGGCAACGGAAATTAGGGTCGTCCTTATTAGTCTAATTAGTGGCCTTTCGGAAACCGTTTAGAAATATATATATATATATATTCGCAAATATTTGATTCGTATGTCGGACGCTACCATGTTTAGGATTCACGCGTTCATGACCGATGCGGCGTATTCTGTTTAGACACGAACATTTCACCTCGTCAAATAATTAATGGTCTTTTCTTATGGGTGTTTCGAAAGCATTGGATTCAATGTATTTCATGCAAAACACATGAAGGATTGAATTTGAAAAGTTGCACACCAAAAAAAGCAAAAAAAAAAAAACAGAAGAGTTAAAAAGGCAAGGAGTATTTCTACACCGAATATACGCCCATCGATACATCCAACAAAAGGACATTCTTTTCCTTAATTCCGATATTCTCTCTCTCTCTCTCTATTGGGTCTGTCTGTCTGCAGAGGAAGTGTCCCATAAAAAAACAGGGAGCGCTCTCTCTCTCTCTCTCTCTCTCTTGGAGAATCAGGGACAATTTGAAGAGAGAAAGTGGGAGAATTTGTCAGGGAAAGAGGAGGGTGGGGGAGAGAGAGAGAGAGAGAGAGATGGCCAAGAATGGGGAAGCGCGATGGAGCTTCCCGTTGAGCTTCTGGGAGGTGGCGGCGGCTTCGACGGTGGTGGTGGGCTTCGTTCTTGGCCTCCTGGGCGTGTACCTGACAATGCCCGCATCCGACTACAGCTTCCTCAAGCTCCCTCGCACCCTCCAAGATCTTCAGATCCTTCGGTCATTCTCTTCCTAATGCTTCTACCATGTGCCATTTCTTGCTTTGAGCTGGTTTTGTATGGAAAAGAGTTTGAAGTTTTGAATACGTGAATCCGATTCGGTCGATCCGGGTTGAGTGAGTTTCGTTGCGGAAGTTTCGCATTTGATGATTTATGTTGCTGGAGAGCTTCGTGTGCAATGATGGACAGTCACTGATGCAATGCCCTCCAATTTTGTTGCGATCTTTTTTCTGGCCCTTGCCCGCTTATGCTAGACGCACCATCCTTGTGTTGCTGGGTTTGTCATCAAATCTGAGTGTTCATTCTTTCGGATGATTAATGGGCGAAGCTTTTTTACTCTTGACCTGGTCGGGTCACTAGTTGTTGAAGATGGTGAAATGATGAAGACGACTCCCAACTATCGTCTTGCCCTTATGGTTTCAGAAGAAAGTTTCCATCATAATAAGATGTGTTTTGTTGGGAATGTGTGGAGTGTTGTGTGATGTAACTTGAGAATGGCTGTCAATTCCATTTGGTTCCACCATGATTAGAGATTGGTAGCTGTGAGCTTGACTTGATGAGCCCACTGTATATTTGGGCATTCTAAATTGCTGACCAAGTCAATGCCATATCTGTATCCTTGTGACCTTGCTGTGTGATACTTCCGATGAAGCTCCAAGTTAACACTTTGATGACAATTGATATCAGTTCATTTGCTGTCGGTCGTTGTTCATTGCACACTTAACATTATGATGTTATATTTGGGTATAATGACCACTTTGAATAACCAAATTAAGAGGCTGCAATTTTGTATTTTGAATGCTCCAATTTGGGGAATTGTTGTGTTTTTTTTTATTTTTGATTTTTGGATGTTTGATTATGCAGAGACCATCTTGAGGGCTACACAAGCGACTACACCCTGCAAGTCCTGGTTGGTTACTCGATGGTGTACATATTCATGCAGACTTTCATGATCCCGGGAACTGTTTTCATGTCGCTGCTCGCAGGAGCACTTTTTGGAATGCTTAAAGGCATGGCCCTGGTTGTGTTCACCGCCACTGCCGGCGCTTCGTCGTGCTATTTCCTATCGAAGATGATAGGACGGCCCATTGTCTTCTCTCTTTGGCCCGATAAGCTGAAGTTCTTCCAAGCTCAGGTGCATATCTAAAATCCAAGTAGCATCAGTGCAGATGAATGAATTGAAAGGGCATGCTTTCTTTGTATCTTCAGGTGGCTAAAAGAAGAGAACGGCTGTTGAACTACATGCTCTTCCTTAGGGTGACTCCGACCTTGCCTAACACGTTCATTAACTTCGCTTCCCCGATAGTCGACGTGCCATACCACACCTTCTTCCTTGCTACTGTCATTGGACTCATCCCGGCAGCTTATGTCACTGTCAGGGTAATCCTTCGACTTTTAAGTTGCTATGATTAAACACTTGTTCCTTTTTCTCAAGAGAAAATTGATTGTTGTTCGAGTCAATTAGTGGATGTGAGCACAATTGGCTCATCGTTGATCATGTGACATTTTGTTTCATGCAGGCTGGACTAGCTCTGGGAGAGTTGCAGTCTATTGGAGATCTTTACGACTTCCATTCCATCGCCACTCTGTTTTTCATCGGGATCATCTCGGTTACTCCAACACTTATGGGCAAGAGGGGCTCATAATGCCTAGATTATTAACTCGCTGGTCCTGCATTGTGTCCATGCGAACCCCTTTCCTCGGGTCACCCTTCAGTATCATGTCCACCTCTATATAGATAAGCAACAAATAGTCCTAAACGCGAAGTGCTCTCTATACTCTGAGCAAATTTCGTCAGCACCAAGGAGATCGATCCTGCATGGGATAACTTGGAAAAAGCGTCGGTTACCAGCCTTTGATCTCAACCCTGGCCTGATCAAACAGGAATTGTTATCTTGATATCAGGTAGACCGTGAAGGAGGGGTCTCCTTTTTTTAGTGTCGGTTCCTTATACGCCTGATTTATGTTGTCCCATTAGCAAGAAGGGAAAATGAAAAGAAAAGGAATTTCCCTGTATATCATTGTTATAACTATCAAGTAGAATATGTCACTGCAGTAGAGGCATCTATGTATTACACTCAGATACCCTTTTAAGAATTATCATCTCAATTCGGCTTGACCTATGCATTGTCGAGAATTACCCATCTCTTTGTCCTCGATGAGGTCCCATCGTCGTCCGGAGGTGCAATTTTGAGAGTTAACTTAAAGAAGCCTGTACCTTTACATCAAATTGACAATCGTCAGAATTTCAGGGCCAACTCTGTGTTGTTTTAGTAATCTAACTTTTCTTCATTGAAGAAGAGATTCATTTCATGACTCGAGATAAGATAATGAAATAGTTATCATGGGTCGGCTGTGATATTGACATGGCCGTGCCATTTTTTACGCCTTTGCAAACTTTTCTCCAGGAAGCAACATGAAGTTATCCAGATTTTGCAATGCTCAGCAATCATTTGTTAATTGATTTATTGTCCGGAGAGTATTTAGTTAGATACTTTTCCTCAAATCTAAACACCGGAAAATGACCATTTAGCTTGGAAAAATTGTTAAGGACAAAATAAAGATGGATAAGTGCTTGCCGGCCTCTCGAATTGAGAGGATTTAGCATATACTATTAGGCACCAGAAGCTGACATTCAAGCCAAGACAATGATTTTGTGCCAATCTTTCTGAGTTTTCTTGCCTCCATGCCACATGCACTACTTCTTGCACCTCAAATCTTCTGATTGGTCAATAATAAATATTTAATCACACCTAATGCCACTATTCAACAAGTTGACTGGAATCCACCAAACTAGTATCTAGTATTAACCACAGGGCAGAGCAACGCAAAGCTTACCATATAACAGAGGGGAGAAGACAGGAGAAGTGCAAGATAGGCAGGGGTAAGTATATTCATCATTTGCTGGGAGAGAAAAGTGTCCCAAAAACTAGACCTATATCTTTCATTCCGACGTGAATTTAACTTGCTGTACAAGTTTACTTCCGTGAATGCTGTTCGCTTCTCATCTCTCTACTTTTAGACATATGATATCGAGAAAAGCTATGTACTAATTGGCTCGCATATTATGATATCGTTATGGTGTTAGAAACAAATACTTGGTTGGACGATGGGGAGCGATGAGCACCCGAGGATCAAAGCCTCGGGAAGTTTGTGAGAGCAAAAGTAATGTTGTTTGGGCATGACACTCTTTTTCTTCGGATACCTCTTTCTTAAGACCCTATTCTTAAAGCCATAGCTGTTTACCAGAGAGAGAGAGAGAGAGAGAGAGAGTGGGGCAGCTATACAAAGTATATGAAGTATTAAAACCTGCTATCAATCCTCAAACCCGAGCTGGCCAAATGAAAGGGCCTTTCTTGCTTCCTGAGATTTGACATGGAACCTTGCCACGTTGAAAGGGGCTACTAACCTGATACTTGCAGTAACCTTAACAGCTTGCCCACTCAACTGCAACATAAGGACAGCTTAACATTCATGCTGGCAATGTAAAATCTCTCTCGTCCGATTCTATCTTATCACACCTCTGTTGCTGTGATGGTCTATGTTTATAAGTAAAGATCTAGCCCATTTTTAAAGCCAAATCTCTTCTGACCTACTTAGTTTTGGTTGGGTTGTGAGAATCACTATATCAACATCTGGTATGTGGTATGATTTTCATGTATATCTGTTGCACAAACAGATAATTAAGCTAGATATCTGAAGAATTCTCGAGCTGGATAAGTGCTTTCTCTTGTTCTGAACACTGAGCTTGCTTTCATCATTATATGTCAGATATGGAGGTCACTGAAGATATAAAAGTTGCTGTCCGTCAAGATCGGCCTAAAGTCGTTCCACATGTTGAAGATGAGCACTCACTAGAGCACTTGAAAGACAAAGATCTTCAAATTGAAACCGAGAAAGAAATTATAGAGGAGTACCAGGCACAGGACGCTCGTAATGCCGGAGAAAGTCGAAAGGATCCAGTGAAGAAACCAAAAGAAGCTGCAAAACAAAAGGCAAGAGTCACTGTTCCTCAACCATTCTCTTTGGCAACTGAGAGGAGAATGTCACGAGAAAGGCAAGCATCGATTGATTTTTCATCTTCCGCTGAGAAAAGGACACCAAGAGAAAGACGAGGCTCAGTCGATCTTAACAACATGCAGCCAAAACTATCCAAATCAAGAAGTCTAAACAAGTAAGGTCCCCTTGTATCACCATTAAGTCTAGCTTTCATGTGCTATTAAACTCTCATGCCTGTTAAGAAGATCTCAAAGTCAATAAAGATTTTCATTTGAAGATTTACAATATAGTGGGGTGAACCATGGGTTACCGTGGCATAGGATAAAGGAGAAATACAATAAAATGCTTCTAGGAATTCAAGTTGGTAATTTCTTGAAGTTAAATGATGCCTCAAAGAATTAGATTTCTAACTTTACGATGTGTACTTTCTTGTTAATACAAACTGGTATCAATCTAAAAGTAATGGACCTTGGTACTTACATGCTCAGTCGTCGAGTGACATTTGATTCTTCAGGCCGCACTTCTCTGGGGGTGCCAGAGAAACACACAAGCCGGGGCATGAAAGCTCAGCTGCTGCTGCCACCGCTAAAAGAACTGTCACGTCCAAAGTTTCGGGCCGCCAAGAGGGTGACAACAAAGAAGAGGTGAGTTAGATGCATTTGCTGGAAACTACAGCAACGCCGATCAGGTTACTGCACTCGTTCGGGAGAAAAATTAACGAACAAGAATAGGAAGAAAGAAAAAATAGGCGATCATGATAAGGAATCTGTCACTGCATCCTCTTTTCTTCTTTCTGGTCATGACACTTTTGCATGAGAATCAACGGCGTTCTTAGCGTGCGGAATTGCTGAGAGAAAATATCGTTGTCCCGGTCTCTTGTGATAACTGTTGAGGTCAACACAGATACCTATTGCAACTTTAAGGCTTTGGTCCTCGAGGTGTCTCGATTTGGCCTTTGTACCGTCCAATTATCACTTAATTGAAGTGCTGTGATGATATCAAGCATCACAAGATTGCTAGTTTTGTGTATTGTATGCCAGATTGGAGTTAAGAATCAGAGTAAAACGAAGGCGATCAAGGAGATAAAGAGCAACTCACAAGCGCCTATGAAGGTACTCAGTCAACCTGTATATGGTTAGCCTCTGAATACGATTTAAGTTGACTCATCAACTTCACCTCGATCTCATAATTCAGCGGCAGGAGCAGAAAGGAGAAACGGCAGAGACTCGCAAACTCGGAAAGAGCTCGACATTCAAAGCATTGCCCCTACCAAGTTTCTACCACAAGAACGACCCCGCGGCAAAACCCAGTACAAAGAAGGTAAATCTCTTGACATATACCGTAGTCCTTTCACATGATTCGGAGTTTCGTGGATGTGGACCTCATGAACAAGAATCCCGAGCAATTTCGTCAAGCTAACGATATCCTCGATTGAGAAGTCGAATTGCATGCGCATTTCAATCTTATTGACAAAGATGGTACTATCTCGGAGTGAGTTCATTTTGTTTTGGATTATGTTTATGTCAAAGATCACACGCTTGAGTTGAAGTCTGCATTTTGTGCTCTTACCAGGTTTCATCTCCCAGTCTCAAGTCCCCTCCGCTTGGCCAGAGGAGCAAGCATTCGAACTCGGCCTCTGATGGCCAGAAGAAGACCGTAACCAACGGCGCGAAACAGACCATAAGCAAGCTGCTGAAGAGCACCCACAAGGCTCTGAATCCTTCCAAGGAGACGGTAAAGAGTGTCGTTGTGGCCGCATGAGCGCGCGTTCATGCATTTTCCTCCTTTGTGCTTATGTCCCTCGAATTCGGTTTTCGTCGATTATGCATATGAAGTGGATTTGTCCGTGTCATTTGCTCTCGCGTGAGTCGTAGAAACCAACAATGAATCCTTGCCATTCCGGTTGGCGGAGTTTGTTCCGAGGTTTGTATTCAGCTTCATGGTTGAGACAAATAGAAGTTGTCCTTTGTCCACCGATCCATCTTATCTTACCTGATATCAACACAAGTTCAATGCGTTTCCATGAGCATAACTTTGGACGAACCCGGCAATGTATGGACATTTTGCAGTATCTAAGATCATCTTCATTGTAATGAACCGAACGATATTGCAGTAAACAGACACAAGTTGGCTTCCCAGATGGAAAACCTCCAAAACAATCATCTCCACTTCTATTGACATGTCGGTTCGCAACGCCCTGGCTGCGCCGAAGTTGTCCATTCCCTCTCCTGTTTGTTGCTGTTGCTCTGTGATCTTCAATTTTTGCGCCGAGGCATCACTGTAACGAGCATGAAATTCCAACCTCTGTTGTTACATTGGAACCATCATGGGCCCGCGACGGCTTGAAGTTGACGATCAAACCGTTTCTTCATCCTCTTCCCCTGCTTCCCACAGAAAGTGCGCGTACGCCCCCAACACCGTGCTGCATTCACATGAACACCCGCATTCGATCAAATATCCATCGCCTTTCGGATCAGCTCGGAGAATTTCGGACGATAGCGACCGAAGGAACGAACAGGGTGGAACTTACCAGTCGTCAGGAGATGCATGCACCGCTCGATCGAAGTACAGTCCGGCCCTATCTTCGTCTCTCTCCGCCTCCCAAATCAACCTCCCGTACAGCGACAGAACCTCGCCGTCGCTGGGACTCGCCAGTATCGCCCTCGCGTAGTACTCCGCAGCTCCCTCCGCATCTCCCTCCACCTACAATCGCGCGCCAAGTTTAAAACGATCGCGACGATCACATCACCGAGCTCAAACCAAAATCAGCGAGTTCAAGTTTACGCGGTTCTTCTCTCCGCATTTACCTTGTGCAGATACTCGGCGTAATTCCTCAGCAGGAGCGAGCAGTCGGGGCTCGACCCCAACATCTGGCGGTAGTGATCGCCGATCTCGCTGCTTCTCGCGCACCCGCCGGCGGCGGCGTGCCGGGATCGGGAGCCGCCCGGAGCGCTCCGCCGTGCGATCGCGTCGTCCGATCCTCTCGAGCTCGAGCAGCCCCCGTCTCCTCTCCGGCGACGGAGAGGAACTCCGGCGGCGATCCGAGAGCAGGAGAACACGGAGGTACCGGAGAGAATGGAGCGATGGTTAGGAACTGAGTTGACTCGGAACAAAGAAGCTTCCATGGCGGTCTGGCTATCGCTGGCTCTTCTTCTTCTCTCGCGCACCGTGAATGAGTTGGGGTGAGCTGAACTCGGCCATTTATATAGAGAGGCGCTCGAGTTTGACGAGTTCTTTCTTTTTAATTTTTTCTTTCACCATTTTTTTTCCCCAAATACAAATTTATTTGGGCTTCAACACGATGGATTTAATAATTCATATAATTTATTTATTAATATACAATGAAGCCAAATCGTTTGCATGCGATAATTTCTAGCATTTTTTTTATTTAATATCGCGCCTTCTTTTTTTTTTCTCATTTTTTGCTTTGCCAAAAAAGATTCCTACAAAAGCAGGTCAAATTTCAATGGGGCTATTTTTATTTTTGGACGAAATTTTTTTTTTTTTTTTGGGACTAAGGTCGAAAAAACCATGTTCGGAAAAATTTTGGGTCGAAAAATTCAATGGGCCTTAAACAAGGGGCTCTTTTCACCCTCTCCCGATAACTAAAAAAAAATGAAAAATTAGAAAAACCATGTTCGGAAACCAAAGCTGGGTTAGAAAACCTGGTTCGGGGAACCCAAAAGAAGAAGTCTGAAAAGGACATTTAACTCAAAAGCCCAGCTAAAAGTAAATACTTATAATTTTATGTTAATATCACAAAAAAATCCTAAATTAAGTTCACCACGGCACCGGTACTTCAGACTTTTTATCATATCACCAAGGATCCTAAATTATGCCCACCACCATGACATCAATACTTTATGGATTCATTTATGTCGCCAGAACCCCCAAACTTGTACCGATTATTTGAGAATTAGTAACATGAAAAAAAAAAATTGGGGTACCGGTGTTGTTGTGGGCAAAGTTTAGGATTTCGTCGTGATAGATAAAGGATATTTCGTTACACCGATATAGATTGGGAGATTTTGATGACACAGAAAAAAAATTAAGTTAATAACATTACAATGGACATATGTTAGGGTTTCATCTTCTTTCTTTGTCTTTCCACAAGACCAGACTCAGTTTCCCTGGCCATTGTTATGAAGTTTCCGTCCTCAATCATGGGAAACGAGCAACTTGTGTGCAAATTGAACAATCGACAGTGGCATCTCGTTCTATGTTAGAAAGCAATTGATTTGTCCAATATGTCTATGGATTTGGTTACTACGAGGTGAAACTTATGGATCGCAACGTCGCGCTTCTCAGAGACTTTAGTTTCGATTTTTATTTTAATCGAGCCTTGAAGTGCAAATGAAAAACAAAATTATCCGATTCTTTTATGGGAAGGAAATTAGAAAAAACAAAAGGCTCCATTTTTTTCCCGAGACAAAAGTGGATTATAAAACGAAGGATTTGGGGGGCCGAAAAATCGAAAAAGATGTTTAACTCAGAAGCCCAACTAAATATATATTATTTTAAGTTAATACCACCAAAAACCCTAAACTATATCCATTGTAACATTAATATCTTAAACTTTTGATTGTATCACCATAAATCCTAATTATGTTAACCGTGACATCAATACTCTAATTTTTTTAGTGTCACCAAAACTCCCAAACGTGTACCAGCGTGACAAAAAAATTCTAAACTTGTCACATTGGATCAATTTTGCGATATCAATGACACGTAAAAATAAAATTTGGGGGATTTCTCATTAATTGTGGGCAATTAGGATTTTTTGTGGTAGACGACAAAGGGTTTTTTTTATCACACTAATGTAAATTTGGAGATTTTCGTGACACAAAAATCATTTAAGTATTAGTGTTGCGGCAGTCGGCAGGCATAATTTAAACTTTTTTATAGTATTTTTTCTATATATATATAATCTGAGTTTGGACGGATTTTGTGTTCCTAGGTTGTATTGAGCAACTTGGACCTAACATGGGCTATCTTCATTTGTGGCCTAGAAGTGAAACGATGCCTTGGGGAATACTGCCAAATTGACTTATTCTCGATTCATCCTCTTTCTCTCTGTCGGCAAGACCAGATTCAGCTTCCCTGACCCGTTGTTCTCAAGCTCCAGTCCTCAATCATTGGGAAATGAACAAACTTGTGTGCAAATTGAACGATCGATGGTGGCATACCGTTTCTTTCTTAGAAAGCTATTGGTTTGTCCGCATGTCTAGGGAAACCTTGAGGACACTGACATCTGATATAAAAGATCCCTGAACTTTAGCATAACGTGCAATATGATTTTTGAACTTTAGCTCAATATACAATGTCGTCCACAAACTTTAAATTTGTTCAATGTAATTCCTGAATTTTTTGTATATGTTCAATTTTTTTTTTTTTTTTTGTAACCCGGAACCCCGCACGTAGGCCGACAATGGGAGTAACCCCGGGGCGACACGTGCTAGCCACCACACACGTGCCACCTAGTGCTCAAGTCACCCTGCGGGTGTCCGGGATTCGAACACTCAACCTTTTGCGAGAGGAAGAGTGCGCGCTCCAGCAACGCTACCCAGGCGGGTGGTTGTATATGTTCAATTTAATCCATAAATTATATGAAAATGTTCAAAAATTATCCCTTCGGCAATTCAAATTTAAGGACAACATTGAACATTTTCATATGGTTCAAGGACTAGATTGAACATAAATCAAAAGTTTAGGGACCACATTGGACAAATTAAAAGTTTAGGGACTACATTATACATTGGAATAAAGTTTAAGGGTACATTAAATAAATTAAAAGTTCATGGACCATATTTCCAAATTTCATGGACCGTTTGTGTCATTATCACGAAATCTTTTGGTAATTGCGAGGCGAAACTTGTATACCATGAACATCACGTTTTCTGAGAGATTTTAGTTTCGAGGCTTGCTTCGATCGGGCCTTGAAACTCGAGTTATTGCTGCAAGCGGTGGTTGTGTCGAAGTGCGAGTTTTGAATGGTGAAAAAAATTGTTGGATCTCTCTATGGGAGGGAAATTTGGGGAAAATCGAATTGTGAAGAGTGTTGGAGCGAAGAAAGAAGAGTTATGAGGAGATGAAACTATGAGTAGGCCTTTCGTGGGCAAGTGATGTGGAAATAGAAGGGGATGAAGAGGAAGAAAAAGACACAGGAAAAACCGGTTTTCAACCAATAAAATGTTACGTGCTGAAAAGAAAAGGAAAACTTCTATTTTCATCCCTATACTTTCATACTTTTTCTGATCCAGTGCTTATACTTTTAATTTGCTTAATCATGTCCTTCTATTTTCAAATATTCTTTAATCAACTCCTTTAGATAGCAAATCCGACTAAATTCAACTGACGTGGTAAGTGGAGACACCAAAGTATGATGCAAATTAAATAGGGAAAAAACCACCAAAAACCCCAAACTTTGCCCTCTGTGACACATTTACCCCAAACTTTTTTTGTGATACCAAAACCCCAAACTTTGTTATTTGTGACACATTTACCCCAATATCTTGTAGCCTAGGGTATTTTAGTCTTTTCCCTTTTTCTATTTTTTTTTTTTTTTTTTTTTTTTTTTTAAAAGCAAAAGCGCCCTCGCCGCGAGGTCTTCAGGCGAACTCGCCGGTGCGAGCGAGGGCCCTCGCCGGCGTTGGGTGAGCGGCTCTCGCCTCGCCGGCGTCGGGCGAGGACCTCGCGCCGCCCGGGCGAGGCGCCCTCGCCGGCGTTGGGCGAGGCGGCCCGGCCTCGCCTCGCCGCGGCGTCGGGCGAGGACCCTCGCCCGCCCGGGCGAGGTGAAGGCGCCCTCGCTTTGGGCGGGGCGAGGCTGCCGCCGGCGTCGGGCGGCCTCGGCAGCGTCGGGCGAGGTCGCCACCGCCCGGGCGACGAGGCGGCCACTCGCCGACAGCGGCGAGGGGCGAGGGCGTCGGCGAGGGCGCCCTCGCTCGCCCGAGGCGAGGGCGACCCTCGCCGGCGCCGGCGAGGGCCGCCTCGCCGGATCCGGTGAGGGGGCCTCGCCGGTCCGGCGTGAGGTCGCCCTCGCCGGATCTCGCGGGGCCGCCTCGCCCTGGGCGGGGCGAGGGAAGCCTCGCCCGACGCAGCGGCGGGCCTCGCCCCGCCCGTGCGAGGGCGCCTTCACCTCGCCCGGGCGGGGCGAGGGTCCCTCGCCCGACTCCGGCGAGGCTAGGTCGCCCTCGCCCAACGCCGGCGAGGGCGCCTCGCCTAGGCGGGGCGAGGGTCCCTTCGCCCGACGCCGGCGAGGTGAGGGCTGCCCTCGCCTCAACGCCGGCGAGGGTCGCCCTTGTCCAACGCCGGCGAGGCGGCCCTCGCTCGGGCGGGGCGAGGCGCCGCTGCCGCGCGCCGGCGAGGTCGCCGGAGACTCCGCCTGGCGAGGGCAACTTTGCCTATTAATAAAGAAAAAAAAACAGAAAAAAATAGAAAAAAGGGAAAAAGACTAAAATACCCTAGGCTACAGTATATTGAGGTAAATGTGTCACAAATAGCAAAGTTTGGGGTTTTTGGTGTCACAAAAAAAAGTTTGGGGTAAATGTGTCACAGATGGCAAAGTTTGAGATTTTTGGTGGTTTTTTCCCAATTAAATATACGGATGTCCATGTGGACGTGTGTAGAAAATTTTAGCTAGTGTACACGACGTCTAAGTATGACGTGAGTAGAACTTGGCCAGTATGGACTCATAAGGTTGCGTTTGGTTCAACTTTCCAATGAGCTTTGGGGAATAAATAGATGTCCATTTTGAAAAAAAATTTATCCACATTGTATTATTACGTTGTCCAACAACTATATCAGCTGCATCTGGTTGGATCTGGTGTAAGACGAACTTGATTAAAAAAAATTGTAAATAAAATGACTTAGTTAGACAAGTTTAAAATACATGGACTTTGCTTTAAAAAAAAGTGAAAATATAGGAATGAAAGAAAGTTTCAAATGTAGCAAGCAATAGTGTAGTATGGATTTTCCTTTTCACCAATCCTATCCCTCGTGTGAGAAAACTAATATAAAAATGGGTTAATACCACGAAAAATCTTAAACTGGTACACTTATGACACATTTACCCCAAACTATTTTTTTGACCATAAAAAACCTCAAATTGGTACACCCGTGACAATTTTACCCGAAACTATTTTTTTGACCATCAAAAATCCCAAATCACACTCGTGACAATTTTACCCGAACTTACCACAAAAACCCCAAACCGTACATACGTGATAATTTTACCCCGAATTAAAATTTTAATATTATTTTTTATTTTTTTCGAATTTTTATTTATTTTTTATTCTTTTCTTTTCTTTTTTTTTTCATCTTCAAACCCTGGCCGGTCGCCGGTCCGGCAACCGGCTAGAGGCGGAAGCCGGCGAGGGCGGCCCTCGCCGGCGTCGGGCGAGCGACCCTCGCTGCGTCGGGCGACCCTCGCTGCGTCGGGCGAGCCGCCCTCACCGGCGTCGGGCGACCCTCGCTGCGTCGGGCGAGGCCGCCCTCGCCGGCGTCGGGCAAGGGCCATCCTCGCCCGCCCGGGGCAAGGGCGACCCTCGCTCGGCTCGGGCGAGGCCGCCCTCGCCGGCGTCGGCGGCCGTCCTCGCCGCCCGGGGCAAGGCGACCCTCGCCCGGCTCGGGCGAGGGGGCCTCGCCCAACGCGAGCGAGGGTCGCCTCGCGTCGGGCGAGGGCCGCCGCCGGCGTCGGGCGGCGACCGCCTGCGAGATATCGGGCGAGGGCGCCCTCGCCGGACTCCGCGAGGGCCGCCTTCGTCGGCGTTGGCGGCCCTCGCCGACGCCGGCGAGGTCGACCCTCGCTGCGGGCGAGGCCGCCCTCGCCCGAGCTCGGGAGGGTCGCCTTGCCCCCGGGCGTGCGAGGACGGCTCTTGCCCGACGCAGGGAGGGTCGTCCTCGCCCGACGCAGCGAGGGTCGCCGACGCCGGCGAGGGCGCCTCGCCGATACTGCGGGGTCGCCCTCGCCGGATCCGCGAGGGCGGCCCTCGCCGGATCTCGGCGAGCGGCCCTCGCCGGCTTCGCCTCTAGCCGATCGCCGGACCGGCGACCGGCCGAGGTTGAAGGTGAAGGAAAAAAAAAGAAAAGAAAAGAAAAGAAAAGAAAAAATTCAAAAAATAAAAAAAAATAATATTAAAAAATAGTTCGGGGTAAAATTGTCACATGTGTACCAGTTTAGGATTTTTTATGGTATGTTTGGGGTAAAATTGTCACAGGTGTACCAGTTTGGGGTTTTTTATGGTCAAAAAAATAATTTATGGTAAATGTGTCACAAGTGTACCAGTTTAGGGTTTTTCGTGGTATTAACCCTATAAAAATTCAATCTTTTCAATTTCTAAAAAACAATTGTGTGCAATTGAAAAGACACCGTTTTTACTTCGGTGGAGATTCATTGCACTCTCTTTGTCCTATAATCAATACGGTGACAAATTAGTTCATATTGCTTTATGTCACAGATATGATGTTTTCAAGCCACAAAAAGTTTAAGAGGGGGAACCAAGCAAACTTGAAGCTTCCAAGGGTCAAGGGTTACAATGAGCAATCTATAATATTCCTAGGAGTACCATGAGAAATGTACACTTGTAACTAATTAGGTAGGTGATAAATAGGGAGATTGAACTTTCACCGTTAGATCAACGGGACATTATAGTTACAATTAGAGGGATTCATGTATAAATTGTTTCCAGGACACAATAAGTCGAGGAGGTGAACCATGCAAAGTTGATGCTTCAAAGGGTCCGGGGTTACAATGGGTAATCTATAATATTCCTAGAAGTATAATGAGAAGTGTACTCTTGTAATTAATTAAGGAGGTGATAGAAATGGAGATTGGACTTTCACCGTTAGATCGATGGAAGATTATAGTTACAATTGGAGGGGTTCATGTATAAATAGGAGTCCTCCCCTTCTCATTTGCATCATTCCTCAAATCCAACACAATAAAAGAAATAGAGCATTCTGTCAAATGAATGGGTTGAGTCGGATTTGGGTCGGCTCATAAATGATCTGACCTAAATTAACATGTTTAATTCGTTTTGACCCATTCATTTGTAATGCCAATTTCTCGATCCATATTCAACTTATTTCCAACCTGTCTTAGGATTCATTTTTAGCATTTTTTTTCTCCCTATATTGTTGCATTTGAAGAATAGATGGCTCGATTTGCTCGTCGAGTTAGTGGGAGAGCTCGAGGGTCGAGTTATGGACGAGTGGTGAAAATTCGACCCGGCCATCCACAAATCATGAAACAAATTCAAGTTTATGTTTTTGGGTTAAATGTAAATGGGTTATCCAAACACTACGCACCCCTTCTCAATCGTCACTGGACATTGGCTCAGGGGCTTCAAGGACTTTTTTGGCGGATGACCTTGAGCGGACCTTTGTGCGGGGCTCTAGGCACCTTTGCCGACGTATGACCTTGAGCGAACGTTTGTGCGGGGGCTTCAGGTACGTTTGCCGGCGGATTACCTTGAGCGTACGTTTGTACGTGGGCTGCAGGACCTTTGCCAGCGGATGACCTTGAGCGGACATTTGCGTGGGGCTTCAGGCACCTTTGCCGGCAAAGGACTGTTACCGGGCGTTTGCGTGCCGGCACGTGGCTCCTCAGGGAAGATCGCACGCACCGTTTGCGCGCCGCATCCGGCCCTTCATTGAGGTTTAACTGCGGATTTTTCGGCACACTAAAGGGAGGTTCGCAAACCAAGTTGTGTCTCGTACTCCACTAATGACCCCTCTCCGACTTGACAAGCGCAACCACCTAGATAAATGTCTAATCGATTTAACCTCTTCGTTCTTTCTATATATCCAGATCAGCAAACCATCACCACATCATCAATCCAATCAAAGAAAACGAAAAAGCGCACTCGATCATTCGCTGAAGTGGTTAAGTTAGCCAAAACAGGGGAAAAAATATACATGTTGAATGACTCGATCATCTCGCGGTAATAAGGAACAGGTGCAATTCCAAAATTGGGATTACGATAGATTCATCCACCGATCTTGCATATCATCAGCTGCAAGTGAATTCAAGAGCTTCTCGGTTGAAATTGAGGATTAGTCATGCCGCTCGAATTGCAATATCAGTCGATGGGATACTATTAGTCTCTCCGATTGAATTCGAAATGAATAATTGGTAGCTTTTTAGTCATGTGTAGGAAGATGCTACGGTGAGACGGAAGTTCAACCCAAATATATGAGTCAAAAAATTGATCAATAGCCTATTTCGACACCTATATTCTCGAATTAGGATTCGAAGAACCACACTAGAATCACGGTTATATATTTTGAACTTTTTTATTGTTTATTTTATTTTACGTGTTTATCTTTTATGGATTGTTGATTGACAAATAGAGATCTTTGTTGTTGCGTTCACTTTTAATTTGTTTAATTAAAAATGAAAGAAAAAAGGAAAAAAATGAAAGAAAAAAGAAAAGAAATTGGCCCGATCTAGGATAAATTCTGGAACCAGAATAGGTTCAAGGATACGCAGGATAGGGTTTAGATTCCAACCTTGAATGAAACTTGGATTGAAGCTGGACCGCTCACCCCCTAACCACATCACGTCCTAAGATCCATGTAGGTACCGACCGACTTCCCTCCTCGGTGTGCCGTCTTCCGGTGGGATTCTTCAGCTCTTTTTTCGCGTTTCTTGGGCTTCCGCTTGCTGTATCTGTTCATCGGTGGACTAAAATGGGTCGATGGACCAAGTGGGCTGATGAGGTTTCTTTCTTGATTGTTGAGTCTTCAGTGTTTTTTTTATAAATTGCTTGCATTTATGGGGTTTTTTGAACATTTGGGATGGAAACCAAGTTCTTCCATTTGGGTGCAAGGATTGACTTGCAATTGTTGTGGGCATTTGGCATTAGATTAGTTCTGTGAAAATTCCGGCGACTTGGTGATATCAAATCATAAAGAATCGAGTTTTATGACGTGAATAAAATTTAGCCAATGTGACCACCTATGCATTGAAATATTCTTATTGATAGACCGGTCAGCTGGATTTGACTAGATTTAGTATCGCAAGGACTTAATTAGAAAATGTGTATAAGTAGAACGGTTTAATTAAAGAGAAGTTAAAAATATAAGGACTTGCTTCATAAAAACGTGACAAAATAGAGGGACGAGAAAATATGGTTAATAACACGAAAAATCCTAAATAGGTACACTTGTGATAAATTTATCCCAAACTAATTTTTTGAACAACCAAAAGCCTTAAACCGGTACATTTGTGACAAATTTATCCTCCATTAGTTTCCATTAAATTTTACTGTCAAATTACTTTGTTAAATGATACGCGGCAGTTAACAGATGTACCGGTTTTGAGTTTTACCTTCCGTTTGTCACATATGTACCAATTTGTGATTTTTTTGTATTAATCCAATTTAACAGAAATTAATGGAGAGTAAATTTGTCACAAATGTACTAATTTGAGATTTTTTATTGTCAAAAAATTAGCTTTGGGTAAATTTATTACAGGTGTACCGATTTGAGGTTTTTCGTAGTATTAACCCCGAGAAAATAAAAGGTTTTCAAAACTATATAAATGTAGCAACCAGTAGTCTCGAATGGATTTTCCTTTGAATCAAATTCTATTCCTTATGTGAGAAAACGAATATAAAATTCCAATCTTTTGAATTTCTCAGCAATTCGTTTTTATTGTGGTGGAGATTCATTTCACTATCTTTGTCCTGTTATTAATATAGTGACAATTTGAAGTTCATCTTGCTTTACCTGTCACTTCCATCCCATCTCTTTTTTTTAGGTTCATATTATTTTACCCCCTTTTAAACCAATATTTTATTTTTATCGCGGTACCAAATGATAAAATTAGCTAAGTGCACGGTGAAATTTTTCATTTTCAAAATCTCATGGTACCAAATTGATAAAATCGATTTTCTTTCTCTGACCCAAAAAAAATTTATTTTCTTTTCTTTTACTCTTAAATCCGAAGCAAAACCACAATCATATAATCTTAGCCAAGGCAGCAACCGACTTTCTTCCTCTCTCTCCTCCGCCGTCTTCTGCTTTGTAGGCGGCGGCAATGGCGGAGTAAAGACTCGATCTTTGCAGCGTCTTCATGCGATACGAAGCTTATCTTCGCTTCTGAAGGTTAGCTCCTCCAAAGGGCAAGCTCTCTCTCTCTCTCTTTCGACGCCGCTCGCATCACGGAGGTGCAAAATTCACCCTCGCTCTGTTTCGTTTTGCGAAGCTTTCTGCTTCGCCTCTTCCTGTTCATCGGCGGACTGAGTGGGCTGGAACCCAAATAGGGTATTTCTGGTGACGTTTCTTTCTTGATTGTTGGGTTCAGTTCTAATGAATTGCGTGGAATTATGGGGGTTTTGTTGAAATATGCCAGATGGAAGCTCCAAGAATTGGCTTGCAATTCTGTGAGAATTCTAGTGATATCAAGTTTTTGGTTTATGATGATGGCATGCTCTGATGGTAATTTTCCATTGATTCACGTGATTGTCGAAGTTTGCTTCTTTCAATTGACCCCCTCGAGCAAAGATGTGGAGACTGAGCGGTACTTTGAGTTTGTTTCCTGTCATGGTGGAGAAGATACTGGAATCAATTGTCTGGAGGTTTTTAGCGGACTGAACGAAAAAAGTGCCACGGATATGTCATTGAAATCGCCAAGCATAGTTTATTTTTCGTCATGGGATGTGTGAATGTGCGCAGACTGGATACTGCATCAAGCTGGGTTTCCTGGCTGTGCATTAGTTACTCTGCTTAAGCATATTGACATATCATGCCCATGTATGCGATCTTCCTCGAGATGGGTTGTTCGATCATTCTCCGATTTGTATCCCCGTAGTCATCGCATGAATTTCTCTTTATCCACTTATTGTCAGAAATTTCCTTCAGCTGTATTTATTGTTCATAGTATATGCCATATATAGGGTCCGGGGCCTCTGGTGCATATGTAGCCGTTCCGCCGTGGATGACGACTCTGTTGTTTACACTTGCCATTGTATATACTTCTTTAGCGCAAGTTACTTGTGGCGGGACTTACGCAAGTTGTAGACACCATTTCCATACACGCTACTTCTTTTTAGTCTCGTTATCCTTCTTGCTCATTGTCCTGGTTTTGGGACTTGGGTCAGATGTCTGGACATAGCATGCCTGTGAATGTGCGCAGATTGGATACTACATCAAACTGGGGTTCCTGGCTGTGTATTAGTTACTCTGCTTTAGTGTATTGACGTATTGTGCCCATGTATGCAATCTTCCTGGAGATCAGTTGTTCGATCATTCTCCAATTTGTATTCCCGTAGTTGTCGCATGAATTTCTCTTTATCCACTTATTGTCAGCAATTTCCTTTAGCTGCATTTATTGTTCAGAGTATATGCCATAAATAGGGTCTGGGACCTCTGGTGCATATGTAGCCGTTCCGCCGTGGATGACAACTCTGTTGTTTACATTTTCCATTGTATATACTTCTCTAGCACAAGTTGCTTGAGGCAGGACTTATGCAAGTTGTAGACACCATTTCCATACATGCTACATCTTTTAAGTCTTGCTATTCTTCTTGCTCATTGTCCTGGTTTTAGGACTTGGGTCAGATGTCTGGATATAGCATGCCTGTGTTAATTCCCCATTTGTTCACCAGAATGCTTTTATCCCTCTTAGCTGTTGACGCGTATAACTTTCCTGTTAAAAAGCGCGATCTTGTTAAAAAGCCTGATCTTGTTAACATAAGATATCAATCTTCTCGTGTCTAAATTCTTTGTATTTGGATGCATGGTGTATACTCTGTAGGTGTATAAGTAATGACCATGAGATTCATAATATTTTCATTTAAATCATTTTTCCGGTCTTTCTATTAGGTCCTGTACTTTGACTTATTACCGCTGAAAATTGTTTTTCTTTACTGATTGATTGAAGCTGTTGCTATATTCAGCTCTAATGTAGGTAAATGCTTATATTTACAGGTTACATTGATCCAATTCCCACAAATATGTCGATGTTGGTTTCGAGCACTATCTCCTCCATCCCTCAACTACCAATAGGTAAATAAAAATACATTGCAGAATAGCCTGTAAGCTGATCGATAAGATTTTATTCTGCCTTCATTAATCAATTATGAAAATAAGTGGTGTATAGTCATTCTGAGTTTGGCAATTTATCGTTTTGCTTATGTGGATACTACATGGGCAAGAAGTGCCCTCCTTTTTATGCACGCATGTTAAGGGTGAGTATAAGACTCTTTTAGTCACTTGTTTCTAGATGTGAAAGGGGTACACAAGTGAAGAAGTGTGTGACTTATTTGGAAATAAAGTGTTTCACAAACGAATTGTAGCAGTTATAGAGTAAGCTATTGCTCGTGGTCTTGCTTATGGTTTTTTCCTCCCAAATTTGAAGATTTTTAGCATCTGTGCTTTGATACCTTAAACTTGTACCTTCTTGAAGACGATCTGAGTTATGGGACTATTAGTATTATCCTGTCTTTTATAAAGTTAATATATTCAGAATTCTAGGTTAAAAATAAAATCAGTGCGAAACCTGTTATTTGAGTAATAAAGCATTTTATTTGAAGGTCCTGTCATACTTTTCATTATTGCTAAATTGGTTTAGTCCTGCTTTATTGGATTGAAGTTTCGAGGCTGGTTTCTCTTTTGTTTGGGCTCTATCAAAGTTTTGCTGTGGTCTGCGTTGCATGTATTTAACCAAATAAAGTAGTTATTCATAGAGACGTCTCCTTTTCTGCTGTGGTGTTGTCCCCCATTATCTCTGAAATGGAGGGTATACAGTAAATTATAGATATATGATTGTTGACTCTTAGCTACTTCTGTTGCAAGCGTGTATTTAGGTAGATTGTTCTGCAATAGCACTAATAAGATCTTGTCACACCATCTTCATTTATGCACATTTTATTTGAGGTTATCTTTCTGCATTCTTAGCTAACTTTAAAAAGTATTCCTCGTTTTCTTTTTTCATTGAGACAACATCATATTTCACCCCGATACACTCACCTGAAATTCCGCACTTTCTGCTTGTTGCACCTTTATGTCTAGGTGTTGGGGCCATAAACACATTCTTTTTGGTTATTGGAAAATGAGAATAGGCGTGGTTTTGATTTTATTTATAATTTGAAATTACGTGCAGTTAGAGCAGACGCTTGGTTGCAAGAGCGAACTAAACACTTGCCCTCGGAGCTCCGCATGCAATCTCAACATCTATACGCTCAAAGGGGAAAAGTAAAGCTCATTGCTTCGAGTCCAGCTGGAGTGGGATTACAACTAGAGCCTATTGATAGGAGATTTGCCAAGGCTTCAGTTGGAAGGAGATCTGCTTCAGCCATCTGTTTTGCAGCTTTGGTTAGTTTGAAGTACTTTGGCTCCTCTGCTTGTTTCCTTCTTCATCCTGTTCTGAGATATATTGCTATTTTCCTCGGTACTTGTATAGTATGATATTGACTAAGGAAAATAATCTCGACCTGATTTAACCAGAATAATAATATCATGCGAAGCCACGTCTTCTTGTCATTCCTCTAGTGGTTTGCCAATTAAGCATGAGAATTTTTTTATCCCTCAATTTTCTTAAACTGCTATTGGTATCTTTAGAAAATGAAGTAACTATTCCATGCCACCTTTTAAGAAATCAAGCTGCTGCCCGCATTAGAGAATATTAGCACTCGTGCATGTTTGCTATATCTTTTGGCAGAACCATGCAGCTAGATAACCTGGTGATGCAAATGACCTAAAAATGCTTGGAGGCAGTAAATGGATATTACTAAATTGCTGGTTGAAATACTATGCTATGCTATGCTGTGCTCTCTCTCTCTCTCACACACACACACACAGAGGGTGTGCGCGCTTATGCGCACTTGAATAGATTGTCTATTGATATTCGCGAGTTTTGAAGTCCTTGATTCACATTCTGTCAACTGCTTGCAGAATGCAAGATGTGCTGAAGGGCAAACCCAGACTATCACCCACAAAGCACCGACAATTACTCAAGCACCTATTCACGGTAATAGTTCTATGAATCCACATTGAACCGGTATCAGCAATCTAGCATTATGTGGATTAGGATCGTTCCTATTGAACTTCAATGGTATCTGTTCGATATACATGTAGGAGAGTGCATGAAAAATCTCTTCTCTATTCTAAATGAAGCTGACAAGTTTAACTTGAATTGCAGTCCAGGAGAAATCGCCACAGCTCGACGATGGTGGGACAGGCTTCCCGCCCCGCGATGACGGCGATGGTGGGGGCGGCGGTGGCGGCGGAGGCGGGAACTGGTCAGGTGGGTTTGCCTTTTTCGGCTTCCTCGCTTTCTTGGGCTTCTTAAAGGATAAAGAAAGTGAAGGGGACTACAGGGATGGCAGAAGAAGATGAAACTGAGCATGGTGAGCTTGTGAGATGATAACTCGGACTACCTCAACAGGAGTCCGCTTATCCCTATTCTTTTCCTTTTCGGCGTGTTGTTTAGCATCCGTAGGCTCGATTTTGTCATCGCGTCAAGCATACTTTGCCAATCATAATAGCTTGTACCGTTGTTAACGCCGCAATAATTCAGAATCAACACAATTAATGATCTTTTAACAAGTACTCTCAAGGTGCTGTTTTGACATTTTCCTTATCATAAATGCATCTTCAATCGCTCAGCTGGCAAGCATACAAAAAAAGTACGCTTGAAGACACAGGCCGATGAATGCTGCAGCAGGAACATGTTATGGAAGGGCCACTTGACCTTTTGCCATTAAATCAACGCTACGCAAAATCGATCTCATGTCTCATCTTTTATTATTCATTTGGCCCCAGATGTGCTGTCGCATGTGGCGCTGGAGCTGGCCCCGAACACTACGAATTCAATTCGGGTCGGAGCCATTCGAGGTCGTCCGCATCCCGAGGGCCTCGTAGGCCCCCTTTCGGGGGGGTTGGCTCCCCTCCGACGCCAGCTACATGTGCATGGACAGCGAGCCCTGGTTGGCATTTCGGGGATCCAAGAAACTGATATACGCGCTCGATATGATTTCGATTCGATACGCCAACCCCACCACAGGATTGGGTCATGCATGTCCCCGGAATCCCTATTAATTACATTTTCTAGATACGAGAAATCGAATGTACGCAATTTTTTAAACACGTACGCATGTGGTAATAAATGCGGTCGAGGATTAACAAAACGCAACTGGAGGCTGCTCCCAACTACAAGCTGTCCTTCCAGGAATTAAATTTCTCTTATTTATTCATTTAATTATTCTCTATTGTGGGGAAGAGGGAAGGGGTCATTAAGTTCGGAGTTGCGACAGTCCGATCCAGGCTTGCTTCCTGAGGCCACATCGTTCTCGCCTCTCGCATTGAATATGCTGCGTTTTGACTTTTGAACGGAGAGGTCTCGTGGCCACCGGTTCTCTGTCTTTCATGTTTTGTCCACGCATCGAATTCGGTGAAATTCCTGGAATGTTTTCTAGGATAATAGGGGAGCTTCTCACGGTCGCTCCAGAATAGAACCTCAACTCAATCGAATTTACCCGACGAGAAGGGAAAATTAGGAACAAGGAAAACCGATACAAATAGTCCTTCAATTTTGATCGATATGTAATATGATCTTTGAATTTTTAATTTGTGAACTTTAGTCTAGTGTGTAGTGTGGTTTCAAAATTTTCAATTTGTTCAATATGGTCTCTTGAACTTTTGGTATATATTTAGTTTAATCCCTGAAACTACGTGAAAATGTTCGATGTCGTCACCGCATTACACATTGGGCTAAAGTTCAAGAACCACATTGAACAAATTAAAAAGCTTAAGGACCATATTACACATTAGATCAAATTTCAAGGACCATCTGTACTATTATCCCTAGGAATAATAATTAGCATCGTTCCCCGCGTCCTTCCCCCGCCGAAATTTAAATTCCCTCCGGTCGCTGTCGCGCAAGGAGTAATTCTAGGGGAGAAATCCCGGGCCCGGTCCGATCGGTAATCGCGGCGTCATCACGGAAACAACGTTTAAGTAAAAATCGAATCTTGGTGTCTAAAGGTAAATCAAAGTCGGTATCTGTCCTTGGAGGATGGGAGAGATTTGCGAGGCCGTTTGAAGCGAAACGTGTCGAGTGTGCAGTTTTTTTTTTTTTTGGTCGAAATAGAGATATCATTTCATTAAACCCGGGCCCACCTACAAGAGTAAGGGGCATCAAAACACAGGATTTCCCAAAGAGGGGAAGGGGGGTTACAAACCCAGTTTCGGGGGAGGGTCTTACACCTTGACGCCTTTACAACCCAGTCTGCTAATCTATTTGAGTCACGGGTGCAAAGGACCAATTCTAAACTCTCAAAAAAAGCCAAGAGGCCAATACAATCAGTGATAATTGGCTCAACATCCCAAGGACAGAGGGAAGAATCTCTCAAACAGCTTATCAACGTTGAACAGTCAGACTCTAGCATTAGTTTTAAATGAGGCCGATCAGCAAAGTGTTTGAGGGCATAGAGATAGGCAAGGGCTTCGGTTTGAAGGGCGGAAGATGCTCGGACTGGTCGCGCAAGGCCTTCCATCAATCTTCCTTCTGAATCGCGACATACGCATGCAATTGCCCCTTCCATGGTCCCTGAGAGGTGAGATCCATCGATGTTTATCTTCAGCAAACCAGGGTCTGGTGGTCTCCATCTCGGTTTTAAGTTCAGCGGTACTGCTTCACGCTTTAAGTTGCTTCTATTCCACTTCGCGTAATTACAATGCATGTCTAGAGCCGATTCAATTATGTTAATTGGGTCTGTCTGCTCATGATGGAATACTAGGGTATTACGCGCTAACCAGATTTTCCAGAGGGTGACTGCGATGATCTCGAAAGGTATGTTTTTCTGGGTCATATCATTGTAGTTTTGCAACGCAGTTAGGGTTGCCGAAGAATGCTCCTGCGAAAGACCTCACGTTGCATGAAGCAAGCAAGGAGGTAGCTGCGGCCCACGTGCAGGTGTGCATGTCCTACGCCATGCACTCGTTCCCACCAACCCGCCCTCCCTCCTTCCCTCCCCTCCCTTTAGGCATAGCAAACCCCGTGCCTGCTGCCTATGGAGGTCGATAACTCTCGATCACGAAGTCGGCAGCATTTTCAAGAATCATCTGCGAGATGCACGCCGGATTAAAAGAAGTTTCTATGTAATTCATGCGGTGTGGTGAATTCTATCAATTCTATCGTCCTTGATCTAAATTTATACCGAATTTTCTCGTCGATCCGAATTTGATGGTTGTTGAACTTTGTGTGACCCTCTTGAAATTTAGCATAATCGAGTATTGCGATTCATTCGGACCATTCGGGATCCTGGTAAGTTCGCCCATTTTATAACTTCTGTCGTGTCCCCCCCCCCCTCTCTCGTGCATCAAGTAGATGACTTACGTGACGTAACCAACCAATCAAATTACTCTCGCGACATACGTGTCGACACACTTTAAGTTATAATCGATAAATCCCACCCGCGATTTCGAAAGCTCTCGCTTACAATTTTAAGAAAATTCTATTCGTTACTCAAAATGATACATGATAAGCACATAAATTTCACATAATACTGCAAAACAAAGCCAAATTCAGGAAATTAGGAGTATCAACAGCAGGGCTAAGCACACGCTCCTTCCACAAAAACATATCTGTCAAGTAAAATAATTGGCGACCGATCACTAGATCTCTGTATCTCTACAGTTACAGAAGAAGGAATTACCGGCTTACAATCGACTCGTTTCTTCACGCGCCGCTGTCGAACCCAAGTTATGTGTGGCTTGTTGGAATAGCTCTAGTAGTGGTATTGTGAACGTAACGAACACAACCAAAGATCTCTGCCCTGACCGGTGAGGCACGTGGAAGGAGCTCACCGAAACGGTCTCATCCGATTCCATAGCGTGGACGCAATGGACGCAAAACCAAAAGTAATGTGCAAAACATGGGAGGTTCGCGATGTTCTTACGTGATCTCCAGCTTACGTCCACGTGCAGGCGTGCTCTGCTCGGTCCGAATGCATGATGCAATTAGGGGCCTCTTTTTTTTTGTAATGGAGTTTGGTGATCCGGCGGTCCTTCACCTATCACCTCCATCTCCTTTCATCTCAAACGTATCGATAGGTAGCTCTCTTGGTCGTATAGTAAAAGATATCGTTCACGAATACAACGTACGAAATCCGATGGATGGCTTCCCTTTGTTGTTCACCAAAACGCATTTGATGAGAGTCGCCTTTTGTTTTGTTTTCTGGGTTTTAGGTGAAAAAGAGTTGCTTCATTAGCCTCTTCGTCAAAACTAACGCATGTCCTTTTCGTCTTATGGTTTCCCAAACGAAGGCTGAATACCAAATGGAAGGTTGGAATTCCCGATGCGGGAAGATAAAATTCAAAGGTAAAAAGCCGTTCGGATGAGTATTTTTCTCTCCTTAGGCAAGCGATTCGACGGTACCGTGACAAACACTGAAATAGGCTCGAGCGCTCTCGACTCCAGATCGATTTCTTCGCATCGCGACGTATCCCATCCTCCACAAGAGAAGAGAAACCATGAGGCAATTGCGGCACTATCGAACATCATGTTCCGTGCGTCATCCTGATGAATTAATCGAGTCGATTTTACTCCGTTCGAAAGTATTTGAAAGAGCGTACACAATCATATAACTAATGAGTGGGTTTGCGTCGGGTTTGCGTAAGATCGAAAATGGTTCGATCCATTTTGATCAATTTTCATGTAATACAAATCTATTGACGCGTACCTGCCTGAATTCATGTTACTAAAACACTTCCAAATTTAATCAAATCTAGAAAAACTCATACTGAGTGAGAGAGCGAGATTGAGTGAGAGAGCGAGAGAGACAGTCATAGAGCTGAATTGAATCACAACTGTTTAGCACCCATTTTATTTTGGGTCTTTAGTCTTATCGTTATAAACGCATTTATGACCCGTTTGTCGTATATATAACAAATCCATATAATAACTTGGCAAATCAAATACAAGTTAAGAATCGAGTAGACGATCCATTTTTGACATGTCTATGCACGACTCTTAACACGCGCTGGCACGCGCGCATACAATTTTTTCCAACAACCACCCTCCTCCTCCCAACCATATCTACTCGCCACACACTCTTTGAATGCTAAAACCCCCCTTTCCCTCTCCCTCCCCTCCCCCCTTTAAATACCCTCCCACCTATCCTTCACCTCTTTGTCAACTATCTTCCACCCATCTCTCTTCTCCTCTCCTCGCCGTCGTCGTTTCGATATCTCTCCCTCTCTCTAGGATGGCGCCCGCTTCTCTCTACGAGCCCCCGAACACCGTCTGCGTCATGGACGCCTCCGGCCTCCTCGGCTCCCGCCTCGTCCACCGCCTCCTCCGCCGCGGCTACTCCGTCCACGCCGCCGTCCAGAACGAAGGTCTCCCTCCCTCTTTACTTCACTACTCGATCCGTCCCGGACTTCGCCGCGAGGCTCTTTCCCGGCGCTGACGTGTGTGTGTTTTTTGTCTTCGTCGGTTTTCCGATTTTCGGACCGGGCAGGCGAAACCGATCGGCTGAGGGAGCTGTCGGCCGACGCGGAGAAGCTGAAGATCTTCCGCTCCGATCCCTTCGACTACCAGAGCATCGTCGACGCGCTGAGAGGCTGCTCCGGCCTCTTCTACGCCTTCGAGCCGCCTCAGGACCAGCCGACCTACGATGTACGTACGCCCCCCCTCCCCCATCCATCTCTTCTCCTCCGTTTGAATCTGTCCTTTCTCTCAGTCGATCGCCGGTTAGAGTTCGAATTAGTTCTCCCGGATTTCATCGGATTCCAATAATACCTCGATAACGAGAGCGAGAGCGAGAGAGAGAGAGAAACAGAGGAGTAGCTTGTAGCTCGTGTTGCGAGAGCGTGTACTGTGAGCAGCAAGATGCACACCTGTCATGTCCCCCCGCCCCATTAGGGCTCGCGTTTCCATGACAACTGTTAGAGAGAGAGAGAGAGAGAGATTGATCTGAGAAGAAGCTGTTTTATTAAAAGTGGGGGAGGGGGTTAGCTGGCCCAATAGAACACGAATTGATGATGAGCGATGCATGAATTGAACGACTGTTTTTATGATCAACTGCCCCTTGACCGGAAATGATGGAACGGCTCCTTTGATTGGACATTCTTGTAAGCTTGTGGTTGCCAATTGCCCTGAAATTCCCCTCTTTCCAGCGTTACAAGTTATTCTTACTTGGCTGATCGTTGCGCTCAGTGCCCTAAGGTTGCTGTCGTTGACTGATTCCCTAGAGTCCGAGATGTTAGTGAATTTTCTTCCAGCTTATTTGCTATCCATACCTAAAAAAAAATATCATGGAATTGGTGGAGATCGTTCACAAGAGCAATTGTTGTGAAAGCTCTTATTGAGGAGCGCCTGTGATGCACCTATGAATCGAACTTAATGAGAAAATATTTTAATTTTCAATGTGTTGATGATACATGACGCGAAATATAAAAAATAAAAAAAATACCCCAGCTTGTCGAAATTTATTGAACTTTCTTTGTTAAGGAGTTAATTGATGAAATCCTTATCTTTAATGATTCATCAAAGAAGATCGGTAATTTCGCTATACAATTTTTATGATATGTCTTAGAACTTAGCGCTACTACTACTTCTTGGGTCCTTGGCGATGCGAAGTGCCCCTAAGGACAACCGTCGGCCACATTTGTGATACAAATATCGTCGTATAGTATAAATTAGAAACCGTTAATTATAGTACAAAATAATAGATTCGAGACTTGAAATTGTAAAACTTACAAAGAACAAAAAAAAAACATAAGAGTTCGTGATTTGTTGACTCTGTGTTCCATCGCTGATTGCGCTGGTGATTTCGTTGTTGGGTGGCCCGATGTGTTTCACTGTGTTGCCGACCGCTATCCGGCCGCAGACGGTTGAAGAAGAAACATTATTTGTATCGACCGTACGGGATGAATATTTAAACTCCAAATAGAAATTAAAATATAGCCATGAGCTTTTTTGTATAGTCTAGTGTCCCCTCCACGGCCTAAAAAAACCTGAAATTCTACATATTCCAGAAAGGTATTCGTATGGGAATAAATCAATCGGTCAAATTGATGTACTAGTGCCCCTTAAGAACTTGTTCGACGCCTCAATAGAGAACCTTTTCGTGTTCGATGTACTTAGTAAGGGACCCAATTGTCATGTCCATTCTTTAATGCCATCGGGCAGGCCGTAAGCATCGCGGAGATGGATGTGGGTCCTCAACACCACTTGCACAAGTATATTTAACTGTTGGATGGCAACACTTCGATTAGGCAGAAGAAATCAATTGAGTCTGTTCTGTAGTTGGCTGTCAATTCCAACCTTAATTTCCCAGTAATCTATCATTCCATCGCCTTCGTTTAACGTTTCTAGTTAAGGGAGCCCCGCATCCCCAAATCACCCACACACATGCCTGCGTGCACGCGTGGACGGTAACCGTTGAGGCCGGTGGCGACGGCTAGCCTGTACTTGGTCATCGCTCGTATGATAGATAACTTAAGAAACTAGTTGGAGCAAAGGCTGTTGTCCTGATTCATTGGCCCAAAAGAATTGCCGTCCTAAGTTGTCTTAGTTCTCTTAATTGAGATTTTGAGTAATTTTGTCTGGGAGTTGGAAGTTTCTTTCGCTTTACAGAGTTCATTTTGAGGTCATGAGATGATTGTCATGTGGGTTTCATTTTTGTATATATGCGGGATAAGGATGTAGTTGGTTCTTGAAACTGGTAATATACTTCAAGGAGTATCGAGATCCTGAAAATTGAATAGTCTCCTCGCTTGTAGTTAATTGAGGAACCATTAATTGTTGAAACACAAGCTATTTTAGGCTTTAGCTGTTAAAACGTCGCATAAATCTACAATTAGTGCTTTTTTAACACATAGGTGCAAGCAGTGTACTTGCCAGATAGACTACTGACAGCCGCCATTAATGTCATAGCTAAAGTAGCTAGCTTTCTCGAGAACTGTCACGTGTTTACGTACCTAACGATTGACTTTGTAGCTTCTAGATCCTTTATCTTGTAGCCCTTGCTTGTTTCTTTCTATCAAAACCCTATCCTACTTGAAAAATTAATATATGGAACTGGAAGGATAATGGCCATATAGTCAGTTGATGTAGCGTTTGCCGAATAACGCAACGGTCTTGAAAGCCCTTGAAGAGCTGTCACCGTCATGGCCATCTCGGACCCAAAGAGCCAATTTGCTGTCCACCCAAATAGCTCTGAAAGTCAAATGACCAGGACACCGAGAAGTTATTGCACAGGCTTATCTTTTCGTGTAGGACCGAATGCAAATTGGCTGTGATGTTTCGCTGAACCCAGCTTCAAGTCGTGACGTTAACGTGTGTTTGTTGGGTCGCAGGAGTACATGGCCGAAGTGGAAGTGAGGGCAGCACACAACGTGCTGGAGGCGTGCGCCCAGACGGACACCATCGATAAGGTGGTCTTCACTTCCTCCGCGACCGCGGTAATCTGGAGAGATGACCGGAAATCGCTGGAGTCGGATTTCGACGAGAGGCATTGGAGCAATGTCAACCTCTGCCGCAAATACAAGGTAAGTCTACAAAACAAGTTCCCATTTTCTCTCTCTACTTTCTTGCCTCGAGGTGAAAGGAAAAAGTCTTTCCTTTTTACTGTTGCAAAGGAATTATATGCTTCCCACTGGCTAAGTCCCTAGTGGGATCTTCTTGTACGTTACATTATTGAGATGGGGCTTGTTTTGTTCCGATGCGATGAACGCAGCTGTGGCACGCGCTGTCGAAGACACTGGCGGAGAAAGCGGCGTGGGCCCTGGCGATGGATCGTGGGGTGAACATGGTGTCCGTGAACGGAGGGCTGCTGATGGGGCCTGACCTGTCCATCGCCCACCCGTACCTGAAAGGAGCGGCCGAGATGTACGAGGACGGGGTGTTCGTGACCGTCGACGTCGATTTCCTGGTCGACGCCCACTTGTGCGTCTTCGAAGACGTCTCCTCCTACGGCCGCTATCTGTGCTTCAACCACATCATCAACCGCCCCGAGGACGCCCTCAAGCTCGCCCAGATGCTCGCTCCCTCAGCTCCTTCGATGCCTCAAAGGTGAGGAAACTTCATGCCTCGTCCCTTTCTTTGAGGGAAAGATTACGACATCTTGGACCATGGAGTGAAAGCATTCTCTTAATCATCTTAAGACCCATCATGAGTATAAAAAGGAAAAATATTCGAGTTGGGTCCCTGAGTTTTCGTTTGCTTGGCGTGCAGCTACGAGCAGGAGTTGAAAATCATCCAGCATAGGATCAGCAACAAGAAGCTCAATAAACTCATGGTGGATTTCGAGATAGGAGTCCAGGTGGACGAATCGGTCTGATCTCAATCTCGATTTCGACCCCGGTTTGGGGAAAAGAGAAAGAGGGATGCATTTTCGATTACCGCGTTTATATAGAGATTTTTATTAGGTTCGCTGCTTGTGTAAGAAATAATTCTCTCACTCATCGTCGGATGGTGGTGGACGTGTGGAAGAATTTAGGTATAAAACCGACCCCCAATTCATGCTCCTCGACCGTCCGATGAAGGATGAGAAATTGTTTATTCTGTCACATCGGCGGGGAGCCTAATCATAATCTTTTATGTTTAGTTCGAGGACTCCTAGAATAGGGAGACTATGAACGGTGCTTGGTCACGTGCGGGGCAGGAGACCCGTCTTTGTCTCTGAAAGGTAAGGATGAGTCAAGGGCGGGACCAAAGTGCAAGTAATATACTACGGGGGGAGGACGAGAAGAGGACGGAGATCGTGGACTTTTTCCACGTTGTAATTGTTTGTCTGTCCCCCGAAAGCCTGGTCGACGGCGATGTAAATACATGCTGGATTTCTTCTTCTTCTTCTTCGTCTTGGTCTTCTTCTTGTTTTTTTGTTTTTTTTGGGTTTTGGATAATTAGACAGTTGAGAGACCATATGGCCGACTTGTTTCTCTCTTTCTTCTCGGTTTGCTGCTGTTGTCTGGTAGCTTTGGGTCTTTAATTGAGCCGCAAATGGCAAGTTTCAAGTTGCTTGTGATTCCGAAGCGTCAAAAGTCTCGGTTCATTTCTTGTTCTTGCGTACAAAAATCGAAAGTTGGCGAGGTAAAAGAGCGGAGAAAAGCGAACGCCGACATCGGCAATTCGTAGATGCTCGAGCGCGCATGTTCTCGATGATAGTCTCGCGATTAGCGTCTACTCGATCGTTAATGAATAGTGAGAAAAGATCTTACATAATCTTTTGCGAGGATGAAGTTTTGAATAATCAATAGTTCAAGAAAGAACTCGAGAAATTGAACTTCAATTAAGGTAATTTTGAAACAGTACATATGAACTAACAATGGTATGATGCTCACCAATGTTGTGTAGACCCGTCATATGGGTAGGTCAAGTCGAAATGGTCCGACCCAAATTGACTTATATCCATGCAATAAAATCCTAGCGATTCATACTTGGCCGACCCATATTACTGAAACACTTATATATTTAACTAAATATAGAAAAACTCGTACCTAAACTGAGGTGAAAGCATGAAGTGAGCAACCGCGAAATCGAGTAAAGGCGACAAAAGAGTCATGGGGGTGGATTGGGTAAGTAAGTTGTGGACCTATTTAATACCCCATCTTATTTTGAGTTTTATCATTCTAAACCCATTTATGACCCATTTGCTGAATATAATTAACACATATAACAATTCGGGCCATTAAATATGAGCTAAGAAATGGGTCTACGGTGCTATTTTGATAGGTCTAACGTTACGGGATCATTCTTTTTCAAGCCTGTCGATCTTACCAATAGCCCGATCCTCATCTCGAGGGACCGCCCGCCCTCGCCCAAATATTGCGCCGCCTTTTCTACCGGGCCTATTCGGGCTCGTTGGCCCGTTATCCAGCCCCCAGTCGGGCCCAAAGTGCAGCACGAGCCGGCCGGGCCGGATCAAGGATCCCTCCCAAAGCCCGTTCGCGAGCGAAGAAGATATATAATAAACCCGCGGGGCCACAACCGGGAAGGAAGGCGATCGAGCCATCTCCTGCCGCCACGTGTACCGCCCTCCCTCCTAGCCCCTCGCAATAAAAAAAAGAAAAAAATAAAAAAAAAGGAAAAGCAAAAAGGGGAAAAATAAAAACAGACAAGAGGAAAAATGAAGTAGGAGAAAAAAAAAAAAAAAGCAAAAAAAAAGAAGGGGAAAATCCACTCCTCTATTCTGGGACTGTTCTTCAAACCTTGTCAGTCCAACACGAAATCAAATCCAGCTCTCAGATTCTCCCCCTTCTCTCGCGAGCTCATCATCTTCATCGGCTCCTGCTAGCTCCCCTCTTCCGATCTGCAGATTCCTTCTTCTTCTTCTTCGGAGCTTGTTCTTGTGTAATCGCTTGATGCTCCGGGCTTTCGAGATCTGAGCTGCGATCTCCCGGGTTCCGCCGTCCCTGAGCTGACCCCGCATTTCGTTTCCGTTCGCGCGAAGCTAGAATGCTTGTTTCTGCTGCTTTCGGTGGTGGTTTCGTAGCTACGGAGCTGCGCGTGCTGATCCGGCGAGCTCCTTCTTGAGGGGGGGAGATAGATAGCTACCCCGGCGTATCGATTTGTTTGGAATTCGAGGCGCTCGCCCCGGTTTTGCTGGCTAATCGGGCGAATTCTCGAGCCGCGGAGCTAGGGTTTGTGAGTTTCAGCTTCGTTTACGACATCGTCGACCTGAGGGTTTGAAGTTGAGCGCTGTTGCTTGGTGGGTTTTCTTCTGTTTTGTGTTGTTTTTGGTTGGGGTGTGATGGATTACGGTAGAGAATCGGGCTTCGGCGGTGGGAATGTGGTTCACGTGATCACTGGAGGTCCTAACGAGAGCTGGATGCAGAATTCTGCCGATCCAGGGGTGTGGGCCTCGGAGGACGAGTACCGCGTCTGGAACGGCGGGTTGACGCCGTCCGACGCTCCCTCGAACTCCAATTACGACGGGAGGCAGTCCCAGACGCGGTCTGGGAGCGAGCCCCCGAGCAAGAAATCGAGGAACAATTCGGATTCCGCCGTGTCCAGCAGGTCGAAGGCGATCGGTAAAATGTTCTTCAAGACCAAGCTGTGCTGCAAGTTCCGTGCCGGGACTTGCCCTTACGTCACGAATTGTAACTTTGCTCATAGCATCGAGGAATTGAGGAGGCCTCCTCCTAATTGGCAGGAAATCGTTGCGGCACATGAGGAGGAGAAGGGGGTTGCATCGGAGCCGAGAGAAGAATTCCAGATCCCGTCGCTCGGGTCTTCGGGATTCAGTGGGGAGTCGCAGCGGTCATATAAGGGGAGGCATTGTAAGAAGTTTTACACGGAGGAAGGCTGCCCGTATGGAGATAGTTGTACTTTTCTTCATGATGAGCAGTCCAAGAATAGGGAGAGCGTGGCCATAAGTTTGGGACCTGGTGGTTATAGCGGCGGGGGTGCCGCCGGCGGTGGTGGTGGAGGAGGTGGAGGAGGAGGAGGAGGCGGAGGAGGAGGAGGAGGAGGTGGTGGTGTAGGAGGCGGAGGAGCAGGTGGAGCTGGGGTTGGCTCAAACGTGAAGCCGTCGAATTGGAAGACAAGAATCTGTAATAAGTGGGAGCTCACGGGTTATTGTCCATTTGGAAACAAGTGCCATTTCGCTCATGGAGCTACAGGTATAAATCTAACTTAAGGGAAATATTGTTAGACAATTCTAGTTACACCAGGGGTTGCCATCCTTTTCTTTCATTGATTGAACTCGAAACATGTATTTTCTACACTTCATTCTGTTACTTTCTTCTTGTACATTCTGAGTAATTAGCAGATGTCTAGACCTGTCATAGAGGAGGTGCTTTCCTGTGGTTCTCTAAATGAGGAGATTCATTTTAGTAGAAAGGGTGAGTTCTGAGCTTAAGAAAGGATGCACGAGCAAGCGGACAGAGACAACTAATTTAGTAGTATAGTAACACTATATGATTGTTTAAATCTCAATAGCTCTAATGGACGTTCTTTGTGTGTGCTCAGTTGCTCTGATCACTTATACTTTAATATTTTTACATTATTGATGTCTATAGCTTATGAAGAGAGGTATGTTCAGCTGTGTGTTATACTCTGATAAGCATGCTCTCTTTATAGCTTCTAAACGGTAAAGGGAGCTCAGAAATGGAGTCTCTTTCACATTGCTTAGTTGTTACTGGCACATGCCATCCCCCTTATTAAAAATTAACTTCGCTCTCCAGATTTCTTTGCAGAGGAAAGAAATCATCAACCCTTCTCTGAGCCATACCTTCGCTCTTGAGAACTTACAAGATGTACCATATAACCAACCAACCAAGCATAAACCACTTGAATTTAAGCTTATTCAAAAGCTGAAAGTGCAAATAGTCTACGTAGACCTTAGACATGTAGATATAGGAAGTAGAAGTGAAAAGTCATGACATGGTTGCTTGGGAGATGGAAGAAACTTGTGTAAAAAAGTGGAGGATAATCGACTGTGAGAATGCAGAAGTTCCATTTTTCTTCTTGGACAGCCAAGACTTCCTATAAGCAAAATATCCTCATAGTCTCCATATAGTTGCCAACTCTTCTTATTGGTTGTTTTCCATTTTAGATGACACTCGAGGTAGTGTGACCAGGACATAGCAATTCTGGACATAATAATTAAATTAGGCAATTCTAGTCGAGTTAATAAATAGTGTTAGGAATTAGGATACAAGTATGGTGGTGATGAGTGCTGAACTGGTGATCCTCTGCATATATGATAATGCACCATGTATTGCTTTTTTTTCGTTGGCGTGTGTGTTAATGGCTTATATCGATAAATTTTGTCTGCAAGACTGAAACTGCATTCACGTGGTATTCCTCCACATTATCAGAAGCATATCCTATTGGTTCTACCAAATAATTTTAGTTTCTTCGTGATGCAAATACTGCCGAATCTTTGACTTTGTATCTGAATATGTGCAGAATTGCACCGGTATGGTGGCGGTCTTGTGGAGTCTGAGGCAAGAGATTCTACTTCAGCACCTGCTGATCCAAAACAGGGAGGAGCTCCTTCAAAAACTCCTGCAGACACGGCAGTTGCATCAGTGGTCTCAGTTCCTCATACAGATGCTTACCACATGGGTGTTCCATCGCAAAGATCAGCAATCATAATACAGAGGCCAGGACAGAGAACTCATCAGAAATGGAAGGGTCCAGACAAGATCAGCAGGATATATGGTGACTGGATCGATGACATTGAGTGACATCGAGAAAGCTCACTGTGGAAGCAGCAGTTACCTGATAACAACCCTACTCACAAGATGGTTTGAGCAGGAAACATCAGAGGCACGAGAGTATCATCGAGCTTCGTCTTGAGTGTCAACTAGTTTGCTGGTTTCAGCCGCGTAGGAGATGCATCGCTCCGAGAGGGCGAAGGAAAAGGAAAAGGAAGGGAAAAAAGAGTCGGGACGGATGCGCACGAGTTCGGAAGTCCCTTTTTACTTGCATATGAGTTCTTCATTTTGTACAAGGAGCTTGATGCTTGTATCGCCTTCCTGGTCCCAGTCTCATCTTCTGGGAAAGATCTATCAAAGATCAAATGTCCTTCTGTTACTGAGAGAAGGTCCATCCGGGAGAGGGTGGATTTCTGGGAATTTTCAGATTGTGAAACTGACCCTTTTCGGAATTTTCAATAATCTCTAGTTGAAAGCGGTTACTTTCTCTTTTTAATGCTTGATTTATGAACTATCACTCAGTTATTACATCTGTAACTTTGACAATAATTTCGGGCATTACGTATATTCATGTCTGTGTTTTTTGTTTGTACAGCTTAACCGAGTGCATTGCACTTTTGGTCTCCAAGATGAAGCAATGACAATTGGAGTTTGTATGAATCTCGTATATACGAAGAAGCTAAGATCTCACCTGATTTTAGTGAATCGTTATTGTTCTTGAAGGATGATACTTCGGTAATTACATTTATTTAAGGATTTATTTGTTACGTTAAAAAATGAATGATTTGAAAAATAATTTCTTAAAATCGGTTGTTTGTATCGATTGAAATAACTAGTCGATAATTTTTTTTTTTCATTATAGATGGATAATAAAAAAATATTTTTTATTTGTTCATTTTTAAAAGCAATATAAATTTTTGGAAAACGTATTTTAAATCATTTATTTTTCGTAAAATAAATGGGGCCTAAGTTCAAAATATAAAAAAAAAAAATTATACATAAAAGGGAAATCAAAAGGTTGCCTTTTGCTTTTATTGAAACAGAAACAAACATGCTCAAAACAATTCTGATATCATGCCGGATTTTTATTCGACACCAAATTAGAGGAGTATATGATCGTGATACCCGAACTCGATCTGACACGATTTAACTTGAAACCGCCGCTAATAGCCACATTTTCAATATCATTTCTGATAAAAACATTTCGTTATTACATTGAAACGTTTTTGTACCAACAAGAAATTACACAAATAGTCAACATGAACACGACACGCAAACATTAACTGACTTAGAATGTTGTTTCGTTTTTTGTAAATTCTTCCATTCAAATAAAAGATTCTACACGTTAGGGAAGGAGTCGAAGAGAATTTTTTTAAGGCTGTGTTTGAAAGAGAGAAAGGCCTAATATCATAAAAAATACCAGATTGGTATATTCGTGTCATATTTATTTTAAATTAGTTCTTGTGTCACAAAGGCTCATATCAGATTAAAATCTTTTGTGATAAAAAAAATTATTTTGATACGGTCGTATTAGTTTGGGGGATTTTTGCGGTATTAGTCTTTTAAATGAATTAATAGATTCAATTGAGATGGGGAAGAGAGGAACGCCTGCTTTTCCTTCTCTTCCTTCCAGCCGAGTGATCAAAGCTTGGGTTCTGCAGTTCCGTTTCTCTTCTCTTCTCTCCCGGCAGCAATGGAGTCTCGCGCCAAGTCCTTCAATCCTACCAAGCATCTCAAAGAAGAGTTCGATCTCTCTCCCTCTCCGTCTCTCTTATTCTCAATTTCAGTGACTACTGACCGACTGACTGCGTCGCTCACTCGGAGATCCTTCGTGTTGACCGCCGCTCAGATTCGTCAGCAACCTGAGGGGATCGTCCATGCTCGAGATCGCCGCTCTCTCCACCGTCGTCCCCGTAAGCCGCCCTTCCTCCCTCCCTCCGCCCGCTTCTCTTCGCTCCCTATAGCTTTGGTGGCGGATTCATTGTTTGTTTCGCTTCGTTTCGATCGTCTCAGGTCGTGGTGCTTCTGCGGCACTCGCTCGGCTCCCGCTCTCCATCCGGTACCCGATCGCTCTTTCGCTCTCTTCAAGCTGTATTACCGTATCGATTTGCTTGTGACATTGTCCGTGCTGCGTTCTGGGATTGTACTAGGAATTGTATGTTCGGCGTGGCGCCGGAGTTTTTTCGGTTTGGAATTGCAAGTTTGGAAACACTTTGGGTGTTTTGAGATTGAAAAATGTGTTGTTTGATGGTGGTGCGAGTGTTGCTTGTGGCGACAGGCGAAGGTGGCGGTGCTCTTGGTGGACCTGCCGGGGGAGCAGAGGTGGTGGTGGTAAGGGTGACGGTGGATGTTTTAGTGACGATGATTGAAGGTGGTAGTGGAGGAGGCGGCGGTCCTACTGTGGTGGTGATGATAGGAAGCGGCATTAATAGCAGCTGTTGTGTGATGTGGGGGTGATGGTAGAGTGTAGTGGGGTGGGATTGGGCTTGACATTGGTTGTGTTCATGCCGGCAGACAGATGTTGTCGCAGTGGTGCTCGCATCGGTGATAATACTAGCAGTCACATAATTGATGTTCTAATTTCATGGTTAAGCGAATGTGGAAGCTTGAGTCTGCTTTGTGGTGTGGCTGAGCTTGTGAAGTGTTTGTTACTATAATTGAATTCCAAACTCCAGCCTGTATAACGTAGGACCAAATGAAAAGGTTAAATTTGATCCGTGTTGTATGGTTCCAAGGCTTAATTCAATGAATTAGAACAGCGGCTTCATGTGCTCATACCAAATATATTGTAGTACTTATAAAAATAAACCAAACTCGATACCATTTTAAAAAGGCAGAGTTTCAACTTGTTATAGCATGAGCACAGAAGTTCTGTATACCTTTGGAACTTGCCATGAGCCTGCAGCCCTAGACAAGATCTCTTAGGTTTTATGGAATAGCCTCTCAGAAGGGTTCTTTTTTTTAATGTAGCATACCTGTAGCTGAGAGTGGAATTCTGATGTTAATCTATTTCGACAGACCTCGGTCACAAGGATGCTTTGTCAAAGAGAAACCGCGAATCATTAGTTTCTCCTAAGAGCTGGAGGGCTTACATGGCGACACTGACATTGGATTACCTATGTATTATTGTCCCCATACTGTTATCTTTTACTGTAAGTTTCTTGAACTAGCAACTCAGCTCTTTGAATGAAGCTTGTGTACTAGAGGGTTTCTATTATTTATCGAGTCTTCCTCGTGAGCAGGATTTGTTGTTCACAGTTTCATAAACTCAGTATCACCGTGGTGTTCTTTTCTAACAAGTTTTGACATCTTCCTTTCATGCTTAGAAGTCGACAACTCCTAGACCTTTTATTGGTGACTTTCCTCAAATAATATATTTTCGGAGCAGTATTTATTTGCTTAAGCTGTTTTAGATTTTCTATTCTCTAATATTTGAGGTTTATACAACAAAATTTTCTATGGATACTGATAAAAATTGAAGAAAGAAGCATGATTTATGTAATGCTGTTCATATTCCATACCACTGAACAATGAGGTTGCTCAAGATCTGTTCTGGGAAACAACTGCTTTCACTTTTAGCAAAGGGAAAATGACACAAACAGTCCCTGAACTTTGACCCAATGTGCAATTTGGTCCCTGAACTTTTAATTTGTTCAATGTGGTCCCTAAACTTTAACCTAATGTTCAATTTGGTCCCGAACTTTTGATTTGTTCAATGTGGTCCACGAACTTTTAATATGTGTTCAATTTAGTCCCTGAACTATTTAAAAATGTTCAATGCAGTCTTTCCATTAATTCAAGTGCAAGGACTATATTGAACATTTTTATATAGTTCAGGGACTAAATTGAACACATATTAAAAGTTCAGGGACCACATTGAACAAATTAAAAGTTCAGGGACCAAATTGAACATTATTTTAAAGTTCAGGGACTACATTGAACAAATTAAAAGTTCAGGGACCAAATTGTACATTGAGTCAAAGTTCGGGGACTGTTTGTGTCATTATCCCTTTAGCAAATTCTGGTGTATCATTTTAGCTTGAATGGAGAGAGATATTTCCTGATCTTTCCTGCTATTCTTTTACCTATTTTACACACTCTAGTTTGTTCCTAATCATGAACAAGTTTACATGTCTCAGGTTCTGTCAGAGTGGACGTACTGGTGGACAATTTTGTTAACATTTTCTCTGGTTCTATGTGCAGCAATTAAAAGGTCCACTCTTTAAATACTGTTTTCGGATCAGTATCTCATGTGCCGAAATATTAGAGATTTACACAAAATGCATAAGCTGCATGTATATGCCTAAATGCATGTATATAATCTCAAGACTGCATGTTCTTATTTCAATTTCCTGAGCAGTGTAGGACAGGATGCTTTCGTACACAGCTGGCTTCTATTTTGTTGCTGACCCAAGTATTGATAGTTTCATGCAGATTTTATTCTTCTCTTCTTTCAAGAGTGGCACCTAATTCTTTGAGGACAGATATTTCATTGTACAGGGTTTGCATGGTATTTAAGTTGGATGCTTTTCTTTCATGTTAGTACAGCTTATTTTAGCAGCTTATCCATTTCCTTATGACATAGTTTTCCCCGCGAGGTTGATTGCTGCAGATGATTGTGACTTGTTTGTGTATCTTGGCTGTTGACTTTAGAATATTCCCGAGGAGATATGCTAAAACTGAAACTTTTGGCACTGGATTGGTAAGATGCATGACCTCCTCTTATATCATAGAGCTGTGGTGCTACTTTTGTGGGTCCAAGTCAATTGTTTCACCATCTTTACAAGCAGCTTGAACTAGGTCAATATTCGAAGGAGAAAAAAAAGAACAATAAAAAGTAGCTGGAACTGGCATATTTGACATATTTGTCTGTTTCCGTCTTCTCCAGATGGATCTTGGTGTTGGCTCATTTGTGCTGGCAAATGCTTTGGTGTCAAGACAAGCTCGAAACATTTCATCTGTGTGAGTGTTTTTCCCCTTTCCAATTTATTAGTCTCTACAACCTTAAATAGTTCAACACACAAGATTGAAAGATTGTGACATGAGGTGCAAAAAGTTGAAGATAGTCGACCTTCGATAATGAACTCATCCACTGTTAAAAGTCAATTTTGATGGTTTAATTTTTCATATCTTCCTCTAATTTTTTCAGGAATCTGATGACAGCACTAAGAAATACCGGTCCTCTCATTGCTTTAGGGTTTGGACGGCTTGTTTCTACAGCTGGTGTAGATTATCAGGTGGAATATCTTCCCTCAGATTGCTTTTAGGCTACCAGCATTTGCGTTGTATCATTGCATATGTGTAGATATAATTATCATCCTCAAGGGTGCTATATAATTAAATATGTACATGAATGTAGAGAGACTGAACTAAGGGTAGTACTACTCTTGATGGGTAAGTATCTTCTCAATGTCTGTAGGTCTACATTAAGCGGAAGAGTTATGCGTAAAACTATTTACACCAACTCCATCTGGGTAAGTCATAGGAACTCTATTTTACCCAGGATTCTCGAGTAGGTGGCTATTACCATCGGCTTCGGATAGTCTCCTTTTTATCAAAGAATTACAGTATAAGCTTATAAAAAAACCAATCCTTTCACTCTTTCTGTGCTTCTTGTTTGCTTTTTAAAACTAGACAACAGTCATAGCAGAATGGTCTTGTCAATATGCCATATGCAGCATTATATTCTCCCTTGGTACCTTTTGGAGGTCTCTTAGACCCTGTTGGACCTCTGTTTGAGAATCTCCAATGAATTACTGCAGTTTGTTTGTGATTTAAGCTTCATAGCTGTCGAAAGAGAATAATGTTGTGACATGCAGTCTGCTGCTCGTCTCCAACGTAGACTTATCGCCTTTATTTTGTGTCATGTAAGCATTTCTGGTTGCTTCTTACTATCTTACATATGTCAGTCTTCTCCCTCCGTGTTTTAGGTTCATGTCGGGGAGTATGGAGTGCACTGGAATTTTTTCTTCACCCTTGCTGCCGTCTCATTGCTAACCTCTTTAATAAACATTTCCCCCAAGAATTGCGGGATACTAGGTTTCTTAATTTTGATAGGTACTTTTTTTATACTTGTGATATGTTTTTGCGTGATCAAGCATCTTCAGTACTTTTCTTAGTGTCGTCATATAAATTGACTTCTTAATTCCTCAGGCTATCAAAGTTGCCTCGTGCAGGGGTTAAACTTATATCTAATTTCCAGTGAAAGAGGTTCCAGCATCATTAGTCAAAATAAGGAAGGAATATTTAGCATTTTTGGTAAGGACTTCTTGGTATTAGCTAATTGTTTCTCTCTGTTGTGAATTCTGGGGAAGCTATGGTTACTTGGAATGAATTGTAATTAACTTATTTATGTGCTAGTTAATTCGGGAGCCATGCTCTTCTGGCAACACGAGCTATAGATTTAATTTTGAAAAATATTTAATTTCTTGGCAGTTTAGGTTTTAGTTTCTTCATAAACAATTCTTCACCCTCGATTGGCTTATGTTTAGTAAGCTGATGGCATATTTCAGGATATTGGGGCATGTACCTTGTTGGCGTTCAGTTAGGCAATTATCTCTTCTTCGGAAACCGGACCTCTGCTACAGAGAGAGGCAAAGAATGGGCAAGAAGAAGGGTATGGATTATTGCACTTCTATTCTGGTATGAGCTTGTTATCTATTTTTTTTTTTATGTGTCCTTTTAGAGCCTTTCATCTTTTTGTCACTTGCAATGTGTTTAATGGACCCAATATGGACTAACCCTTTTCTCTCAATGCATGTGGTAGGTTATTTACAATAATTCTGGACAGGCATGTCGAACGTGTTTCACGTAGAATGGTGAGGTTTCTTTGGTTGCATCAATCTTTACTCAAGGAAGTCTTCTACATAAGCTTTAAGAAAGGATTGATCTCTTTTTTGCAGTGCAACCTGGCTTATGTTACTCTTGTGTTGGCACAAAACTTTCAGGTCATTGCTATTTCCCTCTATTATAGTGAAACCCAAAAGTTTAGAAGCATGTTGAAAATATGTCATACTGCATTATTGTTTTCTGCCTGGTAGAGCAATATCATGTCTTTTTTTTTTTTTTTTTTAGATTCTGGGATGGTTAATCGGTATAAACTATTAGTATGTATGTTCTGATTTCACTCATCCATGAGTCATCTCATGCTGAATAATGTATCACATGCTGCAATCATGGGAAATGCGTGAGTGTCCTTTTCACTCATTGGTTAATCTAAATCTTGTTACGCACACACTTTGACCTTTTCACAGTCTTTTCATAATTTTTGAAATTGAATAATATTTTAATTTATGCGGGAAAGCAACAAGTTCGTTTTGCTTATTATTAAGTGTAAACAAACCAAGTCCTTGATCTTAAATCCTCAAGTTGTTGGTTGATGGATATCGACAGTCAAAGTGCTAGTGGTTAATATGTGTTATTCAATGTCAACTTTTGAAAGAGACGCATGTGGAACTTCTTAGAACAGTAACTTAAGCACTAGTTAGACGTGTGTTTACTTTCAGTGGGTAGTTTTCTCGTGCAAACACACAGTGCTATACCCTTATGGTAATTTGCTGACTCTTGAGGTTGAGACTTTGGCATGTTTTATAGGTATTAGCCATACTCATGCTCTCTGATTATGTTGGTGGGAGCAAAAGTTCAATTCTTGAGGATGCATTCAACCGGAATTTACTGGGTTCATTCCTCCTGGTACAGCACTGTGCTTTATGCGGAACTATGTTTGCTGAATCTTGATATCACCTAATGTTTATTTCTGCTTATGTGCAGGCAAACGTGCTAACGGGTGTGGTTAACTTGTTTTTCGAGACTCTGTTTGCGTCGCCACTCACATCCCTAGCCATCCTATTACTTTATGGCTACGTGCTGTCTGTGATCACCGGGGCTTTAGAATTTTACAGCATTAGGCTAAAGTTTTGGTAGAGGGAATGTTACCTTGATCCTCTTTATTTGTACGTTATAGCAGTGATTATTGACCATGTTAAGGTCTCATCTTTCGTGCACTCGGCACCAATACATCAGGAAAGTTCCACTGCTAGGAACATTAGTTCGTATTTCAATTATTAATCTAATATATCTAGTGTGAGGAACTAAACTAATCAAAATCTTTGTAAGTATGACTAAGGAATTGCAGAATGGATTGTTCTCTTCACACCGATCGAGATGAGAAGGGGGTAAACGAAAAGCCAAATCGCAGAGGTAAGCAATCCTTTTTTATCTCATGGTCCCGAGGCGAGACGGCAGGTATGTATTGGACACGCATCGCTGGTGCACACATGTATGAGCACATGCAGATGCATGCTAAACTAGAGCTTGCTAGTTGCCCTTGCCCATATGGCCAGTCACTCTGCCTGGCTTCTTTACAAAAGACAACACACAACTCATATTTCTAGGTCATGTACATGTCCGCAGGCTTGGTCTTTGTCGTCTGCATGCATAGATTCTCGTTTCTCTCTCACCCCCAACCCAAGTGTTGTTGCTTTTGGCGAGAAGCACCTTCCCTACACAGATGGGCAGACTCTTTTGAGCACCTTCGCGGCCTGTCCCCATCTTGTGGGGTGGGCTCTATGGATGCGTACTTTATTTTAATGGTGCCAGCGCCACATTTTACATTTCGGTGATCTCGAGATTCGGATAAGGATTGAGATTGAACCATTTAAGGATATGCTTATGTCCTGATTAGTTCTTTTGAATGCATAGAACGAGACTAGAGATTTTATCATATGATGCGCTGTGGAAGTAAAACGAGAGGGGGGGTTTGAAAATCGAAAGGGTGGGGGGGAGAGAGTGGAGTGAATGATTGCTACTGGTAAAAAAGTAGTTTTCTCGGTCTGAAGGTCAGAAGCTTTGGTGGTCACATGGATTTTGCCTGCAGGTCTCTGACAAGGTTGGACCATAATTGTCCAAACGAAGGTCGACCACCACCAACCAGCCCCACCAAGCCCAACGCCGGACGCCCGCGCACCCATTTTCATCAGTCCATCTTTTTGCCTCTAAATAATAAAAAGAATCGAAACCACAATAGAATAGGAAAAAAAAAGGGCTACAAGTCCCACTGTTCTTTAGCCTGCTCTCTCTCTCTCTCTGAGCGTACGGACATCATCGTTGACCCTGACTATGTGGTTCTGAATCTTCTGATGCGTGGACAAACGAAGCCGTAATTTTATTTTTGCTAGTGTACATAGAACCACGCGAGTCTTATCTTCTCTATCCGGTCCTATCTATCCGCTGAAAGTGAGGAGCACAAGAACCCTCTTTGCTAAAAGAGTAGATAAATGAGGGGAAGAAGAGGTGTGGTGTAAACCTTTGAAATCTGCCCGGTTTGTGACGTGTGCGGAGCTAAGTCAAAAGCTAGCGCGCGACCCGTGCAGAGACTACTGGCTTCGAGTGGAAATATTGTGAGTTTCTAAGGAAACCCTTTATATATCCAACGGGATTTTATGTTAGTTGCAGAGCTTTACTCCGGGGCATGAATGTGTGGTGGTCGACCTAGTCATTGTTCTAAAATTCTAAACGCAGAACATGAAGAGAGATGAGCATTTTACATTTCTAGTGAATCGTCGTATAAGAGAACAGTAGTGGCTACACTGTCGATGAAAATTACGGGCGATGATCGCTTGATATGCTTCACCACAAGTTATGCCCCAAATGTTTCGGCACATCCCGTGTGTACCTAGATAGATACTCGAGGTGCGTGTGAGCCTTTCTTAGTTATTTGAGAATTCTTCGAATCTCCTGTACTATCATGTTATTTATCTTACCATTGCCTGCTTCTATCTTGAAATTTGATAAATCATTGGATACCTAAATTACGTTCTCTTTTCATTACAATGTCATGATCAATGAGCCATACTAAAAAATCGGCGTTATGTTATTCTTATCTTTTTCGATTGCGGGTTTTTTTTTTTGGCTTAATGTAATCCTGTCTTTACCACTAATTATTCTTACTTGGATTATGAAAACTGCAATTTAGCCGATAAATGTTTGTCTTTCTCATAAGAAATGTGTAGATAAAAGGCAATCATGCCGGAAAATGAAGATCAAATGAAAGATACCAACCCTCGACCAGGGCAGCAAAGACTACGACGTCGATATTAGTTAGCAGTTGCCGGGCAACCATTCCAATAGAAAAGACAAAGTTACAACAATGTCACTCAAAAGGATCAAAGCATATCGAAAAACCACATTCGAAGCATTCAAGGCATTGCGACGCTCGCGCGCCAACCATGCCTAGAGAAACACGAATCTTGTCATTCCCTTCATTCATCATTGAACAGTCGCACGCGAGCATATCCAGATGGTTTGAACTCAAACTGGATTGTCACAATGCGCTTGCAACATCTATAGAGGCAAGAATTTTGGTGGCAATGACTACGAGAGCAAAATCTGCCAAATTCCAAGGGCTGATGAAAGGAGATCCCCCCTGAAGAACTTCGAAAGAATGATCTTTTTGGCACCATTTCGAATCTACTGTCTATAAAAATATCAGTGCTTACATTACCTTCCAACACCCAAAAAGAGTGGCCACACATGACCCTCCTCTCAGATGATGATGTCCATCCCGGAAATGCTTCAAGCAATGAATTCATTAGTACTTGCTTAGTACTACTGCTTCCCACCTTTATTATCCTTTGTAGCCAGACAGACATTGCGTATTGTTTTTCTGTTTTCTTTTGCGCCACCATACACTGCATCTCCACCGTTCATTTCCCAAAACAAAAGCATCATGCGTTGCATGCATGCATGGCTCGGGGCTCAGCTTCAGAGGATTATTCAAAACCCCACGCACCAGACAAGCTTTTCAACCCTGAAATGAAGAGTGTAGTTGTGTTGTGGATGATGCCAATGCGTGCATTTTCACCGCGGGGATGAGAGCGAATGTTTGAGGGTATAAGCTGGGGGAGGGCCCGTTCTTTTTTATCTTTTTTATCCCCCCTGTAAGCGAGGGCAAAACCCAACGGAAGAGAGGAGGGGATTTGAACTGTGAGGAGAGGAGTTGCTTTTTGTAAATAAATATATGGCTGCTCCTTCGTGTTGTTTGCATCCAATGCTTTGCCCATTGATAGATTTGGGTCCCCACCCTCTCTCTCTCTCTCTCTCTCTCTCTCTACATTGCAGAAAGTGTGGCAGAATTGGCAGTTTGTCTGTGAAATCGGGAAGGGAACCAAAACAAGGACGAGAGAGAGAGGGAGAGAGGGGGAGATGAGAAGGGTCTCTCTCTCTCTCTCTCTCTCTCTCTCTCTCTCTCTGATCTTTCTCTGTCTCTGTGTTTTTTAGTTTTAAAATCTTTTTCCTCCTTCGCCTTTTGGAAGCAGAAAAAGCACGACACCTTTTCACTGCTCCTCTCACGTGCACTCTTTCCCTTTTCTCTACTCTTTTCATTTACCATTTCCATCTCCATTTTTCCTGTGTGTCCTCCCTACGCTTGGATTCTCTTGTTCTCAACTAGTCCTGTCCTAAGTCGTGTGATCATACAGAAAGGAGACAAAGAAAAGCCTGGCCTGGCCACACACACCCTTCAATTCCTTCCTCCATGAACTTGCATAATGAAGAAACCTATTGGAACGCAACAAAGATGACTGTCGATCAACTCGAATGGTGAAATCAGTATGTCATGTTTCGTTCAGTCCACGTACTCCTAATAATGGGTACCGCCCGATTAATTCGGAATTTGGGATGACCCATATGATAATTTGACATAAGGGTTTTATAAGTCTCGGATGCAATGAAAAGATACAGTCTAGGCATGTACCTTATGATCCTTTTTTTTTCAGCAAATTCACTATCTCTTTAAAAGAAAAAAGAGGACTACTACGTGTCCTCAATATTTTTTTCTTCCGTAGGGCTAAGTATAAAAGCGCTGGCGTGCTCTATAGCATAGCCCTAAGCAAAAGCTAAAGCGGTGGTCTTTCCATAGTCTTCTTCACTCGTTTTATCCCAAGAAAAGAGAAACACACACCAAACTCAAAGCTCAAAGCTCAAACGAGGAAAATAAAAGGAAAAGATGGCGCTGGACGCTCTCTCGGCCAACGACCTCCTCAACTTCATCATCTACGACACCTTCTCCGCCACCCCCTACGGCTCCCACGACTCCTCCGACACCACCTTCTTCGACAGCCACCACCACCTCGCTCAGCAACCCCATCAAGAACAAGCTGCTGCTGCCGGTTCTTGCTCCCTGCAGGCCAACTCCAACAGCGGCTCTCCTCCACCGCCGCCGCCGGCGCCTCCTCCACCGCAGCAGAACCGGCGAGCGAGGTCCGGGGAGAGGAGGGCGGCCAGCCTGGGGGCGGCGGCGCAGGGGAGGAAGAAGCGGAAGAGGAGGGCGAGGGTGTCCAAGAACAAGGAGGAGGCGGAGACGCAGAGGATGACCCACATTGCCGTCGAGAGGAATCGCCGGAAGCAGATGAACGAGCACTTGGCCGTCCTCAGGGCCTTGATGCCCGAGTCCTATGTCCAAAGGGTTTGTTCTCCTTTCTCTAACTCTCTCTCGCTCTCTCTCTCCCTCAGGTGTTGTGTTCATTAAGTGCACTACACTGACATGGCTTTGTACATTCTCATTCTCATCCTCTCCTGATTTTTCATTATATGTGGAGAGATATAACAGCCTTTCACATTTAACAGACTCCATGCAGAATTTTTTGTGGAGGTGGCCATTAAATTACTATGCTTTCTTGCTTATTAGAAACTGCATTCTCCCAATAATATGGGGGAGGAAAAAAAAAGTGTCTTCATTAACTTCACAATATGCTTCCCCCACAGAATTATTGGTCACCAAGGAAATTGGGGTTCTTGAAATTCGTAGTGGGTGGTGAGTATCTATCTTCATGCTGCATTGTTCTGATAAAACAGTTCATCTTCAAGTTGACCCTCAAACTCTATCATCAGCTCGTACCTTCTGTCATGTGAAGGGGAAAAAACAGTGTGATGTGGGTTTCATCTGAAAATATTGGAAAGACAACATGCATGCTTCTCCTCTCCCAAATAAGTTGTTGGGAATTCCATATCTTTCGAAACTCGGTGTAAAGCATTCATGCCTTGGAGCAGCAATGTTTGGGCTTCAATTTAACTCCTCCGTCAGCTATTTTTCATTATCTCTAATCTAACATGTGGATGCTAAAAATTCCTATGTGAAGGGTGACCAAGCCTCCATAGTTGGTGGAGCCATTGAGTTCGTCAAGGAGCTAGAGCATCTCCTGCAGTCCCTTGAAGCCCAAAAGCTCCAACTTTCACAACACCAAGCAGGACAAGACATCACCAATGAAGAAGCGGACACGACCAACAACACCAACAATGATGGTCCCTCCAAAATCCTGCAACCCCCATTTTCACAGTTTTTCATGTACCCTCAATACACATGGTCTCAAGCCCCCAACAAGTACACAGCCTCCTCCACTTCAACCGCCAGAGCGGCCATCGCCGACATCGAGGTCACCCTCATCGAGACCCATGCGAGCCTCAGGATCCTCTCAAGGAGGAACCCTCGACAGCTCTCAAGGTTGATTGCGGGATTTCACACGCTCCACCTCAATATCCTCCACCTCAATGTAACCACATTGGACCCTCTCGTCCTCTACTCAATCAGTGCCAAGGTATTGTTGTTTGTCCTAAATCAGTCCTTGCTGTGTCCTGCACATATTTTTTTTCTCTCAACTGTGCCAATGATTTCTCCGTTCTTGATTCAAGTTGCATTATTAGACAGATTGAGTCCCAACTCGATGTGACCAAAAATTCAATGGCCGTCATTATGAGAACTATAGAATCATATGTTGTTGCAGACATTATTTAATATTTGGGGGCATCCTAGGAGCTGTAGCAGACATTATGAAATCTGGTCTAGTATTAATTGACACAAGAAGGAGAGAGAATGAACAGAGAAAAGTGCAGGTTCTTTACATGACTATGGTTTGTGTTCCATGTTTGGAAAAAAATGTCTGTGCTCATGGTTTTGGGAAAAAAGTTTGGATTTTTTGGGGATTATAACAAAAGGACTTGGATTAATGAGGATGCTTTGGTGCTTTGAACACACAGGTTGAAGAAGGGTGCCAGCTCACCTCAGTAGATGACATAGCAGGAGCTGTCCACCACATGCTCAGAATAATTGAGGAAGGCAGTGAAATTTGTTGATATTTTTACATTAGGCTGCCTGGATTGCCCTTTGGTTCCAGCTGAAATAACCAGGATCCCCACCCCTCTTTTCTTTTCCTTTCCTCTTTTTTCTTTTATGGGGTTCCTTTCTCTTGCAACTAGAGTTTCTCTCTGTTTATCTATATGTAACGAATGTATTAATTGGTTCTTTCATTTGTTTGGTTTCCTTGGGTACCACTTTATTTGGGCAGTCACCAGAAAAAGAAAGAAAGAAAAGAAAGCAGAAACCATGAAAGAGCTTGGACTGTTAATGTGGGATCTGCAATTCCTCAGCCCTAGCAATGCTAGAGCATCTGATTAAAGTAATGTGCATTGGCTGGACTGATTTGCTGAGTTTCCACAAATGTTCATGTAATTCGATAAATAGACATTACACACTACTCCATCTGAAAATATAATCTCTTTACTTTTTTCTTTTTCTTTTTGGCTTCTTTCTGACTACATTCAAGCGTTGCCCCTGCTTGAGAAGCAACTCTTGGATAGACAGCAATAAAAGGGGAACGTTACCTAAACTAATTCCAATAGACTAAGTAATTCATTTGAGTGAACTAAAACCAGACCTTTGGATTTGTTCAACCGCTCTTGATGTCCCATATATATATCGACATCGATATCAAGATTAACCTAACTTTAATCCGAGCTCGGACTTAGCGTAGGAGCCACTTTGTATGGTGAATGATTAGAGTAATTTCACGGTATGAGCGGTAATTTTCCCACCTACATCTGATGAATATAAGGAGTCACAGTTTGTTCACTACAAAAAAAAAATGGTTTCTTTACACCGCCAGACAAAATACTAAGTATCATTGTCCAAACCTATCTCAATCGCAATGTCTGGACCGCGTACAATTTTGACAACCTATATCTCAAACAAATTAAGCCCACCAAGCTGGCTCTAGGTATTAAGTGATCAATTGGAAGAAACATGTCACGTCTTATAGTACACAATAATGTTCATGGAACGTGACAATTTATAAGCTTATTACCTAATAACATGATATGCGGCAATGGCAATTGATGTAGGTCATATGTGTGATCTGTTGTGCCAAAAGAGGTACACTGGCAAATGTTTATGTGACCTAAATAAGCTGTATATAACTGAAAACGGGAACTTTTCAAGGAATTCTACCCATTTTAGGCAATTTTAACAAGCCTAATCTATTGCCAACTGAGCATTTATTTTTCGTGAATTTACGAGGTTTATACTCATAATTTCAACTTCTCTAGGTATTTTATTATGGTAATTTGGAAATTCCATTACACAGCTTATAACATCGGTTAACTAATTTTTGTAGATTAAGAATTGCGAAACAAATTTTTCCTACATCTGGATTGAAGAACATTGGTGGAGATCTTCCTTATCTTCATTTTCGGGTGATGGATCAACCTATACGAGTTCAATTGTTTTTATTGAAGTTTTCTTTTTCTCTTTTTTCTCCAATTTAGTCATTGCTTATTTCACTTCTTTGATGATTAGATCATATTTCATGAATCATATGTATTCAAACATAATGAAGGATACGTAAAATAGGTGACCACATCATGTCCGTGAGTTTGTTCGTAGAAAGTGCTTGAAAATTCGATAATTTTTCTTTTCCATTATTTTTACAGTCTTATGTTAATTTGGCTTTTGCTTAAAATGTTTTCCCTTATAGACCCAATGCCGGATGTCCTATGTATGTATTTTAAAAGTGTTCATATTTAACAAGTACATCTGAATTAATATCCAACTTTAGTTATTTAACTTTACATGTAGCATCGAAACATTATCTTTTGATATAAATTATTGGAATTATGCTACTTTCATCAACCAAATTTCCTCCCTGTCTCTTTCGCTGGCGTATGAAGAAGCATGTTTTTTGTTCCCACTATCAAGTACACGCACATTCCTGTGCTCGACCTTAAAATGGACGGCATCCTTCCAATTGGTCACCCTTTCTGTGGAGGATAAGATCCATCGCCAATGGCGATAACGAAGATGTGAACATGGTCGTCCCCTAAACTTTGCCCACATGATTTTGTCACCGAATGAGCCCAAAAGAATTTCACATGCTTCCCATTCTCTCGCCTAGGTTAAATGTCTTTCCATATATACGAAGATTAATGCCCGTGTAAGCGAGCGCTACAGATATCATGTCCATTCGACTCTGGTCGTCTGTTTTTTTTGTTTTTTTCTGCCGGGTTACCGTGTCTCGCGTGGGTTTCTAGATCCAGGCTCGATGCTAGGGAATGTACTTGCGTTCACGAAGCGTGCTGTGCATGGACTTTGAAAGATACCATCATCGTTCCACAAAGTTTTCTTCAAAAAAGCAATGGATCCATTGCAAGAACATGTGTGTCCCAATTGCACAGGGGAAAGTGGTGATGGTTTGTGGGATCGGGGGAGATGAAAAGATGTGGGGTTTTTCTTATGCAGGATCGATGCCTTATTTCTTATGCAGGGTTTCATAATTGGATATCAGTCTTCAGATTTGTTTCCATGCGTGATGGAAAATCCATATGCCCTCGCCGTTAAGGCTCGTGTCTTCTTGCCTACCACTAGGAGACATATGATGATAAAAACCCCATCCTCATTCTCGTTCTCATTCTCTCTCTCTCTCTCTCTCTCTCTCTCTAGAGGGAGTGATTGTGCCTTGATTGGACAAAAAAATTCTTGTTTGACGAGGACTAAACATAGAACCATGGAGGAGAAACCGGGGAGTTAATGATGATGTTTGGATATTTTGCAAAAAGGTTAGACAATCCATGCAAGTACATTCGCCTATACATTCCCAAGAAGCAACACTCTACTTAATGTCCCATCATAATTCATACTTTGTCTTGTAACGATTGGCATGTAGTGGATGGTTTTGGAGTGCATATAGGAGTGCATATCTTTGTCGGGAGATTACAGCAAAATTTGAAAATTAAAAACTCTCGCGACGAAAAGCCCGTGGTGGCATATTCCTTACGTTTCAATTGATGATATCGACCGTACCATCCAGCGAGACGAAACATACAAAAGAGCATGTCGAATAGAAGAGTGACATACACGAGGTAGCCGATATGGAAATAAGCTCGGCGTTTTCGATCGTGGACTCGACTATTCTCGGATTTCTTTCTGACATATTTGATTTTCGAAAGCTTTGTGTTTTTTTTTCCACCCTATATGAACTTATGGTGATTTGGTGTGCAGCAGTAGTAGGGAAACTCTTTGATATAAGTATTGGGTTTGGGCCCATCTTTTGATTCTTTTATGGACGGGGCTTGGATAATTTCAAGCTCAGCCCGTTCAACTGGATGCTGGACCTAGAAAATTTAATACGCCTTATAAAGCATGCTCCTTTCAGCTGAAATAGCATATATTTCTTGCAATGATCAACCTTACAATTGGCTGCTGGATTCCTTCACTAGTCAACTGTAGCTCGATGCTCATGACAGTGTAGTGCCATGACAGCCATGGCATTCATACTTTCGTAGGCATATATATATATAACCATCTCGCTAATGGAGCTAAGAAATTACGCACCAAACTGATGATGCAGCAGCAATCACTCTCCGCACGAACAAAATGCGCTAAATTCAGCTTCTGCGTTGTCCCACTTGCATTTATTTTAGACAGGAATCGTAGCATTCCTCAGCCTTCCGTGCCGAGAGAGGAAGGAAATCCTCCCACTTGAAAACGATCTCTTCAACGCTGCCGGACTCACTCCAGATACACAGTGCAAGTGCAAGAGCCTTCTCTTAATATCAGCCTTTGGTACTTCTTCCCCTAGTGAATGCTTCACTGGTCCTGCTTCTGCATTTCCTGTGCACTCGTCCGCTCCGATGACTAGCCGCTCTTGTCCGTTTGCCTGAAGCGATATAGCGGCGATCGAAACACAGGTTTGACACGAGTGATCCATGGAAAAAGATCTCCTGACTTGTTGCAACTGTGAGCTTCCTTCCCTCACCTCAATTACGGTATGCGTGCGTTCAGGGTTCCCCAAATCGCTAAAAATCGGCAACGGGATCTTAGGACTGTTACTCATTTGTGCCGTCTTGTGGGCTGAGCCTGAATCTTGTGCGGCCGGTGAATTATCATCTTGGCTTTCCTCCTGGTGGATCTCTGGGAAGGATTCATTTCCTGATGAGCTTCCATCGGTCGCAAGAGCAGGCGTCGGAGCCAGTGAAGCACTAGGAGCGAAAAAAGCGACATCGGAGCGGCACAACGGGCAGTTCGAATGGGACTTCAGCCACGTGTCGATGCACGGGACATGGAAGCCATGAGTGCACTTGGGCAAGAGCCTAATGCTCTCATCCTCCTGGAACTCACCGAGGCACACTGAGCAGGTCCCTTCTATTAGCCCACCATCGTCCTTCTTGTACCTGCACAACGCGATCGACTTGATCAGGGCCTCATCCAATCCCCCCGTCGCGACCTGCCATGGCTCTTGGTCCGGCGGGTGGCTGTTTTCTTCGAGTTGCACATCCAGGTCATAGATTTCTCTTCTTCTCGAGCTGGTGCTGCCACAGCACTTGGAGATGAGGGTATAGTAACTCACTAGGAGGAAAGCGCTGGCCAAAATTCCAATGATTGCTATGACGAGTGGGGAAAAAGTTGGGCCTGCATTGTCATCATCTGAGTATGGAAAAGTTGGTGGAGGAGGCAAAGCAACATAGCACCACTGAGGACAGTAAAAGCTGCAGAGACCTTGTGAGCAATCTTTAGTGGTCAAGTATGGAATCCAAGTTTTGGGGTATCCTGGAGACTCCATAATTTGATCATAAGTAGAGTGACTGGGAGACTCTAGGAAATTCTCCTCCACTTTTTGGACAAGCTAGAGAAGAAAACCTTTAAACTGTTTCAGAAGATGCTATTAAATTGAGACAGTCCTCACATGGTCTTTACATCAACTAACCAGAAAGAAGCAAAGAATACCTGGAAGGCTTGTGGCTTGTGGCTCGTGGGTCATTCCACTGGCTCTGAGTCTGAGCAGGGAGTGATTTAACTGTCAAATTTGTGTTAATGGGCAAATTCTCAGAGACAAAGGTAGACATTTGAGGATTGAGGCAAAACTGAAAAGCAGCTGAGTTGGAACAGCCTAGGAAAGAGGAAGGTGTGGGGTTATATTCTCTTCCTCTCCTTTCTTTTGCTTTTGTGCTCTCTTCTTTTTCTTTTGGCTCCCATCTCTCCTTTTTTGCCCCATTCAATTGCTTCTTTTTTCTTTCCCAGGGGATGCTGGTTTGTTGACTATGGTTGGAGTCCATTGAAAGTAAGGAATGCTTTCATTGTTGTTGTCCAAGGCCAATGTAGTTGCAGCTGGGTGTGAGTATATGGCATGACTCCATCAGAGACATTGAAATCTTTTTCCTCTTTTATTCTCCCCTGGATAAGCTTTGAGTACTTTGCAAATCAAAAGAAAAAAGAAAGGTGGGAGGAGCTGAAAATTGTGAGAGAACAAGAGTTGTATAATGCCACTATGGTGCCAAAACTCACAAGTGAGAGGATCGCGCTGGAGATCTTCACCCGCAGCATCTGATTCTCTCTAGTGTTAGGCAACTTGTGTTAAAGATTTCAAAGGTTCTTTCCATCAACATATCGAATTTCTTTGATCTAGACAATGTTTATCTTTCTGCACATGCTGCAAAGGCCCTCTTGACCATTCTGCTTACGCCAACAACATGTGGATAGGCCATGTCATCGACGATAACCAGTGATAACCTGGCATTGAAAATGCATCGCCCCTTCTTAGTATCTATCTTTAAGTTTGAATTCCACGACTTTCATAGGTGACACATTCACTAGCTCTGGTATCGTGAAAGGGGCTACGTTCAAAACAAGAATTTAGCAAATACAAGAATTCAATCCTCTCGCGGTGCCTTTCATGAGCTTTACACTGTCGGGACCGACTTTTAGCATCTAGTTAAATCCACATTCCGAACATAAGGCTTACTGGCCTCACTTTCTAATGCACAAGATCCTTATAGAGGCGAGTATAGAGCATATTGCCAGGATAATATATTATCTTGTAATTGTAAGATCTCTAATACCAGATATAAATTTGAAGAGAATAAGAGAGATATTAACTTTATATAGGTTTAGAATTGTTTTGGTAATTTTCCCTTAAAGGGGCTATGTTCAAAACAATAGTTTAGCAAATAAAAGTATTTAGTCCTCTCGCGGTGCCTTTCATAGGCTTTACACTGTCGGGACCGACTTTTAGCATCCAGTTAAATCCACATTCTAAACATAAGGCCTACTGGCCTCACTTTCTAATGCACAAGATCCTCATATAAGCGAGTGCAAAGCATATTGCCAGGATAATATATTATCTTGCCATTGTAAGATCTGTAATACCAAACATAAATTTGAAGAGAATAAGAGATAATTAACTTTTAATTGTTTAAGCACACAAACACGCGATTTTATTGCTGAAGGCTAGCCTGTCTCAACATATTACAAACTATGCCTTTTATAGGCATAAGGGTAAGGAAAGGCAAGCAATGTTACGTAGGCATATTAACGTCTAATAACAACATATGGTTTCACACTATGACACCTATGACTTAAAAATATTACAACACCATGACTCATCTTAAAACATTTATTACAATACCATGACTTATCCTAAAAACATTTATTACAACATGACTCATCTTAAATATTTATGACAGCACGACTCATCAACGTGACATTTATGACAACACGACTTATTTCAAATACCATTATAACAAATCATTAATACACTTTCTATTTATCGTTTAATGATAAAAGGGATGGGTATCTTATCACTACATGGTTTCACTCAATCCTCTGAAACCAATTTTATTTACTCGTAAATTTCTTAACAGCATCGAGTTCCATTTGCTTTTTTTCGTCCCTTTTTTCTCTCCTTTTTCTATAAGCACGGAACCTCCCCCCTTCCCCAACGAAATAAACCAAAACATAAACCTAAATAACGTCCTTGTCCCCCTGCAAATCAGTGGGCCCAATCGTCGCCTTAGGACATGTAATAATCCACTTTGTCACCAAATTACTTGTGGAGGCAGGGTTTCTAACAAAATCAATTGTCGCAGGAAGAGCCTGTACCTGGCAAAGTTTCTTTGCCATCACACCAGCAACACATTGAATCAGAGGCTTCATGTCAGCCCTCAACTTCAAGAATTTCCTCCCAGCACATGAGGAAGAAGCAGATGAAGTTATCTGCCAGAAACTTCTGTGCTTCAGCATATGTGCTTTGATCCAGGCAAATCCATAGAGAGCCAGCTCTCACGAGCAACATCCATGTTAGCTTCCTGATAATAGCTTTATTCCATTGATAAATTTGTTTGAGGCGCCCAAACCCACCCTCCTAAAGAATGCTTATAATCTGGCATACGTCTGTAAGTATGCTAAATAAGCAGCTTGTATTTAAATCTTGAAATCGAATCAGCTAAGCAGAAGCCAAATATCCGCATTTTATTTAAGGCCATACATTTTATTAGAGTCATTCTAGCTCTAGCACCATGTATTATGCGTATGTTCCGTTGAAAATGAACTCAAGCGAGAATGTGCATCAAAAGAAGGGGGGAAAATTACCAAAAAAGTCCTAAACCTTTTGCAATTGTGCCAATTCAGTCCTAAACCTTTTTTTTTTTATCAATTGCAGTCCTAAACCTTTTGCAATTGTACCATCAGTTCTGATCCGGCCACTTTTGCCGGCCACTGACGTGGCAACTTTTTTTAATAATTTTTTATTATTTTTCAATTTTTTTTTATTTTTTCTCTTTCTTTTTTTTTTCTGGCCTATCTTCTTCCCCGGTCGCCGGTCCGGCGACCGACGAGAGGCTGAGGCCGGCGAGGTGGACCTCGCCGGCCATGGGCGAGGTCCACCTCGCCATGGCCGGCGAGGGCCGACCTCGCCGTCGCCGGCGAGGTCGACCTCGCCATGGCCGGGCGAGGTCGACCTCGCCATGGCCGGGCGAGGTCGACCTCGCCCGGCGACGGCGAGGCCTCGCCAGATCTAGGCGAGGTCGAACTTGCCGGATCCGGGCGAGGCCTCGCCGTCGCCGGCGAGCCGCCCGGATCGGCGAGACCTCGCCGTCGCCATGGCCTGGCGAGCTCGACCTCGCCCGGCCATGGCGACGGTGAGGTCTCGCCAGATCTGGGCGGCCTCGCCGTCGCCGGGCGAGGTCGAGCCTCGCCTAGATATGGCGAGGTGGACCTCGCCGGCCTCAGCCTCTCGCCGGTCGCCGGACCGGCGACCGGGGAAGAAGATATGCCAGAAAAAAAAAGAAAGAAAAAATAATAAAAAAATTCGAAAAATAATAAAAAAATTGCCACGTCAGCCGGCCGGCGTCCACGTCAGCGCCGGCCAGCCAAAAGTGGCCGGATGGACTGAATTGGCATAATTGTAAAAGGTTTATGACTGAATTGACAAAAAAAAAAGATTTAGGACTGAATTGGCACAATTACAAAAGGTTTAGAACTTTTTTGGTAATTTTCTCAAAGAAGGGATATCATGATTCATGGAGAGCAATTTCCTGTCCTTTCGTTGAATTACCACTTATATTGATCGTGGAGTTTATATTATCTTTATATAAATATGACCTCTTTCAATATATTAGTTTAAGCTTTTAGCTTCATTTTGTAACATTGTATTAGAATCAGATTCTGCACAACTAATTTCGTGCGCGCGTCTTTCTCCACTATTTCGTTTCCTTGTTGATTAAGGACTGAACCTGGATTTGATGCATAAAGCCATGGGTTCACTTATCTTCATATAATTAAATTCTTACTTTTAGTTTCCATTTATTTTTATTTTTTCATTTAAATCTTTTCACGTCTCTCTATACACGGTATTCCTTTTTCAAAAGGCTGTCCTAAAGTGATTTGACGTATGGAAGCAACCCAACAATCAACATGAAACACATATATACAAACAATATCATTTCATCATGACTTTACTTAGCTGTTCCATGCATCCAAGGTAAGGATTCCCACAGAGCAAGTGCGGTGGACAGCTAAAAAGCTCAATCTTGTATCCAAATTTCAACATCTCTCTCCATCACTGTACCATACCTTCTACTCTTATCAATCTCCATGACAAATCTGCCTTGGCATCCTAAATTTTAAGCCCTAAATCCCTTCTTGGCGTGCGTAGTTTTCTTGAAACGAAATAATTATGGCGCTAAGCAACAACGTGATCGGGGCGATAAACTTCGTGGCGGTCCTCCTATCGATCCCGGTCATCGGGGCGGGGATCTGGTTGGCCACGCAGGCCGACAACTCATGCGTGAAAATCTTGCAATGGCCGGTCATCATCATCGGGGTCCTGATCCTCGTGGTGGCGCTCGCCGGCTTCATCGGGGGGATCTGGAGGATCCAGTGGCTCCTGATATTCTACCTCGTGGCGATGCTGGTCATGATAGTGCTGCTCACTTGCCTGGTGGTGTTCGTGTACATGGTGACGGTGCGAGGCCACGGCCACCCGGAGCCGAGCAGGGCCTACCTGGAGTACGATTTGAACGACTACTCTAGTTGGCTAAGGAGGCGGGTCAAGAGCTCATACAAGTGGGATAACATTAGGAGCTGCCTTAGCTCCACCAGCATGTGCCCCGAGTTGAACCAGAGCTATAGGATGGCTCAGGATTTCTTTAATGCCAGGATCAATCCGTTACAGGTAATTTTAGCCATGTAAAAATCTGTCCTCATTCTTCCGAAAATGATGTTTCCACTCAAGTTGGCTTGTGAGAAATGCTTCAATGGTCGTGACTTTGTTGCGACCTTGTTTCTAACCAAAGAACAAGAACACCACTTTGCGTATAAACCTTCCAAAACAACTCTTTTCCATTATTCTTACTCCAAAGTATACAGTGCACAGACCACCTCCTTCCCGATCTTCTGAATGCTGATACATGAGTTAAGATGGGGAATAGCGATAAGCATATCAAGACCGATTTACAAATTTGTATGTTGCACGCTAAGCACGACGCATTTGCTTAGGCAACATCGATTAAGGTTTTCTTCCTAGGGTTTTCTTGAGCCAGGTCGTTCTTGATTAGTTAATTCCTAGAGCTTAACAAGCATCTTAGGCTAGGGTGGTTCTTGAAGAACGATGAACGGAAAAAACAAGAGAGACAAAAAGTAAAGCGAAACTGAGTTTAAAGGTTCTCGAGCCATGTGCTATTATCTTCATTTTCCAAATATTCCTCGAGTTTACCGTCAGTTTGTTCTTTTTCGGCTCTTTTATCTTTCAAATCTTTATCCTTTTTTCTTTCTTATCAAACAGTCGGGATGTTGCAAGCCACCGACGGAGTGCGGGTACACCTTCATAAACCCGACGTACTGGATCAGCCCGATCAACACGGCCGCCGACATGGACTGCCTGAACTGGAGCAACGACCAGAACCAGCTCTGCTACAATTGCAACTCGTGCAAAGCTGGGTTGCTCGCCAATATGAAGAAAGAATGGAGGAGAGCCGACATCGTCTTGCTCATAACTCTCGTGGCATTGATCTGGGTCTATCTGATCGGGTGCTGTGCCTTTAGGAACGCCAAGACCGAGGACCTCTTTCGCAGGTACAAGCAAGGTTACACTTAGTATGTGTAAGAGAGAGAGAGAGGGTGATGGTGGAGTTTTCTGAGGACTGGAGATTGGTGAGAAATGGGTTAGGTTTGGATTGAATTGGAGGGTTTCTTAGTTTGTGAGACTTTTTTTCTTGTTTATTCATCATGGCTTTCAATATGTGAGATCCCACTTTCTTGTTCATATTTGTTCCAAAATTATGTCTTGGGATGAAAAGTTATGGTACAATCTCGAGTGTCGAAGATATAATTTAAAATCGTTGACTATGAACCATGTGAAAAGTTGTTATTTCTCAAGAAGGAATAGTATAGGCCAACGACAATGCTATATCGCATGCATCTTCTCGTTTTATAAGATATAGCCAAACAATCTTCAAGGTCATATGAAAATATCTACTTTTGTAAAATGAACAATATTTAAGAGGTCCCTTTGGATGCTTATTAAGTCCTATCAATCGTGGCTTTGATATGTACAATTTACCATGCTTTTGGTTAAACTTGAGTAGTTGTCAAAACCCCTTGTGCACACATGAAGTTTTAGGGAATGGGGTCAGTATGCTTTGAGACTCGAGCTTGAAAGGAAGAGGTCACAGGAGCTGCACGAGATTTGCGGAGAGCACCGAAAGCTGATCACTTTGTTGACCATTACGACGAGTGCTATTATTGTACCCAGCGACATGAATGCCCACCTCGATAACGATGAATGGGATTCAAACTTGAAAGAGGAGGGGAAAAAACACAAAGGACAGGAAAACCTTTTGCACTCGAATGGCGTCAAGTACGCAGTACGACGTCACGTGTTCAGAAGACTGTATTTAAGGAATCGTATAATCTGTTTTTTTAAAGATAAATGGCATGCGGTAACATCGATTTAACACAACCCCATATGATTTCCTTTGTTGTTTGTTCCAATCACGTGAGGAGTCGTCGAGGAAGACGAAACTATGTGAAGAGAAATGTTATCTTACTTTCATCGAGCTTGTTTGGTTTCGGTTAACATATCCTTTTCTTTGCTCTTTAATTTATTTTTGATGATCGCAAAAGTGCTAAACGACACGCATGTATTTCTTGGTAGCAAGTTTGATGAGTGTAGTATCGCGCTATATCTTAAAAAACCTCTTTTTAATACTTCTGCTCTACGAAAGGTATCTCGAGTGCACGAGAGTTGCAGCTAAATGGTCACGATCAGCTTTGCCATTATTCGCCTTTTTGTCAATGGCTGGATTGATTCTGTCCCTCGTCGAGATAGCGCGCTACTTTAAATGATGGGACAGAAGGAATCGGTAAGCAATGAAGTAAGCTTTGGTTTCGGCATGCAAGCTTTATCGAAGTCAAAATCAAGGTTCAAGTTTAGATTTTATTGAAAGCTATCAGCAGTTGAGTTTATAAGGAAAGATCATCTTCAATGGAGTTGTAGCTTTCTGAGGCCTTGAGCCGGCCCAGAAGAGTGAAGCAGATAGAGTCCGTCCTCTGGGGATCACGGCGGCAAATGATCATGGGCCTCCATTGCAACTCCAAGAACCACATCTTTTTCCCAAGGTTTAACCCAAAGGTCACAATATGGTAAGAGATTACCATGTTACTCAATGCTTATATTATACGACGAGCTGCGCCGACGTTCCACGGAATTTAAACATCCTTCAAAACTAGGATACGAGGTCGGATGAGAGATATCGCGTTGGCATATCAAGTGATCGCTTATGGACCATCTCCTCCCTCGATCGTCCAACCTTCTACTTTTCCTGATTTGAAAAGCAAATGAAGTTGGCATTTCCTAAAGTTTTCGTGGTACGGCATTTTGGCGTCCCAAATATCGAATGCTAGCTTCAATACCAGTAGTGACATAACTCATCTTATTCCCTGCGAAATTCTCGTGCAATAATACAACATCGACTATGTACAGCTAGATTTTAAGGTGCTTGTTTCATTGGGGACCCAGGTTCTTAACGGCCGACTCGGGACAAGAAACAACGAAATTACCACATAATTAGGGTCCATTTTGGACCCTGACCTTCGATACATCAAACGAGTTGTATTGGGTAGGTCCGCCGAACAATTCAAGTAGGCAGAAAATTGCACATATCGACATAGGGGCTACACAGCAATAATCGAACCGGGTCAATGGGACAAAACGAGAACAATTAGGTGACGAAAGTAGAAATAGAGAAGCTTGTCCTTTCCTCTTTTTCTCATTTGGAGCTTTTCACAAACATCATATGGGGGCAGTCAAGTCCACATTGAGAGACAGGTCCCCCCAACTTGTGCCGAGAGTATCCTTCATCATTCAGCCTCAAGCTATAATGGCGAAAAGGCGGTGGTGGGATTGCACCGAGCCAACCAGTGAGATTGGTAGGGAAGTGTTTGCATCATCATCACTTTTGTATTATATATGACGAAGCAAAGCAAGAGAAAAGGAAAAGGAAAAGAGGAAAAAGCCACTTTAGGGTTTCTTAGCATATTCAATGGGGGGTGATGGTAGTTGTTCTTATCTGAGTTTCATGATTTAAATTTTCTCTTTTCTTGATTGATTGATTGGTTCCAAATGGGGCCCCAACACACGACCAAAAGCATGAGATGCTGTTGATCCCAAACTTAGCAAGTTGGACAACCAAACCTCAGAACATTGCCTCCTAATCTCATGCTTATAATTGATTTCGATGGCTGGATGGTGGACTTGTCGTGTGGGATCAGCAGTTGCTTGGATTATTTATATCTCCCATCCATCAGGATTTTCTTTTTCGGCGAGAAAATCCAACTTGAATTAGAAAACTTCGAGTCGATGAAATAGCTCCCCACCTGGTACCCGATAACCTCATGAATCAGACAATGCGCAAGTTGGAGTTGCGATTATATCTTGTCTCGGCGAACGATCGATTTTTCAACCTATCTCTAAGTCGAAAGGTTGTATTTATACCCCGTATCCCGACAGAGCGGAAAACACGGGTTTTTCGAGGAATCGATATCTTGGAGAAGTTATTCATGTCGAATTAGTTCCATTCCTTTAAACCAACGGATCCTAATCAGTGAATGGTCGAGAGGAACAGGTAATCTCTGCAACATATCTTCAGAAGAAGCATTCAGAGGCGTTCGGCTGCAATCTGCCGAAGTTTTGCTGCATGAGAGTTCTTGTGTTAACGTATTCTTCGCTAAGTATTGTCAAAACATGAATGACCTAATGCTCAAAATCAAAGCCTCTAGCTGGAACTCTGCGTGTGGGCCGCGTGTATTATTGTAATAGCAGATTAGGTAAATGTTGGTGACCTGACACAACATCGTCAGCCAATCAGATCGAACCAAGATGGATACTGAATTCGTGAATATTATAAAGTGAGAGTTTCTTGCTCTATAATAGAACCCCCAAAAGAGACTTGGTAAACGATGCATGTAATGGTCGGTCCATCTATTCCGTGTTGGAAAGCCTCCGTGTTTTTACACTGCAATCGAGACAAAATGCTGCTATAGAGCAAAACCCAGACGCTCTATGGGGATTAGTGACCGAGTTTGCAACATGCCATGACGAGGGAGGGGATAGCTAGATGTGATTCATCTTATTCTTTTTTTCTATATCGATGGAGGCTTTCGATACATCGGTTGACAATTGGCTGATCTCCCACCGTGAGCGATTATGCCGGTACTTACACCTCGACTACACCAGATATTACGGTGCGGCGTATAATGCAATGATTCTTGAAGTGAGCTATACAGTGCCCGACGTCAGTGAGATTGGTGTAGGCGTAGAATACGATTAGTAATGATCTTGAGATAAAAATAAAAAAAAACAATATGGGCAAATGAAGAATATTTCTGTATATATTTCAAGCACTTCCCTTAGCACGCTCTAAGATAGAATTTAAAGCATCGTCACGCGACTTCACAAGCATCCACTAGCCAACTCTTTTAGGGGTCATATATCAAATGATCAAGCCTAAACTCAATTTACTGGCCCACAAACCAAAAAAAGATAAAAAGAACGAAATTCACACTGTATCAAACCTAAAAGATATTTACCTTGTCGGGTGTCTTTTAATGCCAAGATCGAGGGAATGCATTTCTAGTGAAAAACGATCTCTTCATCGGCCTAAGGTGTCGTTTCATCGTCTTTTGAAATCCAACAGATCTTTACACATCAATAGTAAAATCGTCGTCATGATGATTATCTACATTCAATTCTCTTGAATCTATATATTTCCCCCGTTCTCTTTGGACTATACCCTGTTTTTAACCTTTCGCTAGGGACAATTTTCAGTCGGACGTGCGATCGCACCCAATTGGGACGGACGAGAACACGTCGCGAAGAAGACCCGTGCGTCGCCAACTCTCTCTTACAAAACTCGGGACGAAAGGGCGACTCATCATCCCATTCGCCGTGTCGTTTTTGAACACGTCGTTGGGGAGGTGGGTGGGCCCACCAGCCACCTGCAAATTCGCCGTCGTTTCTGGGACACGGCGATTGCGACGGATCCCCGAACACTACTTCATCATGTCTGCTCGTCCATTTTCCTTCTCCCGTTCTCGAGGATGTCTTCGCTTTTAATGGGCTTTTCTCACTGACCACCTTTACCTTATCCCGAAAGTTTAGGGGAAGGAACATGCCATTCATCACGAGGAGCAAGCAACCACTTCAATTATTACATAGAATATTGGAAAAAAATGGCGGATCCTTTTTTTTTATCTGAAGTATGACGGCGACTCGTGCCTCATCGATGTAATTCTCCGAGACGCTTATTAATGATATTCGATTTGGAGCATCGTATTGTTCGAGACCGAATAGTTTGTGCATTGGAACATCGTATTCTGACTAAGAATACTTCAGAGCGGTCGTGAACAAGATTACGATCATGTGGGTTTGGAGAAAAGCGACCAATAGATAGGTGAACTCTGGTTCGAGAGGCAACTCGGCTCCTCTGTTCACGACGAGTTCGACTTCTCCTTTACGGGTCGAAGAAATTAGTTTAGCTACATTTTGCCACTTACGTACTCTCTAATGACAAGATCTCGTGGCGTAAGCACCGGAGATCCCAAGCGGGGAAATTCCAAGGTCTTGGAATCGGAACCCATTTAGGGACAACAAGGAATCTCACGTTAGTTTTCGAAAAGTCCAGTCTCGAAGTCAAGGGATTGTGATCACACTGTCAGTTACCGAAGGGCATCGAACGCGAGCTAATTATCAGGTTCATATCGACTAAGAAAGAGTAGCGACTTGCCGATTTAGTAAGTCCGATCTCATCTAACAGTCCATGTGAAGCGGGCTCTCGTGCACCCGCCGCTAAAGCACCCCCCAAGTTTTCTACCGGTCCCCCCCGCACACCTTTCGCCTAGAAAGGGCGTGCGACCCTTGCTCCCTAAGGAATGTCTCGACGTGGCACATTGATTTCACCGCCTACCGACACGTGGCGATGCGGTGTACGGTCCCCAGCCCCCCGGTGCCCTGGGATCCCCACCCACACGTGGCGGTTCACGGCCCCCGTGTTCTTTGCCCCCCCATCCCGAGAGAAGTAGATGGAGACAGGGAGGAGGCCACGTGTCGCTCCGGTCGCTTTCTTCGGACCAGCGGCCCAGATGCCCCTTACCGGAAATACCGGTAAAAACAGCCCCTCAACCCCCCCCCCCCCTCCGCACGTGTGCGGGCGGGTCCGTTCGATTCCGTCCAGGTTTCGCACGTGGCGGCTTCGTCCCGAAGGAAATTTTCTTTGCAATTATGACTTTGATTAAATCTTATGAGCATTGACAATCATAGCGCACTAATTGGAAAAAGAAGAAGAAGAAGAGAGATTGGAGGAAATTTCCTCCAATTTTTAGACCGAGGATTTGGTTCAGATTTCAAGTTGACCGTATCGTCCTTCGTTTTTCGACGGAAAAAAACTTCCTCTAATCAATTTCCAGTAGTCTTTCATTTCGTGTCTCTATCGTTAAAGCGAGAAGCACCATTTCCTTACTTTTCACTCTTTCCGAAACGATCCCTGAATAAAGATACCCCTCTTTACAGATTTTATTCACCGCCCGCTGTCCTTAGCAGATGAAATAATCGCTAATCATAGAATTGGTCGGAGAAGAATTCCCCTCCAACCTAAAGGAAAAGGAAAAGCGCGATCGTTTTCACTTTTTTACACTGTTAAACCGGGGAACTTTAAATACGGGCTTCAAATATCGAAGTTTTCGGTACTTCTACGTCAAGTTAGTTTCTTGATTTTTCGAAAATCCGAGACGATGAATATGTCGTTTCGTTTTCTTAGTGTTTTTCTTTTTTTTTTGTATGCATAATTTAAGTTCTCGAGTGTGCTTTTAATTCATGCGGGGTCAAAAGTTGGCACGCGAAAGCAAAAGGAAAAAAATGAAGGGTTTTCAGGTGGTACGTCAGGTAAGGCCGCGCACGGCGAATCTCGTGTTGCATGGTGATTTCATCCCCCCACGTAAAACGTTTATTATTATGACGGGGAGTGAAAAAAAGGGGCAAAAGCAATCGGTCAAAAAGGTGGAAATTTCACTCTCGCACCACTTTTTTACGGTGAAAAAAACAAGAAGATTGACCCAAAACAGAGGAAACAAGATCGATAGCAACGTGGACCGTGATGGGAAACCATCACGTTCAACGCCCCCATAGCAATATCAACCCTTTCGCTCGGCTTACTTGTATGTAATGATCAGGTCCGACGTAAGTGGGAAGTGATTGCCGAGGCCAGAGGGCACAGATAATGAGTGGCTCTCGACAGACTTTTAGGATGACGAAAAGGACAGGAATGAATCTAGCGGGAGGAGACTAATTTTGGAGTGTATATACATGAAAACTAAAATTAATTTTGGATTGCGCCTTTTGATGTAACAGTAATGCTTAGCTTTGAAACTCCAGAATTAAGCGTGCTTAGATGGAAGCGCACTACCGAGATGGGTGGCCTTCTGAGAAGGTGCCCACTTGTACGCCAAAGGACAAAACCGTGAGAACTCGGTATGAGACAGACCAAAGCGAACAATACTTTAATGAGTCAATACAATGATGTCACACCATTTATGTTCTTCAATCAGACCTCCTATCAATGTACCGTAGGGCTAAGAACCGTCGAAAACTCTGCCCGAAAAACAGTCACCTCATCGAAGACGGAGGAAAAAAACCGAAGGGCCCTCTTTCCCTAACTTCTCCGAGAGGTAGATAATCGAACGCGCGTCAAGTTCGGACGGACGGGTACTCATGTCCCGTCTCATGTTCTCTCGGACTCTCAAGATCCCGACATCCCGAAAACCCGATCCGTCGATCCAAGACCCGAGCATTCTCGACGAGCGGGTCTTTGCGTGGACCGAATATGCCCATCAGATTATCGCCGCGAACATGAATTTCCCCACCACTTTTGTCCTAAATATCAGTCTTTAGGACCAATGTCCGTAGCTTTCTAAACCCCCCCCCCCCCCCCCCCCCCAACCTTTTTCGAATGGCAACGTACGACGACTAGTGGGGGCGACGTCGTGCAGCATCGGGATCACACACACACACACACGATCGAAGAAAAGCTCGACTTCCGCACCCGAAACGGAAGCCCCGGACTTCCTAACCACCCAAACGACAATACCGGACCCCACGCCCGAGTTCACCTCCACTCACTTCCGCCAGCGGACCCCACCGGGGCGGGCCAAAAGCGGCACCACCACCACCACCACCTTGGACTATGCCGAGGGGGGCGGCTGGCGTCCCCATATAATATCTCGATTACCTCCGAATCCGGACAACTTAGATTTCCGCCCGCCAATCGCGTCCCGACACGTCACCCCCTTCCCGACAGCAACCCCTCATGGCTTTGACCGCACACGCTGCCTCGGGCGGCCGCCGTGGGCCCCCCACCCCCCTCCCGGGACTATTCCTAGCAGATCGACACGATTCGCGTATTCACGAACGTCGCGAATCTTCTCTCGCAGATATTTAACCCTAAAAAGAGAAAATGGGACGTCTTCCGATTCCTACCATCGTCTCCATTAGAGCAATGAAAATGAAACGAAGAAACGACGAGAGAACTTCTAGAAATGGAAGTTTGGAGCCTTGGAAACATCCCAAAAAAAACGCGAAAATTAGTAAACCATTGTTTTTTTTTTTTTTTTTTGCAACTTCACTTCCAATCCACACATACATATAACATTGTCGTTGGGGCTACATGCTCCTTCTCCGAAGTGAGGAGATAGAGAGAACATTTGCCTCTTTTTTTTTTTTGGGGGTGGGGGGGCATTTTTCCTTGCTTCTCTCTATAGAGATGGTGAGCTTGAAGTGAGACCCCACAAAACATCCATATTCACATTTCTCACCCCATTACAAAACCTATTATATATATGTATGAAGCCCTCACTCTAAAACCCTAATAAAAGCTCACTTCATCAACTATATGGCTTGTTATTGCTATTAGCACGACTTCTTCTTCTTCTTTCTTTGCATCGTGGTCCTTGATATATTGTCTTATTTGCATCTTTCACCCCCATCCATCTATCTATCTATTTCTTCTTTATGCTTCTATGTACAGAAGAAAAGTGGGGAAAAAAAGAAAAGAAAAGAAAAGAAAAGAAAAGTCTAGAAAGAGAGAGAGAGAGGAGGGGGGGCCCCATCCACCATACCGGCCTCTCTTTGGTGAGAAGCTCGGGTACGGAATCGCGGGACCTTGTGGCTGCTGGGCGTTGACTTCGTAATCCGCGGTGCGGTGGAGGGCCTGATCGGCGATCAGTACTCGATGATGAGCCCGCCCATCGGGGCTCGGTGGGGGATCCCTTTCCGGCGCTTGGTGATCCGGAAGTTGGTGGCCGTCGGGGGCGGCGTCGACGGCGTGAAGCTGTGGACTTTGTGGTGGTGGTGGTGGCGGCCGCCGCGGTGGGGGCTCTTGTGGTGGTGGCGGCGGCGGCCGCTGTTGCTGCTGCTGTACGAATCCTCCTCCTCCTCCTCGGAGTCGGTGGCCATCGCTCGTTGCTTCTTCGGCTTCATCGGCTTCTTGACGAAGTTCTTCGATGTCCCAGCAATCTGAAATGAAGAAACGAAGAATTAATCGCTTCTGAGCAATACCCGTCGTCGTTCAAAGGAGCGATTTTTGAAAAATTTGACCAGCTGAATGAGAAGTTTCTTTTTTGACGAAATGTTTCATTTGACCCAGAAACCCAAATCTCCTCTTTGAATCGAAAGTCTCTTCCTAGCACAAGTTTTGATCAAAATGCAATTCTTGAATTCAGAGAAGCGGACTGATCGGGTAAAAGGTTTGAACTCTCTCTAGTCTTCATTGGCAAAGCAACAGGACACAAGCAAATACTTTTTTCTGAGATTTCCGACATTAAAAGAAGAATCTTGCATAAAAAAAATTCCAAATAAATGTGCATTTTGGCAACAATCAAATGAAGCAGTAGACAGCTGTTGAATCGTTGTGTTTTCGGCAAAAAAAATTCTTCATTAAATGCCCTTCATTTTCTTGGTTGGGCACACCAAACAAAACAAACTGTTTCGAAAGCAAGAAAAGTTCGAAACTTTTTTTTTCTTCTTGTGCTTTGAATTTCGTTTGATGTTACCTTGCAACCGAGAGAGCAGAAACGGAAGGAATCAAGGAGGCTGCGCTCGCAGACTTCACAGGTGTTGGTGACGCCCTTCCCGGGCCTGGGCTGAGGTCGCTCGTTCAAGAACACGACCCTGGCGCTGTTGATGATGTAGGTCTGGACACCAGTTATGTCCAGCACTTTCTGTATCTCGGACACTCTGATCACGTCGTGGTACGACGACCTCCTTATCTGCACAATCAACCACGAAAGCCATCAGATGATCGTAAAGCCGAAACTTGCAGATTTGTGAAGCTTATTCAAATATGAGCAAGCGAATGAAAAATGACAACTTTATTGGAGCCGAGTGGGGAAAGAAGAAAAAAGGGTAACTTTGGTTTTGCGTGTAAATTAGAAAGATGCGATGAAGCGGTTTTAATGCTAAGATAATCAAAAGATTCAGGGGATCAGCTAAAAATGTCGAATTTGGGTAATCTGTTAAAAAGAGGAGAAAAAGGAGTTAACGAGCATGAAAGGAAAGAGCTGGACCCAAGTCGGGCAACAAAACTTTAGCATTGACAAGCGAGATGAATACCCAGACGAAAATGGTTAAAAAGGGAATCGTATCAAGAAAATCTCACGAAATAATGGCGGAGAGAGATATGGTGGGATTGGGACCTGAATGGCACGATGATCCTTGTGGTGAGACAGGAGGCAGAGAGAGCAGAGAGCTCCGTCCATGCAGTCCAAGCAGTACATGTTGCACTCGCTCTTGTGCGAGTCGGCGTGCGTCTTGCATTGCACGAAGAAGCTCTCGCTCAGCAGAGGCTTCAGCCATGGCGGCCACCTGTTGTCGTCATCATCCGGACCTCCAGCACCCTGTTTCGTCCAACAATCCAATACAAGAAAACCACAGAAAACCCACATCAATCGAAACTCGAAAAGCAACAAAAAAACAAAACATAGGATAAAACCACACCGGAAGGACGATCAGCGAGCCCGGAAAGAATCCGGATCGTCCTTTCAAAAAAAAAAAAGAAAAAAAAGAAGAGCAGAGAAAACAGAGTTCACTTTCAGAGAAAAAACAGAGCAGATAAAGAACACCAAAACACAGACATCAAGAAAAGGCCCGGTTTCTTTCAAGCTCAATGCAGCCTCCGAAAGGAGATTGAAAACGACGAAAACCCGAGACCCATTTGAAGCCCCGGTCGACAAAAAACAGCATTTTCCCCCAAGCAAGCACGAGAACAGAGCACGGGAAAAACAACAAGAGCAAGAAACGATTCGCACGGTACCATGATCCTGCGGTTCTTCGGCTTGATTTCGCGGACTGTGGTGTCTTGATTTTCGATCGCCAGCTTGAAGACTGAGCACTCCGTTTGCTTCACCCAAGTGCAGAGAGGGAGAGCGAATGGAATTAGTGCGAGCGACAAGCTTTCTAGAGAGAGAGAGAGAGAGAGAGAGTTTAGAGAGAAAGTGGAGATGGTGGGGGGGAAGAGAAAATGCGGTTCCTTTGTGGCGAGAAGTGAGAATGAGAATAGGCCGTTCTTATCCGCTCGCGGTCGTCTATCCGAACCAGAACCCGAACCCGAACCCGAACCTCCCCATCCTTCCACGCAAGAAATTAAGACATCATCCTATCTTAGATTAATGTCGCCACACACCACTAAACTTTTCGACCCGAAAAATCTTAACAAATAATTCGGACCGCTCTACCTTATTTTTTCTCTCCCTCGATGTTTAATGCTAATTACGAAAAATTAAAAATGTGATTGGCCGCCGCTCACCATCGCCTTAATAATTGGAATAAACTAAACTAAATTAAAGACATTAAAAGGGGAAATGATATAAATAGTCCTTGAACTTTGGTCCAATATGCATTTTGGTTAGGGACTATCCTGAACAAATTAAAAATTCAAGAACCAAATTATTATACGTTGAACTAAAATTCAGAAACTGTTTGTGTCGTTATCTCGTATCAAAAAATAGGGTTAATCAGAAATTGCGTTGGGTGCAAGGAACCGACCTCCTCCTTTCCTTTTTTTTTTCTTTTTCCATATTATTATTATTTCTTTAAAATAAATTATTTTATTCCCTTCCCCTTTCATTTTCATGCCCGCCTCGGTCTTGTCAAAAAAAAGGGTTAATGTATTTTATTTTTTTATTTATTAATTTCTCCCTCTCCCCACAGTATATTAATATCAGCTTTTTTCGGTCCCGTCCATTATTGGCGATCAATTAATTTCCTAATGGAATATTTTAATTCCTGGAAATGGCAAATTCCGTGTTGTCACTGCTTAGGATAAGTACGACGCCCCGTTTTCTTATAGTACCCATTGTGGGTATTTGTTTTCTCCTCCCTCTGCCCTTTTTTTTTTATTAATTACTCAGATGTGGAAGTGGTTTATGTTGCAAATTATAGGGTTAATGACCCGAATGGTTTCAAACTTTGGCTCAATGTATGATACGGTCTCTGGAGTTTTAACTTGTTTAATCTGGTCTCTGAACTTTTGCCTAATGTTCAATGTGGTCCATGAACTTTCAATTTGTTTAATGTGGTCATTAGACTTTTGGTATATGTTCAATTAAAGATGTTCAGTGCAATCCCTAATCTTGAATTAATGGAAGGACTACATTGAATATTTTCATATAGTTAAAGGGCTAAATTGAACGTGCACTAAAAGTTCAGGGATCACATCGAATAAATTAAAAGTTCAGGAATCACATTACATATTAAATCAAAGTTTAGGAATCACTTGTGTCAATTTTTCCCAAATTATATATTGACGATTATCGCAGAAATTTCGCAGGGGTTTGTCCGTGGCTTTGGCCCTGTGTTTGACTAATGAAATTGTAGATTATTCGGCGGGTCTTGGCCAAATTTTCATTGGTTCTTGTCGTGACGATGTCCAAAATTTTTTTTTATTTTCTTCGGATTGTTTTTTGCTTTAGCTCTTGTATTAGGTCCTATTCGCAATTGCACCTCAGCTTCGTGGTTACGTATGTCAGGAGCAATATTGACATTTTCGACTCAATTCGAGTTGAATTCTTTAATTTGGACGACATCAATCGTGGAAATATACAGTAAATGAAGTAGAATATGATGTAACGTGACATGTGAGAAGATAACATGATACACGTATGTGGGTGAGGAATTGACTAGGGCTGTATGGACTTTGCTTTCTCGAATATGTATGCGTGATGCAATGCGACGTTTGGGAAGATAGCAATTTGATCATGTGATATGGACATGTTGTAGCAAAGTTTTAACCGTGGCGGGTTTCGGACTTTGGATTATGAAACGATTCGTTTGAGGACCCGTTCCGGCACGAGTCAACGGAGATAGTCGAAGGTATCGATGTGTCGAGATGTGCAAGTTGCCGATCCTCGTGGAGATGGAAATCCGAACGATCGAATCAAAAGATTAATCCCTCTCCTACAACAACATGACCACTACCGGCAATTATTTGGTATAAAGAGATGTGCATTGTACGAATTCGCAAATGTCAATTCAGTCATAACCTATTGTACAAATGTCAATTCAGTCATAAACTTTTTAATTTCGCCGATTTAGTCGCAAATCTTTCCGTAAAATTATAATGAAGTCATTTCGGTTAGTTTTCCCTGAAAATTGCTGATGTGGTAGTCTAGTCATTGTCAGCCGTCCTATGTGGCATATCGCCACGAAAGCTATTCCCGGCGAATGTCAACTGAAAAGATTTCATTGAAATTTCGCGCGAAGATTTACGACTAAATTGACGAAATTAAAATGTTTAGGTCTGAATTGGTGTCTGTACAATGAGTTTGGCTAGTCAAACTGTGAGGCTTTATGAACCGGCAAAGGAATATAATTAGTAAAAGCATTTAGAGTGCTAAGATCGACGACATGGTCATCCATCGTTTGATTTAAGGGGGACAAAATGTACTAAAAAATGGCGAAAAAGTCATTAGTTTGATTAAGCAAACGACTATGCAGACATGGCGGCCTCCGGCGGAAATCACGATGTCAAGTACAACAAGTAAAGGTCTAATGTGACGTTTAATTCGCGAGCAATTTCTCAAAGACTCGGCCCAGAAAACTCGATATGTTTGCTTCTTGTCTCTCGTGTATGTTCCGATGAAGTCCACCCAACTAATTTTTGCCGGAAATTACTGATGCTGTAGTGTGCTACAGGATGACCGGCGATGACCGGACCGCCACGTTAGCGATTTCTGACAAAAATCAGCCGTAAAGACTATATTGAAATTTCGTACAAACTTCGAATTAAATTGGCAAAAATCGAAAGGTTAACGACTTAATTGGTATTCGTACAATAGATTTAATACTTACTGGGTAATTTCCGACGATTACTTGTAGACGATGTCGAATTTCAAGAAGTCTCCTAATCTTCAGACAAAGATTAGGTTGTGTTTAGGGCGGTCCTTGTCACCTAATGTTTTGCTTTGGACAAAGCCATTACCAAAGTTTTCGTGATGATAATGAAAGGAGCAATTTATGTAATTGTGGGTCGCAGAAGACTAGTTGTTAGTACGTAGAAGATTAGGTGTATGGGTATGTGCCTTTTAATACATGTTGAGAGCGGCTTAATGACGTCGCACGCATTATTCAATTTTCGATTTTCTCTCGAGAGCTTAATGGCGAAAAAATCGCTCGGATTCGAACTATGATAGATCGAATTTATCGGACCGGTTCAGAACGAGTGTATCATTCTATTTCACGTTTCTCACGATCGAGCATGGCAGCCCAAACAAGGGCCACCATTGCTTCTCGTGCGATCATAAACTCGAGCCTTCGTGAGCGAACCTATGACAAGTTTATATCTTGGGCATTTGTGCCTCGTATGGAGCGACTTGTTGACATTTTGACACGTCGGCCAGCTCGTCGATCTCCAACTTTCGGATCCGAGCGAACTGGTGTAACCACGATTCAAACCGAGCATTCTATACCGGCACAAAGACCCGACCTGACCCGACCCGACCCGACCCGACCCGTGTTTTTTCTTAAAGCCGGGCGCATTTAAGAGGTGGCATTATAACGCGTTGCGATAGCCATACATGTGCATATTTGACAGCACTCCCCCCCATCAATCACAAATCATATTAATAGCATGAAAACTGATTTTTCAAGTTGATTATGACTTGATGGGAAGACCTTAGCATCCATTCTAGTGCTCCAAACTATTCAGTGAACATTGTCCGGACTAGCAAATTTCCCTGTCTCCTTTAATAATTCGAAAAGAAGAAGAAGAAGAAGAAGAAGAAGAAGAAAGGGCCCCTCCCTTTAAATACCTTATTCAGTGGATATTTGAAAATGATTTTCCATCATTTAAAGAAAGAGAGTGCCCATGTGGGAGTTTTCCATCATGAATTGGGGGATCTCTCCAACCAAGCAAATGAAAAAGGTTTAATTTGCTCCCAAGGGTATTGGGAATTCATGGAGGTGTGAGCTTTTAGTGAAATAGAATTTGATATCAAGTAGTTGAAATTTAAAAAAAAAAAGAAGAATTGATATGAAAAATTAAATAAATTATTATGTTTGAGCTAAAGAGGTAATAAGTTCGTGGGAAAACGACACAAATGGTCCATGAACGTGTAATGCCGTCTCTGAATATATAATTTGTTCGATAATGTTCAATTTAGTCTCTAAATTTGAACCAATGTAATGATAACATTGGATATTTTCATATAACCTAATAGGGACTGGATTGAATATTTACTAAAAGTCTGAACATATTAAAAGTTCAGAGACGAAATTGCACGTTAGGCCAAAGTTCAGGGACCACACTGAACAGATTAAAAGTCCAGGGATGAAATTGCACGTCGGGCCAAAGTTCAGGGACCAAATTGTATCATAATCCCTAAGTTCATGTAGGTATGTCGATGGGCTAGAAATTCGAAATTCCACCCTTCATATCTCGTTCGAGATTTTGAACTTTCATGGTTACTCTGAATAACGCAAAAGGTTTATTCAGTTTTATCTCGTGCAGGCTCGGGCCGGACAAAAAATCTACAACGGATGCACAAAGGCGTGCATTGTTGAGTTTGGTTAATCTGTATCCATTCTTTTCCGGGGGGGTAAAAAGAGTTTGCTCATCAATATCTTCTGTCATACATCGTCTCCGTTATTGCATTGGTGTAAATTACCAATTCGAACTCCTCCGCTGGGTCCCTTAAGTGGTGAAAACAATGTGGACGATTCGCCACGAGCGATGTGCGAGGTCTCGAGTTTAATTCCTACTCAATTGAATCTCTATGTTGCGAAATGGAGCGATTCCTTTTCTCATCGGTTTTGTTGTTAGTGTTTAAGTATAATATATATATTTTTTAAAAAGGGGCTTATTTGCAAAGAGGGATAATTAGACACTAATCACTAAAAGTCTAGAGGGGGGTTTGGACCACGATTCCAACCCGGTGAAAAGTCGTGGAGAGAGACAATGTATGGACGTATTCAACCAGGGTTTTAAGTGCTCCCAAGAAAATAGCAAAGACCGACTTCAAAGAATCAATCCCACTTGCTCAATTAGCCATCCCAAAAGAAAGAAAAAAAAAAACAAAAGTTGCCATTACATTACATGGAGGCAAATCCCACATTCGTTTTTGGGAAATAAAATATAACTAAGAACACCAAAAAACAAAAAAATAATTAATGATAACAACAACAATGTCCGACTAGGATTCAATTGACAAATTCTTTGACACTTTGTCATCCAATTCGGCAGCCATCTTGGTCCCAAAACGGAAATAAAGAAAAGTAAAATCGGCAGCCATTTGTACAGGAAGGTCTTCCTTATTGACACGACAGCACGCACGCATTATTCGTGTCGATCTCGATGCTAGGCCGGGTCATTTTCTCACGCGATTCCAAACTTCCGGGTCGAGCGCTCTCGTCGCCGGGGAAATTTTCTTTCCCGACGACATAACGCCCGGCTCATCTTCGACGTCGGCATTCCGAGAAATGCAGCTCGACGGGGCGGTAACGGCCGACCAGGGGAGAAACAAGCGATCGGGGATGCTTCTTCCGGGAAATGATTTCGCGGTGTCGCTTTTGCGAATGCATGCTTAACCCACTAATAAATCATAACCCCTCCTCCCCCAACAAACACCGTCCTTTGTTATTAGTGCCTCTAATCAATCGAATCTCAATAGCCTTTTTCGCTAAATTTACACGGGGGTGGCACAGAGCTTAATCATGTGGCTCCCTGGGGACGGCACGTTCCACCCGGGAAAAAGTTAAATCATTTTCTCGGTCGGAGAATAAATTTTTAAAAAAAAATAAAAAATAGGAAATTTCAAGAAAAATAACAAAAGCTTTTTTAATTCTTAAATTTAGGGGAGAAAGTAATGTGGATGGTTGAATTTGACTGCGGAATGCGGTGGTACAATTGAGGGTCAAAGTAAGCCCTTTAGAAACCCCCACTTGCTATTTTTTTTTTCATTTATTATTTATTTATTTTTTTCCTTTTTCATTTCAATTTTTTTGTTGTTGTTGTTGTTTTTTTTGTTTTTTATAAATGCGTGTCGCGGCACGCCAAGCTTGACCAAGCGAAAAAGGAAGAGGAGGGGGGGAGCTTCGTCGCGCGCCGTGTTCCGCACTTTGCTTTGTGCTGCCGTTTTATTGACGGATGCCCCCGCGTCGCGACGTCGTTTCGGGTCCACGGCTTCAATAATTGAGAGCCCTCCGTGTTGGGCCCCGCCTTTGGGCCCCAGAGCGCAACGCTTAACTTCCTCGAACGGCCGGCCTAGTCCCCCTTGTTGTATTCAACATCAGTGACACATTTTTTTTTTATATATATATTTTTTGCGTCATTTTTTTTATTATTATTATTTATTTTTTATGATTAGGGCCAGGTGATATCCTAGGTTAGATTTCGGCCGGTGAGGGGGGAGGGGTCCGGCCGGTCAGATTGGAGCCGCCCGGGTCGGGATCGGAGATCGCGGCGATGGTTCGCCACTTGGTTTTCCCTAGGTTCTCGACATTGTATCGTCCAACCGTGTGTATCGTGTTTGTTTAAGCGATGGAGGTTATCGGGGCGGTGAGGTGGTATTCCCTATCCGAATCGTGCGCGCCAGACCACGCGCGGCTCCCCGATCCGTCAAAGCTCAAATAACCACGTCAAAAGTAGGGAATTGGAAATTATCCAGGTATAAAATTCAAGACATTCTTCACCAATCTTCGGTTGAATTAAGCACATCGTTTTAGCTCATTCGTATCGCGTGGCGCCTTTAAGCGCGGAAATCGAAGGGCTTCTATCCATATGCTTGTAATTCTCGGTTATTTATAGACCAGCACCGACTATCTACCGAACATCTCATGACTATTTAATACCACACTTAACCGAGAATGAGATCGAATAAAAGCGACAACACGACGGTATACTCGCGTTCACTCGGTAGAAACATATGCTACGTACTTAATTGTCAGCACACACATTAGCAAGAGTGATCATTGCGAAGCATCGAAAGGAAGTGTGCAATTAACCCTAATCGATCAAGGGTTATCATCTTCTTCCTTCCTTCTAGACTAGCAAGTTGCCAAGGGGCGTGCGAAGACTTCAGGAAAGCTCACGACGGTCCAGCAACTTGCGCTCGCCTTTTCGTCGCTTTCTCTCCCTCTCTTTCTCAAAAGCAAGCATTAACAATGCTTTACCAAAAAACAATTTTCAATCTTGGGAATGTGACTCCTTGACTCTTTAAATCGATAATGGGACAGATCCAAAGATATTGCTTTACACATTCATCAATCCCACTGATCTAAGTATCTGCTTATCTTTTTTTGGTTTTCTTAATTTAAGGATTTGAGCAAGAACAAGTAAAAGTGGGTAGGTATGCATTCTGTAGATGACTCCAATGTCTATTGCTTGACATTATCATACAATTATATGTTGCTGTCGTAATTGCATGTTGTTCTTGGCATCGCTCTAATTTAAAAACCTCTTGCTTAGTTTTCTTGTTTCTTTTGTAGTGGCTAGCCCTATGCATTCCACCAAAAATATCCCTTTCTCCAAAGTTAAATTTAAGGTTTGGTGGAAAGTATCTCTTAAAGATTTAGAGGATTGTTGCCCAAATGTAGTTTAATGTTTTCATTTATGTGTCTAGGGACTAAATATCTCAATTATGTAGGACTTTGGATTTGGGTCTCCAGGTATACAAGTCAAATTTTACTGAGTTTGAAAACCGCAAAGGAAGGATGTAAAACCAAAATCTTGCATGGTTCTGTAAAATAATCAAACCCTATCATCGGATGCTTTCGATATATAAATTCAACGATCGTTAGAGTTTCCAAAATTGAAGACCTTGACTCGTAGCAATAAAGTATTGTATTCCAAGATTATTATGTCAAAAATCAAAGACTAATTTGCCGAAGCAATCGGTGAGATGGCATGATCAAAATCCGTCGTCAATAGAAAATCTGATTGATAGTGTAGATTAAGGGAATGTTCTAGACGTGTTTTTCAAGGGATTTGACAGAGATTTAGATGGATATGACAACTACCAGATCCAATTGCAAAGTTCGAATTCGGACCTCTATAAATTGGAAGGAGAAAAGTCATATAGTCGGAAATGGCAAATACAGGAGAAAACGAGCGTTGTTAAGAGGTTTTTTTGTCCATCTCTTTTTAAAGGCTTGTAAAATCTATTCTAGTGTTGTTTTTAGAGAGGTAGTAAGAGCGACTGCAGATTCATGTTTAAACACATGAGAGAAGCGATTGAACTTAAAATAAAGGCATTTGTTTAGGTGATAGACAAAGTGTATAAAGGAACCTTAATTTGTAAGCACTTAGATAACGCGATTTTAGCTCTGGAGAGAGGGATCTACCATGCTGTGTGTACAAGATATGAGAATCACCGTTGCGTGGTCCAGAATTTACTTAGCCTACAGCGTGGTTGTTGTAAAAAGAAAGCCCTGATGTAACTAGTAGAATTCATCCTATTTAGGCCTCTAGAATTGGAAGAGGAAGTAAGTACACCCAAGGCGAACCTTTACAAATCTCGTTTGCAGTTGCTCTTTCCCTAACCTCGTTAATTGTTGCTCCTTATATTGCTAGTTATTTATCGGAGGTTGCTTCTACAAAATTAGTGCGTATTTTCTTGAAAAACCCCTTTAGCCCCTTTGTTTAGTTGCTTATTTGGACCTAACAAGGTAATCATGGTAAAGAGAAAGCGGGCTTTCGAAGTGCCTAGAACTCTTGTTGACGAGCACTAGCATCATTATCCTCCACTGATGCTCTTCTAATTCCCATGACTTAACCAACCTCGAGTACTTTAATCAAAGTTAGGGCTTTTTTCAAACCATCTTTAACGGATCGTATGATTATATGGGCGTTCCAAAATCTAGGCATAGATGCTCTAGCTAGGCTTTTCTCTCTGACTAACTATTCTTTAGGCATGCCACTTTATATATGTGTGTGTGTGTGTGTGTGTGTGTGTGTGTGTGTGATAATAATTAGTATGTATCTGCTTTTATGGATTAAAACGATAGTCATACCGAATTTCATATCAAAATTATACTATACACACTCTAATTAATTTTATACAATCTTTATGAAAGAGTCTATATTAGCTTGTTTGATCTATTTTTAGCAAATGGGCACGGCGGGTATGGACCAACAGTGCCACGCATTCTCATGCATTCGGTGCCTCCCTAGTCGGAATCCCGGGTGGGTTCGTTCATCCGGTGGTTGCGAACGCCATTTGACCGGGCGTGGATCCTCCATCATCGAGAAAGAAAGGGGAAGGGAAAAAAAAAAAAGAATATTTTTACCTATTTGTAGCTTCCTGTGGTGGTGGGGCTTTTTCTCTAGATGCTAATTTATGCAGCTACTATTTGTTGAGGGCAGGAACATATGCCATGGAACATAAGATAATAGCAATGCCCAAGATTCCAAAGGACCCACAAACATGGTGAAACATTCATTTGTCATGGAACAAGGAAAAGGCATGAGGAATCTAATTGATGAAGCATGTATGGAATGTGATGGGCTTTTAGGGAAAAAAGAACTGGTCTAATGCATACTAGATGGAGAGATATATTCCCATGAATGATTATTACATGCGATGACCATAAGACAATGATGCTCTCTCTCTCTTTCTCTCTCAACTTATGGAGATTTGCATTTCCTTTTGTGTCAGTTTGCTTCCCATCGCTAGGGTTGCACGGTGAACATCATATGGAGCTTTTGCTAGGTCAAGATGAGTCGGGTGAACTTAACTTACGACCAGTTCTACCTTTCGACGTGAGCTTTGAGGAAAAAAATGATTAATCATGCACGGCACGAGAGCTAGTCTCTGGTAGCTGAAAATGAATGTTTAGGTATTGTTTTCACTTGGCCACGGTTCAACCCCGGTAAGTAGTCCCCATGCAAGAACTGCTATGAATCTTGATGCCTCCATTTCTGCAGGAAGAAGATGGGAGGAAGATTGTCTTACGTCTATTTCTCTTCTTCATGGTCGGATTTCGGAACTACTTCTTTCCAACCTTGTTCGGGTTCGTTTTTATTGTTGGAAGTACAGGTTTTAGCAAAGAGATCTATATCCTTCGTCTGCAACTGTTCTTACAGAACTCGGTTGCAATCTATCTTGTAGTTGAAAGCCAACCGAAAGTTTTGTGAGGATCTAATGAGTATCATTACTCCTGTTGGTGGCACTATAGTGAGAATCTTCATTCTGCTTTAAGGCTACAACCTTTTGCTTAATGCTTTATTTCACTTTCTCACTTATTTGTGTCGTCATCACCAAGTTCCGTGGCATTTAGAAAGAATCTGTCCTTGCCTAACTCCATTCAATTTCTTCACTCAATCCTTAAAACTTAAAACAATTTGGAAAGAGAGAACTCCAGAATAAACCTAGAATCCAATTTCGACGTCTTTTATTCATACATCTGCAACAGAAGAAGATAAAAAAAAAAAAAAGGGGGCAACTTTGCTTAAAAGCATCAAGCGCAGATGGTCAGAAACAGAACCAAGGCAATACAAAAAAGGATCAGAAAGCGCGACAATTGGAGGGTGTGGCCGTGGTAGATTTGACGCTATTACAAGCCGTACATCCATAAACACAATTTTTATTTTATGATTGTGGATCAAATCCAACCAGCTCATAACATAGAATACGAAATACGGTTTGGGCTCACAGTCTCTGCCTGAGGATTTCCCTGAGCTCTTCAGAGATCAAAACCTCTGGTGTGGGCACAAAGGAGGCAGGAGACTCCCCTGGAGTGCTGCCTTCACTGTCACTCATGCAGCTTCTGCCTCTGAACATGTCTCCCTCTCCGTTCTGATTCATCATCACCATGTTGCATGGAATTCTCTCGGCATAGAACTCCCTGTTCTTTCTCTGATGCCTGCCATGACACCATCGACCAAAGTTTAAGTAGCCCTCAGACAAGGTATCCTTTAAATGCGCATCCACCGCTTAAAAAAGATCGTCTCGTAATGAACATTGATGGGTCGTGCCGTGTCGATGCAGTGGCGATCATATCACATGTATCAACAGTTCGTGAGTGGTCGATGCACTCAAGACTGGCGGTCTTCTTAGGGACTCGCTTACTCTTGGTTAGAGAGTGTTACTTGGGCTAAATCTAGAGTGATGCAACATGCACGTGCTCATGTGAAAAATGGTTCACCGTATAGAGGTGCAGCAAGTGAATCTTTTCAAACAAATTTGATGGTGTATTACCTATCAAAGACAACCCATGTGGCATGAAGGCTTGTGATTTTCTCCACAACCAGAAGCTTTGAAGGATAACCCATCACCACATCCTTTTGAGGCACCACCTGCATTACCTATAATGCCTAAGTAACATTCTCAAATCTGAACCCCTAATGATAAGTTTACAGAGACAGTTCCTTTCTGGGCAAAAAGTTTATCGAGAGAGAGTTGATCTTGGAGCTAATTTACCCCATATCTCTTGCAGAGATCAATCACTGCCTGCAACTTTAGATATTTCACATCACTTCTCCACTCATTCCTCTCTTGTAGATTCGCCAAGGTCTCCCATTCCACCGGCCACACATCAGACCAGATTTTGCCAGAAACTGCAAGCACCAAGTCCCAAGAAACATATTTGAGATCATGAAAGCAGAAGTTGTGCAAGACGTGGAATCTAAGCAGAAATTAAGGACTCACGAGGAATGTTCAACCACGGCATCACGCCTATAAGGGTGATAGTACAGCCGATGGTGATCAGATTCTCGAGCGCCCACTCCAGTGGAGCTGTCGTGAACCTCTTCATGCCATCCATCACTATGACCACATGCCTCGGGCAGTCGGCCGAGGCTGGCGACTCTCGTGGCAGAAGGGTTTCCCCCATCCTTTTTGTCTGGAACCTCACGAAACCCATTCTTACAGAACTAGAAAATTAGCCCACGAATGCTGAGTAGAAGGATAGTTCGAGCGGAGAAGGATTAAACGAGGCTGCGCACGAATTTATATAACTGACATATTCTCATCTTGAATGTAATTGTTCAAACTAAGAGGCTGAGATAGCTAGGAAATGGTTTTGTCCTGCTTTGACAAGATCAAGAGGCTTGCTCGTATGCAATGAAGGTGATGACAAATTGTCGAGGGAAGCGGCAAGCCTCGAGGTTTCGCTCTTTTGGTCTTTTTGTACATGTTCATGCTTTTAGATACCAACCATGCGTTTTCTGTGTATCCTAATCGTTGTAAACGAGTCGCGTTGCTCACAAAGCCTTCATAGATATCCTACTTCGTTGTCCTTTTGGAACCTCTTGCTTCTGTATCATCGGAGAGGCGGGCAAATCGAAGTTTTGGTATCTCCAAAGACAGCGTGGAGAGAACAAGGAAAAATCAAAAGGTAATTAGATCTTGAAAAAGTTAAATATCGTTTTTTGCTAGAAAGATGCAAAAGCATGCAAGCAGTTTAAGTCTTTGCAGGTCTGCTCATCAAGTTTGTTTGGACCATTTTATTTGGTCGAGATGTCCATGCTATTTGCAGTCAGGAAATGTATACGAGAGAAACCATCCTATGAAGCTCAAGGCCCCATTAGGAGGAGCCCTGCACCAAGTGCGTGGCTGACCAAGACCGTGGACGAGTTCTCGAGCCCCCCAAGGACTGAGAAGACGAGAGCCGAGGGCGGAGAACTGTCCAGCATTCCGCTCCCGCCACTACCGATCTAACCTCGTTATAGCACCATTAGTATGAGTCCTAGCGGCAGCTGATGTACCTAGGAGAATTGAACTAAAGTCTTTACTTCACGCCAAGCACTCATAAAGGGTCTGCAACCGATCGAACTGTTTGTCGATTCCAATAGCGACTCGACTCCATATCCGGAAAACTCGCTCACCTGAGGATCGCTCCGTCTCTGGTGTGCAGATGTTAGGAAGAGAACAAAGGGACGAATTCCCGCAGCATCGCCATGGACGGGTCTCCCAAAGTTTCCTCGAGGGATATCAGCATAACACAATGATATGGTAAACAAGAGAGGCAGAGGCAAGGTTCGTTTTCGCTCACCTAACAAAACCAGAGTCCAGTTTCGGCCCAAACAAAGAGCAGAGCCCAGCCTACTAGACCAAACCAGTCCGAACAGTCCATGCAGCTTCGATCATGACAACGTACGATCCATGATGATGATGAAGCTGTCGGACCATAACTATGCAGCTTTGCGAAAGCTTCGTTGAGAAAAATATTTGCATTATATCGTGATGCAAACTAGGTTGAACTTATGAAGGATTTCAGTATAGAAAAGATGGTCCCGCTTAAAGACCGAACCATGCGAGTAATGAAGTTCGGCTCGATTGCAAACCCGACCGGACTTTATCCGCTCCATCGAGGCATCTCTATAAGTCTCCATACTTTGTCCCTCCACAATGGGCACTGTCCTTGAAATTCATCGATGTGTCTTATGTTCAGTAACAAAATCCCGTAGATTGACCCCCTCAAGCCTATTCGGGAGCATTGCCCCGAAGATCGCCCCGGGGAAAAGATGAACTGGTCGAGGAGCGCAAAAATCGATCCGGACACCCCTAATCGATAATCACATGAATTGCGTTGATCTTCTGGTTTCTCACCTTGATTTTCTGGATTGGCTTATGAAATTTAACCTCCCAAGTAAATCTGGACCAGTCGGAATAATCAAATGCCGAGGCGTACGGACGTCGAAGGTGAAGGGTCGGTGCCAAGTGGCATGCTGTTCTGACAAGACAACCTGGAGATAGGAGAGATAGAATCACGTGGAGCTAAAATGCACGTCAAATTCAAGGTCGCCGCCATCATCCATCATCATCATCATCATCATCATCACGTGGTTGTTGATGACTCTGCGTGTCCATACACTCATCGATTATCGTTAATAAAAATAAAAATTAATATCATAAAAAACCTCAAACTTATATATTTATGATAAATTTACACAAAATTTATTTTTTTTATCATCAAAAATCTTAAATCGGTACACTTATGATAATTTTACCATCCGTTAAATTAGATTAATATTAAAAAAAAGCCACAAACTCGTATACCTACGACAAACGGATGGTAAAACCGTCAACTGTTACATCCGTCAACTATTATGTGTCATTTAACTGGGTAATTTGACAGTAAAATTTAACAGAAACTGACGGAGGGTAAATTTGTCATAGATGTACCAATTTGGGATTTTTCATGGTATTAATCCTCAAAATAAATTCCTATTTCTCTCGTTTAATTTGTACCAATTTGGATTATTGATTATGGCAATCTTCTGTTATGGATGCTCACGAGTATATTTTCGAGGGAACGAAAAGAATCGATTTTGGATTAAACCCGGTCGTTTAATCACGCGCAGCGTCATCTCGAGCGCACGGGTCACATCGAGAATTGCCACGTAATTCCTTCGCATCCACGGTTACCCTTTCGCGTGCGAACGATGTCACGCCGCCGCGCTACAGAAGACGCCGCATTGATCGCTCTCATTCACGATGCCCGCGATATTGCCGTGACAATACCCGTGAGTATCTTCAAGGCATTGGCCAGGGCAAATTTAATCCACTCGAAGAGCGTAGAAATTAAAAAAGGGAAAACATCACCAAAAACCTTAAACTATGTCATTTGTGACACATTTACCCCACAATACATTTGTCCAAGGGCATTTTTGTCTTTCTCTTTTTTCTATTTTTTTTTTCCTTTTTTTTTCTTTCTTCTCTTCCCCTATGCCGTGGCCGGCGGAGGGAAGCCGGTGTCGGGCGAGGGCCGCCCTCACCCGACGCCGGTGAGGGTCGCCCTCGCCTGGGCGGGCGAGGGTGGTGAGGGCGACTCTCGCCCGACTCAGGCGAGGGTGGCCCTCGCCATCGTCGGGCGGCCCTCGCGGGCGTCGGGCGAGGGTCGCCCTCGCCGGCTTCCATCCGCCGGCCACGGCGGAGGGGAAGAGAAGAAAGGAAAAAAAAAAGAAAAAAGAGGAAGACGAAAATGCCCTTGGATAAATGTATTGCGGGGTAAATGTGTCATAAGTGGCATAGTTTGGGATTTTTCGTGTCACAAAAAAAAGTTCTTAAGGTAAATTTGTCACAGGTGACATAATTTGATATTTTTGGTGGTGTTTTTTTATAAAAAGAAAAGATGATAACTTTTCCTTCGGGTCTCTCGATATTCTACGATCCGTAAAAACCAACGCGCTTCATCAGTCATCATCGATGTTCCGCGGACCGTACGTAAATTTCAATATTAAAGGTGCTCGTTAAGGGGAACCGTCCCAACAAAAGTCAGAGGTGCACCCAAAAGAAAAACACAACACACAAACGAATGAAAGCGGGGGTGGTGCTGGACTCATGCAGAACCCGTGGACCACATTTCCGACTCGAGTGCCTCTAAATGGGGGACGGATTCAATGCATTTCGCGTCCCGCTGACTCGATTTTTGTACCTACCGAAGCGCGCCTCGACAATCACGTGGTGCTCCGGTTGCGCCCCTGGCCCCACCCGGGGGGGCGCCGGGGCTGCCCGTCTTTCGCCCCTCCTTCGGAGAATCGAGTCCCTGCCGTCCTCCCTCACTCTGGCCACGCACGACTCGTCTTGACCCTCGTTTTGCCCCCCCCACACATACAGGATTGATATGCTTTGGAGAAATTGTCATCGGACCACGGTACAAGAAAGCGATGCCTTGCTACTTTGTTGATCTTGCCCCCCTCCAATGGTGTCGATATCGGGTTTAGATCTCGAAATCTTATTCTAATTCGTGCTCATTTAGGACCCTTCCCAATTTTGGGACTTTTGCACGTGAAAATGTTACGGGGCCGCTGATTACACCCGCTGTCGATGTCGCTGAACTCGCGGATTCGGTGGGTCATCTCATTTCATTTGAAAGAGAGAGAAAATATTGCGCTAATCATAACTCATTACTCTTGAAATGCCCTCGACAAGTGGGCCTGATATGGACAATTTTCACACGTCTCTTTGACCGGCACATTGTCTATGCATGGGGCCGGTCCACCCCGCGACATGGCCGGTTCAAAGTCGGCACCGATCGAACGACCGGTGGAAAATCAGTTTGCCCCGACCGTCGTGTCACGGGCCGATCCGCCGCGACGGGACTTGACCGGGGACGAGCCGGAGTCGAAGATGGCGGGCGATGGCACGGGAGCCGCGGAATGGAACAGCGTGGCGGCTGGCGGCGCGATTGCGCGGTTGCAACTTGCAGCCGCGGGGTGACGTCACCGCCGACGCGCCGGATTCTGGACGCTTGTCGAAGGGCATGAATCACGTGCAAGCTGCCGTCCATCAAGTGGCCAATTTTTTTTAATTAGAAAGAAAATCAAACCAAGCCAAAAAGCATGATTTCGATTTTCTATTTATTTTAATTATTTATTATTACTTTCTAAAAAATATATATTTACAAAATTAGGACCCACTTCCCACATGCGTGCACGTTTATATTTTCCGCAATCATCCCCGTCCCCACTTCTTTTTCGTCCTCACATATATATTTATTTATTTATTTATTTAGAGCGATCCTATAATACGGACAGACCCGGGAGGGCCCTCCCCAGTGGGCCGCCGCCATGCCGGAGCGCTCCGGCACGGCGGCGGTCGCCGGGATAAGATCATATGACCCGCCGGCCACGAGATGTAGGAACGAGCTCAGCTCGGGAATCTTTTATCGTCGGTCCAAGAGAGAGGAACTGGAAAAACGAGGGCAGTTCCGTATTTTCCCCACGGCGGATTCGCTCGTAGAATATTCGTCAACGCTCAAATATAAAATAAAAAAAATTCGATCAAAAAATATATATCATTATTATATAAAAGTCCAAAAAAGAGAACACATTTTGGAGTTTTTACGCAAAGTTCTTTCTCAAATTATATATAGATAGATAATCCCCCGACAAATCGTAGGAGTTAGGTGATCGATCGAGACTAGAATGGATGGATCCCTCCATTTCTGCCTCTAGAAAGGATCTGCTTAGCCAACTTAGACCAAAACAAAAAATTAATCGAGCGGGTTCGTTGCGCGACGTTGAGATTCCGCCCCGCCGTTAAAGCCGTCGGTTTTACCGTCGCCGCTCGACTAGCGGGGATCGTTCACGAAGCATCCGGGTACTTTCCGGTTCTTACGCCGGGGCCGGCGCACGCGGATTCCGGACGGAATCGATTGTCGCGGCGGGCGTACGGATGCCGAGATGCGACGTCGATGATGCGACGGGTCGCTTGTGGCGGTCTCGAGAGTCGAATTCCGAGCTGCCGATGTTGAAGTTCCGCCCGCCCTAACGCGGGGCGGGGCTTTGGTTTTTAGTGTGTTGTTCGATGTATGGAATAAAAGCGTGACATCTTGTTTTCCACATTTGAAAGGTGGGAAGAGCAAATGATGGTAGGGGGGGCGGACATTTGAACTGAAAAAACTATGCGACTCACGAGCGTACATAGTTTTCCTTTTGACTTTGCACTTGAAAAGACCCCCGCTAAAGGAAAACCACGAGCCGAGATTTAGGTCGGGGAAAACTCGACCCGAGGAAAAGAGACAGGATTGGAATAGAAGAAGCGTCCGATTCCGCCGTGCATGCTTCGCCCGGTTCGCTCGGGAGGATATAGCCCGATTGGTAGAGGTCCGCTCCCGCAACCGGGCAGTTGCCGCTGCGGGTCCGATGCCTAATCGTCCGGGCGGTAATGATAGTATCTTTGTTCTTGACCTGGTGGGGCTCGCTTTTTCTAAGCCATGGGAAAGGGGACCGAAACAATGCCGCCGAAAAGACTCTACCGAGACAAAGATGGGCCGTCGAGAACGCAGAAGAGGCAGAGCCAAGATCCGTTGACGGCGGGCTTTGTTCGCCTCATTTAGGGGCGGGAGAGCGCAGATGCATCCGGGGCACGGCGTGCGGAATTATCGTCCTTATGGCACATTCGAAAGATTGAATTTGATACATAATCGCTAATGAGATGGGATAAAAGTATACTTCCCAAAGAGGATGACAAAGCTCGTTCATGTCTACCGTCTATCCCCGCACGGTTCACATGCAAGAGAAGAAGAAGAAGAAAAATCAATGTGTTCCGGAATATCTGGGAAGCTATTTATTTACTAGAGTTCTTATAACTATCTTTAAGATCGTTACGAGGAAATTGTTGTCTCGAAGTTGTTCTTTTTTCTTATTTATTAAAGTTCGTCTTGTAAGTGATAGGATCATGGACCAACAAGGTGGTTGGCCGAGTAGTTTAAGACTTGAATTGCAAGCCGAAATTAGTCATAGGTTCGATTTCCTAGGTTATCCTCAGTCTCAGGAAACCTCGGTTAATCTGCCAAGGACGAGTCTCCGCTTAGGTGTATCGCCATATTCGGGATTCTCATCTCGAATCTGGTGGGTTGCGGTGACGGGCTTGCTCAGTAGATAGTAAGTGCTTCGATAGCGCATTAATACGAACAATTCATCCCAACCCTTTTCAAGGGAAGAAAAATTTATAGGTTTAAAACTCATGGAATTGCACTATCTCTTTTGCATCTTGTCTTTGCATAAAATTTTTTTTACACATTCATCACCGGACGAGCACCGCGTGTCGAAAATCCTTTACGTTACCAGTGGACCTAACAAAAATTTCTCGACTTTTAAAAGCTTACACGATTGATAATATGTTGTGTATTCATTACACGATGGCCCTCGACCGTCAGTTCAGGCGTGATAGAAGTGGTAATCATATAGATCTTGTCACTATGCCTCGAAACCCTGCCTTTCCATCTTCTAAGCAAAGGGAAAAGCACGATGATCATCATGATTAGGGTCCACCGAAGCAGATTCAACCCGGTCCATTTCATCTGCAATTACCACCGTTGGGAGAGGATGGATACCCGACCCTAGGTAATCAGGGATCTGCTTTGGATCATCGGTAGTGATTACCGAGAGTACCTCATAAACATCCGACTGGGATCGCCCCGCGCTATCCGATTAGGGTCCACCAAAGCAGATTCAACCCGGTCCATTTCACTTGCAATTAGCACCGTTGGGAGTGGATGGATACTCGACCCTAGGTAATCAGGGATCTGCTTTGGATCATCGGTGGTGATTACCGAGAGTACCTCACAAAGATCCGACTGGGATCGCCCCGCGCTATCCGATTGTATACACCTAGCGAGCTGACAGGTTCGCGTTCTTTATTTTAATGTACTAAGGAATGTCTCCCAATTTAATGTTTCAGAGTTCAGATGGAATAGTTTAACGATGTGGTTGGGTAAAAAAAAAGCAATAATATTCGTGAGAATTATTAATAAAGATTTGATATTTCGAAAGACTAATTATGACTTGCAAATTTTTTTATTATCGTTCACGTGGAATTGGATTGTGTTGATCTTTTGTTTTGCTTACGGTGACGGCGCCACGCAACCCTTCCTCTTGAAATTAACATAATCGTGGTTAGCAATTCCATTACGATTTCCTCTTAATAAATTCTCCACGGATAACAAGCATAACTTAATTAAGCGTTCCTCCTCTCTTAAATAATCCAACTTGGTACGCCACAAATTACATAGAGCGTGTGCTGGAAATTTTTTTGTAAAAGCTTTTTTTTTTCTAATTGATTAAACTCTTTTTATTGCCGGGTTGCGATTCGGTCGGTCATCGCTTAGCTTATCTGCATATTTTGGATGCAGTACATCCTTCGCTAAGGCTCTGCTTGTTTCGCAGAGAGATGAATGATTTGGAAAACATTACACTGATAATGGTTAATACCGTAAAAAATCCAAAATCGATACACATATGACAAATTTACTCTAAATTAGTTTTTTGACCACAAAAAATCCAAAATTTGTTTATCTGTGATAAATTTATCCTCCGTTAAATTAAATTAATACTGCGAAAAATCACAAACTGTTATACCTGTGACAAACGAATTGGTAAAACCCCAAACGGATACACCCGTCAATTGCCACGTGTCATTTAACTCAAAAAATTTAACGGAAGGTAAATTTATCACGGGTGTACAGATTTACGGTTTTTTGGTGGTCGAAAAATTAATTTGGAGTAAATTTGTCACAGGTGTGCCGATGTAGAGTTTTTCGTGATATTAACCTTACTAAAAATGATCGCCTCGAAATAATTAGCTAATCAGAAAATATTTCATTGTGGACAACACGAAATTCGGCTACTGCATAAGCTTGTGGCCGTCGTGCCGTACTCTTTTGGAAGAAAATCATCGACGGGTGCCCGAAAGTAGGAAATTAGAAAAGTCCAAGGGCACGACAGCAAACAACGTTGTCGTCCGACGTGGAAAACAGAACGGGACAAAAACCGGATAAATCGTTATGAAATATGAGGTGGTGGCACCGGTGGTTGGGGGAGTCTTTGGTCACGTGGGAAAGCGGTTTCGTCCACGTGCCCCCACAATAACAGTAACTTCAAAAGGAAAAGGACAAAAAAAAAAGGAAAGAAAAAGACAAAAAAAACGATTGTTTGCACCCACGCGCATCGAGCAAAACGTGCTCCGTTATAATTACTTATTTTATTTTCCCTAAATATAAAAAAAAAATTAGATGATAGCCCCCCCTCCCCAAGAGCCAACTTGCTTAGCGTTTAAATTAATTAATTAGTTAACTAATTATTTAATTAAACGTCGCGGGAATCGAACGAAGGTGGATGAGCGGATGACCCTGTCGGGATTTGAACGGTCCCTCTTGACGCCTACTCGTCCCCTAACCTTTTGCATTCGTCCCCACGCACTTTCTCATTTCATTATCTAATCGAGATTAATTATTAATTCGGTATATATTCTCGTGCTGTTATTGTCCTTATCCGAATTTTTTTTTTTATAGGAATCATCAAACCAGAGTTAACTGGAAAAGCGCTCAACTTGAGTCAAGCTGACTCGCGATTATTTGGACCGTGCCGCCGATTTTTTCGCATTACCGCCGGGGTATAAAAAACAACAGACGCCGTATTGATTTTTCTTTTCATTCTCGGGCCAGTGCTGATTTAGTAATTCACCGAGTTGAGGTATGGACAACCGCCTCGAAGATTGTCTCCGGTTAACATGGATTTCGTTGGGCCGAGCGTCCGTAACGATACGAGTTTGTAGTTGACCATTACTCCACGTTCAGAATTACATTATCATACTTACACATTTGCTTACATATAAATAGATTAATGCACTTCGAAATCCCGAATAACATTTTAGGCATACTGTTCAAGTTCTGAAGGCTTTTTTTTTTCTCTCATAAAAAAAATTATACACGGATGATGCGACAACGCTTATTATGTATATTGTGAAAGTATCGGATGTTTAAAATTGAAAAGACGAAGTCGGATTCCGTCTTTGCTCCGTACAAATTAACGGGGTAAAAACATGCTTAAGAGCTGCTTTAATAGCTCGAGCTGTTATGTTTCGTATACTAATGCAAGAATTAATGGTCCATGAATTTTGCTACGATTGCGAAATTTCCATTAATAGAACAAATGGTCCCATCTCTCATTAGACGAGAAACTCCCTTTATCGATATATTTACGATAATCAAGAAGAAATGTTCCCCACGAAATTATGGCCGCCACGATTCGCCGCCAGATATTTGTTGTGCCGAGTGGCCAGAGGGGGGCCGAGAGATATTTTCTTTTTTATCTTTACAAAAAAACGATACGACAAAAAGGGGAAATAAATTAAAAAAATAATTTTAAAAAAGGAGAAGAGGAGGAATACGACAAAAAAGGAAATGGATAAATAAAATAATTTTTAAAAAAAAAGAGAGGAGGAGGAGGAAAAAAATTGAGAAGAAGTTACTCCAGCCCCGCCGCTACTGTAACGAGCGAGGGCAAACACAAAACGCCGGCTTTCGTTGCTGCCCGATTTAATCGGCGACCAATCCTGCGAAACTCAACTAACCTCGTCCTCCACCTCGTGTCCACTGTCCCCTCCTCCCTCCCTCCCTCCCTCCCTCTCTCTCTTCTTTCTCTCTCCTCTCCATCTTCTTCAACCTCCATCTCCACCTCCATCTCCAGCTCAGCTCCAACTGCAACCTTACTCTCTCTCTTTATCTCTATCTCAATCTCTATTTCTGGCTGTTGCAGGGAGAGAGAGAGAGAGGGAGAGCCTGTCTATGGAATGACCGACTACCGGTTGACGGCGAGCATGAACCTGTGGACCGACGACAACGCCTCCATGATGGAGGCCTTCATGTCCTCCGACCTCTCCTCCTTCTGGCCACCCCCTCCCCCGCTCCCACCTCCCCCGTCGCTCACCCAGCAGCCCTCCTCCTCCGCCGCCTCCTCCGCCGCCGCCGCCGCCCTCCCCGCCGCCGCCCCCGCCCCGTTCAACCAGGACACCCTCCAGCACCGCCTCCAGACCCTCATCGATTCCACCTCCCGCTACCCCTGGACCTACGCCATCTTCTGGCAGTCCTCCCTCGACGGCGGCTACCCCGCCGCGTCGGCGTCGGCGTCGGCGTCGCCGCCGGCCCCCGTCCTCGGCTGGGGCGACGGGTACTACAAGGGGGAGGAGGACAAGTCCAAGGGCAAGGCCAAGATCAGCGCCTCCTCCGCCGCCGAGCAGGAGCACCGGAAGCGCGTGCTCCGGGAGCTCAACTCGCTCATCGCCGGGACCTCCGCCGCCGCCCCCGACGAGGCCGTCGACGAGGAGGTCACCGACACGGAGTGGTTCTTCCTCGTCTCCATGACGCAGTCCTTTGGCAATGACGGCAGCTTGCCCGGCCAGGCCCTGTTCAATTCGAGCCCGATTTGGGTGTCCGGCCGGGACCGCCTTTCCGACTGCGGCTGTGAGAGGGCGAAGCAGGGCCGGATTTTCGGGCTGCAGACCATGGTCTGCGTGCCCGTGATCGGCGGGGTGGTCGAATTGGGCTCCACGGAGTTGATCTACCAGAGCTCAGATCTGATGAACAAGGTCAGGAATTTGTTTAATTTCAATGGTGGGATGGAGTTAGGGTTTGGTGGAAATGGTAACGATCAGGGCGAGAGCGACCCTTCTTCCCTCTGGATCAATGATCCACCGGGCACGGTCGAGGTCAAGGACAGCGCCGCCGTCGCCGGGGCGGCTGCGGTGGCAGGTTCTTCGAATTATAATGGTAGTAATCAGGGGTCTAAATCGATTCAATTCGAGAATAATCATGTTTTGAGTAGCGTGAGCGAGAAACCGAGCGCGATCCATCGGGACAATCCCCGCCACAATTACCAGCAGAACAATCAGCCGATGCAGGGCCAGAGCTTTTTCGGCCGCGAGTTGAACTTCTCGGAGTTTGGGTACGATGGCGGCAGTGCACGGAACGGGAATTCACATCCCATGAAGCCGGAATCCGGCGAAATCTTGAGTTTTGGGGAGAGCAAGAGGGTTTCTTCCAACGGAAATGGGAATCTGTATTCTGGTCAGTCGCAGCTGACGGCCGCGGAAGAAAGTAAGAAGAGGACGTCGCCTACTTCGCGTGGAAGCAACGAAGAAGGGATGCTCTCGTTCACTTCGGGTGTGATTTTGCCGTCCTCGGGGATGGTGAAATCGAGCGGAGGCGCGGGGGATTCTGATCATTCAGATCTCGAAGCCTCCGTTGTGAAGGAAGCTGATAGTGGCAGAGTCATTGAGCCGGAGAAAAGGCCGAGAAAGCGAGGTAGGAAACCTGCCAATGGCAGAGAGGAGCCATTGAATCATGTTGAGGCCGAGAGGCAGAGGAGGGAGAAGCTCAACCAGCGGTTTTACGCGCTCCGGGCCGTGGTTCCTAACGTTTCCAAGATGGACAAAGCGTCACTTCTTGGCGACGCCATTTCGTACATCAAGGAGCTGAACTTGAAGCTCCAGACCTCGGAATCTGACAAAGAGAATCTGCAGAAGCAACTGGAAGCCTTGAAGAAGGAATTAACGAATAAAGATTCTCGGTCTGCTCCGCCCCAGAGCGATAAAGATGTCAGTATCTCGAACAATCACGGTGCCAAGTTGATAGAATTGGACGTGGACGTGAAGATAATCGGATGGGATGTGATGATACGGATTCAAAGCAGCAAGAAGAACCACCCCGCTGCGAAGCTAATGCAAGCCCTAATGGAGTTGGATCTTGACGTGCATCACGCCAGCGTCTCCGTGGTGAACGACTTGATGATCCAACAGGCGACCGTGAAGATGGGTAGTCGGTTTTACACACAGGAACAGCTAAGGGTGGCGTTGTCGTCCAAAATAGGATAAGCCCGTTAGAAGCAGAGGGAGTAATGATAGTTAAGCAGTATTAAGGAGCTTGTCGATGTTTGAATTATCGACGCAAATAATCAGGGGCCGGGATATTTTGAGGCTCCCGGCATGGCAAGTTCTGAAGCAAAAGCTGCCAATAGGTTGTTTGTTCCTCTTGTAGTTCCTAGCGTAGCCTGCTAGTGTTTCCTATTAGGTACTTTGGATTGTGGAGCACTGAGAGATATGGTAATTGTTGTTGAAGATAAAATAGCTGCTGAACGAGTTAGTAGCATTTTGTCGTCGGGTCGATTGTCTACCTCATCTTTCTATGTATATAGATGTTCGATATTCAAATCTGATAACGCAACGAGGCTTTCCCGCGGTGTGTTCTGGTTTTCCACAAAACCTTGTTCTTCTGTTGCAAATATACTGTATTCGTTTCCTTCATTTGCATCAGATTTGCTCTCTCAGCTTTGGCCGCAATGAGGGAAGAATTCCTGCCACGAGCTTTTTTATGGTAATGGCAGAGAGTGAAGCAGAACGCTCTTCTTTGCTTTGCAAGTGTCACGGTTCTGCTTAGCCTCGCCCCTCATTTTTTGTTCAGGTCTCGGTCACTCAAACATGTGTGGATTGTTTTGGGAAACAATTATGAGTCATTCGACAGTGAGAGGAGGCATGACCCAGGACACTCGTGTCTTGAAAATGAAATCTTGAATATCTTTGAATAATTCTGGACGGAGATGTTTCTTCTGTCCAGAAACATCCAGGCTTTGAGCGGTGACCCCCACACACACACATACACTCATGATGATAAAATTGAAGAAATAGAAACGTGTAAAATGCCTCCCACTCAAATGGGGCCACTCAAGAGCCAGTCGCTTCAGCTCGAGAGGGAAAAAAAAGAAAACAAAAACCCACCAAAAAGGTTCATCACTAAAAAGTCCAAAAGAAGAGTGGGTAAGTGGCAGTGCTTTCTTTATCAGTTTCTCCTTTTTGCATGATTCATGCTTGAGCTAAAATACACCTTCCACTTGCATAAAAGTGGTATCAGCTGATCCGTGCCTTTCTTTCTTTCTTTCCTTTTTCTTTTCTTTGGTTCAAAGATTATTTTGATTTTACTTTCACATGCAGTCTTATAGGCCGGGGGAGGGAGTTGAACTTATTTATGCTTGTAGGTGTCTTATCTTTCATCCTTTGACTTCTCAAGCTTGTAGGTCCTATAAAAACTTCGTCAGAAACTTGTTTGGAGGAGTGTCAGAGATATATGGTTTCAGAACATCAAAGGGAAAGAGAAGAAAATCTGGGGCCAAAAAAAAAAAAAAACTAGGACAATTGCGAAGAATCTCGAGAAAAATAGCATCCGTTGCCCGAGGGGGAGGTGAATGATCTGCAAAACTTTCCTGCAAAATCAAGTAGACTTTTTAATGGTAATTTAATATGAAAAGAAAAGGATGGAGGGGAGGGGAGGGGAGGGGAGAGCAATGGGGGATAGGTGCAATGTTCCGCGGGAATCATTTTTGCAAGAAGGTAAACGATGCTGTCACTTGATTGATCCTCAACTTTATTGGGTTACAATATATTCTTGGTAAAGTTACAGAGATTCATGCATATAAATCATGATTCTTCTAGACAAAGCTAAGCAGAACATTAGGGGCGGTAATTCTCCGATTAAACAATTCGTCGATCCGAGTTCCTGTTCTTTCTTTTGCCCTTTGTCCATCCATTTCGAATCACAGGAGAATAAAGTTTGTAACTTTGATACTGCTTTTCCGATTTCTTTCTTTCTTCTTCTGTTGCCTTATGCACTGTTATCACTAATGGCAGATCAGCCCAGTAATATGAACATGTTTGTATGACTCACGGCAACACTCAATTACTCACAGAAACTGTTTCCTTTGGAGCGTCTCCTGATGATATGCGGACTATAAGAAAGGATTGAAAAAGCTTCATAGCAAGAAGATCAGCAACTGATACGTCATAAAGGACAACAATCTTCGAAAGAACTAAAACAATCCAAGAACTACTAAACATATGCTTTGCGCAGATCATTCATCTTTGTCCTGTCATGTTTCATTCCGATTCCCTCTTGGCATGCGGGTCATGCATATGACATCTCTGACAAACGAGAAATGCTAAAAGAAAAGTAATTTTTGGTCAGAAGAAGACAGTCTACCGAATATATATTATATATGCTTAGACATTCACACATGCTCTAAGAAAGCCTTGTCTCGATGGGCCCATATGGGCACTTTATATGCAATGATTCGATCATTTTCGTTTAGATATTTCATCAAGCTTAATCAAGTTCTCGACAAACTTGCAGAAAGTGGAGTATCCAAATGTTTACTGCTAAAACTGTTCTTATGTCGTTTACTTTGTGTTACTCTTACCATCTTTAATTCCTTCATGTACAGAGAATGCATTTTCAGCCTGCCTCACCATTTCCATATGCTGAATTGTTTCCCGGATAATTTCAGTTTGATAATTACATGTCTCTCTGTTGACCAGCAATATTTAACAACTCGATCTTTCTATCTCCCTTAACCTTGTCTCGAGGGAATGCATCCAGAAAGCAAACTAAAATTCGGGTCTTCAAAAATTTCTTCACAACCAGTATTCCACTAAAACAAAAAGAAATTAGAAGTTTAAATGGTCAAACCTTCAGTAATCAGAGGATTCTATTTGTTGCATGGCCACCTCATGCAGTTCCAATCCAGAGTGGCAACTTTGACTTCCAACTCCATAATTAGACCTTGCAATTTTTTACCAAAGAACTGTTTTCAGCTGTCAAAACCTCATTTGACCTCTCTTCCCCCGTTCACGTAACAACACTTGGTCGTTACGTAAAATTTCCAGCCAAAACCGAGCTAGCTTTTGCTTCTTTTAACCATCTGCGGAATTTCCTCCATCATCACCACCATCACCGTCTCCACCACCACCATGTACTCATCTCTTCTCTGAATCCCTTTATAAACTCTCAACATCACCATGCGTTCCCAATCCTCGTTCCTCTTTCTTACACCTCCCTATCATCACTAGTCCTTGAAGGGCAATTTGCAAGCTTTTTGAAAAGGGGAAAAGGGAAATTCACTAGCCATGAGTCTCAATTGCCTTACATGCCAAGCGCAGAGAAGGGAAGATTTAGACTTGGACTATGGCTGTATTGATGAAGAAGAAGGGCCTCACAATTTGCGTTGTGTCATTGTAGATAGGAACTGGTCAGGCCCTTCGGCCGCACCATCCTATGAGCACATATCTAGAAGTGGGCCTCTTGGGCTTCACATGAAGAAGGCGAAAAAGGGCCACCGCCGGCTGTGGGGCACTGCGGCCTCCTCCTTTCGCAAGAAGCCGATGGCGGGCTCGGGGGAGGCGAGGCTGGTGCGGAGTAGCGGGATGAGGAGGGATTGGAGCTTCGAGGATTTGAGAAAGATGAGAGATGGGAAGAGCAAGAACAGGAGATAATGTCCGAAGATTTTCTCTAATGTCCATACTTGTTTTTTTCCCTAAAATTTGGTTCCGATAATCCATCTTCTTTTTATTCGTTCGTTGTACATTCGGTACTTCTCACGTACCAATTCATATCCCACTTATCTTTTATGTCATACTTCTTTCTAGCTTTGCACTTTTACACATGGAACGATATTCGAACGGCATTGCAAAAGCCCTTGGTTTGGATCGGAGTCAGCTTTCCAATTTTACACATCTTCGAAGAGACGAACGAAATCCCGGAAACAATATGTGAGAACTTAGAAGCGCCATTCAAGTTAATAGTATCATAAACCGGTTGGTGTAGCTAAAGGCACGAGTTTGCATTAGCTTTTGCACCGCTACGGTGCTACATAGCATGGTGACCATCAGTATGTCTATGAAGGCTTGTAGGACAGGCCTCAAATTGTCAACGAGTGACAATGAATGATTTTGGCAAAGCCTGGGTAGGCAAAACAGAAAATAGACTTTCTTCATCAATTGACAAAGAAAATGAGGACCCTGCATAGTATGGAAAATTGGCAATTAAATCTCCTCAACATGGGCTAGGACCATCTTATTGTTGGTGGAGACATAGATAGGATCTCCCACGCTGATGCCCAAAAAGAATCATCTTCGATTCGTCTGGCCTCCCCTCGCCCTTTTCTTGGCTAAACAAATTGGGGGATGAGTGGAATCAGCACCAACATGGTAGTCGCATCCATGTCAACTCTGGGAAATGATGCTAATCTTTAGTTTCGAATAGAAATTGTTTTTCTAATCAGGGCAATAGATTCCTCTACGCGTCTCTGAGCAATTTAGTATCCACCTTATGCTTGAATTATATCGGTTTAAGTGTGCATTTGGGAGAGCATTTGGGAAAAATATTTGCATAAATGCAATTTTCCCAAAAATAAAGGAGTTTAGACCAAAGGGTTTTCACGAAATGCAAATAGTATTTGATAAACTGTAAGTGAAAAGTGTATTCAAAAACAACTTTCGTTTAAATACGTTTCGAAAAGACACCACTTGCAAAGCACTATAGTTTAGAAAAAAAATGTCTCTGGCAACCTCGGCAGCTTGGGCAAAGCCTAAACACTTAGGCGACTCTTGTCGCCGAAGTAGCGTGATCCCAAGCAGGGCGATGTTGAGGTTGTGCAACCTTAGACAAGCCACATTTGGGAACAATGAAGAAGCAGAGGCGAGCTCAGGCGATGGGCTGCTGAGGTTGCGTGACTAGGTGAGCCTCGACCTTGGAGAGTGTCGACACGACCCTTGTCATGCAACTAGGTGAGCCTTGACAGGTGAGCTTGGGAATAGCAGTGAGGCAGATCTGGAACAGCCAAGCGTTGACCTTGGCGAGTGTCAATGTGTGATAAAGCGAGCCTCGATAGACAAGCCACGTCTGGGAACAACGACGAAGTAGATCTGGAATAGAGGCGAGCTCGAGCAGTGGATCGCTAAGGTCACGCGACCAAGCTAGCGTTGATGTGCGACCCTCGTAGCGCGACCAAGCTAGCGTTGACCTTGTCCAACCTCATGCGACAGTCGATGACCCTTGGTAAAGCTTCGAGCGACGATGGACGTTGGCGACCCTTGGCTTTGTAGAGAGACGATGAATAGTGATTTCATTTAGGAAATAAAAAGGAATACGAAAACATTAGCAAGGGCAAGATTGGAATAAAAAGATTCATTAACTCGGAGTTTCAGTAATCTGAAAATGCTAGAAAGCCAAAGCCACTCTACTTTTACTATGAGAAAAGTGCTTTTGGAAATGTATTGCATTTACCAAATGGGTTTTCAAATTACTTCATTAAACAGAATTGCATTTTGTGAAAGGGCTTCATGGATTCAAAGTGTTGCCAAACGCACCCCAAGATCCATTTCGAGCTGTTGCGATTTAGATATGTCGAGTAGCAATGAGTTTTATCGAATGTTTCTGCATCTAGCATCGTTCTTCTTCTTCTTCCGGGCAAATAATATCTCTTCAATATATAGGCTTTCCGGGTCAATGGCTCTAATATATACTCCTCCTTTATGGCACGAGACATTTATGTCCATGTGACTTGACTAATTCCATGAACGTACGCAATCCTCGAATTTACGTGCAGCGGATGAGATTTCAATCACAGGGCTACGCTCCATGTCCAAAAGCCAATCTTCCTCTCTCATTGGCTTAAGGCCTCTCTCTTCTTTCTCATGTTCATTGTTTGTAGCCTCTCTCTCTCTCTCTCTAAATTGATCTCTTTGAAATTTGAATGATTGAAAGTAGCTAGGAAAGAGAAGGGCCAACGCATTAGGATAGGGCAAAGAATCTCTCTCTCTCTCTCTCTCTCTCTCTCTTTCTCTAGGGGTGTTGAATTTGTCTGGCTTTAATGAATGAGCAAGTGGGCAACTTGCGCCTTAAAGAAGAAGACGGCCAAAAACAGGACGCCTTTTGCTTAGGGCCACGCGATTGGTGCTTTCCATTCGCGGTGGTCAACAAAAGGCTCCCTTTCGACGGCCCTGATTCTTCCCTGCGTCCATCGCCGCCGTCCAATCCCACGGACCCAAGTGCATATTCTCTCTCTAACACAGGGAGAGAGAGAGAGCCAGGGGATTGGATTATTCGTTAGTTCTAACTTGACTCCTCCCACAGCAGCAACTCTTAATTGGTATTAAAAAGAAAAAAATCTGGAACCTTCGAGTAAGTAATAAATTAAGGAATTAAAGAAAAAAGAGAAGAATCAATCGGGTCTCGATCCTCGAATACCCTCCACCCGATCCGAGGATTCGGGTCTGCCTGCCCGATTCGAGGATCCGACTTTTTTTTTTCTTGGTCGAAATAGGATCCTGCGTCACTAGCCCGCGTTCGATACTGATGCTTGCCACCCTCTCCTTTCACCATGAAGCGTGCCTAATCTCCATCTGTCCGTTCTCGTTCCATCAAATCCCATAAGAACTCGAGTTTCATAGATATTTCAACTCTAAACAGAAAAAAGAGGGCCCTCCTCCTCAAACTTCGTTTGACTTCTAAGCTTAGGCTCAATTCACCGTCTCATGCATATCGCTATCTCAAAAACGGTAATGGTGTGCAGGTCATTAATTACCCGATTCGCATTATCCACCGGGTCCTCCAGGAATCAATCGGACGCTCGAAAAGACTCGGACTCCATCGCGTAGAACTATCGAAAATAAAGATTTAAGAAAACGGAATATTGACATGGCGCTCGCGCAATCTACCAATTCCCTATCTTTTCTTGCGATCGGGTGGCACCGAACACAAAATCGCCGACCTCTCTCGACCACGCAAAGCTCGAACCCAATATATATACGTTAAATTCTCGCCGGACCTAACGTGGCGATGTTGACCCTACTTACCATGTTAGTGGCCAATAATTGTCAGCCATCTATATTAAAAAAAATCCAATTTTTATTACGACCCAATATTCTTTATGGCCCATAAAATAATTTCGTGACGAAAATGGAATGGCCCACCAAAAAAAAAATTACGAAAAAAGGAGGAGAAAAATCCACACCCATCTCAGAGCATCCAAAATCATGGCATTGACCGTACTTATTAACAAAACCAGAATGGCAAGGCATCAATCATTGTGACCAGCTGGGTGGTGCTCCATTGTTCTCCTTGGTTAGCCCTGATGTTTCCAGATAAGTTGGGAGACATCATCCCTTTCCCCCTTTCTCCCTTGGTGGTTAATGCCATGGAAAAAAGTAGGTCAACCGTGCTCGGTTTGGCTCCTTGTGATCCTGGAGGTCCCTTTGTCAAATGGGAATTGAAATTCTGCAGAAACTTTCATCAGAGCCGGCGGTGATGATGAGGTTAGTCTACCCGATCCCCTCCCCGCGGAGAGAGAGAGGTAGAGCATGAGAAATGGGAAACGGGAGGCGATAATTAGCCGAGAAAAGTGAATGATATCGAGGGTAGTCGCTAATGTCGTAAACGAGAGATGCGGGTACTCAGCAATATGCTCGAAATGGAGCCGAGAAAAGGGTTTAAGGACTAGGATCTAACTCGAAAGTTGCATGTTGTTTATGGAAAGGACAGTTCACTGGAAAGAACTATTCCGAATCCATGTTTCTCGGTCTCATGTTTCACACCTGCATTCACTCCTTCGGTATCTCTTCAGCTCATTCCCACAAACAAATTGCACAGACCCTAGTATCTACTCAGTACAACTGCAACATCCCACAGAATTACGTAGCCTTATCATAGATGGAAAAACGAACTAAAGTTACCTTCTTTTCGGGCAAATTTTAATGGAGAAAACGACAGCGCCTGCAATTTTAGTTCCCCTATTTTCCTCTTTTTCTCTTCTTTTTTTGCGTTTACCAGATTGAAATCGAGGTGGCAAAAAGGAAGAGGAAACATGGAACAGCACCAGCTATTATTGGCAAGAGAACAGGAAAGGCAAGAAGCAAGGAACAAGATCTTCAAGTGGACATACACACAACGGCAGGGCAGACATGATGCAATGATTCCACCGAGTGCAGTCACTGGTCAGAACTCAACCGCATATATTCCAGAGGCCATAACATTTCCTCAATTAGAAAATCAGCAGCAAATCAAGCATTGAATTCCCTCCGCATTTTCCCAAATTCTCATGAAAATCCCATTAACTTTTCCAAACAGTACCCCAAAAAAGAACAGTTCTTTTTCTTTCTTTCTTTCTGCAGATAATTCACAAATCAAGAACCCCTTCGGATTCGTAAAAGAGGGAATCAAAATGGAAACTTTGGAGTAGGGAGAAGACTGCTATCGGCCCTCACCCTCGCGAGCCACCAGCCCTTCAGCGACGGAGGCCAGCTTCTGCAGGTTCAGCTTCACCACGGTGTCGGCGAAGAGGCGGGTGTCCTCCTCGGTGTTCCCCTCCGGCACGTCCACGACGTACGACTCCAGGACGGCGGTCCAAATCCCGCCCTCACGCGCCACCTCGTGCAGCGTCGTCACCGACCGGTAGTTCCTCAGCCGGTGCTCCCCGCCGATGATGGTGAACCCGGTGACGAACCGGCCGTCGTCCAGCACGTCCAGCCGCTCCTCGCTGGTGGACGCCGGGAGGCCGGAGATGACGTCGACGTAGCGCGTGGCCCCCACGGCGACCTCGAACCCGGGCCCCACGGAGCAGCTCTTGATGAAGTGCTTGTACACCTGGGGCCTGTCGAAGCGGCGCACGATGGACCAGACGACGGCGCGTGGGGCCCGCACGCGCTGCGCCAGGAGGGAGGAGCACCTCCCCGGGCCGAGCTCGTAGGTGTGGTGCTCCGCGACGGAGGGGGCGAGCTCGGCGAACTCGCCGGGGGTCAGCCCCGGCGGGGCAGCCAGGTGGTGGGCGGTGACCGGCGGCGACGGGTTGTCGGGTTCTTGAGCGGACTCGGATCTTTGACTCCCCTCCATGGGAGTGAGTGATGGAAGGTGATGCAGAGAGAGAGAGACAGAGAGAGAGAGTCTTACTTGTTTTAGAAAGGAGGTGTGAGGAAATAGGAGCTGCAATTTCGGTCGATTTTATAAGGGGCATTTCTGTATTATTAAAGGGGGGGTGAATTCACTAAAAAAAAATCTCAACTTTAGGACATGTCCCAAATTTACCTCGAACTTTTTTTTTATCTCGGAAAAAACTTCAAACTTTAGGTTTAGTCCCGAATTTACTCCAAACTTATTTTTGTCTTAGAAAAAACTTCAGACTTTAAATTCAGTCTCAAATCTGCCCCGAATTTTGTTTTGTGTAAAAAAAAATCAGCAAAATTTCAATTTATTTTCAAAAATATATCCCCGTGATCCAGTCCCAACTTGACTTGGTACTTCCACGTCGATAACAAATCCACACCAGCAAAGTAATGAGACGATAGGTATAGACCGACGTCGCATTTCCATTTCAATAACGAATCCAACCTAATAAAAGTTGTTGAAATTCTCCAAAATAAAACTATTCAAGGACATGAAAGTTAGGGACGATAACAAATCCATCCCAATTTTTTTTAATTTAAAAAAAAACCTAATTTTTAGGCTCCGTCTAAATTTGCTCCAAACTTTTCTTTGTCCTAAGAAAGCCCCGTTACTTTGTTGATGTGGATTTGCTATGGACGTGGAAATGCCATGCCAAGTTGAGACTGAATCACAGGGTATATTTTTGAAAATAAATTGAATTTTGGTGATTTTTTTTGTTTAATACAAAACTCGGGGCAGATTTGGGACTGGACTTAAAGTTTGGGGTTTTTTTTTAGACAAAAAAAAGTTCGGGGAAGATTTGGGAGTTGACTTAAAGTTGGGGTTTTTTTTAGGGAATTAGGCCTATTAAAGAGGTATAGGTTCGTAAGTTTTTTGGGGGAGGGTTTATTTAATTTTTTTGGTCTTGATTGGGAAAGTTTTTGGGGACATTTTCCTAATCTTGGAGCATCTTATCATAATGTTAATCTATAAGGGGGTAATTTTGGTATCATGTAAAAGGCACTTTCGATGCTGGGTTAACATGTCGCGACTGCAAAAAAAATGTATGATGCGAGTTTGCTTTGGTATTGGCACCGAAGAAAATGTATATTCGGATGGTACGTGAAAGGGTCGGTATATACGAAGATTAGCTGTGTAAAAACATGTGCGTACCCGATATAATAAGGGAAAAGCTAATTGATAGCATGGTAGCTGGATTGAAGTCCCATCTAGGGTGGGTTGTGCCTCACAAGCTAAGCCCTAATTTTGATTGAGAGTTTTCTTGATTTTACTGGATTAATATAAATATTTGTCAAATTATTAATGCGAAAGATGGATGCTTAGAAAAATCTGACAATCAAATCATCGCAAATCAATCGGACGAAAGCACGACGCCCAGAAAGACAATGTGCCATAAGAGGGATTTAATTCTTCCACAGTTCAATTCACCACATAAAAGGATGTTAAGGGTTTCATCAGGTTCTCATCGCCCTGCTTTCAACGATTATTGGAATTTTGATTGTTCGACCGATATTGTTCGACCGAAGCGCCTAATATCCGAAGGTGCAATCCTCGACATGGCCAAAGTATATGTATAAACCATGGATGTCAAAAACATTAATAGATCATTAATGGAATTAATCCTGTGCATTCTCCCGTATATTCTGTGTCTGAATTGGATTGATATAATAATCTAAACCAGTAGTCTCTTGCAAGAAACACCTACTGCAATAAGTGTACATGCGTTTGGAGAGAGAGAGAGAGAGAGAGTGTGTGTGTGTGTAGGGTTTGTTAACAAGAAAGTCGGAAGAGTCCATATCATTCCACAGCTGCTAAACTAAGAGAACCATTTGTTTTTGTATGCTTTTTTGGTACTGAATCATGCTAAACCTCATGATTTATATTCTCTGGATAAACTAAGTATGGTGTTCCTATCCACCTTCTTTGGTTGGCCACTCCAGCAACCTCATCACAGGCATCACGCAGACACAACAAACCAATCAACACCAAACCTTTTCTTTTTCCCCATCTGAAAAAATTCAATGAAAACATCACAATAAAAGCATTTGATCATCAGCCGCCATGTCCATGACTTCTTGTCCCTATTCTATGTTTCTTTACATTATCTTCTTCGTCTCCTCTTTGGGTGTGTTCTTGATTCTGTTCCACTTCCTTTTCTTGATTAAGGCAAGAACAAAAGTAACAAGTAGGCACGTATTTTGATCTGTCATGGCATAGGTTGAGTGCGTCTTTCCCTAAGGAAAGGGCATTTGAAAATACATGAAAACAAAACAGAAGTTGAGTGTCTTTATGTGATCGATCACGTTCCATTTTCTTATTGTTCTAAGTCGAGTAGCTCATTGATCAACATAAGCTAAAATTGCAGAGCTGAGGTCATAAGTCACTGGAGGTTGAAGTAGCTTCTGATTCATAAAGTTAGCAGACTGACGCACGTTAAAATCTGCGGATCCACTTTCCTAGAGAAAAAGCTCGTTAAAATAACAGAGAATGACATGAATAAGAAACATATGATTGGTGCATCAACAGCCCAACAAGCTCAGTAGTGGCCAATTGCGAGGCTTGTCCTTTCTTCCGACGAGCTTGGATGTTCTCTTCTTGTTATCGCTAGCAATCTTGCTCTTTCCAAGCTTGAGCTTGCCAGGACCTGAGTGTTTAATCTTTTGCTGCTGTGGAACGGTATCGGATTTCCCCTCTTCCTGCAATCACATGTGAATTATTACTCACATAAAGGAGGAATAATTTTGCCTAGCAGCCCAAAATCCCTCTTTGATATTACGTGCAAGGAGATATTTACCTGGATTGCAGACAAATTTTGATGAAGTTGAGGCGGGTTCCTTGTTTTGCGGTTGGAGATGCCAAAGAATGTGGAGGATGATGGACCCGACACTAATTCTCGTTTGGATTCTTGGCTCGATGATTTTTCCCCAGAAGTGCGTGAGCTGCTGCTCGAATCCATTTCGAGGCATAGCTGAAAAATACATTTTTGTTGCACAAATATTTAGAGGCATTAAGCAAAGACTGCATTTGAGATCGTGGCATGAGCGTCTGTCCAAAAATTAGAACGAGCCCTCGATCATCACTTTTCTTGTCAGGTTCTTGGATATGTAAAGCACATTGTTAATGTAGAACTTTGTAATGAAATGATCATTTCATTTACAGTTTCAACGAATAATTTCTACCATTTCCATAACGCATTATGCATTGTCCAATAATATCCATGACTATTATAATCCTCGTATAACTAGTACCTGAAGAAGACGTTGTTCAAGGGTCGCCACCCGGTCTATCAGAGACCCTGTGGAGTTACCCTCCCTCACTGCCAAATCCAATGGCAGAATCTCCCCCGCCTCTCCTCTAACTGTACTTCTCATGCTCCCCCATTTCGCCAAATCTTGCTTGCTTTCTAAACGTTTCATCTATATATGATCCAATTCCCCAGGAGAGAGATAAATGAGAGAAAACTCTCATTTTAGAAGAGCAAAGTTTAGAGAAACAAAGTAAAAAAAACAAAGACGGGAGAATGAAAGTGAAACACAGTGTTAGGATAAGTCAGATGATGCCAGAACTTACGATAAAATCCAAATGATCCAGCCTTGAAACAAGAGGTATGCAAGAGTGAGGTGGCCTCGCAGAATCCATATCCAATAATCCGATTAAAAACTTTTTCCGCTTTGAATTCTGAGGAGCCTGATTCTAATCAGGATGTGTTGTTTATATAGGTTTTAGCTGAATTAGTTAGAGAGTCAATCGGCTGTTTGTTTATAATGTCTATCTTGACTAGTCAATCGGCTGTTTGTTTCCCCGCGTGGCACAGCATCCGATAAAGCACCTATGACTTGCTGGAGGTAGTAGTGTTGACTTTGAATGCTTCCAGAGTCAATTGATCACCATTTCCTTTCACTTTGTAACAGAATCACCTTGTATTGATTACTAGAAAACAGGGCTCAAATTCTGTCAAAATGATACTGTGAGCAGGTGGAGCTCACTTTCAAGGTGCCAAAAGGGAAGTCAGTACAGGCAATTCTCAAATTTAGCTAGTTTGTGACTTCACTGAAAAGAACCAGAAAAAAAAAAAGCCCCCATGAAAGCGGGACGTAGACGGTCGTGATAAATGGAAGCACAGCATCGCCTCTGTATTTTGCGTGTAAATTGTCGGTCGAATGTATTACTGCCTTAATAAGTTAGATGGATGTTCCTGTGTCTCTGTCCGGTCAAAATTTTTTACCTCATGGATGTGAAAGTTAGGAAGAAAAACGAGATAGATACTTCAGTTGACGTGCCAGCACAGTTAAAGGCCAGTATAATACCAACCAGAGAGCACCACATCGCCAACCTGAGTCCAAGCACCCCAAGAGATACACAAAAGACGGGCCGCGATGCCAGAAGAATCATTTGGAAAACATTAGAGTTACGAAATGAAGACCTTGCAATTGCTGCATAAAGATGCCACTACTTAGTCATCATCAATTGAGCGACAATTACAAGATTTTTGAAGAATCGAGATTCTGCAACCAAATTGCTGAAGAATATCCTGCGATGGCCCCAGTCAACGGATACAAAAGGAAATCCCACATAAGCAAACAATATGTTTGGCCCAATTCATCCCAAGCTCGATCTCGTCACTTCATAAGCCAAGAAGCACGCGGCATTTGCAGGAACACTTCTGGTCATTGCAGTTCCGAAACCCTTGTACAGTCCTTTGACACCCTCTGAGGCCAGAATCTTTCTAAAAGCATCGAAAGAACCCGAATACTTTGGATTTTTGAAGTCATCTACCTGAATCACACTCTTCACAACGTCAATTGGGTAGATCGAAGCCCAGAAGGATGCTCCTGCCAGGCCTCCAGCCACGATTAACGACCCTCGTCCCAATCCAGAAGTATCATGCCCTCCAGCCAGGTACTGCTTCATCGCCTCATAGGCGCCAAACATTGCAGCATTTCCTGGTACTTCACGGGCCAGAGTGGGAACCAAGCCCTTGAACAGACCTCGTGTACCACCTTCCGATTTCAGAACGTGCCTTGCCACATCCATTGGTCCTCCATACTTAACTGCCACGGTAGTAGTGGGGCCAGCACTTGCCAGAGCGCTTTGTGCCTGCAACCTGCTCATGCAATGTTTATAAAACTTTTACCATCCCTTCTTGTAAGCAAAAGAGACAGAAACATTGAGGCCATTTCAATCTTTTAAACAGGTGCCTCATGGCATGTCTTAACCATTGCCAGATATGATGAATCTATCATATAACGTACGATGCTCTCATGCATTCAATAATATGACATACAAAGCTGCCTCTTTTTCCATGCATACTTATTGCAGCTGAAGAAACGTCCTTCGAAACTTATTGTCGTGCTCCTTTTATATTGTAATATACATTCAGAAAATGTGTTCAGCACTGGAGCTGCAGTTTAGTCTGGAAGCTTGTTCAACGATTCAAAAAACTGGATCAAGTAGAGAGAAAAAGTGAACACCACAGACACTGACCTGCACTTAATTAATTCAGTAGGGCAAGCAAGGAAGGAAACAGCAAGTCCAGCCCCAGCCCCACAAACAACCTGCTGATTGATGGTTAAAGGGGCACCGGGTTCGGACCTCAGTAATGCCTCCATTTGCCCCCTCACGGTGAAGAGGACGGCATTGAAGGCCGCCACTGAGGCAAGTGGGGCTCCCATGCCTTTGTACAAACCGCCTGGGCCTTCGGCAGCCATTGTTTGTCTTACTGCATCCATGGCACCCGAGTACTTGAGAGGTTGGCCAGGGGCTGGAGCTGGCTGACTTTGGAGCTTGACCTTGATGGTATCAAAGGGGTGACCAACAATCAATTGTGCTGCCCCACCAACTGTTCCTGCAGTCAAATCCTTGGCCACATCCGCCATCTGCACATTAGTTCACCATCAAATTTTGGCCCAGGCATCGGTATTAAATGAAAAAGACTTGAATGAGGAGTTAAAAATACAGAGCATCCATCACGGAACACGAGTAAAAAGATATTTGTTAACATTATACAGCCACAGGACTGCATCCTTGTGAAAAGAAAATAACTCTCTCTCTGTATCTCTGCCCTCCTGGCAGACAGGATTTATTGGCAAATGCAGAAAAGCATGGGCCTTCATCAGGAAAACAACGTCATAAAATTTCCGAAAGATGTAACTGCCAACAGTAGATCAGTTTCTCTACGAAACTCATTTCATAGCATATGTTGCATCAAAAGCCATGCATTTCCAGGAACACTTAGTAAAGAATTTTCAAATAGCATGAGAAAATACTACAACAATCATGCTGATTATTCAGAAGACACCCATTATTAAAACACTCGTAGTATGATGAATGAAGACAGGGGATTGCATTTTAGGGCCTTATAAAAGATAACCCTGTTAACAAGCTCGCAGAGAATATCACCAATACACAAGATCACTGAGATAGATAAATGGTGCAATTTCGAGAATCTCTCACTTCCACCATTGTTACGGAATGGCCATTGCAAAAGCAGCAAAACATGCATTTTGCACACAACACTATGTCACATTTTGCTATCTCGTAAACAGGCTGAGAGAGTCATGACTCTAGTTTAGCAGGAGCGGCTGGAACCCCCCAATAGAGAAATTTTTTGGTCATTTAATAAGTTAAGTGACAAAATTGCAAAATAAACAGACTCTGGATTCACCCACTCCTTTATGGACCAATTCTTAAGCCCTTGAATTACAGAGAATGGAAAAATGCTGAAGAAGCTTTTTGTACAACCCATGTCTTCCTATGATGGAAAGAGACTGAAAATTTTCCAGCATTCCAGTCCCTTGATCCAAGGATGTTGTTGTCAACATATAACTTCCTGTATACTTCAGGAGCAGCAAGCTTGCTCACCAACAACTATTAAAAAGTACACCCAACAACAGTGCAAATTCAGTCTACCTGCCTACATGCTAGGATGTTAATATTTCTAATGGTCTTCTTATTCGCATACTGCACAATATAATGCACCTACAGAAATAATACAGATTGTTAACCATGGATAACCACAAGAAAGTCTGCCTTGGCCCTGCCAGCAGTCCATGGGATTATCAGCAATTTCACGAAGTTCACAAAGTCCTGTCATACCGCATTCCAAGCCAAGGACCATAAGAAAAGTTCACAGATCGATGAAACCTCATAACAAACGGTTCCTCTTGTTTTCTTTGCTTGGCATACCAAATGGCCCCGTGAACTTTCCAACTGATTGTAATCAGAACTAGACATCGAAGAGAGAAATCATTTCAATAACAGGTGAGGATTTTACCTTTGCGAATCAACTTGGACAAATAAAAGAAAGCAATCAACAGAAGCGTGGAGCTGAATCCAGGCGAAACGGACTTCTACTCAAATTGACGAATCACCAATCAGCCTGTCCAATCTGATGAACACAAACAGAAGAGCCATTTAATAATGAAACTCACCACCGCCAATGCAGAAAGGATCGCCGTTGTGAAAAGCAACAGAAAATTAACACGAGACAATTACCAATGACCAATACCATATCACCATAGTTGCATGAAACAACCTCACAAGTTAGAAAAAAAGACTGGGAATGGAACCAATCGTGCAATCGACGAGGAAAGTTCAGGTTTTGAGGGAAACCCAAGACTAACAACACGCAAAACGTGAAGTGGGCAGGCGTCAAAAAACGGGAAATTTATAAAATTTGAGGCAGAAGAATGAATCTGTGGAGATTCAGAGCCACGCAAAATAAGCAGAGACAGATGGTGTTCTCACCAATTTGGTGGGAGGGAGTAGAGTTCACACAAAGGAACAAATGGATGAGATGTGACCCGGAGAGGCTAACGCAGGTGAGGACAGTGTTGGAGCGAAAGCCAATCTCAAGTTCCTAATCTCCCTCTCCCTGTAACCACCTACTCTCCCTCCCTCCCTCTCTCTTTCTCTCTCTCTCCCTCGGCCACTAAAGTCCGAATTTTTATAGTACCAAGTAGGGTCGTGTGGCCGTCTTGAGTTTTCTGGGATATTGGTCAGCACCATAAAATTGACAGACTCACACCGTCAGGGATCCTACGGCCCATGTTTGCCTTATTTGTTTGTGCTCCTCGTGAAATTTTTCCAGATTTGGGTTCTTGTCATGGCATAATAATCTTCAAGATCATGTCGATTTTTTTTTTGGCGGATCCGTGTGTCCTTAATTTGTGCTTGACCGAGCCGAAGGATTAAGCTTGATCTCCTCCTACACAAGATTGTCTCGGAACATCACTCGGTATAAATGAGGAAACAAAAATACAATTTTGCATGCTTAGAAATTGCAAAGTTCCCTACTTTCATATCCTGTCAGCTACCGCTATATACAATGTTATCTCCTGACATTTTTGGCTTTGTGCTCTCAGATCTCATTTGCTCTTTACAGTGAAGAGGCGGCGGATTTTCATGCTTCTGGGAAATGTGTAGGTATAAAAGAAGGGTTTGTCCTCAAAAGTGGAATATGACGGTACAAGCGCTGATGCTCTTATCTGGTCCATCTCATTTGTTGGTAGAAAGAGAATGCGGAATGTGGCACTATGCGACCGTAGTTGGTAGTGCGTACACACGTTACAAATGTTTGATTTTGAATTTGCTAGGATGCGAATGGGTTTACGCTTGATCCTGCATTCGACTATCAGCATGCCTCACTGGACCGTCCGGGATATGGAAGGGTTTGGATAATGATTTTATACAGTCGCCTAAGATTTATTTATGTCATTAGATTGACGGACATAAACAAACGATTCTCTTCTTGAGCTCGGCCCATCTAACCCACTCAACTTTATAATTGAATTTTTTTTTTTTGTCCTACTCTAACTCTCGACTCACTCTCAAACTTTTGTCCTACCTCTTGCAAGAGGTAAGAGTCGAAAAATACGTCTGAAACTACAGTGGCCACTAGGGCAAACCCCAATGGTTAACTTTATAATTGAATATGAAAGACCAATTTATATTAGGCCCAGCAAGCGCAGGCTTGATTGCCAGGCCGCTTTGGCAAACCAGCCTGAGCTTGCCCCTAGAAGAGGTTCATGGGCCAACAGTAAGTCCCAACTTTGCCCGAATAGCCCTCAAGTGCTCAGCATTATCTTGAAATATCTTCATGCATTATAAAAGGAAGAGAATAATGGTGGAGATGTAATAATAGCTTTCCCTAAAATTTGTTTGTTAGCGATTTACAAGATTGTTTGTTGCAAACCAATCATCCAATCTATAAATCTGTCACATGATTTAGTGAACGAAATATGAGCGAAGAGCTTCAATTCTTGTAGAGTGGTCTTTTAAGACAAAAGATGGTCATTTCTTCTAATCATGATACCAATAAAAAGAATGCCTACAGGTTTGATTTTTACATAATTCTCTAGATTGCTACAGAAGTTATGTTCCTCTTCTAGACATACAGAATAGCAGGGACAACTTTTTTAGCATGAGCTATGCATTACATCTTTCTGCTACATCCTTACATTGCTTTCCCTTTATCTAACAAGATTTTTCTCTCTGGTCAGTTCAATATGAAATCAGATAGAAGCTCATCCATCAAAATACCCATAATCTTAGCCTCAAAGTCCATAGCTATCTCCTCTTTTTCCTCTTCAAACTTTCTCCACTTCTCTCCTCTGTCCATTTCTTTCATATAAGCATCTTTCTTGCTATTGATTCCCCATTGGCACTTTGCACCGGGCTCGTTATTCATCCAACTTTTTGCGGTGCTCACCATCACAAGCTCAGAGTCATCGCTTATAGTGTTGCATCCTAGTGTGGCTAGTTCACTTTTGAAGTAGTCCAACAATAACTTATCCACATTGGTCTTCATGCTAAGACCAGAACTTGAAGCTTTGACTTGGTTTAGCATCATCGTTGCTGTTTGTTCAGCAGGTTCATTTGAGTCTCCCTGTTCTTCTCTGAACTCATCATTCTCTTCATCATCAGATCTTTCATCCATATCCTCCATTGACGTGGAACTTTGCGAATAGGCAACACTTTTGAACTGCCAAGGTTGTCGCAGAAGGAATTGGGCATCCCCTGTCGAAATATTGCCTTGGCTTTGATCTCGAGACCAACAAAAGCCTTCATCTTCTCCAAATTCAGCATCAATTACAGAAACAGGACCGTGTTGTTCTTTCTCCTCATAGAATGAGACTCCCTGTGTCAATGCAAGAAACACATACGTTAATAACAGAAACCAGTTTACTTAGGCAAATGTCCAAGTTAAATACAATACCTGGTCAGAAAAAAGATAAGGGCAATAATTCATCCAAAAAAGCAAATAATAAGGCCAATGTTTTTATTAAGTTGTAACTTCTGTGTAAAAGGCTTATATTAAGGCAACATTGAATCTCCTATTTTTTGTTCCCGTAGTTGTACTACTGTAGAGAGAACACGAATGACCTCTATTTTGTCTCATCTGTATTTTGAGACAAAGTTAATACAAATATGCTACACATGAGACAAGAGTTTCACTGTCTTATGGAATAAACTATGCATTTTAGATTAATTAAACCAAGTACTATTCCAGTACATGCCAAGTCACATCTGTATTTTATTAAGGGGGAACATAGACCCTGAACAGTGAACGCTGAACAGCAGACAACAACCAATCGAAACATTATAATATGTAGATCTAGCACTAATATATAAGTTTTTAAATTCAGCAACTCACCTTGGGTTCAATATCGCAGAAGCTTCTTGTTGGTGGTCCTGGTAAAGCCTCCACTGTGTATTTACCAACACAAGGTTCACTGTATTCCTGAAAATTGCCATTCCAGGGCGGTGAAAACTCCAGCGTGAAATCACTTTCACACCAACTTGAGCCATTACTGTTGCACTCAGTACTACTGCTTGACCCTGTGGTTGTAATTGTTGCCGCAGAAGAGCATTGATGTGGCGGCGAGGAATGGAAATCCGACCGCCAAGATTGCTCTTCGGCCAAGTCCCGGAAGGATCTCCACCGTATGATGTCCTTGATCCTGACGGTCATTTTGGCCTGCTCACCACCACCTGCATGACCATGATCAGGACCATCGCCTTTTCTGCTTTTCTTGGGTAATCTTTGCGTTGACAGCTTTCTTGAGAGGCTTCTTAGGAAGATCATTGAGTAGGGCTTATTCATCGAACTACTGAAAGGGATGTTCTTGAATGCATTGACCATGGTCTCTAAGGCTGCGATTCTTCTTGATCTGCTTTTGACAAGTGTTGTTGCTTCAATATTTGAAGAATAAGACCATGAATCTTCTCTAAGGAAGTCCTTGAGCAACATCTTCTGCTTCTGCATTCTTGTCAGTAATGACCAGGCAGGAACTAGTGCTTGGACGCGCAATGCCAACAAAATTATCAAGAAAAAGCAAAGAATTACTGCGAGTGAGTGGTGCAGACACGAGAACAAAGACAAGGGTTCCCAGCAATGCCTCAAGAGAAATAATGGGTAGTGATCCCTTTTTTAAACAGAGTTGGTCTTGGTTTTGGTTTTGGTTTTGGTTTGGTTTTGGTGTGTGAGTGGGTGAGTGGGGAGAGAGTGAAGTGAAGGAGAAGAACTTATAAAGGGGTGGAAGGAGAGAAGGGGTGGAAGGAGAGAGGATGCTTCCAGGTGGAGATCTCCAGATGAGTACAGCAAGCAAAGTGCAATAAACGCAAGAAATGGACAAAACCGGTGCAGAAGCCAGGATGCTTCTCCCGTCTCTTCTTAAATCACCAAAAACACAAAAAAGAAGAAGAAAAAGGAAAATCAAGTATGGGACTTCAAATTTTATGGGATAACATATGAGATTTGGTGGATTTGGACTTGGGAAGCATGTCGTCCAAGTGTGGGACAGCAGATCATATTTTAAGTGTCAAATCAATCGGATTTTTCTGTGAGGTGCTAATGCAGGTAGGGCATATGGCATGGTCGCATTATGGCTGTATTCGTGAGTTATGTTGTCACATGGAGCCATTTGGAGCGTACCAAACAAGGGAAGGATCTTATGATCTTCTTCATATGACTGGCATGTATCAGTCTCCATCTCCACATTCAATAATGTGTTGGCATAGAAAGATCACAAGTCTTCATGGACCACCGGTATGGTAGCAAGATTTTCAAAAAGAGGCAGATGCATTAAGTGTCGAGAATGGCGTGCATGCATCCGAAGTGATTCGAGATCTTTGTTGGGTAGCTCTGGGAATATTGAAATTCTATATAAAGTTTCATATATCTATAGTATGGCAAGATTGAGATAGCAAGCTCGCTCTATCTTTTAATGTTCGTGGGGACTTACGTTTTCATGTACTTCGAGATCCTTGCGATTGAGAAAATAGTTTAGTGGCCCCGAAATTTTCGTCTTTTGATATTTTTCAATATTTGTTCAATTGCTAAATAATGTCATTTCAAGCATTTGTAGTATTTACTCCTGTTTCGGAAAACACTTCGGGGCCGAAATCAAATGAGAGGTGAACAATACTGGGATAAATGATACTTGAAAAGCTCTTTAGAGGTTCGAATATTCAAACTCTCCTTTCATGATAATCACTTCCGATGTACATTTGTTGTACCGTTGATTTTTAAAATTATGTAGAGCAGTTTTTGGCTTACTCGCTTTCTTTTTATTTTGCTTATAAACGATCCTAAGGTTTTTGTATGAGCTCCTTAGCATCGGCGATTGCAAGCTTGAATCGGTTGGTGTGTACTACTTATCGTCGATGATAGTACACACGACACCGTCCTAAAACTAGAGCCACCGGCCCCAACAGTGACGACTAGATATGTCGTCGCCCAGTAATTGAGAAAGTCAACATGAATCTATAGATTATCGTCCAAGTGACTAGTACACTTGATTAATTAGCTCACCTAAGTTTTGAACAGGCCAGAAAAAAACTCTAAAACGGATCCAATATATCGCGAACAAGATGATCTCAACGTCACAAATCATATGAGACTTACATCATCATCAACAATTGAGATTCAATCGGGTCACGATGGGCCTAATCCATGTAAGAATTCCACCCTCGGGACAAGTCGCCGAGGATGTCCACGTGGACACGTACTATTAGCTAATTACACGTGCAATTAACAAATGTGTGCGCGCCGAGCGAGTCAAAATGAAGGATCCGATGTTGCGTATGGATCGCAAAGTGCTGCACAATTGTCGGCTGGCTCGCGCATGTGGTTCTTTATGGTTCTTGTTGTTTATTGCATTGCAGTGCTGGCAAATGCATCATGTACTAGGGATTGATACGGCCCATGACTTTCGGTGGATGGATTATGGACGGATATATATATACATACATATATATTCTCTATTTGGTCCGCCTCACTATAAAAGGAAAATAAATTTGCCCATAAAATAACAAAATTTTTTTTTATCACGAGATGGATTTATTCATTGAAACTTGAAAAGGTTATTTAGTGAATAGTTCCACAGAATTATTCAAATGCCTTGTACTTGCGTTTGCTATGTTGTCCACGACATCTGAGCTAATATTACTCAGATGGTTGGTGTATTGTCGTTAATATTACTCATGCCAAATTAGCCGTGCATATCGAATCAATCAATGTACAAAAAGCAATCGCACATAGAAATAAAAAGACGTGATTATCTTAAACGACTGATCCGAGTGGTTAAGCGCTTGATTCGGATGCGGCGGATTCCATGTTCGAAACGCCGTGTCTCCCGATCAGGAGTGACCGAGGGGATGGCATATCATCACGTGGACGGACGGGCGAGACTCGCGTGAATTCCTAGAGATTAACCGAGTTGAAATTTTAACATATTTGAATATTTGTACTTTAAATTTATCAAACGAAAACTTCATATTCATCTAAATTATTTTCTAATATTCCGGAAAAGGAAAGGGAACGAGGAAGACGGAGCAGTTTTTGGGCCTCCCAAAGGCCCAGGCCTTATTGCTCAACCCTTTACTTCCATTTGGGCGACGATTCTCTCACCGGCGACGGCACGAAAAACGTCCGACCACCGGCCGTCTCTGCCACCCTCGCGCTCGCTCGGTCTCTCTCCGCCTCCGCTTCTCGCTTCCTTCGACCTGCTGCGATGCGAGTTCACCACCGCAGGAGGCCTCTCGTCTCGCCGCCCACCTCGTCAAGATCGAAACTTTAGCCCGACCCGGAGCGATGGGCGTGGGGGGTCACTTCTGGGACTTGCTCAAACCTTATGCCCGACACGAAGGTTTCGGTTATCTGAGGGACAAGCGCGTCGCGGTGGACCTGTCGTTCTGGATCGTCCAGCACGAGACGGCCATCAAGAAGAGGTCTTTCGCTCGCAACCCGCATCTTAGGCTCACCTTCTTCCGCACGATCAATCTCTTTTCCAAGGTGTGTGTTGTTGTTGCGGCATTTTGGGCAACTCTGTTCTTGAGGGCAAAAGTGTGTCTGCCCGCGTGTACTTTTTGTGGAAAAAAAAAAAGACCTTTTGAGTTCGACTAGAATGACGAATTTTGTCGGGTCGAGCTTCATCTGCCGTCTTTTGTTTGCTGTGGTCTGTTTGGTTGCTCGGAAGACGAGGAAATGAAATTAGAATGGAAGTTGTGGTTCATGCGGAAATTAGGGGTTCATTGTGATTTAAGTGCAACTTTTTATGGCTTATTTGCTTCGAGGATACGATTGTTTCTTGCATTTTACGGTTACGAGCACTGATCACAATTGCTGACATGTGCATTTGCTTCAGACTGAGTTCTTTTTTTCCCTAAAAAATAAGTTGAGTTCGCATTAGCTTCGTTATGGCATTAGTTTGACAAGCTTTAGATTTGTGTAGTTTGGAGCTTTTCCTGTTTTTGTGGTCGATGGCACTCCTTCTCCGCTGAAATCTCAGGCGAGGATCAGGAGGTTCTTCCAAGCTTCTGGGCTTGATTTGTCGAGTTTGCCGGTGCCTGAGGATGGTGTTTTGGTTGAGAGAAACCAGGCGTTTAGGAAATGTGTAAAAGAGTGTGTGGTGAGTTTCACTCTTGAGTACTTGACCTATTACCTCACTGAATTAGTTGCCAAACAGCATTCCTACTGAGTTTGGTGCACTACAAGCCTAAGATTACGCATGATACTGGATATTATTTGACGAGCCTTGGAATTGTTTATCTGTCTGTGTCGTGTCTATAGGAACTTCTGGAACTGCTTGGTATGCCTGTGCTAGAAGCAAAAGGTGAGGCTGAGGCACTGTGTGCTCAGTTAAACTATGAGGGCCACGTAGATGCTTGTATTACGGCTGATAGCGATGCATTTCTGTTTGGGGCAAATTGTGTGATTAAATGCATCCATCCTAATTCCAGAGTAAGTTCTGCACATTCTCTGTCATTAAGCTTACTTATCCCTTCACACAATGTTCTTACTGGAGAAATTTGTGCCTTGTCATGTTTACCCGCCTAGTTGCGGATTCTTCTATAGGTTTGTCTATGATCTCTCTTATCCATCAAAAACCCGAAACATGGTTTGTATACTCTATCTTTAGGCTGGTTTTTTTATATATTGGATTGAAGATACATTTAGCTTCGGCAGATAGTTCAAGCTTCCCATGTTGATCAGTTAATGCAGAAGCCTGGAGGGTACATCGTAATTTTCGTCAGACAATAAGAATAGCTTTACATTGAGATGCAAGTTAGATATGTGAACTTCTAGGACGTTGATGTAGAGAACATGGGTTAAAGTTTGGGGTGATGTCAGGAAACTTGAATGAGATTTGAAAGTTTATTAATGTCTCCAAACAGGGAGAAGTCAGAAAGAGAAGGCCTAATGTGCAAGAATAAATATTTTAAGTTGCTTATTACTCTTGGTTAACAGTCATTGCCATCTTTAAGGTGCTGATGTTGGCTTAGTTGTTTTGAGGCAAATATAAATGTCTTCTTGCATGCAGGAACCCTTTGAATGCTATCATATCTCAGATATTGAAGATGGTCTGGGGTTAAAGAGGAATCGTTTAATAGCCATCGCTCTACTTGTTGGCAATGATCATGATTTACAGGGGGTACAGGGAATTGGAGTCGATAAAGCTCTTCGCTTTGTCAAAACTTTTAGTGAAGAAGAGATACTAAACAGGTTTATCCTAGAGGCTTGTTCATCTTCATACTATTGTTCTTGAATGTTGTTTGGATGATAATTCACCTTGAAATAATATGTTCGTAAGATGTAGTATTATGATGACCCCGCCCCTCTGCACCCTATGGACCTATCTTCGTGATCAAACAAACCTATTGTAACAGAAACGAAAATTTGTCAAAGTGGCTGTTGTGCCTGGCATATTTTGTGTGACTTCATGTCCACGTCAATGATGTCAGACCAACCATGAATGGATTAGAAGAAATATAAAAAGACTGAGATACCCGCATAGGAAAAGGATGGAAAAGTTTACCTGAAAAAGTTGATAGATAAAATAGTGAGAAATAGAGCAGCCTCCTTATCAAGCATGAGTTTCTTCTTCCTTGATTGCATTGTCTAGGGTTGTTTGGTGGTTCTCTCTCTAATTTGAGAAATGAGGGAGCGGGGGATTTGAAGTAGATTGTTTTTCTTGGCCATATATCCACTAAATTGTTGAAAACTGGCATATTATTAAGGTGTGGAAAATGTGATTAACTGTATCTTCGTAGATTGACTTAAGATGATCTTATAATGCAATCAAAGGCAAACAGAGGTGTGGAATAGATTCAATAGATTCACTGACTGAAGGTGATTGTCCTTGCAGTTTAAAGGAAATTGGAAATGGTGAAAAGCTGCTATGTGAACGGGACGTTGGGTCTTCTGATGATCCTCTACATGGTTCAAATAGCATCTCACCAAAGCTGAGACAATCTCACTGCTCTTTCTGTGGGCATCCAGGGAGCAAAAGAGATCACTTCCAGTTCTCTTGTTCTAATTGTATCACCGGTGATGGGGCAGGTTGCCTGAAAAAGCCTGATAGATTTAAATGCGACTGCTCCTCTTGTGATATGGTAATATACATACTATATCCTCCCTGAGTTCAATAGTTTTGAGTTGTATCCTAAATGAAGTTCACTGTGCACTTCATGGAATGCTTTGCTGCTCTTCTGACAGGAAGCAAATGCATTTTGTAGGACAGGAAAAGGAAGGAACAGGAGAAGCACGAAAGTTGGCAAATGAAAGTTTGTGAAAGGATTGCGTTGGAGCCAAATTTCCCAAACAACGAGATAATCAAAATGTATTTGTCCAACAATAATGGATACTTTGATGGTAGGTTTGCCAGTGCTATCTTTTGGACTTAATTGTGTTTTGGATCAAGCTTATATTTTGGACTGAATTGTGTTTAGATAAGTAATCAGCTTTGATAACCTATTTTTCGTGGGATAGATGAGTTCAGATATTGATGTTACCTGTTTAAGGTGTTATGGCTTTTACATTTTTATTTTTAGATACAATTCGGATTGTACTTCTCTTCTATCCTCGAGTTTTTTGAGCTTTTTGACAGGGAGCGGTGGACCACGCACATCATGGGAAAGGCCACAATCTGAAATGCTGGTTGATTTCTTAGCTTTCCATCAACGCTGGGAACCATCCTACATACGCCAGAAATTGCTTCCAATGATGTCCACTATATATCTAAGAGACATGGCCACAAATACAGCAGATGAGTTGCTCTGCAATCAGTATGAGTTTGACTGTGTCCATCGCGTGAAGACGCGATATGGATATCGGTTTCTTGTGGTCAAGTGGAAGAAAGCTACTCATGCATCTGGAGGCACCGTGCATGAAATCTCTGATGACCCGGCTAGTTCTCAGCAACATGAGGTCATTGATGTTGATGAACGGGATGATATTTTGGAGGAGTCTGAGGTCCCCCAAATTCAGGTTGTTGATGGAACTTGGTTTTTGTTGACGGACGAGGACATAGAACTTGTTAGAGCTGCTTTTCCTGAAGAAGTTGATAGATTTTTTAAAGAAAAGGTAAGTTATCGATTCGTTAAGTCTGTCTATTCTTCATCTTAGCCAGAGTTAGGTATTTTGCGTTATGGAATTTTTACTGTTGAGGATAAGCGATGAGGGATTGAAAAAATGGCTCGTACGGTCTACAATTTCGAATAAAGGATTAGCGGACATATGAGAGTTTGACCACCAATTATCTGAACTGATCGATGCAGAGTAAGACATACTTAATTCATAATAGAAGCGTTTACAGGATGCCCTCTAATACAGAAGCATTACCAGATCGATGATTCCATTTATTGGTCTATGACGCAAATATGCTCATTTAGTCTCGTACAAATTTGTATTTCCGCCTGTTGCATAGGTCATTTAGATTGTTCAGTGGCTCATGACCCAGTGAGTTAGCACTTGGTTTGTTAATTTTCTTGGTCTGAGCCTCATCAATGTTTGTTTTTCTGATAATGGATTATCGACATACTGTCGCGTACTTTATATGTGTGAATGATGATTGGCCATTGAATGGTGGAGTTTCTCATTTGTCTTTTCCATGTGCCAAGCAGGAGCTAAAAGGATCGAAAAGAGGAAACAGTGTAAGCTCGACACCTGAAGGGGAAGAATCAGAACTAACAAAGTCAAAAGGCGTCCAGCTAAGTATAACCGAGTTCTATCGGTCCGCCAAGGTACCGTACCAGGCGAAACCTGCTGATGACATAGTCGACGACTCCAAGAGTTTTAGGGATGGCTCATCAAAGAAAAAGAGTAAGGGCTCGAGCTCTAACTTTTCCAAATCTGCAAGACGTCGCCTTCTGTTTGATTCATGAGTTTGTACAGTCTTGCCAGCGTTTTTGACTCGCAAGAATGCGGATCCTAGTTCGATACCATCTTGTAAATAAGTTAGAGGTTTTTCTTTTTTCCTGGTCGGAGTAAATAATTGGAGGTTTACTCGTTGCTTCTTCAAATTTTGAAGATGAATGTCTGTATATGTCATCTTCCCCTCTTTCTCGCTTTCATTTTCCTTTCAATGTTTAACTAAAGCTCCTTTGCATCAGAGCCAGTTTCTGGTCTCAGGAATTTAGCATTCATCGAAAGAGGAGAGTTTATTTCCCATCTAGTACGGCCTTTTCTGAATTTAAGGAAACTTAGGGCGCGCATGGAATCCATTCTGGAGCAAAATTTCTGCTCCAGAATGCATTCCGGAACATAAATGCGTTTGTTAAAAAATTTCCGGAATGCATTCCGGAGGAATTTTTGCATTCTGGAGCAAAAACGCGTTTGGTAAAAATACATTCTTTTTTTGGTTCCAGAATGAGTTTTTGCTTCCAGAATGTGTTTTGGGCCAAAAAAAAGAAGTTAGTTTTTGTAGCTTCTTGATTCCGGAATGCATTCTCCCTATTTTCTCACAAATTTTTTTTTTCAGAAAATGCATAAAAATTGAACAATTCTAGAAAAATTCTAGAAAAATTCATAAAAATTTCCAGAAAATAAAAAAAAGTCAGATTTCGGGAAAATATGAAATTTGGTGAATTTTTTTTAAAAAAATAAAAAAAATCAAAAATTTCAAAACTTCACAGAATAGCTTAAAACACATGTGGCCACCCACTTTGAGTGAAATTTAAATTTTTTGAGGTGTCCAAAGAAAATCAAAAATTTCAAAATTTCACAAAATGGCTTAAAATACCTGTGGCGACCTACTTTGAGTGAAATTTTAATTTTTTTAGGTGCCCAAAAAAAGAAAAATAATAATAAAATAAAAATTTTCAAAACTTCACAAAATGGCTTAAAATACCTGTGGCCACCCACTTTGAGTGAAATTTAATTTTTTTGAGGTGCCCAAAAAGTTAAAAAATAAATAAAAAATTTCAAAACTTCACAGAATGGCTTAGAATATCTGTAGCCACCCACTTTGAGTAAAATTTAAATTTTTTGAGGTGCCCAAAAAAATAAAAAAATTCAAAACTTCACAAAATGGCTTAGAATACCTGTGGCCACCCACTTTGAGTGAAATTTAAATTTTTTTAGGTGCCAAAAAAAATTAAAAAAAAATCAAAAATTTCAAAACTTTACAGAATGGCTTATAATACATGTGGCCACCCACTTTGAGTAAAATTTAAATTTTTTTAGGTGCAAAAAAAATCAACAAATCAAAATAGATTGAAACAGATTTCTCCTCGAAATCAATTTCTGAGAATTTCAAATCAATTTCCGCAAGAATTTGATTTACTGAGACAGAATTCTACTATTCGCACTCCTACCGAATGGATTTTGGTATTCTGGATCTTCTTAAGGGGTTTGACCCGGCCCAACAAGGCCCATGCTAGTAAGGGTGAGCAACCGGACTGATTTAACTTGAGAATTGGACCAAATCGGCCTTCGAACCAATTAAGGAGGTCCGATCCTAGATCGAACTAGTCTTATGCGTCTTATTAGAAAAGATTAGTCAAATGAAATTGAGAAGAATGGAACCCACACAACCTCCAGCTTGAAGTAGGCACACAAGATCACTCATCTAACATGACTTTACTAGGAATGGGCCAAAAAAATAATATATGTGTATGTGACTTTACAAAATAAACCTGGTTCTTGGGTAGAATTGAACCGGGAACTAGCTGGTTTGTTTTTGGTTTCAAGTTTTAAAATCGAGATTTACTGTCACACCCTGAAACCAATAAGAAATTGTGAAATGACATGTTCGTCTTTTCACTTGAAGGACGCAATCTCAAACAAAGATTAACAATATACTAATTGTTGGTTGTTTGTTTGTAAAACAAACAAAATAGTGCATTTTCCTTTGTCCCACATAGGAAAGTTTTGAGAAAGTGGGCCACTTTATAACTGTGAATATCTTCTTATTCTTTAGAGTGAAGACAATGGGGTGTGTGCTAGTCCACACAATACCCGCGTGCGGGTGCGCGATTTTGGCGCGATTATTAGGGTTTAATTAGCACTAATCCCTTTATATTTTTTTATCTTATTTCGTAAGGTTATCTTATTAATTTTTTATTATTTGAAAGGTTGTTTTTTGTTTATTAAGTAATTTTCGAAATTATGAAAATTCGGAATTATATATTTATTTATTTATTTATTTTATTCCGAATTTTACATGTGTCTTTCCAAGACAACTTTTGAAGATTATACTTGTTTGGTTTTCAATCTTTTCCGAAGGGTTGCATCTATTCAGTTTGCAACTTCTTCCGAAGGAATATCTTTGTTAGCTTTGCAACCTTTCGTGAAGAGTTGCCAATGTTCTTTAAGACCGATTTCTATATATGTCAATTTTTTGGCAAGAAAAAAAAGAGAGATCAATTTCTTCAAGTCTTCTTTCGAAAACTACAGCCATCATTTTCTTTTGTTTCCTAGAGAGACCCTGGAGAAATACTAGAATTGCTATCTAGTATTCTCATTTTGAGACTTTGTTGTATCCTGGAGGATTTTTGCCGGTGACCATTAGCAACAATTGTGGGGCAAATAAATCCTTAAGGAAAGTGATATCACGCCTCAAAGTCCGACTTGATTGCTCTTTGATTCGAAGCCATTCAAATTTACAACAATCTTAAGGATTTATTTCTGTTCAACAATGGAGTCGGAGACAATCAAAATCATGAACCAAGACATGGTCAAACTGGATCGGTTCGATGGGAACAACTATGCTCGCTGGAGGGACAAGATGATGTTCCTACTCACTGCCCTGAAGATATCCTATATTCTGGATCCAAAATTGGCGCCTATTGAAGATCCGAGCCTACTGTTGAGGGAGAACAACCAAGTGCGGAAGCCGTTGAAAGGGTTAACAAGGATAAGAGGAAACGTGAGGAGGACAATTGCCGTGTCGTGGACACATTCCGAATACACTCGTCCGATAGATTGTATGACTTATTCACTGAGATGAAGTCGGCCAGAGAAATTTGGAACGCACTGGAATTCAAGTACAAAGCGGAGGAGCAAGGTACCAACAAGTATTTAATCGCAAAGTATTTTGATTTCAAGTTTATTGATACTAAGCCCTTGTTGGAACAAGTCCACGAATTACAAGTGCTCGTCAACAAAATTCGTGCCCTCAAAATTGAAATTCCAGAAACCTTTCAAGTTGGAGCAATTATTGCAAAATTGCCTTCAACTTGGAAAGACTACGGAAAAAGGCTGATGCATAAGTCGGAGGACTTCACCTTGGAGCAAATACAGAAACATCTTCGTATTGAGGAAGAGTCACGTACACGTGATAATTCTGTTTTGTATAATTCCAAGGTAAATGCTGTGGAAAGAAAAAGAAAATTCGGTCAGAACTTTAAAGTAAAGAACGGGCATACATTTAAGAAGACACACAAGAAGAAGAAGGGTTGTTGTTTTGTTTGTGGCAAACAGGGACACTATGCCAAGGACTGCATTCATCGCAAGAGCATATCAAAGGACAAGAACATTCCAACGGTGAAGGCAGATGCAAATTTGGTTGAAGAAAACTATGTGGCCATGATTTCAACCAAGTTTTCAAATATGAACATTGCTGAAATCAATGGTTCGATGGCTATGATTTCTGAGATCAATTCTGCCACTGTCCAATCCGGTTGGTGGTTAGATTCTGGAGCGACAGGTTCATGTGTGCAAGGACAAATATTTGTTCAAGCAATTTGAAGAGACTGTCGACACAAATGCTCAAGAGGTCCTGATGGCGAATAATGCTCTTGCAAAGGTTGCTGGCAAAGGCACCGTGGAACTTGACCTTACTTCTGGAAAGAAGATTACTCTTCTTAATGTTTTTTATGTACCCGAAATTAGGAAGAACCTAGTTTCAATTGATTTACTTTGTAAGAGGGGTTTTCGAATTTTGTTTGAATCCGACAAGGTTATCCTGTCGAAGAATGGGATGTTTGTGGGGAAGGGCTATGCCAATGACGGCATGTATCAACTAAGTATCAATAATATTTTCCTATCTTCTGCTTATACTATTGAGTCTGCTTCTTTATGGCATAGTAGATTAGCACATATAAATTTTCGCTATTTAACAAATATGAAAAAGTTAGACTTGATTAATTTTAATGGCGAATTAGACAAATGTGAAATATGTGCTAAGTCTAAACTCATAAAGAAACCATTCCCTGGTGTTAATAGAAATTCAAATTTGTTGGATTTGGTGCATAGTGATATATGCGAATTCAATGGCATGTTAACTCGTGGTGGTAAAAGGTATTTCATTACCTTTGTGGATGATTGCAGTAGATATCTTTATGTTTATCTCATGAGGTCGAAGGATGAAGCATTCACCATGTTCAAGAAATATAAAGCTGAAGTAGAAAATCAATTGGAAAGGAAAATCAAAGTTCTACGTTCAGACAGAGGTGGAGAATATTTCTTAAATGAATTTTCTTCATTTTGTGAAGAACATGGTATTATTCATCAAGTTTCCGCACCATACACTCCACAACAAAATGGTATGGCTGAAAGGAAAAATTGATCTATCGGAGAAATGGTTAATTGTATGCTTTCGAATTTAAAGCTACCAATTAATATTTGGGGAGAAGCATTGCTTACTGCATGTTATATTCATAATAGAATACCATCTAAGAGAAATAACGTGAGCCCTTATGAATTATGGAAAGGTAGAAAACCAAACATGTCATATCTTAAAGTGTGGGGGTGTTTGGCATACTACCGAGTACCGGACCCTAAAAGAACTAAACTTGGTCCTAGAGCTATCAAAAGCGTCTTTATTGGATATGCTGAAAACAGTAAAGCTTATAGGCTTCTTGACTTAGAATCCAATGTCATTGTAGAATCAAGAGATGTTGAATTCTTTGAGAACAAATGTTCTACAGATTCTGAAATTATTGAAAATAATTCAAGACCTATAGAAACTCATGTAGATTCTCAAGAGAAAGGAACAAATGATTCTAGAGACATGACTGAATTGAGGAGAAGCTCTAGAGCAAGAAAATCTAAGGATTTAGGTCCAGATTATATTACTCACGTTTTCCTTGTTGAAGGAGATAGAGAAAATAACGTGGTAAATAAATACCCCATAGTATTAAATTTAGAAGACGATCCTAAATGTTTTAGTGATGCTATGTCTTCTAGAGATGCTTCTTTTTGGAAAGAAGCTGTAAATGATGAAATGGACTCAATTATGTCCAACAATACTTGGGTGTTAGTTGATTTACCGAAAGGATCCAAGCCTATTGGATGTAAATGGGTCTTTAGGAGGAAATACAATTCTGATGGCTCTATCCAAGCTTTTAAGGCTAGATTGGTGGCTAAGGGGTATAGACAAAAGGAAGGAATAGATTATTTTGATACGTATGCTCCTGTTGCACGTATAACTTCTATTCGAATTCTTTTTGCTATAGCTTCCATTTATGATCTTTGTGTTCATCAAATGGATGTCAAGACTGCTTTCTTGAATGGAGACTTAAATGAGGAAATTTACATGGAACAACCAGAGGGTTTCGTTCTTCCTGGAAATGAAAGGAAAGTATGTAAATTGACTAAGTCTCTTTACGGACTTAAGCAAGCTCCTAAGCAGTGGCATGAAAAATTTGATTCAGTCATATTATCTAATGGTTTCATTCACAATAGTGCTGATAAGTGTATATACTCTAAATTCACTAAAGACTATGGTGTCTTAGTGTGCTTATATGTTGATGATATGCTTATCTTTGGAACAAATATGACTGGAATTATTGAGACTAAGAAGTATCTAACTTCCATGTTTAAAATGAAAGACTTGGGTGAAGTAGATACTATCTTAGGTATTAAAGTTAAAAAACATAGTGGGGGTTATTCTTTGAGCCAATGCGATTACATTGAAAAAATGTTAAATAAATTTCAACATCTTGGTTTCAAGGACATAAGTACTCCATTTGATTCTAGTATTAAATTAAATTATAATACTGGTAGGGCTGTAGCACAACTTGAATATGCGAGTGCTATAGGGTCTTTAATGTATGCGATGCATTGTACTAGACCTGATGTTGCTTATTCTGTGTGCAAGTTGAGTAGGTACACTAGTAATCCAAATATGGAACATTGGAAAGCTATTACTAGAATTTTTGGTTATCTTAAGAGAACTAAAAATTTAGGCTTGTTCTATAATAATTATCCAGCTGTATTAGAAGGATACACCGATGCTAGTTGGATTACAAGTGTGGGTGATAAATATTCCACTTCAGGATGGGTTTTCACTCTAGGTGGAGGTGCTGTTTCTTGGGCGAGCAAGAAACAGACATGTATAACTCACTCAACTATGGAGTCAGAATTTGTTGCTTTAGCGGCAATTGGGAAAGAGGCTGAGTGGATTAGGAATTTGTTGTTGGATATCAAATTATGGCCTAGTCCTATGCCTCCTATTTCTATCCATTGTGATAGTCATGCTACTTTGGCAAGAGCTTATAGTAGTACCTATAATGGGAAGTCTAGACATATTAGCCTAAGGCATTATTTTGTGAGACAATTGATTAAAGATGGTACCATAACAATTGTCTACGTGAGGTCAAGTAATAATTTGGCTGATCCTTTGACAAAGGCATTACCAAGAGATATGGTAAAAATGACCTCACAAGAAATGGGGCTGAAACCCTTTAATTAAAATCACCAGTAATGGTAACCCAACCTTTTTCTAGAACATCACTAGTTAGAAGGTTTAATGGGTAAGAACAAGTTACTGAATGTGATTGTTTGATACTGACGCTAGCCCTAATATGAGAAGTTAGTATCGTCTGTTACGTTTTAGAGGATGAATTGAATTCTTAATGAAGTATAGTACAAACTTGTAATGTGTTAATAGTAACAGAAACACATGGTAGATACTTCACCTATATGAGCTTAGGAGTGGTGCCGCTTCTTACGAAAGTTAGGGTTGCTTTCTAGAGAGCTCATGAAACAAGATCAAGCACAAGGCCATAATAGTGCTGAGTAATATAGAACTTCTCGCTAAAATAAGAGGTTAGTATATGTGCGGTATGTCCGATTCTATTATTTAAAAGTACAAGTTTAAAGCCGAGCTACTTGTCACTTTGATAGAGTCTTGAGGTACTTGTACTAAGTAAAGGTTTAACTCGAAAGAGACCTTTATGTATGTATATTAATCTCATGGAAATTATGGCTGTATTTTTTTTTAATCTTAGTTGGTATTTTGTTTTACAAACAAAGTGGGGGATCGTTGGTTGTTTGTTTGTAAAACAAACAAAATAGTGCATTTTCCTTTGTCCCACATAGGAAAGTTTTGAGAAAGTGGGCCACTTTATAACTGTGAATATCTTCTTATTCTTTAGAGTGAAGACAATGGGGTGTGTGCTAGTCCACACAATACCCGCGTGCGGGTGCGCGATTTTGGCGCGATTTTGGCGCGATTATTAGGCGCACTTAGCACTTTGCACGCTTGCGCGGCCGCGGTTTAATTAGCACTAATCCCTTTATATTTTTTTATCTTATTTCGTAAGGTTATCTTATTAATTTTTTATTATTTGAAAGGTTGTTTTTTGTTTATTAAGTAATTTTCGAAATTATGAAAATTCGGAATTATATATTTATTTATTTATTTATTTTATTCCGAATTTTACATGTGTCTTTCCAAGACAACTTTTGAAGATTATACTTGTTTGGTTTTCAATCTTTTCCGAAGGGTTGCATCTATTCAGTTTGCAACTTCTTCCGAAGGAATATCTTTGTTAGCTTTGCAACCTTTCGTGAAGAGTTGCCAATGTTCTTTAAGACCGATTTCTATATATGTCAATTTTTTGGCAAGAAAAAAAAGAGAGATCAATTTCTTCAAGTCTTCTTTCGAAAACTACAGCCATCATTTTCTTTTGTTTCCTAGAGAGACCCTAGAGAAATACTAGAATTGCTATCTAAGATTCTCATTTTGAGACTTTGTTGTATCCCTGAGGATTTTTGCCGGTGACCATTAGCAACAATTGTGGGGCAAATAAATCCTTAAGGAAAGTGATATCACGCCTCAAAGTCCGACTTGATCGCTTTTTGATTCGAAGCCATTCAAATTTACAACACTAATAACATCGTAGTTTATGTAATTCATCAAAAAGAATATGTACATTTCTAAATAACATTAGAGTTCCTTTTTCACCCCCGTTTTGGGATAAAGCATGTGGATAATATGAGGATTGCTCTCTTCTATTTTATCTGTAAAAGATAGGAGGATGGATTTTGGAAAGCAAACCCTAAGTTTGCCATACTCATAAAATCTTCTCAAGACAGAAAGCAGGATATGCCTATGAAGTACGGACATTAGCTATGGCTTTTGAATTATCTTATGTTTCTATTTGCGTATGTTATTGAAGACGGAGAACACAACAGTTTCAAAATTATGTTTTGTTTCTATTTGGAGAAAAGTGTAAAAAAAGTCCTAAACCTTTTGCATTGGTGTTAATTTAGTCCTAAACCTTTTTTTGGTGCCAATTCAGTCCTAAACCTTTTGTATTTGTGCCAATTTAGTCCTAAACCTTTTTTTGGTGCCAATTCAGTCTTAAACATTTTGCATGGATACTAAATTCAGTCCTAAACCTTTTGCATTGGTGCCAATTCAGTCCTAAACCTTTTGCATTGATGCTAATTCAGTCCTAAACCTTTTGTATTTGTGCCAATTCAGTCCTTCCGGCTAATAGCTATTCACGTGTCGAAGAACTGAATTGGCACAAAAAAAAAAGTTTAGGACTAAATTGGCATCAATACAAAAGGTTTATGACTGAATTGGCACAAATGAAAAAGGTTTAGGACTAAATTGACACAAATGTAAAAGGTTTAGGACTGAATTGGCACCAAAAAAAGGTTTAGGACTAAATTGGCATAAATGCATAAGGTTTATGACTTTTTTGACACTTTTCCCTTTCTATTTGAGTATGTTATTGAAGACGGAGAACACTACAGTTTCAAATTTGTCTAGCTTAGCCTTATTAGAGATTCAGAAATCCAAAGTTGATTATTTCTTTATATAAGCACTCGAAGCTTTCTATGAATAACTTGCTCTCTCTTTTATTACTTGCGGTCTGCACAGATATATCCGCTACGTGCAAAATGAGATGATGGATTGAATCTGTCAAAGAGCATATGACACACTGTACTCCAAACTTTGAGACAGTATAGCATTCAACCTTTGTCGATATTTTGATTCAAACTTTGTATTTCATTGATGTACACTTATAGTTATATGACACACCTCGTCACGCTCTACTAAAACCGAATTATCATCACACTCATCACATGAAAAATGTAATAATACGTGTAAAACCATAACAGAGCAAAGCCAAACGTTGCCACATAAATCTTTGTAAAAGAGACTTTTTATCTCTCACGCTTCTCCAATCTTCTATATTCATCAAACAGCAATGAATAAGGAAGTCGAACTCCATCCGTGTGGATTCTTTCTATCGTTGAGATACCGCTGGTCCATGTCCTAGTCGAAGCTCCAAATCAAGCCCGTCCATGGCGGAGTCCTCGGAGTTGTTGCTAGTGTCATCGACCTTAGGTGACTTAGAACCTCCAGTTTCATCTTTTCTGGTGTAACTTTGGGAAGGAGATGGGAGATTGTTGGTGTTAGGTGGATAAGGTGAGATTGAGAGGAGAGTGGAAGGTGACGATGAAGCGTTGAAGATGCCATTAGCGCTAGGTAATTGGTAAAGAAAGCACAGCCCTCCATTGGCGACGAATTCGCTGGCTGGGATCACGATCGGTGGAGTGGCAGAAGACGGGCATGACTGAGACTGGTGGAGCTTGGCACGGTCCCTGCGGTGCACGTTCATGTGTCCTCCGAGCGCCTGCGCGGAACGGAACTCTCTCCTGCAGAAAGTGCAAGTGTAAGACCTCGGCGGCCAAGTCGCGCCCATCATGTTCCCAGTGTCCTCCGCAAAAGCCTTAACCTCCCACGAGTCATCCTCTTCTTGGGTTTGATTAGCGTTCCACATCCACGAGGGGTTCTTTGAGTTTGAGCAAGGGTTAGTTGCTTGATTTTGGTGTTGGGTCTCTTGAGATTGAGCCAATTTGTGAGACTGGGACGTCAAGGAGAGAAGGTCATCAAGACCTTTTGCCATAGTCGCAGGTTCTTGAATTTATGAGGAAGTGAAGTGAAGGAGAAGAGGGTTAAATACTAAATGGTGGACGGACAAAAGAACGAGATTTAGCGGAGACAAAGTGAAACCCTAACCCTTGATGTACACAAGGTTTTTGTCGGAACATTTGATTTTTAGCATGGGCTGGCAATTAAAATAACATGTCCAACTCAACTAGTCGTCTCTTACTTTGGCCTCAACGCCCTTCCAATCACTTGTTCAATGATCTCATTTGTGTCATAGCTAATTAAAAATTATTGGAAAATTACTAGATGTGAAAGGGATTTAGTGACTTAGCAAGTAGTCAATTAATATAATTAATCGTATAGGAAAGAGCTAAGTTGTTGTTCAAGAACTAAACCTCGTTTCTTCTATGTTGCATGTTAGGCTCAATCTTTGTCTCTAGTTTATTTACCCGATAATATAATTTCATGAAGTTTGTGCCCGAGCAAGAATCCGATTCCACGTCGATTTGGAGCCCCGACTCAACCAATCTAGAGTCTTGACAAACCAGGAACAAGATCTTACTTAATCTTTTCATTAACTTGTGCAGGAAGATCACATCACTTCCTTTGATATAATTTCATGATTCATCGAGTTCACCTCATGCACGCGGGGTCTTGCTCGAAATTCGATTGCAAAGGTTTTGGCTTGGCAATTTGGTTTTGTTCCTAGCAAGAAACCCAACTTTGGTAATTGCACAATCGAAAAGATATCGCTTTGTATCTTTCCTTAGACAAAGAGAGCGATGATTTCACCGCATGCGTGCTGTAAATCGCAGGTCAATTCTAATTCTAGTAATCGGGCCAATCACTGTCCTCGTTACTCACCATCCACTGGCTAAGTACATCGATCTTTACTTGCCTAGGATCCTCTGCATACTTTTTTATTACTTGATCAGCATCCTGCCCACCACAACCTTCTTACCGTATCGTTCATTCTAAAGGCAATTTCTTGGAATTTACTTTGACTAGAGAATATTACGGCAATCATTTGGCTCGTCCCACATTATTAATAATTCTGCCAGCCCAAACTCAATCCCATTCTACTTTGATAGGGACAAAAACACTGCAAGGTGATTGATGGTAATCTTCTTATGACTTGTCTTCTTGCTCCTCTATTATAACAGGGATATTTAATCATGACACTTGCTAACCTATCCTTGAAAATATTTATAAAAAAAAAACTAAACTCGACAGTATTTACAATTAGTGTGTTATATTATTCTACTTTACATAGTCATGCTCAGAAACTTGAGAACTTATGATTTCCTACATTTAATAATCACTAACAAGTGTAATTATTAGTCTATCTCACGTTACAATACTTTATCACTTGGCTCTTGCTTTTCTTGTCACATTAATTACTAGGAAAAACTACACAAGTTGCGGTTTCTTGGACGAAAGTCTCTACGGCTGTAAAAAGGCAAGAGCATCGCTCGATCATGCAAAGCAAGATATTCCAGGGTTCATTAGTTTATGGATTAGTACGCACGTGAAAAAGAGTTCAATCAAGAAAAGTTCAAGAAGCCATCTGTTGTGGAGACATAGCATTTTTCGCCTACGAAATCACCGAAAAAACCCTAAGTTCTGTTCTTCTTTTTCTTCTTTGTTTGCCCTTCATTTCACTTCCTGACAATGTTTACAGTTAACACCGTCTTTTGGGGCCCCCTACCACCTGGATTTATGACAACGTAGATGAGCTCCCAAGTCAAACTGTCCAATAGACAAAGTGAATGATACAAAGAAACAAATGTTTTATTTTTCTTCAAGTCATTGACTTGAACTATCTGGCTAGCGGGAGTCAAATTAAGACAGAAGATGTTCGATTTATTACTTAGTGACTAACGACGTATTTAGCTAAGATTAATATTGCAATGTGACATTCAACGCCAGTTTATTGATCTTATCACTGGAAGGATATTCTTGATTCGTAGGTTGGCGTCAAAAGACCAGCTTTCACGAGGGATTATATTAAAATGCTGGGCCAAGACAAAAGACCATGAAGAAAAAGTTAAAACAAGGGTAATTAATGAGGAGATTTTGAATTTTAATAGTATTTGGGAAGCTCCATCGAAACTCTCCTTGATGTTAATACTAAGAAAGAGCTAGGGATTGTGTTTATCTACATCAAGCAAGTGGCGTATACCACACAAGTAAACAAAGGATAAGAAAAACCAATCGTTCTCGACGAGTTCTTAACTTAGCAAAAATGGCACATCAAGGAACTGAAAGTTTGCGTGTTGAAAAGGTAGCTCTAAGCACTTGTCGATTAAGATGCAATAAATTAAGTTTTAGGAATGAACAAAAGATGATCTTTTCATGTACTTGTTTTGCTTACTTATGATGCATCAAATTTGTCATTCTTTCCATCTTTTAGTAAACTTGAAAAAGAATATGTACCATGTATATGGTAGCTCTTGCCGGGCGCTTGCTCCAATGGCAACCGTCGTTAATTCAACCGGCCCTATTCGATTGAAACATTGATCTATTGCAACCATCAAAACCGGCATTTAGTTAACCCTAGTTTGTTGCGACGCGATTTAAACATATAGCTTAACTCAGCTTGTTCGTTTCGGTTGTATAGAAAACCCTAAGTGTCCATTGCTTGTGACACGGTCTTCTTCAACAGTTCAGAAGGTTTCCAGCACGTGATTCCAAGGCCATCCACGCCTCTCATTCTGCTTCTCGATATTTAATTGGCTTACCACGTCTGTCCGCAAGCAAAACATTGATTAAGAAAGCTGGCGCAAGTGGTGGCCTCTGCACGTGATTTGGTGACATAATTCATGGCGGTTCCTCCGCTTTAAGCATGATTATCGTGGGACCGAAGTTGATTTCTTAAATGGAACTAAAGAGAAATCACTGTGTTGGAAATGCTGAAGGACGAAGAGTTTGATGTTTAGATTGTTTTATGTGGCTGTTTAGTCATTTTTAAGTCACCCTCTTGAACAGACAACAATCTCAATCCCTAATCCTTAAGTTCACATTTTCATATATAGGAAAGGTGAGGAGGAGTTTCGGCTGCCTTAAACTTTAGTCACGGTGTTTTTTTTTTTTAATTTTATGATCTATCATAGAGGCGATTCTACTATCATGTTTCCAAAAAATAGATTTTTCTTTTCATATCGGTAGAATTCTAAAAGAGTTAAAAAAAGTAAGTATCAAAAGAATGTTAGTGAAAGTTGGTAACTCGTACTAGTTTTGCGTTACCAACTCAAAAAAAGAAGTTGATATACTAAGAAAGAAATTAAATGCCAGTTAGAAAATGAAACGAGAGTGGTAACCCAACACCAGTTGGTAGTTTAATTTGAGAAAAGTTAGCAAATTACTTTAGTTTATATGGTAACTTCATATAAAAGTTAGTAAATTCGAAAACTTAGTGAGTTTGTACAAAAATTGATAGCTTGTAAACTATAAAGAGTTGATTATTTCTTTGAAATTTGGTAAATTACCACCAATTTATCTTGAACAAAAAGTTGCCAATCATTTTTTTTCACCAAGACCCTTTTGACATTACCGATACCTATTGAAACTTACGGGCACGAAAAGACAAATTATACTCTTTTGCACTTAACAATAGAATTCTACCTATTAGATAGCTTGAATTGTATTAGTCTCGATAGTTTCATGACTTCCATGTCTGCTTCCTGAAAAGTTTTGAGTAGACACGGAGATGACCCATAAATGACTTTTAAGGGGTCGAAGAACTAATTGCAGAAGCTGTATTATGAGGGAACTATGGCATGATAATGGAAAAGGATACATTTCCGATGGTAAAATCAGATCTCTCGCGCGTAATCTCGAAAGTTATCGGTTCCGATACATAGACTAAATGAACCATTTCTGTTTGAATTGCATCAAGTAATTGAAGCAAAGTTTTGAGTAGACACGGAGATGACCCATAAATGACTTTTAAGGGGTCGAAGAACTAATTGCAGAAGCTGTATTATGAGGGAACTATGGCATGATAATGGAAAAGGATACATTTCCGATGGTAAAATCAGATCTCTCGCGCGTAATCTCGAAAGTTATCGGTTCCGATACATAGACTAAATGAACCATTTCTGTTTGAATTGCATCAAGTAATTGAAGCAAAGTTTTGAGTAGACACGGAGATGACCCATAAGTGACTTTTAAGGGGTCGAAGAACTAATTGCAGAAGCTGTATTATGAGGGAACTATGGCATGATAATGGAAAAGGATACATTTCCAATGGTAAAATCAGATCTCTCGCGCGTAATCTCGAAAGTTATCGGTTCCGATACATAGACCAAATGAACCATTTCTGTTTGAATTGCATCAAGTAATTAAAGCAAAGTCACACCTGTGGCTTGCAGAGCTTCGAGCTTAGTAATCATCCTTCATGTCAACTGCTTCTTGCTGGAAATATTGGAATGTTTCCAGCTCTAGTTCATTTGTATATATATCATTCTATTCGATTGCTCGAGCTGTGCTGGGCTGTTGATGCATGAATTCGTCCACCACGTTTTCGAGATTGCTTCTTGAACCAATTTCCGAAGATCGATTTTACTATAGCAGATTGAAACCCAGATCTGTTTGAAGCATATTCATGTTGAAATGCAGGGATCGAAAGTGCATAAAAAAGGGATTATCATCAATAATCTAATAGAAATCTAGGAAAAGAAAACAAATGGACCCTCCATTGCAAAGATTAAAAGGGGTCCAGCAGTTTAACCCAAGATCAAAGGTCCATTAATCATGTGCATCATATCTGAACCCAAAAGCCTAGACCACACCCAGATTGATTAGGCTTATTAATTAAGTAGCGGCTAGCTAGTTCTCTCTCTTTTTTTAATATTTATATTCAAATTATTATTATTTACTTTATGATTTTTAGCTCTTTGTCCGATGCTTCTCATGTGAAGTATTCTAATTATAATTAATTTAGGGTTTTGGACCCATTTGATGATAAAACAAAGTGGATGCTATGTTGCACATGGGAAGGTGGACGGAATAAACCCTAGCAATTAAAGCCCAGGCACATGCAAACGCATTGATAATTGGGACTCGTGATCACCACGTGGTGGACTTTTTTAGCTGAGTTCTATGTAGCATATGCCAATCTTCAAGGGTGTCTTGTACAATGTTTTGTCGATGAGATTGATGCATAGGCGCTACCTCTCTTTTGTTCACATCCGGTTATGAATTACAATCTCACGTGTATCTTTTCAATCTGGAGTATATGTAATTCTTTGGTTCTAACAACGGAAATTAAGTAACGAAGGATAATTGCGAAAAACATCTTGAAGTTTACACTTATATATCAAGAACCATCCTCACTTTTGAAAACCTTCGACTTGCATCTCCTCCAAATTGAAAAAATACATTTACCTTCCAAACCTTAGACGCATAAGTTCCCCCTTCCTCTCTCTTCCTCCACCATGGTCGCCATGGGAGACGATGCCCCGACCTTGATTTGGACCAGATTTGAGGCGGCGACTGTCGCCAGCCTTGAGTCCGAGGTCGGCAACAATTGGGGACAGCATGGGGCTGGTCAGAAAGGCGGCGGTTGGCCAATTACGAGTAGGAGAGAGAGAAGTGTGTTAGAGTTTGTGGGTTTCTTTAGGGAAGGACAATTAAGAAAGGAAAATAACAATGTGTAAATAAGTGAGGTTGTGAGGATACAAGGCAATACGAAAGTGGAAAATTCATAATTTAAACCGTAGATTTCGAAAGTGAGGATGATAATTGATATGAGACTGAAAACTTCATAATGCGTTTTGTTTTTATTTAAAAAAAAAAAAAAACAGGTCAAGGTCATCACCTTCTCTGTAAGCATGTCACTAAAAACTGACAGCACTGAACACATGTAATACACACATATATATTTTGTTTCCCCCTAGATTTCTGTATTGGTGGAGTGGCAGTTTCAGAGAAGTGAATTTAATCTGCTTTCTTTGCACTGAAATAGAGGCGTATTGATTTCCGAAGAGATGATTTGAAACCCTGAGAAAGATCATCCATTTTCATTCCCACTTAAGTGCAGAACGTTTTTAGCTGATCAGTTGAAAGCTTATATGACTCCGAAAGCTGCTTACTAGTTGAACCAAAAAGCTGCATTCACTTTATTTTGATGCTCCAATGAAATTAACCTGTGAAAACATCACTTTGAGACCAAATTAAGAATGATATTTTAGATCATGTCACGCTTTCAGGGATTCTAATGAACCCCAACTGCAGCTGCACATTCCCACTAGTCCTCCTCCTTTGTACTTTCTAGGGTTTTCTACTGTGTCCCCTAATTAACACGGTCGAGATCAATTTCCATTCTCTTCTTCTGAACATAGACACAAGAATTGTGTTGCTTCTTTAATTCAATAAAGTACTAGCTTGGTATTCACAATGGCCAGTCCTTCTCGAAGTTCATGAGCAACACCCTTCATTGAATGTGGATACATGTTACACATGAAGAGACATTCATTTATTACTCTTCTCTAAGCATTTTCTACAAGGCATGCTATGCTTGTCAATTGAATATCTCATATATAACAATAAATTAAGAACTTGCTGAAAGAGAGGGGAACAAAAACTTGAGTTAATTAAGGATAAAAAGATGGAGTATTCTAAAGAGAAAACTAAGCTTTAGAATATGTAGCATGATCCAAGTAGGTCACTAGTTTTTTTTATTTCTGATATGTACAGAATGCTAATTATCCAATGATTAGACGTATGGATTAGCAATTTTTTTAGCAATTCAACTATAATAAGTCAAAGAAAAAAAACTATAATACGTCTTTTCATACTCGATATATAAAGGACAGTTATTATCTCAAAACAAAGCGAATATATTATTAATGTCTCTAAATAAAATAATAGCTAGTTTAGTAAATTAAACAGCCTTCTTGACACTCGACACTCCCCATGCGTACTTCTCTAAAAGTAAAAAGGTAGGTTAAAATAATCAAGTGTTTTGTTTAATTAAGTAATTAGTGAAGTTAATTTCATTCTCCTCATGAACTAATTAATTAATTAGTGAAGTTAGAGATCTTACAACAACGTCAAAGCAGAGGAATGCAACTACTCTCTCTCTCTCTCTCTCTCTCTCTCTCTCTCTCTCTCTCTCTCTCTCTCTCGTTGGTGGTGAGATATACTAGGTGAAGAAACAATGTCGATCTATTAATCAAAGCTTAATAAGGACAATCTCTGATTAGTTCGCTAATATCTTTTTGATTGGATTTAAGTGAAGATTCAAGGGAAATTAATACTTTAGAAGCCTCCGTTCCAAAGACGTGTTACAATCACGGGACAACGTCGACTTTGAATCCTATGGTCGAGAACATTGAAAAAGGGCAAGAACAATTTCATTTCGTCGAAGATAGACAAAGGGCATGTGGTTAGACTACCTTGGAAGCAATCCATAATTTGAAACTTCACAAGCAGTCCACATCAAGGGTCAAGGGTCCAAAACAAGAGGGTCATACATTGGATCAAAATCAAGCACTTGGTAGACGAGAGAAAGGAGACAAAAAGTAAATGTAAGAGCAGCCCATTTCATATCGAGCAAAATGATCCTTCGCATGAGTCCGGAGCTAATTAAATGGACTACATCACCATTGTAGATAGCTTCAATTTCTGGCGAATTTTATCGTTCCTAACAGCCATCCATCAGCGTATAATCGTAGATATCGGATATAGTTTTACGTACATAAAATGAAACTTAAAAATCTGGACCAAACCCAATTTACATAAACCAAATTATCGATGTGCGTTAGAAGAACATGTTTTGATAAATATTTTTCTTTTCGTCATTGTTTTGTAACTAAAACAGGTTATTATCAGTAAATTTTTCTTATTTTTCACAAAACAAGAAAACTATTCATTCTGATGAGGATCCAAAGAATTATCAACTGAAAAGGCACAATCATATGTATTCAACACGATCCATGCAAGACAGAATCATTTAAAGGGAAGGTCTCCAAGAACATAATAAATTCTCTCTCTCTCTACATGATATGTAGAGAGAGAGAGAGAGAGAGGGGTCAGCTTTTTGGGAAACCCTAATCTATGATTCGATATACCGTGTGGGAGTGTTGGAGAATGTGACTGGTTATTCAGAGAGACGCACGCACGCAACGATCAGAAAAAGCAGCTTCGCATTCAGGTCTCTCTCTTATTACACTTGTGGGGCATTGGTTTGACGTATTGACAGGGACGTTGTTTGTGGGTTGGTAATTGGGTGGATCTTTGCAAGGACAGATCTGGTCAACACCCCCATCCATCCTCCCTCCCCGAAGTCAAGGCCACACCCACATTTCATCACTCTTTTCTCTGTAAACCTTTCACCCTCTCTGACTCTGCACCTGCAGGTGTTAACTCTCATGGATTTTCTTCAGGTAATGATCTCTCTCGCTCTCTCAGTCTCAGCCTCATGACCAGAGAGAGCGAGAGAGAGAGAGAGAGAGAGAGAGAGAGAGAGTCTGAACTTGTTTTTGGTATTTGGAATGCTTTTGGAAGGACAAGGTTTTGTACTTCTTTGGCTCCACCCTCTGCAAGAGTTACCGTAGCTAAAGCAGTAATATACATGCATGTGGCATCTTTAGCGAGCATTAATATCCATGTCTGAATATGCTTTTGCTATGGAAACAATCGGAGAGAGAATTAACATGGGCTACGCTTGATTTCAAAGAGTATTTTCACCTCTCTTTTCTTGAAAAGAAAACCAAGAGTAGTTTTTAATTCTCTCCTTTGCTAAATTGTGGGTTGAATTGTTTCATTGGCCAACTTGATTTGTTACCCAAATCGATAAATTTTGTGACAACCTAATTCAGCTTTTCGTTTTCTTACAAATGAGGTCTATGATGAAAGTAGCGAAAGGCTCGAGTTGAAATCCTGGCACCATAGCCCAATATTGACGTTGGCGAAGGGTTACGGAGGGCTCTACCCCCGGCGATACAGATCTTGGGTTTTCTTACACATATTCTCTTCGTAATATTTCAAAGGGAGCATGAGAGATATATAGCGTGATTGGAGCGGCTATGATTTTCAAAAGTTCTTTAACTTTTTGTTGTACTTTGAATTATGAGTGCTTGTTCTTTCGCTAGTGGACATAGGCCTTTGGTGGAACCATATATAATTTCCGCATCAATTTTCACTTTGGCGCACCATACTTTCTTGTTAAAAGCATCTTTGACAAGCAAAGAAAAAGAAAAGTATCTTCATTGATTACATACGTCACGAGTGTGCTCGATACGCAACAGTTCAACTTTTAAAGTATAGATTACCCATAACATAAGTAAACTTAATATACCAGAGATTTTACAATCTCTTCGATGGATTGTTCATCAAGTGTCTTTAGGATAAGATGTGAATGCTTTTGAAAAAGCTTAGAAGAAAAACTTTCATTTTTTGGTCATCTAACTAAAATCATTTTTTGTAGAGAGAGAGAGAGGCCCCCGGGATTTAAGGGGAGGAGAGAGAGAGGAACAATTCCCAAAGAGAAAATGTGCCTCGTGGCCGACAGCTATACGCCTGCCTCTTCAAACCTCTGTGTTTTGACTTTGTTAGACCGCACGTGATCCCCTCTCTTGTTGCCCCCCTCTGCCTTTTGTCCTCTCCCTCCCATGTTTATAATCGTGTGTCTTTGTTTGTAATTATTAACATGCTTTTGTCACAAAAGAATTTTACCATCTTTTTTCAGTTTCGACATAATTGATTATTAGCTCGCTAATTAAGATATCATTTTAAGTGATTTGAAATAGTCCCATAATTCATTTTTCACAAATCAAAGTATGATTTTTCAAATTAACCAGAACATCATCGAAGTACAAGATCATTGTGCATTAAATCGACATTGTACGATTCGCAACATCTGTTGATGTTGATATAGTACGAGACCATCAAACTTTTGTGTCCCTCCAATAGATGGACAAAGCTCCAACATCCATATTTGTCTAGGCTATATATTTTTCCTTTTATAATATATGGACCCGATCTCGAGAGATTGAGAAAGAGAAAGAGAGATGCGTGATTTCTCTCCATACATGCATTCTTGTTGTTGTCTACAAGGTAACGGGAATTCCAAAGGAAATTATTATAGTAACAATCAAACCTCAACCTTTGGGACCATGCTATGTATCACTTGGTACCCGGTTTTTTTGCCTTTGACGAGTTCGAGAGCACACCTTAAAGTGCTTAGCTAGGCGGTGCATAGGTTTTCTATGCCAAAATACAAAAGATGTGCACTTTCTCTGCACTTTCTCTAACCGCACCAAGAATATTACAATACAGCACTCGCACACTCAATATATCTCCATATTCATTTATAGTAGTGCCAAATACCAGTATATAAATAAATAGATGTTTTGCTTGTCTCAACATGGAAAAGCTCCCTTTTCAAGTGAACTAGGAAGCTAGCTACCTAAGCTCAAATTATGGGTTTTCAAGTTAGGTGGAGCCGAAAGAGTTCAATCGGAAACAGGAGCGTTGTTTCCGTTGCACCTTTGATACGGTTCATGCTACTCCGAGATAGGATTGATTAAAGTCGAGACGATGTAAGTTCTATCGATTACATACATTGAACCGACATCGGAAAAAAGACTGAAAATTTCAATGAAGTTGCAGAAGTTTTCTAAACCAAGCAGAAATCTCAGCTTTCCATTGTTTTTGACTCAATCTGACTTGAAAAATATGGGAATGACATCGGTAGCTTATTCTATGAGAAAACGTTTCACGGACCTATGAAATTCGAGAACGCTCAACAAATATAGGCTGACTGAGAAGCGACGATCGCGCCATACTAACTAACTGTCACGAAAACGTAACATGATTCATTCAAATTCATGTCCCTTTCAAGTTCAGTACGGTTGAAATTAGGAAGAAAAGGGCAAATTAAGTTGCGAGTTTTCAAGACATCCGTTTTGGTCGCTCCACATGCGTATTATTAGTGCATTTGACGTTGTAGCAAACGTTGTTAGTGACCGAGGACCAATCACGGTGGGATTAGGTGCCATCCTTTCTCAGTCAAGTCTCAGACGAAACAAAACTAAAGTTCAGTAGGACGTGGCCCTACCCACGATAATACGAAAACCAACCTTGTCTTTCTCCAACTTGTTGATTAGACGTGCAAAACAGTAATCTAATTGCGCATTCCGTCGTCACCCAAAGCACGAGGATTAAAATATAAACTCCTTTCGGGTCCACTTTTATCGATATTGAGTACCCCACTTGATTAGATTTTTCCTTGCGAATAACTCCGTCGGATAAAGATAGCTAGGGGAAGATGTCTTTGTGGCTAAGCCCGCGATGTCGACGATGAAAGCTTATTCGATACGCGTAGATGAACGATTCGATATGGTACATATATCGATTGGTTCTAAGGTTAAAAAAAAAATTAAGAAGATGGCGACATGCAGATGCTAGATGTTGCATACTTATCTGGGTTCCACTGACGTTGTTTTGCCAAGTTTACGTGGATCCAAGAACTTGATTTGACGTTTGTGATTCGTGCTCTTCTCCAAGTCTTTATTGATGGCAGGAGAAAGAGAGAGTCGCTACGTAGTCAACACCTTCCCCCCGCTTTGGATCAGAGCAACACACGTCTTCTCATGGAGGATTAGATGTACATGCAGGATTCACTTCTTAATCAAAATCAATCAAAACTTTAGCTTGAGGTAAGCATAGTTATTTTTCTATTTAAATTTGTGATTTGACGTGGGGTTGTTTTATGTATTAATTGCTAACAATTGGCGAAGGAAGAGATTTCTATTTAAACATACTTATCCACCAATCAGATTGTCACGAAGTAATATTTGAGCTTATAATTTGGTTTGTGAAAGGATGTGCAGGGATTGTTCCAAAATTTCATATCACCAAAGTAAAGGGTGGTTGAAGCACATTATTATTGCACATACATTGGATACACCACAATCACTAGTCCATCTAAGTTGATTAAGAGCTCAAATATCGTGCACGTGATTTGTTGTTTGAATGTAACTTGCGATCCCTTTGTGGAAATTTAATTCTTCTACTTCGTCACATGCGTTGCGTAAGATGCTTTCTTTTTTAGTGTCCTCTCGTAAATGTAGAGGATTAATCTAAGCTCTAACCCTCTAACCAGAAGGGATAAAAAAGTTTGAACCCTCCAGAATATCACAGGTTGACCTCGATGTCCATGACCCAAATTTTCATCTTAATAGTTGCGCAACGGCTACGAATTTGTCGGGTCAACAAGTGGAACATGAAGAATTTTCCTTCTCTGCTTTTCACTGTGGATGCTGTGTACTTTGCTAAAAGCAAAGAAATGATGGACTTTGAAACGGTAGATTCGAGGTTGAACGACCCCAGATCGGTCAAATTTTCATCCTGGTTTTGATTGAGGTCAATCATCGCCTCGTCCAAGAAATTCACTACGTCGGACCTATTAAAAACTGTCTCTTCTAGGAACACAAAGGTCGCTACCCTATTGGCCGTTTTTCAATTATCTTCAGATCTATCTCTCTTTCTCTCTCTTTCTTGTATGAGCATTTTGTTTATTGATGATTAGGTAGGTCCATAGTCAACTCTATTTTATCACCTAAGCAAGAAAAAGATATGCATCTTTGTCTTATCCAACTTGGTGAGGCAAGGCTCCGAGTATTCATCTTAATGGCAGATGAGTACATTGAATCCATTTTTGTACAATTACGACTTTGATGGAGCTATGCAATTCTGTAACATGTCGTCATGTATGTGCTACAACACCACAAAGGATCGGCCGGGTAGCTTCCTAGACAAGTATTAAGATGTTGTAGCTACGCATGGTTGTAGATGTAAGATTTTTTTTAGATTTCTTAAAAAAGTGGGGAAAATTGTCAAAAAAGTAAAAAAAAAAACCCATTGTACAGCGGCCAATTCAGTCATAAACCTTTCAATTGAGTAATTTAATACTAAACCTTTTAACGATTTGCTAATTTAGTCATTCCGGTCATTTTTTACCGAAAATCCTTGACATGGTGATTCAATCATCATCGGCCGTTCTATGTATCACAAATGACACTGATGTGGAAAATTTTTGTAATTTTTTTTAATTTTCTGAACTTTTTTTCCTTTTCTTTTATTCTCTTTTTCATTTTCTCTTTCTTTTTTCTTTTTACCCTTTTTGCCTTGGCCGGCCATCATCAGGCTTCATCGATGGCCAGCGGAGGTCGTCGGCCTCCCCTCGCCTAGCCCTTGTCAGCCTCGAGTGAGGGACGCTTGTGCCTGGGCTAGCGAGGGCCGCCCTTGTTGGCCTTGGGCAAGGGATACCCTCGTTAGATTTGGCAAGGAGGACCCTCGCCCAGCCAAGGGCGTCAAGGCCTTCGCCGAAGGCTGGCATAGGGAATTACAAAAATTGTCCATGTCATACAACCAGCGTGGACTAGAGCGTTACGTTAGCGATTTCTCGCCAAAATTAGCCAGAAAGACTAAATTAGTAAATCGTCAAAAAGTTTATGACTAAAGTGACACAATCGAAAAGTTTATGACTGAATTGACCGCTGTATAATTAGTTTAGGATTAAATTGGCACAAATGAAAGGTTTAAATTGAAAAGTTTAGGATTGAATTAGCCGTTGTACAATAGTTTTATGACTTTTTGGATAATTTTCCCTACAAAACTGTAACTATTGTTGAGAAATTGTAATACAATCTACACACTAAGGCAAAACCAGGCCAGTTTCTTAGCATATACTATCATCAATGCCCTCTATATACTGTAAAGTAAACTATTGTCTATGTCATTTCACTAGATTAAACCAATCACAAATGTAAAAAAAAAAGAAGCAATTCTTGCATTGCTATTGATTATTATGTTTGCACAATGTGTCTTGTGGTATTGGGACATGATGTATGTACCAAAAGATTGACCTATAATGTTAATATTAGAGTTATCAACTATAGACACGTTTTAACATGATATTAAAACATCAACTCAATCATACTTCACAGTCCTGCTATTTTGTTCCACATCCCTAATAATCTTGTCTCACCGTTCTTCTGTCTGTCTAGTTCATAAAACTTAGGGTTTAGAGTCTTCCATTGCTTCAATGGACTTCATATGCGCGTCCCTCCTCTAGCCACACCGACTTAAGCTTTTGGAATAATTGGCTACACATTCAATTCTTTCCAACGTAATTGTGTCCCGACCTAACATATCTCCTAACTATTTAAATTTATGTTGCCAATACCTGACCAAAAAGGAAAAGAAAAAACTTATGTTACCAATAGAAGCTAGATGTGAGATCTTTACAGGAAAGAAAGCAAACGGAGAGATTTTGATCCACTCTCTTGGAGGGTATTGTCAAAAGGAAACAAAAACCAGCTTCCTTATAAGACCATTGACCTGATTAGTGGGTAACCATAATTAATCTAAAGTAGACCATGTATAAGTAAGTGGACATTAGAATGGGATCTTGGCATCCATTATTTAAAAATTGCCCTTTCTTCCCCACATAGAAAATGCAATGGCATCACCCTAACTAGGAACCCATTTCGCATCTCCAACTGCTGGAAGAAAATGGATGGCCATCGAAGTAAGTCATAGATTCTCGAGACCAATATAAAAAACTTCACCACTAATTATTATATAGATCGACCATTGTTTATTTCTGGGTATCATGTAGCGACTTTATCTTATCACAAAGTCGAAAATCATACAGTAATTCTATTTTTATTAAGTTACATCGATATCGTACTATGGTTCCCTTTGACAACGTGGTTAGTTCCCTTAGGAGGTCTAGGTTTTAGAAAAGCAAAAAAAATTACCGACACTAGATGGGTATCAAAATAACAAAGGTTGAACTCATTTTTTATATTTGCGAGCAACGAACTAAAGATGGGTGCAACCACCGCCCGCAGCGGCTGCGTTGGCTTGCGCTCTCATCCCCCCCACGAAGGGATCAGAGTTCGAACCCCAGCGTAGTCGTTAGGGATTCTTAAGTGTGGCGCCGTGGTGGTGGGTCCTGCGCTAGCGTCACCCCAGGTTTACCCCTCCGGCTGTCGGCCGTGCGAGGGGTTCCTGGGTCATCAAAAAAAAAAAAACTAAAGATGGGTGCAATCAAATATAAATCAAGCAAGTCCTAGATTGGAATAGATTAGTTTACATTGACGTAACTAATTAGTCATTAAAAAAAAAGTATAGCGCCTCTGTTTCATCAAGTTCGTGCACTTGTGGGAGCACTTATATCTTCTTCTTTCATTTCTTGTCATTATTTTTTTTGCATAGTTTTATAATTTAAAACCCTAACGACATTTGTACAACAACATGCATGATTACGAATCAAAAGAGGCCTTGGAGTTAAAGAAGGATTAGTTTAAAAAATTTGAAGGACCAATTGAATTTTGCACTTTTTGAGAGGGGCATTAATTGGTCAGTGAGCTCGCTTCCGAGCCACGGTGGTGGTGGTGGTGGTGCTGGCGTAATGGTGGGTGGTGGCACTGACGGCCAAAAGGTGGAGGAAGAAAGAAGAGCGCCGTCCAGGGTGGGGGAAGAGGACAAGGGAGGAGGACCCACGCGCCGCAGCACCATCTCCCCCCACTTGCCCTAATCTTTTTGCCCTTGTTTGTTTATAATTTCAAGCGAAGCACGTCTCCCTCCTCCGAGCGCTCCTAGTTTCGACTCGTTCTATTGGATCAAGCCAATCGAAATTTTTAAAAGAACGACGAAATTTTGGTGTAATTCATTTGAAATCGGGGGCGCATTCTTTACATTTTGATTGGCTCCGTTCCTTATCATATCGACCGTCGATATTCCGTTTTCTAGGATTCTGTCATAATCCAACCGATTAGTCAACTTTGCTTAAACCATGGTTAAGTTCCGCATCGGAAAAAGTCTAATCCCTCCAAAACCGCATCAATCATGTATACCCCGTCCACACACATTCATCTAGGTTTTTTATAGTTTAATTAACTATGATGTCTATATCTTTATTAGTACTACATCATATGGAAAAATTTAATAAGCTTGTGAGTCCATTAAATTAGTAATGCCTTTTGTGTTACATGCCTAGGATAAACCCAACCTCTAGGGAACCCTTTTTTCCAAGAAAGAAATGTGAGCTCATGGTGGTAAGTGCATATTTAGTTCACATCAACCGAATAACCAAAAATATAAAGTCCCATCTCATATGGCTTCAATAATTAACCTCCAAAACCTTTTTTTCTCATTCCATTTGCGTCTCATGTCTACAGATTTACTTTGAAATGAGAGTATAGACTAATATATTATAATACACATATATATGTGTGTGCGCGCAAATGAGCTGCACGAATTTTATATCTTTCATATATTAAAATTTGGTGGTGGGGGAGTATATGACTACCCTTTTTGAGTCTTTGTTTATCCCTCTCTCTCTCTCTCTCTCTCTCTCTCTCTCTCCATCTTCTTCATTTGCCGTCCTCTCTCCACCACCATCCTTGTGGTTCCCGTCTTCTTCTTGCAGCTGTTTTATACCAGCTTCTTCCTCTCCTCTTCCCTTTTGTTTTGCTTTTTAAGCTTTCTATAATCTCTGTGCCTGTGTATTCAAATCAAAGATTTCAAGTTCCCGAGCCACTCCTCATCTCTCTCTCTCTCTCTTTCCCTTTCTCCTCCTTGTTCTTTATGATTACTGTCCCCGAAAACCTCCACTTTCTTTAAGAACAAACGCACAGTGTGTGTTAGTTTTTAATTTCCCTCACTCACTTCGCATTAAAAAAGAAGCAAAGAATTCTAAATAACAATTATATTTTTTTTTGGCCACCTTGTTTTCTGTTTCATCTTCCCCTTTTTGATGCGTGCTCATGATGGCTGGTCTGGATTTAGGCACTGCTTCTCGCTTCCTTCCTAATTTCCAGCTCCAGCGTTCCAGGGATTCCGGAGACGACGGCAATAACCCTAACCACAACCAGTATTCTGGCGACCACCACGACGACGGATCCCACCACCACGGCCTCGATCTCGGGGGCGCCGGGAACCCTGGGCCTGGCGACATCGTGGCCCGCCGACCCCGGGGCCGGCCCCCGGGTTCCAAGAACAAGCCTAAGCCGCCGGTCATCATCACCAGGGAGAGCGCCAACACGCTCCGGGCGCACATCCTCGAGGTCGGCAGCGGGTGCGACGTCTTCGAGTGCGTCGCGATGTACGCGCGGCGGCGGCAGCGGGGGGTCTGCATCCTCAGCGGGAGCGGTACGGTGACCAACGTCAGCCTCCGGCAGCCGACTGCGGCCGGGGCCGTGGTGACGCTGCACGGCCGGTTCGAGATCCTGTCGCTCTCAGGGTCCTTCCTCCCGCCGCCGGCGCCCCCTGGGGCCACGAGCCTCACGGTGTTCCTGGCGGGCGGGCAAGGGCAGGTGGTCGGCGGCAGCGTGGTTGGGGAGCTGACAGCGGCCGGGCCGGTCATCGTCATCGCCGCCTCCTTCACCAATGTCGCCTACGAGAGGTTGCCGCTGGACGAGGAGGAGCAGCAGCTACATATGCAGCCGCCAGCCTCGCAGCCGCAGTCGGCGGGTGGGGCCGCCGCGGGTAACTCGTACCCGGATCCGTCGTCGGGGCTTCCCTTCTTCAATTTGCCGCTCAATAACATGGGGTCTGTTCAGTTGCCGGTGGAGAACTGGCCAGGAAATAATTCAGCACCTCGTCCTCCATTTTGAGAAGCTAAAAGAAAACGAAAGAGGATGGCGATGACGACGAAGAAGACGACGATTAATCCCCTCTCTAAGGTCAGCAATTTCATAGAATCTATTTCGCGCGGTTCGTGATGGTGATGATGGTCGTGTTTAACTCGGATTAATCCTGTGTTGATGTCTCTTTAGCTCTTTCTTCTTCCTTTCTTTTCTGGGTTAATTTTCTCTTGTACGTTCTTCGTTTTCATCTTCTCTTTGCGGTTTGGAAGTAGTGTTTCCGAATCTCTCTTCTTGGGCATTGTGGGACTCATCCTTTTTTCTTCCTTCTGTGTATGATTGACTGGGTTTGAATATGAACCAATTGAAGCTTTAGAGAACAATTAATTTCATGGTGTATATGGTCTGTGTATATGGTCTGTGCTTGAATCCTCATATTTAATTATCATCATGTAGTAGTGAATGAGCCCCCATTAAAAGAAGAGCTTATCCCACCCGGTTTTTGCTTCTGACCTCCCCTCCATCAAGCTGACATATTTTTATGATCTCTTCATGGTTCTATCTTTATGTATAGATTGTCTCTGTATATTTTAAAACACATAGATATATGTTCTCACATTTATGAATGTGCAGGTGAAAATAATATAGAATTTCTCAGCATGGTTATAACTGTTTTTTGCGCATCGTTTTTACACAAAGTACATTGAAGATTCTTCTTGTTAAGTGGGCTTCTGTGTTGAGTCGATGCCTCACCAGCACGGGTTTCAGTGTGGAGTTCTTCTACAACCTATTTGTTTTCATGATCTCTGCGAAAAACATGGGATTCACGATGATTGTCACTCTGTTTGCACATTAAATTAAGCACGATACCTAGTTTCATCAAAAATGAAGTTACGCACATTAATAATCCGCAACGCGTCCTAGACAAATAATATATTTAATCTACAGTACATAAAATTACTGCTACACTATTTAGGGTGGCTAATTTTCTCAGAGCAGCTAGCCACACTTCTAGGGTTATCTTTCACTTCGATCTCATCCGTGGCCCAAGATTAGAACTATCTAAGATGGTCAAATGATTTTGATAACCCGTCATGTGCAAAACGTTACCTAAAGAAAAATGTTCAAACGAAGCAAATATAATATTTCTGTTTTTCCAGAAGCATGTTGCCTTGTAGAAAGCGTAAGTTCTTTCTTTAAATGTAAGCTGAAGATACATAAACTAACCTATAGATGTCTATACTCCTTGGGATTTTTTTATGATGAAAAGCTTGTCGTATTTATTTAGTTACTACCTAAGTCTAGATCTGTAGAAGGCATACCAATTTTCCATGGTGACATTTTGAGCATACATTAAGGAGATAGGTTTAGAAGATCTTTGTTAGATGTCTCTCGAGGTTTTCCTGTAATGTTTCTTTTCTATAAAAGGAAACTATATTGAGCTTTTCCATGCACATGCTTCCGTCTGAAAAATAGAAGTGATGTCCAGTTCAGTTATGGTCATGCTCTTTAGTTATAATTAAGGATGTTTATTATCGTGATAGAATCGGTCGTATCTTAGAATGCCTTCTAAGAATGTAAGTATGGTATGAAACTTATTACTTCTTACTTATGCGTATAGTTATTAGCGCTCGACTGTATATCACTACAATTTGCGTACGTACCTTCATGAGAATCAGTTGAGCCGAACATTCAAATATCCTATGTTACAATACACACACATATATATGATGTATATTATTTGATACAAGTGGTTGGAGCATAGTTTGTGTATGTCCCTTCATATGGATCAATCGAGCCAAGCGTTCAAATACTTATATATATATATAAGTCAAATAAAAAAATTATCATGCAGTGATATCATATTAAACACCGATTGTTCCCTAAAGTTTAGATTACTCGATAGTTGATGCAATTTGGTATGCATTGTTGTGCTTACTATGGGTACTGAAAACTAAGTGAAGATCAGTGAGCCAACACTGTAAGCTGACCTATATAGATTATTATTAACCTAATCGTCCTGATGCAAGATAACTGTGCCATTCGATGCCCATCTCTTTACTTAGTTAATAGTTCTTTTTAGGGGTCTAAATCAATTAACCCAACAAAATGTCCTACTACATATTTCACCATTTATTGTCCTTTAAGATGTCCACTGTTCGTATCGATATAGGATCATACAAGCAGGTTCCCTGGTTTGAAATCATCGTTTCATGTTTGGGCTTTTTTTAACCACCGCTTTGTTGGCAGATAACCCTATGAAAAGCCAGCAGCTCTAGTCTTCGTTGCGTATGTATGAATGTATGATGAGGAAGCCCAACTTCAGTCCTCGTTATAAACAGTATCGTGTATGCTTCGATTCACTTCCTAAAAGTAAGAATTTTCCCTGGGCATTCTTTTGTTTTGCTGAACTTCTGCTCAGCAACGAAGAGGAACGTAAGTAAATAATCAAGGAAATTGCCCTTTTTCCAAATTTCCAACTTTAGTTATTTTTCTTTTCGTGTCGTCCAAACTGGAATAAATTTGAGATGACGAAGTATGAAAACTACAACAATTGCGCGATGTGGTCGTGGGTATATAGTTCAAGGTTCCGTTCTTACCTAACATGAGACGAAACCTTCGTTGCGGGATCTTGGTTAATTAAAGAAAATAAAACCTAGCTGTGGTCTGAAAGAGATAAGGTCTTCACTTTTGCTGAGGCAAATATAATAGCGCAAGTGTGTGGCGGAATCGTCACTAAGAAAACTTGGATTAAGATGCTAACTGCGCAGGGTCGCATGCGGGGCTACAAATATAAAACTAGTGCCCAAATGCAAACCTAATTTGGTTCTGATAATCGTCGCTTTAGGTACACATAAGCAAGAGCAGTTAAGTCATGCGCATATGTATATTATATATACAAGTTAATCACAACGAAGCTGACATTAGATTTCATATTATCTGGTAGTGATCAACCACATTTCCATGCATTTGCACAAAGAAACCATGCCGAAGAAATTGTCCATGCTTATAAAAAGTCATATGTAGTGTCATTCTCTTATTTACTTGTAAAACTTTTCTCGCCAGTGAGTCATATCGCATTTTAAATTGTAATTGGATTTGACCATCAAGTTAGAAGAACGATAATATATCTATGGGCATCATCCACATTGTTCCAGTTTGAATTGTTATGTTTCATTCGCGATGGAGCATGACGACAACAACATTAATGTGCCGTCATTTTTTTTTTTTGGTTGATGGCTATCAATTTTGTGGGTCTAGCTTGTTTAGTGAAATTATGAAAGTGAAGATGATTTCCCAATATCACTCTAGGAGTATTATCGTGAGTTTGTACAGAGATTGGGGGGACAACATGGGCCAGAGATCCATCAGAATCGTACTTTCAATGTCCCAAAAACATATAATGGATTAACATGAAGTCGGGAACCAAAAGGCGTGCAGCAATTATAGGAACTACGTACATTCAATCATACCTACTTGAGAGGAAAGACGAAAGAAAAAAATACCCATTGCTGAGAATTTGCTGCTAGAAAAACATGGGGGGTTCAGCTACTCGGTTCATTCTTGGGAGGCCATATCGGGAGAAAGTATTTCCTGATGAGTTCTTTCGACCTTTAGACGTGAAATCACTTACTTGGTCAAGCTATGTCATGTTATGAAAACTAATTATCACGTCATTTTATGAAATAGAAAAGAAGATAAAGCCAATAAGAAATTGCATTCATGCACTTATTTACCCAAAAAAACAATACATGATGGCACTAACCGGTACGTGAAGAATTTGGCTTGAGCTTGACAATCAATGTGTGAACATTGCGAAGATGCGAGGAAAGAGAGCTTCTTGTTCCTACTAGGTTTAGGTCCATTTACAGAACTTCTTGCTGTATGCATGTCATATATATATCAGCACCACCTCTAATACCTTAACGATGAGTTCGTTCTTGGATTATCAAGGCTTTTGCAATACAGAGTATATATGATAAATTTGAAACTTTTTGCCACTTCATTGATCAATTTATCAGTTCCCTATATGAAGTTCTTCAGGATAATTAAGTAGACAACGAGACATCCTTCATTTTGCAGGGAATCAAGCCAAAACACAGGGCTTGGATCGTCACTTGGGCTCAATGTTCAGCCCAATTCTAAGATAGCTAAACAGCTATTGCATTTCCACCCCAACCGGGGGGTAGAAGAGTTTCCAACTTTTATTTGAAAGTAGAGTTCGAGTAGCACAAATATTGTATCAGGTCGATCTATTTCTGTCTTCAAAAACTTTGTTTGAGCAGCTGGCAAGCCGAACCCAGTAATAGACCAAAACAAAATAAGTTTCTTCAGCTGGTCGATCTTTTCGGTTCATGTCCCAAAGAGCTGGTGGGTATCGCTCTTCGTTCTTGGTACTTTGTTCAGTTGAAATTCATACAATCTATAGCACTTTCTTTATCGCCAATTTATCTCTCTTACATGGGTGAAGTTTGTAAAGTGCAATCGATCAAGGCTCGATTTTTGTTCTTGATGCGGGAATCTGTGGCTTCAAAGTACATCTCCTTCCATCACTATTGTCGTTCGCCGCAGCTACCTTATCGCTTACTCTAGACCTGTGGCCACAGCATCACCTTGACCACCACAACGACTTCTCTCTCTCTCTCTCTCTCTCTCTCTCTCTCTCTCTCTCTCTCTCTCTCCAACATCACAATGTTTCGGCCTCTCTCTAAGGTGCGCCGCCGTAAACTCAAGGCCATAGCGACCTCTAAAAGGTTGAGATGGCCTTAGATCCCAGACCTCGCGCCTCTTATAAGGGAGAGATTGCTGATGAGAATGGGCCATTATGTAAATTTGACAGCAAGTTAGTCGCGCTAGCATCCACATAACCTAATCCCATAGCTTATTTTATGGAAGTACTTCGAAAGTTTTGGGATTAAATTGAATAGAAAAAATTTAAAACATGATATTCAACCAAAAAGAAAAGTCAAAAGATACTATCCATGTCGCATATTATACTATGGATAATCACAATGATATGATGATATTTTTTTCTGAAATTTTCTGTCAATAGTTTCACTAATGGATATTCATGTTCTTACTCAATATGAGCTTGAGGCTAGCTTTATTTAGTATCAGATTGTCACTAGTGGTTTCAAATTGAACAAAATTGAGAACAAATCCAAACTGTAAGAAAAAATGGGCTGTGATCGTTTTGCTTTAATTTTGATTGGTTGACATTTCTTCAAATAGGCAAAATCATGATGCGGCATTAGGCAGTCTCTTTAGAATGAGAGTATCTTTGTTTGCTTATTTTGTTGGGCAGGATAAATTTCTCAAGTCGTTATAATCTCTTTAGAATTAGTAGAAAGATAAATACAGTACTAGTAAAGTAGAAAGAATTATTTTATAAAACCAATATTATGACTAAAAAATTGTGCTAATTTATCAAATTGGAGGTTATGGTCGTCAATCACTGGCCAAGCAAGGAATTTGGTTACTGATCCTCTAGCTTTGGTTATTCGCTATTCAAAAATTCTTGTTTAGATAGTTCATACCATCCATGCATAGTATTTTTTGACATTTGACGTTGAGCTTTCTTGTTGGAATTCAAAATAATAAAAATCGATGCCGATAGATCAAGGTTACGGCAATTTTCAAGCCTATTATATGTCAAATTTGGAATGGAGCGAGTTTCTTGGCACTTGCATCCCTCCCGACTAATAAAATGTGAACCTAACATCTAACGGAATCGACCGTTACTTGAATATATTTACTAACTTAGAAAGCATTTACTCGGAAGGATCGACATGAATTAAAACCCAACCAAATATTTACATTGCATTACTAGCAACTAATCCAACCCTTTATAAGTCATATTAGGCTCCAACCTGATAAAATGTAAGCACATAGGTCGGCGACACTATTTTGAATTAGGTAACTAGTGATTCTCAAGCTATTAATATGGCACATATTCACTAACTTAGAAAGCATTTACTCAGAAGGATCGACATGAATTAAAACCCAGCCAAATATTGACTTTGCATGATTAGCAAGTAATCTAACCATTTTTTAGTCATAATTAGGCTGCCATATGGTGCAACGTGATGAAATGTAAGCGCATAGGGCAGCCACACTATTCTGATTCAAGTAACCACTGATTCTCTAGCTATAAATACGATTGATGCCCATCAAACTGATCATTCACAAAAGTTCAAAAAAAAAAAAAAAAAGGCTCCATTCAAGCAAAGTGATTAGAGATATACCTCTGTTCAGGCAGTGATCTACCAAAAAATTTCTTTGACAACAAATATTGGTTTGCTAATTTTTTGGTAAATTACTGATTCGATCAGAGTTCATTCCTTTTATCAACATCAACATGGCAATGGTGAAAAGATGACGTACCATGTACCTCGGAATGCAATTCAGATAAGGCTAATTGAGTATTTATTGATTTTCTTGCTAATTCCTCAAGTTCTTATTTCTTATCCAATTCTCGTTCATTGTAAGGACGTCATTTTTCCTTTTTGTTCCTTCCTTCGTTGCAGGTAGAAGTGTCCTTCATGTACGTGGCATGAGGATCAGTGAATTCACAAGATATGCCATATGTTGTTGTAATAAATAAGATTTGTGTATCAATTCTTATAGTAGAAGTTAAGGTCATTTAGGTTTTCTTTTGTGAACATTTGGTGAAGATAAAGAGAGATTGTAATCCGGGCAGGAGTAACTTTTTGTTACTGTCATTGTGAATATGTATTTCGGGATGTTTTTCTGCTTCTTCAATGTTTGTAGCCCATTGTTAATTATGTGACATTTCACTACACGACATGTGTCAGGAATGAGAAATGTGAAAGGTAAAAAATCAGAGAAGAACGCACACAAGCTTTTTAAGTGAAAAACCCTTCAAAATCAAAAAGGAAAAATTACGGTGCCACAATAGGCAATCTCTTTAGAGTGATAGTATCTTTGTCTGGTTATTTTGTTGGGTAGGATAAACTTCTCAAGTCGTAATAATCTCTTTAGAATGAGCATGAAGATAAATACAATATTAGTATAGTAGAAAGAATAAATTTACGAAATCAGTTAATTATCATTGAAAAATTGTGCTAATTTATCAAATTTGAGGTGACGGTCGTCAGTCACTAGCCGAGTAAGAAATTTGGGTGGTCCACTAATCCTCTAGCTTTGGTTATTCAATGTCAAGAAATTCTTGTTTAGGCAGTTCATACCATCCATACATAGTGGTTATTGACATTTGATGCTAAGCTTTCTTGTTGGTCTTACTAGTATTTCGGAATTCAAAATCAAAAAAATCGACGCTGACAGATCAAGGCTATGGCGCTTTTCATGCCTATTATATGTCAAATTTGGAATGGAGAGAGTTTCTTAGCACTTGCATCACTCATGGCTAATAAAATGTGAACCTAACATCTAACCAAATCCATCGTTACTTGCACATATTTACTAACTTAGAAAGCATTTATTTAGAAGGATCAACATGAATTAAAAGCTAACCAAATATTGACATCGCATGACTAGCAACTAATCCAACCCTTTGTAAGTCACGATTAGGCTAACAAATTGGCCAATGTGATAAATTAAGCACATAGGTCGGCGACAACATTTTGATTTGAGTAACTTGTGATTTTCATGCTATAAATACGGCACGTATTCACTAACTTAGAAAGCACTTACTCAAAAGGATCGACATGAATTAAAACCCAACCAAATATTCATGATTGGCAAGTAATCTAACCCTTTTTGAGTCATGATTATGCTAGCATATGGTCCAACGTGATGAAATGTAGTCGCATAGGGCAGTGACACTATTTCGATTCAAGTAACCATTGATTCTAAAGCTATAATTAGGATTGATGCCCACCAAATTCATCATTCACAAAAGCTAAAAAAAAAAAAGGCTCCATTCAAGCAAAGTAATTAGAGATGTACTTCCGTTCGGGCAGTGATCTACCAAAAAATTTCTTTGACAACAAATTTTGCTTTGCTAATTTTCTAGTAAATCACTGATCGAATCAGAGTTCATTCTTTTGTCAATATCAACATGGCAATGGTGAAGAGATGTTGTGTGATGTACCTCGGCAATATGCAAATTAGATAAGGCTAATTGACTGTTTATTGATATTCTTGTTAATTCCTCAAGTTCTTATTTCTTATCCAATTTACTTTCATTGTAATGACTGAATTTTCCTTTTTGTTCCTTCCTTCGTCGCAGGTGGAAGTGTCTTCATGTACGTGGCATGAGGATTGATGAATTCACAAGATATGCCAAGTGTTGTTGTAATGAATAAGTTTTTTGTATCAATTCTTATAGTAGAAGTTAAGGTCATTTGGGTCTTCTTTTGAGAACATTTGGTGAAGATTAAGAGAGATTGTAATCCGGGCAAGAGTTACTTTCTATTGCTGTCATTGTGATTATGTATTTCGGGATGTTTTTCTGCTTCTTCGATGTTTGTATGCCCACTGTTAATTATATGACCTTTCACTACACGACATGTGTTAGGAATGACAAACATACAAAAGAAAAAAATCAAAGAAGAAGATACACAAACTTTTTAAGTGAAAAACCCTTCAAAATCAAAAAGGGAAAAATTACGGTGCCGCATTAGGTAATCTCTTTAGAATAACAGTATCTTTGTCTATTTAATTTATAGGGTAAGATAAACTTCTCGAGTCTTAATAATCTCTTTAGAACGAGTATGAATATAAATACAATATTAGTAGAGTAGAAAGAATAAATTTATGAAATCAATTGATTATCATTGAAAAATTGTGCTAATTTATCAAATTTGAGGTGATGGTCGTCAGTCACTGGCCGAGTAAGGAATTTGGGTGGTCCACTAATCCTCTAGCTTTGGTTATTCGATGTTAAAAAATTCTTGTTTATGTAGTTCATACCATCCATACATAGTGGTTTTTCAGATTCGACGCTAAGCTTTCTTGTTGGTCTTACTTGTTTTGGAATTCAAAATAAAAAAAATCGACGCCGATAGATCAAGGCTACAGCGCTTTTCGTGCCTATTATATGTCAAATTTGGAATGGAGCGAGTTTCTTGACACTTGCATCACTCACGACTAATAAAATGTGAACCTAACATTTAACGGAATCAACCATTACTTGCATATATTTACTAACTTATAAAGCATTTACTCATAAGGATCGACATGAATTAAAACCCAACCAAATATTTAAGTTGCATTACTAGCAACTAATCCATCCCTTTATAAGTCATATTAGGCTGGCGTGTGGTCTAACCTGATAAAATGTAATACTATTTTGAATCGGGTAACTGGTGATTCTTAAGCTATAATTATGGCATGTATTCACTAACTTGGAAAGCATTTACTCAAAAGGATCGACATGAATTAAAACCCAGCCAAATATTGACATTGCATGATTGGCAAGTAATCTAACCATTTTTCAGTCATAATTAGGCTGCCATATGGTGCAACATGATGAAATGTAATCGCATAGGGTAGCCACACTATTCCGATTCAAGTAACCACTGATTCTCTAGCTATAAATACGATTGATGCCCATCAAACTGATCATTCACAAAAGTTCAAAAAAAAAGGCTCCACTCAAGCAAAGTGATTAGAGATGTACCTCTGTTCGGGTAGTGATCTACCAAAAAATTTCTTTGACAACAAATTTTGGTTTGCTAATTTTTTGGTAAATCACTGATCCGATCAGAGTTCATTCCTTTTATCAACATCAACATGGCAATGGTGAAAAGATGACGTACCATGTACCTCGGAATGCAATTCAGATAAGGCTAATTGAGTATTTATTGATTTTCTTGCTAATTCCTCAAGTTCTTATTTCTTATCCAATTCTCGTTCATTGTAATGACGTCATTTTTCCTTTTTGTTCCTTCCTTCGTTGCAGGTAGAAGTGTCCTTCATGTACGTGGCATGAGGATCAATGAATTCACAAGATATGCCATATGTTGTTGTAATAAATAAGATTTTTGTATCAATTCTTATAGTAGAAGTTAAGGTCATTTAGGTTTTCTTTTGTGAACATTTGGTGAAGATAAAGAGAGATTGTAATCCGGGCAGGAGTAACTTTTTGTTACCGTCATTATGATTATGTATTTCGGGATGTTTTTCTGCTTCTTCAATGTTTGTGGCCCATTGTTAATTATGTGACCTTTCACTACACGACATGTGTCATGAATGAGAAACGTGAAAGATAAAAAATCAGAGAAGAACGCACACAAGCTTTTTAAGTGAAAAACCCTTCAAAATCAAAAAGGAAAAATTACGGTGCCACAATAGGCAATCTCTTTAGAGTGATAGTATCTTTGTCTGGTTATTTTGTTGGGTAGGATAAACTTCTCAAGTCGTAATAATCTCTTTAGAATGAGCATGAAGATAAATACAATATTAGTATAGTAGAAAGAATAAATTTACGAAATCAGTTAATTATCATCGAAAGATTGTGCTAATTTATCAAATTTGAGGTGACGGTCGTCAGTCACTAGCCGAGTAAGAAATTTGGGTGGTCCACTAATCCTCTAGTTTTGGTTATTCGATGTTAAGAAATTCTTGTCTAGGAGGTTCATACCATCCATACATAGTGGTTTTTCACATTTGACGCTAGGCTTTCTTGTTGGTCTTTACTTGTTTTGTAATTCAAAATAACAAAATTTGACGCCGATAGATCAAGGCTAGAGCGCTTTCATGCCTATTATATGTCAAATTTGGAATGGAGAGAGTTTCTTGGCACTTGCATCACTCATGACTAATATGAACCTAACATTTAACGGAATCAACCGTTACTTGCATCTATTTACTAACTTAGAAAGCATTTACTCATTAGGATCAACATGAATTAAACCTAACCAAATATTTACGTTGCATTACTAGCAATTAATCCAACCCTTTATAAGTCAGATTAGGCTGGCATGTGGTTCAACCTGATAAAATGTAAGTGCATAGGTCGGCGACACTATTTTGAATTGAATAACTAGTGATTCTGAAGCTATAAATATGGCACGAATTCACTAACTTAGAAAGCATTTACTCAAAAGGGATCGACGTGAATTAAAACCAAGCCAAATATTGACACTACATGATTGGCAAGTAATCTAACCCTTTTTGAGTCATGATTAGGCTGCCATATGGTCCAACATGATGAAATGTAAGCGCATAGGGCAGCCACACTATTCCAATTCAAGTAACCACTGATTCTCTAGCAATAAATAGAATTGATGCCCATCAAATTGATCATTCACATAAGAAAAAAAAAAGCCTCCTTTCAAGCGAAGTGATTAGAGATGTACCTCTGTTCGAGCAGTGATCTATCAGAAAATTTATTTGACAACTAATTTTGCTTTGCTAAGATTTTGGTAAATCACTGATCTCATCAGATTTCATTCCTTTTGTCAATATCAACATAGCAATTGTGAAAAGATGTCGTGTGATGTACCTCGGTAATACGCAGTTCACAGAAGGCTAATTAAGTATTTATTGATTTTCTTGCTAATTCCTCAAGTTCTTATTCTTATCCAATTCCCTTTCATGTGATTTTTCCTTTCTGTTCTTTCCTTCGTCGCAGGTAGAAGTGTCATTCATGTACGTGGCATGAGGATCGATGAATTCACAAGATATGCCATATGTTGTTGTAATAAATAAGATTTTTGTATTAATTCTTATAGTAGAAGTTAAATTCATTTGGGTCTTCTTTTGCAAACATTTGGTGGAGATTAAGAGAGATTGTAATCCGGGCAAGAGTAACTTTTTGTTACCGTCATTGTGATTATGTATTTCGGGATGTTTTTATGCTTCTTCGATGTTTGTAGCCCACTGTTAATTATGTAACCTTTCACTATACGACAATTGTTAGGATGAAAGAGAAAAAAATCAGAGAATAAGACACACAAACTTTTTACGTGAAAAACCCTTCAAAATCAAAAAGGGAAAAATTATGGTGCCACAATAGGCAATTTGTTTAGAATGATAGTATCTTTGTCTGGTTATTTTGTTGGGTAGGATAAACTTGTCAAGTCGTAATAAAATCTTTGGAATGAGTTTGAAGAAAAATACAATATTAGTAGAGTAGAAAGAATAAATTTATGAAATTAGTGAATTATCATTGAAAAATTATGCTAATTTATCATATTTGAAGTGACGGTGGTCAGTCACTGGCCAAGCAAGGAATTTGGGTGTTGCACTGATCCTCTAACTTTGGTTATTCGATGTAAAGAAATTCTAGTTTATGCAGTTTATACCATCCATACATGGTGGTTTTTGACATTCAACAGTAAGCTCTCTTGTTGATCTGACTAGCTTTGGAATTCAAAATAATAAAAATTGAGCTGATAGATCAAGGATATGACGCTTTTCATGCCTATTATATGTCAAATTTGGAATGGAGCGAGTCTCTTGACACTTGCATCACTCACTACTAATAAAATATGAACCTAACATCTAACGGAATCAACCGTTAATTGCACATATTTACAAACTTAGAAAGCATTTACTCAGAAGGATCGACATGAATTAAAACCTAACCAAATATTTACATTGCATTACAAGCAACTAATCCAACCCTTTATAAGTCACAATTAGGCTGGCATATGGTCCAACGTGATAAAATGTAAGCTCATAGGTCGGCGACACTATTATCATTCGAGTAACTAATGATTCCCAAGCTATAAATATGGCACTTCTTCACTAACTTAGAAAGCATTTACTCAAAAGGATCGACATGAATTAAAACCCAGCTAAATATTGACATTGCATGATTGGCAAGTAATCTAACCCTTTTTGAGTCATGATTAGGCTGCCATTCCAATGTGATGAAATGTAAGCGCATAGGGCAGCCACACTATTCCAATTCAAATAACCACTTATTATCTAGCTATAAATATGATTGATGCCCATCAAATTGATCATTCACATAAGCAAAAAAAAAGGGCTCCATTCAAGCAAGTGACTAGAGATGTACCTCTATTCGGGCAGTGATCTACCAGAAAATTTCTTTGACAACAAATTTTGCTTTGCTAATTTTCTGGTAAATCACTGATCCAATCAGAGTTCATTCCTTTTGTAAATATCAACAGGGCAATGGCGAAAAAATGACGTGTGATGTACCTCAGTAATATGCAATTCAGAGAAGGCTAATTGAGTATTTATTGATTTTCTTGCTAATTCCTCAAGTTCTTATTTCTTATCCAATTCCCTTTCATTGTAATGACTGATTTTTCCTTTTTGTTCCTTCCTTCTTCGCAGGTAGAAGTGTCATTCATGTACGTGGCATGAAGATCGATGAATTCACAGGACATGCCAAATGTTGTTGTAATAAATAAGATTTTTGTATCAATTCTTATAGTTGTAGGTCATTTGGGTCTTTTTTTGCAAACATTTGTTGAAGATTAAGAGAGATTGTAATCTAGGCAAGAGTAACTTTTTGTGACCGTCATTGTGATTATGTATTTCGGGATGTTTTTCTGCTTCTTTAATGTTTGTAGCCCACTATTAATTTTGTGACCTTTCACTACATGACGTGTATCAGGAATGAGAGACGTAAAAGAGAAAAAATCAGAGAAGAAGACACAAAAACTTTTTACATGGAAAACACTTCAAAATCAAAAACGGAAAAATTACGGTGCCACGTTAGGCAAGCTCTTTAGAATGATAGCATCTTTGTCTACTTATTTTGTTGGGTAGGAGAAACTTCTCAAGTCATAATAATCTACTTAGAATGAGCATGAAGATAAATACAATATTAGTAGATTAGAAAGAAAAAATTTATGAAATCAATTAATTATCATTGAAAATATTGTGCTAATTTATCAAATTGGAGGTGACAGCCGTCAATCACTAGCCGAGTAAGGAATTTGGGTGGTCCACTAATCCTCTAGGTTTGGTTATTCGATGTCAAGAAATTCTTGCCTAGGCAGTTCATGCCATCCCTAATTTATAAGATTTGACGCTAAGCTTTTTTGTTGGTCTTAATTGCATTTGAATTCAAATAATAAAAACCCACGGTGATAGATCATGGCTATGGCGCTTTTCATGCCCATTATATGTCAAATTTGGAATGGATAGAGTTTCTTTAGCACTTGCATTACTCGTGACTAATAAAATGTGAACCTAACGTCTAACGGAATCAATCGTTACTTGCACATATTTACTAACTTAGAAAGCATCTACTCAGAAGGATCGACATGAATTAAAACATAACCAAATATTGACATTGCATGACTAGCAACAAATCCAACCCTTTATAAGTCACGATTAGGCTGGCATATTTGCCAACTGATAAATTAAGCACATAGGTCAGCGACACTATTTTGATTCGGGTTAATGGTGATTCTCAAGCTATGAATATGGCACATATTCACTAACTTAGAAAGCATTCTCTCATAAGGATCTACATGAATTAAAACCCAACCAAATATTGACATTGCATGATTGGCAAGTAATCTAACCCGTTTTGAGTCATTATTATGCTGGCATATGGTCCAACGTGATGAAATGTAAGTGCATAGGGTAGCGACAATATTCCGATTCAAGTAACCACTGATCCCAAGCTATGATTATGATTGATGCCCATCAAATTGATCATTCACAAAAGCAAAAACAAAAAAGACTCCATTGAAGCAAACTGATTAAAGACAGACCTCTGTTTGGGCAGTAATCTACTAAAAAGTTTCTTTGACAACAAATTTTGCTTTGCTAATTTTATGGTAAATCATTGATCCGATCAGAGTTCATTCCTTTTGTCAATATCAACATGGCAATGGTGAAAAGATGTCGTGTGCTGTCCTTTGGTAATATGCAAATCTGAGAAGACTAATTGAGTATTTATCGATGTTCTTGCTAATTCCTCAAGTTATTATTTCTTATCCAATTCCCTTTCATTGTAATGACTGGTTTTTCTTCTTCGTTTCTTCCTGCGTCGCAGGTAGAAGTGTCCTTCATGTACGTGACATGAGGATTGATGAATTCACAAGATATGCCAAATGTTGTTGTAATAAATAAGATTTTTGTATCAATTCTTATGGTAGAAATTAAGGTCATTTGGGTCTTTTTTGCGAACATTTGATAAAGATTAAGAGAGATTGTAATCCGGGAAATATATTTGCTATTTCTTTTGCTTTTTTCTCTAATGGGCTACTATCTCAGAGTTGCACATCTCTCTACTAAACAAGTTCTCAAAAAATCTCGACTACTTCATGGTCCGCAAAAAATAAAAAATCAAAAAAAGAATACCCAATCAAATTGAGATTGCAAATAAACTTTATATGTTGCTTCGTAGGACAGAGAGAGAGAGAGAGAGAGACTAGTCGCCATTATCATATTCTAAAGAAGACAGAGATAGGAGAAGCAAACGAGATCGCGGCGGTGACAACAACGTCCTCGTTTTGTACATTTTACAAGCTATCTACATTGCACCTACCATAAGATCTATCATCTTCCTTCTATCGACAAAATCGCCTATTTACACATTTAATATGACATAACTAAATGTCCAAAATAATAATAATAACAACAACACATTCTATGAAATATCTTCTTGTTTTATAATTAGTTAGTCTTCCTTAAATAGATAAATCACGTGTCGGTGAAGAAAGATCATGTGCTTTAAACTCCTTGTTCGAGCGAATAACGCTTCAATTACGAATTTCTTTAGCAGATAAAGTCACATAGCCAATCTAACGATGAAATGCGGATGTACGTGTACACATATGGTCGGATGAACGAGTCACGAAGTGGATCGCAATGTATGTTGTCGACATTTTCAATATGTATGAGTCCATATTTTCTTAAAATCATTTATAACTTATAATAAGTGAATGTAAAGTCTACGTCATATGAAAGGAAACATCACGGCAAACCAGCACGCTCCATGACAAGAACACGAACCTTCGCGTCATCGTACATAGGATAGGACGCGTTCTATACATCCAAACCGCCCGATCGACAACTGGAAATCAAATGTAACCTCGATTTGTATTATTGTTTATCATATAAATAACATTGTTAATCATATAATACAAAAAATGTCTAGGGCTTTAATCCCATCAGTCTTTATTCTTTTTCCAAAACAAACAAACGCAAGCAGCAGCATATTCTGAAGAGAGTAGGTGAATACATTGATGCGTCATTGCATGTATATACATCCAAACCAAGAACTTAGGGTTATTGACTAAGGACGGACCATTAGAAATGGATTGCTCACGCCATGGAAGAAAACGACTATAGTTATAGAAAAGAATTATTAAATTATTTCATGAAGTTTCTACCTTTGGACCTTTTCCAAATGGGTGCTTGTACGCTTTCGTCTCTAATTTTCTTGAGCGTAGAAGTCGATGATCTCCTCCACGTTCAGCTGGAACAGCGACGGACAGTCGTTGTGCATCAGCCACAGCATGTGCTCGAACAAGATCGCGTCGACGTCGACGAAGATCACCCTCTCCCTCCGCTTGCTCCGCTTCCTAGCGATGGGACCTCCTCCATCCCCTTTGCTCGTGACGGCGTTGATCAATACCCTGAACGGGTTCTCCTCGAGCACGTACGCGTCGACCAAGAACTCCCTCTTCTCCTTCCCCACCACCACAGTCACCAGGCCGTCGGGCTCACCCAGCCCGTCCTTGACGAGTTGCCGGTAGCCCAGCCGGGATCCAGAGCACCGCCGGCTCAATAGCGCCACCGGCAGCACCAAGCAATCCATTAACAATATCGCGCGAGTATAATTTGTGTGTAAGGGCAAGGAGCTTTGGAAGTTGAGATGAAGGAAGATATGTGCATGCAAAATCAACTTATATATATGGTACAGTTAGATAGATAGAGAGAGAGAGAGAGAGAGAGAGAGAGAGAGAGAGAGAGAGAGAGAGAGAGAGAGAGAGAGTTGAATGAGTAATGGTTAAAATGGGGTATCGTAGATTTGCAGGAAAATGCGTGTGGAGAGATGATTGTTGAATCGGGAGTGAAAGGGAAGGTCTCTTTCTTATGAGGAAGGAGATTATTTTAAAGAGTTTGACAAGGTCTCCTGTTGAATTGGCCAGCCAACGGCTAGTGATAGAGAGAGAGGGAGAGAGAGAGAGACTACGTAGGGCTGTGTCGCTTTTATGTAAATGTCTTTATGCAGATCGTTGGCCGAAGACGGGACGTTGGAGTAAAAACTAAGAATCTGCTGGAGAGGGAGGTAGGAATTGGAATAAGACTGCCGACTGGAGAGAGCCAGAGAGAGGACAAGTAGAGTACTTGATACATGAAATCATCAGTGTTGAAAATAACTCGTGGAATTACTAGTCCAAGACTCTTTAAGTGGACACCGCGAATCGCGTTCAATTCTGTTGAGATTATTGGTCTGGGACTCTAGGTCGACACAGCGAATCGCGTTCGGTTCCTCACTTTCGATGTGAATAGTCGATCTACCTTTGTAAGACCGATGACTAATGAGGTGGATTCAATCCTACCGGAGAAAAGATGACCTGAACTGCGAACCTTAGAAAACTAGCGATGCCCGAGGCAAAACTAGAGGCCCACATGAGTAGGTAGGTAGTAGTTGAAAGATCATATCGAAGTACTGTATAATCTACCCATCTCTTCACATGGCCCCTGCTTCGCTTACTTTGGAGTCACTAAACAAAGAAGCATCCTTCTGTGTTGGTGAGACATTAAACTCTTTGATTACTTCAGAGGACCCCAACGATGGCTTCCTCGCTTACAGTTCCTCACATTTTCGCATACATACTCATAAAGCGCGGAGGAGTAGAATGTCGCATGCGAGTCTATCAGTCACACTAGACAACCGAAACAAGCGTATATCCACAGATTCGAACTCGGAACTCCCACTAATCAGCTGACCGGCAATCCCTCGTTCTTTCAATCTCACACACTAATAACAGCATGTGCGCTGTGAGTCTTCAGTGCATCGTTATGTCTTCAGGACTGCACTAATCCAGGGACGAAATGTATATAACTGTTGATTCTCAGCTCGCCAAGGTTCTAGTGCTAAAGCTATGCACGAGGACAAATTACCAGAAGCCATCTCTGAAAGTACCTAGAGCAAGAAATTTAAAACTCTAACACAAATCCACCCATTGAATCAAGAAACCATAGATGGGAAGTAATTGCCAAAACAAGCAAAGAATCCTCAAGAAAATGCTTCCCATGCTATCAACTATCAACAACAGCACCATATTCCGATAAGATTCAAGTTAACAAACCCCAGTAACCAAGTTCAGAAAGAGAATAAAGACTAAACAAGAAATAAAATGGAGTCGACGAGAGGATGCCTCATTAAAATGTCATTTGGGTGACGCCTGCCAAGTCGGCCTAATGTATATATATCTGCGGCTACGATGAACAATGATCTCAAGTTGAGTAGTACCCAGAAAGCCGGTTATATCTCAGTTAACTTCTTCAGTGAGGAGTTTGGCCAGCCCACAGATGGTGGTACATCTGCATATTGTGGATCGGCTGGCTAGAGTTGTTGTAGAGTCCGGAAGGTCGGTGATTAATTGGGCTATTACCATTTTCATCAGATGATTCGCCCGATGCTCCATCAGAAGGGGGGCTCACTGCCGTCCCAGGTGCACCAAAGTTCAACATATGGGATTGTGGACCCTGTGGCGTCGGAGAAGCATCAGACTTGAGAGCGTTCGAAGATGCTTTCTTCGAACTTGCAAGGAAGCTTCCAACAATAACCTGTCACACAATTTGGAAAGAAATAATGAGAGAAATCTGTATCGACGACATGGTTTCACCATTGCAAGGCATTTTCTAAGTTTCGCCCCACCGAATTTTCAACAGGGTAGAAACTTCTCTCCTCCTCCTGATTCCTATCTAATGATCCAGGACATGGGAGAACAAATTTCCGACTTTTGTGGCCACAAAGAGGCAGTGATTAGTTCTTCAGGAACTGGTTAACTTTAAATTGTTCTTGTGAGACCTTTCCCCAAGAAACGCCCCTAATCTGGGATCAACAGATTACATAACAATAAAACACGGATGGGACTTTGGCTTTCCACTCTGAAACAATGCAATCTTTTCTTAAGATGTATGTATATTAACTTACCTGTACAGGTGTAGCGGCGATTAGCAATCCTGCAACCCCTCCACCCAGCACTCGACCATCTGGACCTGCTAATGACACACTTAATGCACCAGCTCTGCTACGACCAGTTTCATTTTCAGGACACAGGAAGGACCCAGATAGACAGATTATCTCAAATCGGCCCTGTAAGGTGAAAAGAGAGAAGGGAAAGTCATATGTGATGCTAAAAGAAATTTAAAGTCTGAGACGCATTCAGAATAGTTCAGAAAACATTCTACACTGGCCTAAGGGTTACTCGATCATTTAAGAGTGAACGGCACCAGTGACAATGAAGAAATTCTTACATCATAAATTGACATTGAAGTTGCTCTTTTGCAGCTTTAAAAGAAAATCCTTAAATCAGTATGAGATCATCAGTTATGATGCTTCAAAAGGCGCAAGGAATAAATTTTAGGCATCGACATGAAGAGTTGATAATATTGGCGAAAACAATGCTTGAAATACAAAGAATATTCACTTGAATTATCTAGTCAGGCAAATAGTGACTGGAACATCTATGGGTCTTAAAGCCAATGTACAGTCAGGAGACAAAACAACACGTTAACATTAGTCAGCAAGGGCTGCCCAATGAACTATAGAAACAACCAACAAAGTAACAAGTAGACTTGTCTAGCAAATCTGATTCAGAAAGACAACTATCAGTCATATGGAAGACCTCCCCCATGAAGACAGAGCAAGTACTCTTCCGATGAACTGAACAGAAACAGATGAAGATACTAGATAGCAAAGGCTCAGTCAAAACATCTAAAATTCTCAACACCGCTGCTTTAGACATCAAAGCCTGTCAGAAAAGTAAAGTGCATGTTGTGAACAAGCACCTCAAGAATTCCATAAGATGCGAGATCAGATGAAAATACATTATTGAAATGTTTGGAGCAGATAGTATTGACCTGCATCAACTGACTACGCAACGATGAACCACCAATCATTGCATCAACTGCTCTAAAGAGTCAGGTCAGCGATAGCACATATAACAGAAAGCAAACTTTAGAGAGAAAACATCGCTAAAAACCGGGTTCACTATATCGATCTCTCATCCTCACCTATTTTACTATTCAATGACTTTCACCAAAAACCCTACCTATTCACCATGGTCTCCCCCACTAGAGAATCATCAAATAGTGGTGAAGACATCACCAATCGTGAAACATTTCAACGTGCTGTACATCCTTGACTTTTCCAAATTTTTTACCTATTGATCTTATCAGCCACTGTCACATTTTTTCACCTATTTGCAAAAGAATTCCTATCCTTCCTCAAAAGTCCATCTACAGCATGCAAAAGTATGTTGCTCAATAGAGTGTTAACCATATCTAGAAATAAATCCATCAAATTGTCGTTCCCAACTGAACTAATATTAAATTCATAGGCACCCCGAAGTTATTTCCTAATTCAGATTCATTAGTATAATTTCAGACTTCTACTATTCTCCCATTATTTAGCGCATCACTACTCAAGGAACTTCTGTCTGAGGATTTTGGGTTCTCTCACCAACCCACTATTTACGCTCTTTCTCATCATTATCGAAGTAGCAACATCTCTAGTGTTTAAAGAGCTTTCATTAACCCATGTAAGCATTTAGCAACTAAAACAAATGTACTTTAAGTTTGTGTCTATATCATGCTACTTATGAAAGACTGGCTAGGCAAGAACACGAAGATCACCTCATATGTCACAGTCCCACCATTCATTGCTGGCTGCCTGAGGGTTACATTGCAGATAGCTCCACTTGCCGAGAGAATACAAATTGTACGAGGTCCTTGCAATGAAAAGGCCATAATTTTGGAGGCCACGTCCTGCAAATCCAGAAAAATATATCTGAGGAACAGAGTATCTCTAATAGACAGAGAACATCATTTTTGCCATCTAATAGCACCTATATGAAGGTACAAGAAGAAGGGTTCACTAGCGCATTCCCCCCACACATGAGAGAGAGAGAGAGAGAGAGAGAGAGAGACTACAACATGAGAACCTTATTTATGCCATCCGATAGAGCATCTAAATGAAGGTATCCATCACTCACAAGCGTGTCGGCACGTGCACGAGAGACGCATTTACTATGAAAAGAGGACCTCATTTATTCTAGTACCGTTGGAAACGATATATACCAATTTTAAGTTCATTGAAGATGATCTATAATGACCTCGCGTTCATATGATTAATCTTCCTTATTGGTACACGATCCATCAAATATAAGGTGTTGCATCTCATCCATGTGACTGGAAAAAGATACAATTGATCAATTATAAAGCAAGTATGCCTATCAGCATCCCTATGTAGACAAAAAAAAAAAAAAACAACTGGCTACTTCCATCTACAAAGTATATCGGAACTTCAGGCTTCTCAATCAAGCTAATCACCTTCATTCATCTAAGACTTCGAATCGAAAAACCAGGATAAACGTTGAACTAAAGAAACACTCTTCGCCCAAGACACAGTTGTCAAGAAACTCCAGAACAATCAGTATTGCATCAGCACAAAAAAGAAAAACACGAGACAAAAATCACTGTTTGTCGAGCTTAGAACTGCACACAAACAAGAACACCCAAAAACTACACACATTAGAACCCTAATGCAGCTGAAATTCAGTGACCACATTCTTCTCCATTCAGAACCATCCAAACCAAAAACGAAAAAAAATCCACATACCTCACCAGCGTCGACATGGATCACATGCGGAGTAAAACCAACTCCACCAGCTCCTGCCACCATGAAAACAAAACTCAGCTCAACGTTGGTCAAAATCACACCTTTACATTTGCAAACCCCAGAACATAAAGGAAATGCTCAACCCAAGCGACTCACACAATCCACCCAAAACTGCAAAAGAAGAAAAGCTTCGTCTCTATGAAAAAAAAAAAATCACCTAAAGCATCCATTTGCTTCTTCCCCAGCCCAGGCGGCCTCCCCCTGTGCTTCTTGGCCTGCTGCTCAGACGAGCCCGTGAGGTTCCCATCACCTCCGCCGCCACTGGTTCCACCGCCATGGTGGTGGTGGTGGTGGTGATCCCCGCCAGAGGAGGAGTGCACTGAAGTGGGTCCGAGCCCTAGGGCAATGTTGCCCTCGGGAGTGTACTTCCTGGGCCTCCCACGCTTCTTCTTGGCCGGCTCGATGGAGAAACCGCCCGCCCTCAGCCCCACCTGCGACGATCCGTCGTAAATGCCGCCGGCATTATTGAGCGAATCCATCCCCTCCGTCTGCTGCTGCGGCTGCTGCGGCGGGGGCGGCGGCGGCGGCCCCCCGGAGCCCACCATGGAGTTGAAGGGGAACCGGTGCTGCATCATGACCGCCGACGAATTGGGGTTGATCAGGTGCTGCGGCGGCTGCTGCTGCTGCTGCTGCTGCGACCCCTGCTGTGGGCCGCCGGCGGAGTAGGAGCCGGCGGAGACCATCCCCGGTGGCGGTGGCGCGTCCCTCGAGTCCATCCCGCTCGCGGGTTGAATTCCTTGATCTGCGAAAGCTCACCCCTTTTTGGCTTCTTTGCCCCTGTTGGGCGGGGGGGGGGGGGTCGGTTCCTCGGGTGGCTTAAAGGTGAGATTTTTATTGTTGGGAAGCGAAGAGAGGGAAATGAGAAGCGTGAATGCAGGTGAGGTTTTGGTTTTGGTTTTGTTTTTGTTTTCTGTAACTCTGAAACTCTCTCTTTTTCCCCTCTTTTTTTTTTATATATAATCGAAGTTTCAAAGTGTAGAGACAGAGAGAGAGACCCTACTTTGGATGTGGAGAGAGAGAGAGAGGGGGACAGAGATGGGGCTGCTTATATAGTGAGGGGGAGGCCATGGTGAATAGGTAGGGTTTTAAATATTTTGCCAATCTGGGGGGTTTTGGTGTGGATTTTCTTGTGGGGATTTGGCCCTTCAATCCAATGGCAAATCAGATCCCATTTGCTGTTCAATACCCAACATTGCCGTTGTTTAGGGCCATGGGGAGAGGGGGCAATGCTCAAAATCCATATCTTGGGGCATTGCTTGTATGAACACAAAAAAAGTATCGTATGCATCAAGCTCGTATCGGGCTTGGTCGTGAACCGTCGTCGTTGGCTTTTTCAGTTTCGTCCTCGCCCAACGTGACCTGTTCGGGAGAAAATTTGCGTGGGTCGAACCCTCAAGGGCCGTTGAATTCATATTTGGGAACATCTGCGTGCGTCGGACTCGATCGTGGATGATCGTTCGTTAGTTTCGGTTTTTTTGCCCGTTTGGAAAGATTTGCATGCATCGAATTCGTATCGGGGTCAATGATTAAGGACCGTTAATTTCGGTTTTTCTTCGTTCGAAATGGTTTATTTGGAAAGATTCTGCATGCGCCGAACTCGTACGTGCTCAATAATTACAGGCCGTTAATTTCAGTTTTTGCCTCTTTGGAAAAATTTTGCGTGCGTCGAACTCGTGCGTGCTCAATCATTAACGATCCATAATTTCGATTTTTCCTCGTTTGACGGCACTTATTTGCATTATAATTTTGCATGCTACAAACTTGTACGTGCTCAATTGTCGAAAAAATTTGCAATTTTAATTTTTTCCAATTTGATATCGCTTATACGGAGAAATTTTGTATGCGTCGAACTTGTAAGTGCTCGATAGATAAGGATAATTAATTCCTCATTTGGCATCGCTTATGGAAAAACTTCATATGCATCGAATTCTAGCGTGCTCAAGAGGTAAAGACGGTTTTTCCTCGTTCGACATGGCTTATTTAGAAAAATTTGTATGCATCCAACTCATGTGTGCTCAATCATTGGCGATTTCTAATTTCAGTTTTTCCTTGTTCGACGTAACTAATTTGGAAAATACTTTTGCATGCTACGAACCTGTTACATGCTCGATTGTTAATGAATCATCAATTTCAATTTTTCCGCATTTGATATAGCTTATATGGAAAAATTTTCGTATGTGTAGAATTGGTGATAAGTGCTCAATGAATAAAGAGGATAATTCAATTTTCCCTTCTTCAACGTCGCTTATATGGAAAATTTTTTTTTGACAAATTCTAGAATACACGCTTTATGAGTAGGAATTCTTAAACTTTTCGTTGTATTCCATGTTAGACATGGTCCATCCAATGATTCACACGCTGTAGACATACCAATTACGTGAAATTTGGTCTCATCGACTCGGATACCATTTATGAAAAATCGAAATAGTTAACTTTTTTTTTTGTGGGAAAGAAAAATCGAAATAGTTACTGGAAAAATCTAAAAGGTTACTTGTTTTTTAGTTGGATACTATACTTGGGTGGGATATGTCCCTTTTTGGCCTAATTGCTAGTTTGGATTATCCCAAAGTTCACAATGTAATAATTGCTGTCAAACTGCTCATTATAGAAAGAGTATCTAGAATGAACATTAATGAGCAAGATCTGATCTCTTCGGGTATAACTAGGAAGAACATTAATAGATAGCCATATTTTCCCATATGCAAGATATAATGGTATTATTTTGAAAAATCGAAATGGTTGGTTGTTTTGCAGTTGGATACTATACTTGGGAGGCAGTGCCCCTTTTTGGTCTAATTGCTAGTTTGGGTTTTTTTTTTTATAAGGATGACGATGTAATAATTGCTGTCAAATTGCTCACTATGGAAAGATTATATAGAAAGAGCATTAACTGGAAAGTTGTTTATCTCTTGGATGAAGTAAAGCCTAAAGAGAGAGCATGAGAGGAGAAATGAGCAATTCTAGAGAACTCGAATGCCAGCTCTCGAATGCCAGGTCGGATATTGCTTAGTGAGTGTTGTTTATAGTCACAAGCCGTAACTTTTTGCCACATCCCAATATGAATCAGATACTTAGGTCTTTTTCACGTACCTATAGGTATCTGTTAGTGATAGACCACGTCAATATTATAAGTACTAAATTATTAAGAAAATACGAAATTTGTAGACTCTTGTGAAAGACGATGTCATCTCTCCACACAACCAATCGCAAAGTATAAGGATACTGTGGGTGGCTAACAATTTTGGGAGTGAAAGACTATAAAATGCACGGCTCTTACTCTATTTCAAAAATATTTTCTTAAAAATAATTCGCTTGCATCGCTTATAAAAATAAATGAACAAAAAGAATTTTCATCATCCACGAAAATATTTAGATATAAATTATTATCGATAATATTTTTTATCGATTAATTATTTCAAACAATCATTTTTGAGAAAATAGTTATTTTATTCGATTTTTCGGTAATTTTTTCTTTTATTGTTTTGGAGATTCCTAGCTGCATCTCAAGTCCCATCCACATCTGTGTATATACTATTTAATCAGGGCAGGGAACTGGAGGAGGGAGGAGGCAGGTAAAAAAAAGTTGAATCCAAAGCACCGATCCTGCCCCTAATGACTGCATAAAGGCACCATAAGTCAAACTTGTCATGCCAAATTCAAACATAAAGGTAACACCTTTTGGCCTTCCCCCCAATCACCCCTTTTTCAAGATTCTGGTTTGCATCCAGACGAGGGGGACCCAACACGCCCCACTTTTCCCCTCCTGTTTCGCAAGAACGAAATGTGGACCAACTGAGGCCCAAGAACCAAAGCTTTGGTACTAAATACCGTGTCAGCTCTCTTCACAGAGAGAGAAAGAGAGAGAGAGAGAGATTCCATCATGTGAAAAGATCAGCATGTAGGAGAAAGGAGATGGAAAGAACTACTACAGGAACTTCAGGAAACAACGTGACCACACTAAAGCCATATGCAAGTGAGCGGAAGATGAGACGTCGACAAATGACACAACCGATTCTCGTCGCTTACATGAATAAATCAAATGTACAATTCCAAGCTCCCAGAAGTTGATAGGACCTGACCTAAACGTGCAATTCGAAACGTCCCTGTGAATGAAAGATAAAGCCTTTACAACCACGAATTAAGAATAGTAACCATATTTGACAGGCTCATATTTGAAAAATGATAAATTCCTCCGCAAGACAATGGAGCAGAATGCGAGCGACACCGCGTTCATCTGCTCGAGGATAACCAAGGTTTCCACTCCTAATGGCACTGAACTTGACAATTTCTCATAATTTCAGCTGCTACTCCGATGCTTATGAGCTCCAAGGCGGCAATACAAATGCTTAGCACCTAATCTCATAAGACCCTGCTTTTGTTATGTAGCGGACCCATTCGACCGTGTTGTATCCGCTCTTTTCCCACACCTGCGGCGAAGATGATGTTAGCAACCAACCCTGGTCACACTGAAAAAGGTATGTACATCATACACAAGGCAACAATACCTTCAGGAAGCGGACACGTAATCCAGATGCCGTGAACATTGGAACCTGCAAGCAATATTGATGAGATCACTAGAGAACAGGGGGGATGATGGAAGACACGGCAGTGCATGTCAAAATACACATATCTGAGCCATGAGATTGCAAGCTTCAAAACAAACTATATTTAGTTGAAGACTTCATTTTCAACTATTGTTTAGGCCAAGCCAGACTGCCATAATTACAGCGGGCAAACTCAAGTTGACAGACGAATGGACAGTGACAAACAAGCCAAAGAACAAAACAAAGACTTTAATATCTCGAGTTCTTTTTTAAGATTTTGGCCCCATTACAAAACAAAAGGCTAAATAAGAGATATATATATCTGGAACCAGCAGGTGGGCAATTGTAATTCTCTAAAGGATTTATTGGAGGAAAAACCGCCTAAGCACACGGATTGCAACATGGAAGGATACTCAACAAAAGCACTGCTAGTGGATAAGGGAAGGAGCAATCAAGCTCAACGAAGGACAGGCAAAATCAGTGGTGCAGGATATTAGCACCCCTGAAATGAGATACGAAATTTGTCAAATAAGCAACAAACCTTTCATCCCTTATGGCCAAAAAAGTATTGAGAACTTCTTCGCTCACCAGTAAATTTGGTGAAGAAATGGCACCACAAAGAGTGAATTTTACACTATAGAGACTTTAGAAAAGTTTATCCACTCATATTATCAATCCTCCAGACAGAAAATTACTAATCATGCATTAATCTTAAATATTCAGCTAAGGAAGAGAAAAAAAAAAAACGAAGAGCAGGAAGTTCAACTTTGGAGAAGCGTAATTTTATGAAAAAAGGAACCATATCCTATAGATTTGATTTAATGGCACTAAATATCAGTAGTTTTTTCACCTGAAACTCCATCTGAATTGGTGGCCTTGTCCAAGATTTCTTTTCTCCCATTGTTGATATTAACTCAACTTCTGCACTCATAGTCGGTTCCGTTTGTCCAGGGAACTTTCTTATCCTGAGGAGCCACAAGACATAATGAGTATGAGTTTCTCAACCAAGCATAATCTAAAGAGAGAACCTTTTTGTCTGAGCATAAGAAACACATGAGTTAATGAACGGTACGTTAATAACTTAGAATAAATTCTATTTTAGGGTTGTATCTACTATTTAGTATGGCAACAGAGTAAGAAACACGTGAGTTAAGAGTGTACATTAATAAATTCTATTTTCAAGAAGATGTCTTTTAACCTCACCAATCACCAAATAGGAAGAAAGAATACCACGTGTTAATAATTTATTTGTACATTAACTTTAATTAAAAAACTAAAATTATCTTGGTTTTTGGTAACCAGCGCATGCCCATTTGGGTTTTGTATTTTAGTTTTTTAGTTTATAGTTAATGTACAAATAAATTATTAACATGTGGCATTCTTTCTTCCTCTTTGGTGATTAATGAGGTTAAAAGGCATCTTCTAGAAAATAGAATTTATTAATGTACACTCTTTACTCATATGTTTCTTACTTTGTCGCCATACTAAATATAAGATACAACCTTTACCAAAAAAAAAAAAATATAAGATACAACCCCAAAATAGCATTTATTCTAAGTTATTCTAAGTCCAACCATTCTACAAACAAGACCTTTTTTGTACTCCAGTTACTTATGACACAACCAAACAATCAAAATAAGAGCCTATCAATCTTATATCATGTGCTTTCATGAAGCGGTAAGGGACTTGGGAGAACAACAATGTCCCATCATGGACTCAAAATGGAAGTAGGTAATTACAGCTAGACCATATGCTGGAAAGGAGAAACCAGAACAAATTCCAAATTATATAATCCTCTGAGTTAACATACTCACTTCCAAACCAAGCAATCAATAGCAGCATTATACTTCGCTCGTCCTGATGTCACCTGGAAACTGGTCTTCGCAGTTTGCTTTGGTACAGGAACTTTAATGACAACCCCAAGAGCAAACATTTTTGGGCCGAAAACACTCTTTACCTGGAGATTAGCACAGGTGAGAAAACCAAATGACCGTAGACAAGGCATAATCACTTTGCTTCACTAATAATCATTACTAACCTTGACATTTACTTCCATTCTTGTTCGCCCGAGTTCCTTTATCGTCGGCAACACTCGAAATGGAAGATTAACACCCTCCGTTATTCGATACCTACAGAATATAAGATGAATCAATCAAAAGAACGCATGATTACTAGCATTAAAGTACTTATACATAGAATGAATGGTAACAACCAAAAAAGGCAATTATTTGTATTGTTCAAACAATAAATAGATGATGCAAAAGAGGAAATCACAAGCTTACTTCATCAGTTCAAATTCACCATCAGGAGGCACAAAGCTAACAGTTTTTTCTGAGTTAAACCTCGTCAAATTTACACATTGGTGGAATGTGACATCATCGAGCTCGATAGTTTTACCACTGCAAAAACATTCGAGTGTCATAGACGAGAACACCAAAACAAACATATAATAGCACAAATAATTAGTGAAAACTTAAAGGCCAAAATCTAACGAGCATAAAAACACAATGCCGGAAGGAAAATGATTGCTTAAATGAGCTGGGAATGAACTGGTATTAGCAAGGTCACACGCAATGTGCATTTCAATGCAAAAGCAACTTAAACATCATCAAGCACAAAAAGCAAGAGTCTTTTGATTTGAATAAACTTATGGGTGACAGACTACCTTTTAATAGGACGAGATTTAATCTGCGACTCTTTCTCAAGGCCAATTTTATCATTTAAACCCAACTTCAGATCAGGCATTCCAGAGAGAAAGCACTTCATAAGAATCTTCCCCGTCACATCACAACGCAGGACACTTCCTGTATTTACCAATTTGTGGTGAGCAACAAAAGAAATCAATATGGTACTTTTGATCCAAAATATTGGACCTACCTTTTGAAGACATAAGAAGATTTACACTTTCCACGATATCAAGAAAAACCTGTAGAAATGAAGTTCGTGATCACATAACATGGTGATATCATGGATAAGAGCCAAAGGACAATCTCAAAGTCACCTCATTCTTCTTGTAAACCAGCCCTTCCCTCCGCCAACCAACAGCACCAGTGACTTGTAAGGTAGCATTTGGCACAGGTTTATCTGAAGGCTGTTAAACTCGTAGGAGATAGCACAATTAGAAATTACCAAAGAAGAAGAAGAAGAAGAAGAAGAATCATTCAGAGAACACTTTGGAAAACCATGTCAGGATTAATTTAAGCAATAAGATACCAACCTTGGAAGAAAATGGCGAGCGGACTCCTTCTTGAGTAATGTACAGCTTCAGGATTTCAGGGGAAAGATTTTGAGGATAACCGAAGTCCATGATCTCTGAAATGAATGTTATGATGAGGAATGTCAATAATCCATTCCTGTACTGCAGATTCTAAATAATATTCTAAAGAGAACTATCTCGCCGATTTCGCAGCTCTACAGAAAACATCTAGCTAGCAGGCACCCCAAGCACATGCATGTGAGCTCCAAACGATCTTCACACTTTGAGAAACAACTAAAACTAAACTACATAGAATACACATGCTTAAATATATACTCCTAAGAATTCTCTATTCATGCTTTCTCGCTTTGCTTTAAAGCAGTATAGTCAGCCATCCTACATCCAACCATCCCCACCCTGAATAACCGATCAATATAGGCTCATGTCCTGCTTTAAGTTAGCTACTGCATTTCGCGTCCTCTTAAAACTCATCAAAACTTCTGTTTTAGAAAGGGGAAAACTCATGTGGTTGTCGTATTAGCAAGACATGAGAGTCTACTATCATACATACTGCATCATGACAATTGATCCACATGAACAGTAGTGGTATGAGGTAAAGTAGGCATATCTCTAGAAACTTTTATTCTCGCTTGCTCCTCCAGGACAAAAACTAGAATCTTGTCAACCACAAAGGACCTTTTGCCCAGGATTATTTACAATATTCTACCTTATCGCAACCGGAAACAAACAATTAATTAATTCAAGCCTCTAACTTACCATCCAAAAGCTCATAAATGAGAACAAAATTATTACGAATAGCATCTTCATCAAAGGATCCTCCAAAATAAGATTTGAAAAGGGAAACGGCCTGCAAGAAAGAGAAATTGTATCAGGCATTCATAGCTATCCATTCCCTTGAAGTATGATTGCACCACAATTACATCATTCATCCTAACCCTCCTATACTTCCACAATCATGTATATTTTCTGATGCATGCAGCAGTTATGGTTCTGCTTCTGCGAAAAAAATTATAATGCTTGAAGAAAGTCCTGAGCAGTCTATCCACATCTCCATTGAGACCACAGATAATAAAAGTCAACAGCTAATGAGAGCACAAACTTCAACTATCAAAACAGAAGCGGGTGCAACTTGTCCTAACAATGACTTAGCAGCAATGGTGAAATTTCACAATGAGACCAAACAAGTAATCTATGAACTAAACAGGAATTCAGGATTTGCTAACTTCAAAAGAGGATGACATACTGTGGAAGAAGCTTACCTCCACAACGAATTTAAAAGCACAAGCTACATTAGCATTGCTGCTGACAACTATCACAATGTAGACATTGCTAATTCTCATGTAAAAGAATGAGCAACCACCAATCTGGCGCACGGGGCAGGTACCGAGCTCTTTTGTCTGCATGATGTGCATGCGGAAAGCATCCACCATATTTCCCCTAAAAGAAATTACTCATCAGAATAATAGGAGAGATCAAGATAGATAAGACAGAAACAGTGGTAAGGAGTTTTGCGGCGAACAACTAGAGGGTCTATTATTGGAAAGTGTTATCTTGAGTTAACTAAAGGAATGCAAGGGTTTACATGACGACAACCGATAAAATGAATAATACATTGGCCCGATTGATATGCACGGGTAACCTCCATCCAAATTACATTCGTAAAAAAGCTACGATCAAAGGCCATAAAGCTGTCAAGTTGCATATACACTATATACATAGATCACAACAAAACCATTGGCAGCAGCACCTCCTACAATTTCATGCCGGTCGCAATCCTCTAAGCAGTTTAAATACGGATCAAATAGCTGCAAAAGTACATCCTATCAAAGAAACACTACACCGATGCACCGCACACAGCACCATCCAATTCTCACGTCTTTGCTACCTTCCGAACACCTAACCCCGATTAAAGACAGGCCCCTGTGGATCGCCCGGTAACCAGAACCATCCCTAATTCTCAAGCTCTAGCAAACAAAACTCACGGTAGGCAGCTCAACTAACAGCAAACAACAACAACAGCACAAACCGTAACGATCTCCATCCAGAAACTACGACTCCACTAAGCTCCCCAAAAAGGGGATCCGCACTTCGCTCATCGGAAGAGACGAGGGGAACAATCGACCTAGCTAACCAGGAATCAGCGGGATCGGAGTCAAAATTCAGCTACCGCGTAACGTCAACGAAGCAGGCAGCGGAGGGGGACTGTTACCCGACATCGTCGCGGTAGAGGCGGTTGATGAGGACGTCGCCGCGGAGGTTCAGGAAGTAGATGGCCGAAGCAGCCACCGGCATCGTCGCCGATCCTCCCCACCCGCCCCACAACCACACCCCCGACGATCAGATCAATCGAAGGACCCCCCAACCCTTCTTCCCCGCCGCCGCCGGATTCGGAGATCTGCGGGAACTTTCGCCGGAGGCTCGCGAGCGATTTACTGCATTTGAAATTTCTCAACGGCGATGGAGGATGCGGGATTGAATGAATTCGGGGTGAGAGAGAGAGTGATGGAATGAATTTGGGGGAAATGGCGAGGAGCTGCGGTCAGCGAAATCGGGTCGCTTTGGCTTTGTTGAATCTGCTTCTCACGTGACGCGAGGCTGCCGGCACGTGCTCTTCTTCTTTGCTTTCCTTTTCCCCTCTCGATTCTATCTAAAAATGATCGTTTATATCGCGTAAAATACTTAGTTAATAGAAAATATTTCCATTATTGACATTTGTTCATTCATTTCGCAAGCAATACAAGCTATTTTTTTTTAGGAAAATATTTTCTAAATCATTCATTTTCCATGCAACAAATACACTTAGGTTACATTTGGTTGTATGGATTTTTAACCCAGATAAAACGAGAAATTGAGTGGGTTTGCTATATTCTATCAACTATTTTGGGATACTTTCATATTCTATTTTGTCCATTGTTTGGTATGAAGGGCATATCGATATAAATGTATATAAAAATGCACGAATTGAGATCGTAAGAATCTCTTATGATTCACTGTTAAACAAACCACAAATGCACAAACTTAGATAACTTCCATCAATCAATTCATAATTATTTTACGATCGACATCAATTTGACAATGACAAGAAATGTAAGTGACCTATAGATAGATCAACCAACGAACACCAAATCTTGCAAAAGAGAGAAAACATGATTATTCGTTTTTGTGATTCCGAAAAGTACAGTACTTTGAGTCTCTCGCTACTTTTGTAAAACTTCAATATGAAACACAAAATTACGGAAAAGATGAGTTACAACTCCTTTGCTGCTTTCGTGGACTTATGGTATAATTTAGAGAGTTACGGAGGAAAAGGGATTTCGACTCTTTCTTCATTTTTCATGTAGTTTTGATGTGAACAAAGAACGACGGAGGAGCTATGAAGCTTCAATATATGAAGAAGACAGAGACGGAGTGAATTAAGAAGATCCGTTTCAAGTTTGCATTTGTTTATTTAAAACGGAAGTTCTTCTACTTCATTTTCATTTACTTATTTTTTAAATTATTTTTCCTCCTTTTATTTCTTCTTCATTCCTTCCATCATTCCTTAATAAAATTCGATTAAATATTAAATCATATTTTCGACCAAAAAAATAGTAAATCATACTAATATGCCTGAAATTTGTAATAAACATAGAAATTTGTAATAAACATAGATACTGGATAGATATATATATGTTCCGACCAAAAAAAAAAAGAATTGATATATATATAGAATAGAACAAAATTCAAATATATAAATAAATAAATAAATAAATAACAAAAAATTCTATATCTTTTTTTTTGTTATTTTGAATTTTCTTTTCATATTAGACACAAAATATTATTTTATATTTAATTATTATTTTAATTTAGAAGTTTGTTATTCGAGAAAAATAGCTTTTTTGCCATGGATATAAGAAATTCTTTCCACCTTTATCTCACTTCTCCCATGGGATATTTTTATTCGAGTAGGAATCATATACGGGATATGATAACTTTTATCGAATCCCGACTTTTATCCTAGCTACTAAATGTAGCCTTAAATGAAAATTAAATAGGTTATGGGATGCATGATCTTCTTTGGAAAAAAAAATCCAGCCTGAAGAAGAGAAATGTACTTGCTATAAATCAATCAAATGTTATTAGATGAAATCAACAACAAAATATAAAATACTCGACAAATCCCACCATTTTTTTTCGTCCAAAGTATAAATCATATTGATTCTAGGGTAAAAGCCATAAAAAAAAACTCCAAATTTTGCACATTGTGACATATTTACCCAAATTTTTTTTATGGCATCAAAAATTTCAAACTTGTAACCATGTGACTTATTTACTCAGAATTTTACTCATGTGACACATTTTTCCTAAACTTTTTTGTGACACAAAAAAGCTTTGACTTGTATCAATGTGACATATTTATCTCAAATTTATTTTTTATGACACCAAAAGTCCTAAACTTAGACCCACGCCACACATTTATCCTCCTTCAAGATTTTTTTTTTCTTTTTTACTTTTTTCCTTCCTCCTTTGTGTTCGTTACTGCCTTGGCCACCGCTCTCACCGTCGCCAAACCAAAGAAGAAAACGAAGGAGGAAGCTAAAAAAAAGGGAAAAAAATGAGAAAAGAAAACATACAATGAGTTGACATTTTTGCCACGTGAGTGCTGCATCTGCATTGTTTTCTTTTTGTTGTCCATGTAAGCGGACACATAAGGTTTTTAGCGGCGTTCATTAACGGTTTTGACGAAGGGTAAATATGTTATACGAATACAGGCTTGGGGTAAATGCGTCACACGGATACAAATTTGAAATTTTTGGTATCACATAAATAAGTTTAGCGTAAATGTGTCTTAGGAATACAAGTTTTGGGTTTATAGTGTTACAAAAAAATTTAAGTTAAATGTGTTGCAATGAACATAATTTGGCGCTTTTTTAGCTTTTTCCTTTGATTTTATATAATGAAATCAATCTACCGTTCCTTGCTCTGCCCAAGAAACCCTATGGGCAATATTCTACACATCTTTTGCCTCGACGAAACACCAACCATGTCAATAACTAGGTTTTGTTTGTTTCGCGAAAAATGAATAATTTAAAATGATGGTTCATATCACTATAAATATTTAGTTAATGAAAAATATTTTAATTATCAATAACAATTTATGTCTAAATATTTTTATGGACGATCAAAATATTTTTCATTCATTTATTTTTATAAAGTGATGCAAGTGATTATTTTTAAGAAAATATTTTTTAAATCATTCATTTTTCGCGATACAATGAAGCCTAAATAAGAAAATTCATGTGAATACAAATGGAGCCTATCATCCTCATGCGGAGAAAAAGGGATTTAAGTTGTTGTCATAAGTATGCAAAATGTAGTCATATTTCCTATTCAAAAAGATTTTTAAATAGAAGTGGATACTCGATAGAAATGGATGGATATGTATGATCTCTTCTCACCAACACCACATAACCAATCCAATAGCATAAGAGAATTAATGCAACTGATGGTATTTAGTGATAAAATTTTTTGGTAATTATGAAAAAATTTAGCATGAGAGAAGGGTTAGTATCTCGAAAAACCTCAAACTGGTACACCTGTGACAAATTTACCCCAAACAAAATTTTGACCACCCAAAATCCCAAACTGGTACACTTATGACAAATTTACCCCATGTTAATTTCCGTTAAACTGACTTAATATCACGGAAAAATACAAACCGGTACATCTATGACTAATGAAGGGTGAAATCCCAAACCGGTGCACCTATCAACTTGCAACATGTCATCCAACTCAGTAATTTGATAGTAAAATTTTAACGGAAACTAATGGAAAGTAAAATTGTCACAGGTGTATCAGTTTGGAGTAAATTTGTCACAAGCGTACCAATATGGATTTTTTGTGATGTTAACCCAAAAAAAGAACGAGGAATGAAAATGAATGGATAGAGAAAAGAGAATTCTCTCGTTATCATTTCAGCCTCGCTGTTTCGCTAATTAATATCATATACAACAGAACGGAACAAGAAAATTCACGATACCGATCTTCCATAGTGAAAAAAGGTTAAAAAGTTGTGTGTCAAGTAAAGATGTGCAAAGGAACCAGGAACCGCCCAGATCGCTCGAAATCGAATTAGATTGGCCGAAATTGGAGGTTTTCATGGGGACCAATCAGGTTCCCAGTTCCCGTTCACCCGGATCGAACCAACATATGAATATATATTTTTAAAAAATTTCACCCTCAATTATAACTTCCTAGAAGATTTAGCAGCAATTTGTGTCAATTGAAATACGTTGGCCTTCTCTGGCATATCCTTCAAAATTTAAGGACTGATAAAACCAGAAGAGCATTAAATGTCAATTGCAATACATAAGTGCTCATCATTTGAACATCGAGTAGAGTTTCATTTCTTAGTCCGTCTAGACTTTGTTTCAAGGACGAAGGAAATCATATGTTGTTTAGGCTCGTGTGAGATTAGCGATTAATTTGATTTTCATATACCAATTAAAAGGCATTTGTCATTAAGATTTTCAAGGTACAACCATCAATAGGTAAGGTTATGTTTCCTTGATCAATCAAATACCGAACAAACCGGTTTACACCAATCTTAGCTATAAATCAGTGTGTGTATATCCTTTTCCCTTGCAAATAAGTACCAATATAGAAACTAAGTTCACTATGATATTGATTGAAAGGATTGGGGATTGGTTCCATGGACCCACCCGGTACCGATACCAACTTTTCGGAACTGATCCTTCGGGAACTGCCCATCCGGACCACGCTCATCCCTAGTGTCAAGCACGCAAAATTTATTAAATTTTGGTAAAAAAAGGAAAACGTGGGATTAAATTGGATGGACAGATTAAAAAAGAAAAAAAAATTTCATCTGATTATTTTCTCCAATGAGAAAAGCGAGAAAAGAAAGAAAAAGCAAAAAAAAAAGAGGGAAATTATCAAATAAGGACCCAAAGTGGGTGCCTTTTTTAAAAAAAAGACCTCAAGTGGACAAGGTATCAATTAAGGACCAAAAGTGTCAAACTAGTATCAAATAAGGACCTGAGCTTGCCGGCCGGCCAAATATTCTCCGGCTGGCGACCGGCCGACATTTCCAGCACAGGAATAGGGCCAGAGCTGAGGCCGGCGAGAGCTCGAGCTCGCCGGCCATCTGGGCGAGCTCTACCCAGATCTGGGCGAGCTCGAGCTCGCCGGCCATGGCGAGCTCCGCCCAGATCTAGGCGAGCTCGAGGAGGCCGGCCTCGCCCGGATCGCGTAGTCGAGGGCCTTGGCGGGGCCGTCGCCGGAGGCAATGGTGTCGCGCGCGAGCTTGAGGAGGAAGGGCCCGAGATCCGGGTTGTCGAGGGCCGTATCGGGCGGGGCGGGGCTGGCGGCGGAGCCCGGGGACTCCGGCGGGGGCTTCCGTGGGGAGAACTTGGAGCGGGAAGGGGAGGGGGAGGGTGCCATGGCCGGCGAGCTCGAGCTCGCTGAGACCGGAGGGAGCTCGAGCTCGCTGGCCATCTGGGCGAGCTCGGCCGGCGAGCTCTGCCCAGATCTGGGCGAGCTCCGCTCTCGCCGGCCCGCGGCCCATGGCGGTAGGCATGAGCTCGAGCTCGCCCGGATGCGGGCGGAGCTCGCCATGGCCCGACGAGCTCGAGCTCGCCCGGATCCGGGCGAGCTCGCCGGCGCCCGAGATGGCCGGCCCGGCTCGAGCTCGCCCGGATACGGACGGAGCTCGCCGGTGAGCTCGCCTAGATGGCCGCGAGCTCGAGCCCTCGCCCTCCGCCGGCGAGGGTCGCCCTCGCCCGCCCAGCCCAGTCGAGGGTGACCCTCGCCGGCGTCGGGCGAGGGCAGCCTCCGCCTGAGGCCGGCGACCTCCACCGGCCCCGGCTATGGCCGGCGGAGGAAGAGAAAAAAAAAAGAAAAAGAAAAAAAACAGAGATGAAATGTCTTGTTCCGTAGGAATAATAAGCATGCTCTTCGCCGGGCGAGATTTGACCGGCCGGCGAACTCAGACCCTTACCTGAGATAAATTGAGTACTTCGGGCTCTTATTTGAGACTGATTGAGCACTTCAGATCCTTATTTGACACTATATTTATTTTGGGTCCTCTTTTGAGAAAAGGACCCACTTGGGTCCTTAATTGGAATTTCCCCAAAAAAAGAAGGAGGAGAAAATAACAAGAATCCCTCACCATCTTCTCCTTCTCCTTCTTCTTCTTCCCAGGATGAACAGAATTCTACGAAATCCTCCGTATATTCCGCCAGAACTCCCAAGCTCAACCTCCATCCACCCGCTCTGCCGCTCGCCCCCACCGACCGTATCGCCCTCTTCCTCATGATCTGACGCCGGATTCACCGCAGGCGCAGAAAGCAAATGGGGTTGTTCCGGCGGATAGCGGGGTTCCTAGGTTTCGGCCGCGACGAAGTCAACAACAAGGACGACGAGGATCATCAACGGCAGCACCGGGGCGACGGGGAAGGGCGCGACGACGAGGAAGGAGCGGACGATCCCCCGAATGCGGCCGGCCGGAGTAGGAACTATCAGGAGACCGGCCTCCCCCGCCGGGGCTTCAGCGTCCCGGTCAAGGTCCCCGTCGACCGGCCCGGCCTCGGCCCCGTCCTTGTCCCCTGCGATTCCGGCGACGGCGGAGTTCAGGTCATCTCTCGTTTTTCTCGATCTGGGTCGGCTTCTTTCCTCGTTTGTCGGAGCTTCGGAGGCTTAGGCTCGACTTTATAGTACCCGCGTGTGGTCTGTGCTGCTTATAAGATCTCTTTCAGCTAAATTGTGGTGTTTCGAGCTAGGGCGGGGCGACATTATCTTGTGCTCGTTCCCTGGCACCAACCGGGGCTCATTGGACTTGGATTTGTCTTGAAGCAAATGCAGATTTGCTATTGAAATTGACATGCGGAGTAACTGGGTCAAGATGTTAGTCTTCGAAAGATGGAAGTAACATACGTCTTCATAAGATGTAGGAACTCCATTTTACTGGGAGCTGATTAGCTTGTAGGAGCTTGCCAGGAGAATTTCTGGATACCCGCAAAGACAGAACTGACCTTCTTTTGATTATGTAGAGTTGTGATGTGAGTATTTTCTCGGTAGGCGTTCATAGAAAGTAGAGTGAAAGAGAGAAGGAGCATTGCCATGGCAAAATGGCAGTAGATTGACAATGCTTAAATATGATTAAACATGGACTTCAAGATTCTTTTTCAGAACCTAGTTCATTAAAGTCATCATGGGGATGTTGACGGAGTCTGCCGACCATTTCAGTGACAATTTTTTCTGTCATTTTGCAATTCACAATGGATTTTCCATTAGTTAGATCAGTTGTGGGCGCTACTATTATATTGGTGTTGATGATATGAGCTTATGCTTCATCTGGCATATTTGTAGGTTTATTTTATTATGTCGTGAAATACAATCTAGCCGAAGATTGAGTCCCTTCATCCACTTTTTGTCAAGGAGGCATTCATATTTTATTCATTGATTAGGAGCTGTTCAGTGATGTTGAAGTAATTTTGTGTCTCGTTTTCGTATTGCATTGCCATGTCAAGGTCTTTTAGGTTGCAGCATCTTGTCTAGGATGCTTATGTTTAACTCTTTATCGATTAGGTGACACTGAAATCCCCATCACCTGATGCTGAAAGATGAGAGTCTTTACTTGAGTTCCTATGGGGTCATTTGTCCATGAAAAGAGCCCATGTCTAATTGTTTGATTAGGACATCTACTGAATGGCTAATTAGACCAGCCACTACATGTATAACGGTCATCTTGTGAGGGGTTGACTATAACGTTGGAAAATGAGATGTGATTTGGGATTAGTCCGAGATGGTAATTCTTCATTACTGGTGCTATTGCAGGCTCGCTGTCTAAGCTTAGAGTATCTAGTGATTACATCAGCATCCCACTTAGGAAAAACCAGTGTCCATACGAAGATGCAACATTAATGACAATAGCATTAAGCCCCTTAAGCTATAGAAGTTGTCGTATGTGAAAGCTAATTCCAGGAACTTGATTGTTGTGAATTATTTGCATCTGGTGCCTTGGCAAAGATGATCATATTTTGGGGACTAAACTAAATTTTACAGGGTTCTATACTTTTGTTAGGATAACTTAATGTCCGGAACTTGGCATTAAGATCCTGCCCTTTTTAGGTTCCTTATAATGTTTTATGGTTGGCTAATATTATATGTTTATGCTGCTAACTCCCGCACAAGAATCAACTAGTTGTTTTGGCAAGAAGCTGCAGCTTAGTTTAGATAACTTTACCTATGGGATAGAGCTAAAACCATATTGTAAACAAAAGATATTCCTGCTGCTATGAATTGTGGGCATCTGTTGCATTCTGGAACTTTGACATTTCTTGTTGAAAGTTACATTAGAGGATTTAGATTTTTTTCGCTAGAAAAAGAAGGATGAGAGGGGGCTACCGGTGTAGCTGGTTCCTTTAGAGCATTGCCATAGGAACTCTACATCCAAGCCCTCGGATTAGAGAAATTTAGATGCTGGGAGAGATATCAGGAAGGAAGAGTTTGTGATGGACAAACATATGTTCTTTAACTAATATCATGCAACTCATGGATCCAAGATTTCTGTAAATTTTCTGGAGATCATTTGTCCATTGAGATTGTGATGCTAGTTTTAACAAGTCATTTTCAATTATTTCCTATCTGTGTGCTCCTGTATTAAAAAAGCCTTGATTGCATCAAATGATTTACTTCGTGAACTTGCTATCAGCACAAGCCTTTTGTACTATGACCTTGCTTCTTATTCCTCGGAAGGTAGATGAAAGCCTTTTGTTTTGTTTATGTTTTTTTCAATTACGACAGTCAACATATAATGTTTCACCCCTTCAGTGTTCCTTTTCTTGAATTGTTGAAAGAGCCAGCGAATTTTGTAGCGAACCTGATGAGTTGCAGTTTGAAAGGTCCGAGGAGAATTGCTAGTTCTGAACCCAACAGCCAATATTGGCGGACGGCTATCTTTCAGGATCTTAGGCTTTTTAAGCTTCACTTTCTCACATGTGATGTCAATTTGTGCTCATGAACTAGCAGCTAAAGTTCTCTATAATGGCAAGCCAAATAGCTCAGGCTTCGTTTAATTTGTTCACGTTCATCTTTTGTGCAGTTGTTGTAGCAGCACCTTTTTCTCCCTCAGTCCTGGGAGTTTTTACAGTCTACTAACCTGTTGAATTTGTTTTGTATTCAGGGTCTCCGATGGTGCGCAAAACGACTGAGAATAGACGAAGATGGTGATGTGGCTCACGAGTTTCTTGATGAGGTGTTGCCGGACGCTACTGAGCCAGAGGAGAAGCCGCTGCCAAAGTTTGCTGCGCGGTACAGCACTAGACCAGCTATGGTCAAGAATCAGGTAATTTCCCACGATGGCAAGGTTCAACACTGTGTGGAACACCATGGTAGACTAGAGTGGGTATAATACTAACAAGGACCCGTGGAGGAATGTTCTCTTCTCTCCACTTCTAGGAACTTCATCCTCTCCTCTGGGAATACTGCATGATTTTTTGCGATTCATTGCGAATGATTCTTGTAACTGTACTGATAGATGATACTTCCATATTGCAGACATTCCTGTATCCGTATTAAAAGGGATAGTGTATATTAACTTTTTAAACTTTCCCATATAAGAATGTCATCCTACTTTGAGTTTGCTGCTGAATTTTTATGCAAGCGTATGCCCTGTCATTTTTGAGAGCTGATTCTGACCGGGATAAAGGATTCTCAGATTCTTTAGCAGTTAAAAGAGTTGTTGGGTTGCTTGCTTGTATGCATCACCAAGATTGCAATTCGCAGTAAACCATAAGAGCAAAGCGACTCTGTGCCGCTCATTGTGCTCTAAATAAGTTCACTTGTAGTAAAAAGAGGCCCAGAACAAACCCCAACGAACTTAAAAAAAGGGCTAATGTCTAGGCAAACCATGTCTTAATTAAAACACGAAGCACTGCATATACTTGTGTGTGTGTCCTGAGTGGGGCGGGTGCCCTCCTAAAGGGTAGGTCGGAACTGTGGTTCCAGTCATTGGATCTGCAACCCCGATGGGCTGGTGTCCGGTTTGGTGGCCCGGGGCTGCAACCACACGAGTCGCTGGCTCTTGGACATTGCCTGCCAAGGTGGAATGCTTGGCAGTAAATTTATTAGCTGCGTGCTTCGCCTTGGCTTGGTGCAGCTCCATCTTGGCCTCGGCCTCGGCCTCCTTAGCCTTCCTGTGCTGGTGCGCCATCTCTTTCTCCTCCGGTGTCCTCGCCACCGCTTTCTCCTCCTGCAAAATCTCAATCTTGATTACTCATTCCCTCGGAGCGAGACTCATATGTCCTGCTGCAATGCAAAGCTAGAGCGCAAGTTTTTGTGCAATTATGAGTATGGGGGTTGTCTATGAGGACCTTTTCTTCAAGTTTGGCTTTGGCTATGTTGATGTGCTCATTGGCAGAACTGGCCACGTTCTTGAGCTTCTCTTCTGCGGATTGCATCTTCTTGCATTGGGTCTGACCTTCCTTGCTCTGTTCTGGGTTTGCAAATGCTGTGTGATAATTGAATGTGAAAGGGAACCTCGTTTAAAGTACAATATAGACCGAGGGAATGCCTGTCTAGTGATGGATCGTCCATCCGCCGCTGCGTAAGCTGCCACGTGCCGAACATGCAATGTTAAACGTAGGATGCGCCGCCACGTCGGACCTCAGATGAGGCTAACTCCCCTCATATAACCCCGAAGCTTAATAAGGAGAAAAACATTCGGCAAACTGATTTTAGATTTAACGTGATAGATAGAGTTAATTATATAATTCACACGAGTTTCGGGTGTATTTGTTTCGGAGGAAACTTTATGATAAAAGACTGCGAAATCATATTACATTTTCTCCTTTTTAGATTTAAAATTTCATTTTTATAAATTGTAAACATGCATATTTTCTTTGATCGTTTATATTTTTCAATGACCGATCATTTTTAGCAAATTAAACGCGTGAATATCCAAATTTCTTCCCTCACAAACTTTGTTTTATTATTTCCCTTTGATTCTTTTACCAGTTTTGAAGATATTGGCAAGAGAGGATGCGGCTATCTATAGCCACAGGTTAGCTCTGTCTTTTTTTGTTTCTTTTGCTCTGACTGAGGTAAAAATGCCATGGAATCAGCGGGCACGTTCGGGCTTTGCAATAAAAGATTATTTGATTGTACCAATACGACCAGTTTTGCGATACGGTCGCAATTTTTTTTTTGTAAGGTCTTTAGATTCAATATACTTTTGCTATAGATTTTAAAGACTTGGCGTAGACATGGCCACGGTTAAGGAACCGCTGGTTCATGGCCATATGTCGGCGGTTGTGGCCATGGGCGAGGGCGACAGCGGCGACGGGGGTCAGATTTGGGAAGATGGGGGGCGGGCGGAGGAGAAAAGGGAAGGACAGGAGGAGGCACAGGGGAGAGGGGGGAAGGAGGGATTTGGAGGAGGACTGGAGGAGGTGGGCGTGGGTGGGGGTGGGAACGTGGGGGCGGGAACGTCAGCAGCAGTTTTTTTTTTTTTTTTGGAACCGGTTCCGGTTCCGAACCGCGGGCCCGGTCAACGGGCCGGTTCCGGGCCAAAACCGGCCCGTGGCCAAGTCTGCTTGGAGATATCTCAACACATATAATACAGCAACTTCAAAACAAATTATCAAACTAGTCAGACTCTATATTTTGGCCGTCCGTATAGATGGAGACACGGGAGTCAACAGAAGTTACAGAACGCACGGTGATCAGCTCGCTCACACCACAGGACACACGGTCCGAGCGAAGAGCACTGGATTCTCTCAGAGCCCCCAACGCTATCTCTTTTCTTCCTCTCCACAGTCCCAGCAGGGGGAGCACTGTGCAACGCAGAAGCTCAAGCTCGCTCTCTCTCTCTCTCTCTCTCCGATGGACGTTTCCTTAACCTTCGCTCCCTCCGCCTCGCCCCACCGCCATCGCCGCCTCCTTCCTCCCGCCGGGAGCGGCGGCGGCGGCGGCTGCTCCCGCAGCTTGGCGGCCGCGAGATGCCGCCGCGAGACGACGTCCGGCGAGCTCCGGGCGGCGGCCGGGCCAAACGGCCGGAGCGGGAGCCACGCGGCCTCCGTGCCGGTCCACAAGGTCACCGTCCACGATCGGCAGCGAGGCGTCGTTCACGAGTTTTCGGTCCCTGAGGTGAGAATTCTACGCTGAGGTAGATGTAGGCGGATCGTTGCTTCCTTCCCACGTTTTCCGGCAATTCTGTCATTAGGATCCTACACGGAGATAATGTAGAGCGCGCACATATGGATCATAGGAAGTTTTTCGATGGCACTCTCGTCGATCAGACTGAGTTTGTCTGCGCATTTCTTCATGACATTGTAGTCCCAGCTGCTTATTGCTCACCGCAATGCCATTAAGGCGCATTAGCTAGGGGCTTGTTTTCATGGGTATCGGTTTTTCTTCGTCTAATGTCAGTGCATTTGAATCTGGATGCAGGATCAGTATATACTGCACACGGCTGAGTCTCAGAACGTCTCCCTTCCTTTCGCTTGCAGGCACGGTATTGGTTTCGTGCTGTAATTTGAGAATGTGTTGGTCCACTGTGCATGGATTGTGCATGGTGCAGATTCTTGCTTTTAGCGTTCAAGGACAAGTGTGGGAACAACAAGAATTTTTTACTGTAGTAACCGTGCATGTTTTGTTTTCCCACAATTCGCTCATCGTGGTCTTCAGCTTGTATGCTCAATAGTTTCGCAGAATCTACTGAGCCAATGGACCAAACATGAGAAACTCGCTGACCAAAGAGTATGAAATGTCTACAACAATTGCTCCCTTGATGAGGCAAAGAACGCAATGTTTATACACCTACTATGTGATATGCACCTTCAAGTTGCAACCTTTGCAAGAGCTGTTGGTTTGCTGTCATGCGAAAACCCGTTCTTGCAAAACACTGACCGCTAAAATGTCCCATAAAGTCGGTGACTCTGAGATCAAATTGGTTGGCTCAATTGCTATGGACCACACTTCTCATGCACTGATCCTGTCTTTGCATCTCACCATCGTGTCACTACTTTTTTGTAACCTGAAAGGTGAAAAATAAAGAGGCCTATTGCTTGCTTGAGGAACTTTTGGATTCGTTATCACCTCATGCATTACTTTAACCATCTGCGTTACTACTGCTAGTGCTATCTTTATGTCAAAACACAGATGTGCTGAGAGCTACTGTGACAGGTTGTTGTACTAGCTGTGCTGTTCGAATAAAATCAGGAGAAATCAGGCAGCCTGAAGCACTGGGGATTTCTGCTGAATTAAAGTCTAAGGTACTATACATTCCTATTCCACTTGGAACAATGGCTGGATTTAGACAATCCTCCATTTATGTAATGCTAAGTTTCTCTAAGACATGTGAAACCACATACCACGGGACGTCTATCTTGGTATTGGGAAGAGACACTTCTTCCTTGACCATTCCTATTTCAATTACTGCTTCCCTTGCTAGTTCATAGTAAGGAGAATAACAATAGGATCTTTTGATCCTGTGTAGTTCGATAGTAAAGAAATTCAGTTTATGAAGGGCCGTGTTGTATTGACATCTGTAATTATACTGTTTTAGTGCCATGGGTGAGACTGGTTGAATTGACTATGCAGGTCCTCCGGCTAATCTGCAGTTGTTACCAAACAATTCAGTTCCAATTCCCGAATTTGGTTTATCTAACTGACCGGGAGGGCCCTTTGGCAAAATGAATTTTAGGGAATTCACAGTTGTTTTCATTATATGTAAATTCATTGACTGGGAAGAAATTTTACCTGTCTGATGTGATCATCATAAAGATCAATATCCTGAAGATATTGTCGGATCTTGGAACCAAATTTGGCCTGATGAACCAGTGGTTCATGATATGCAAACTTAATTCCCCAACAGTTGGAAGTTTTGGTTGAAATCAGATAGGTTTTACATTCTTAGTTCTCTGAATATCTACTTATCAGAAGCTCAAATTCAGCTAACAAACCTTGTATATATGAGAGATGTCATTTATTTGCTTTTACTGTAGTATTGCAGTTGTAACTTCTTAGATAGTTTGTTCTTTCTTGGCAATCCAGGGGTACGCACTACTCTGTGTTGGCTTTCCTTCCTCAGATCTTGAAGTAGAAACACAAGATGAAGATGAGGTAATGTGCTTAATGATGTCTATCCATATATGATCTATGAAAGGAGTCTCCAGTTATGAGCTTAGGATGTTCTGTAGAATTACACTCGCCACTTTGAGTTGAGTGTAACTTGTGCCCATGATTCGTGAGGGAAGCTGTACCTACTCATGAACTATTTTGGAACCAATTTACTTCATTTGACACGGATTAGATCTTTTTGGTTTATTTTTTCCTCCCTTTGATAGTAAAAAGCGTGCCATCACTTTTCCTCAAAGACTTGGTGCTTGGCTGGGGCATCATATCGCTTACACGTTTTTTTTGAGCTCAAGTAAATGTTTTGCTCTTGGTATAACTTTTTAGTCTGGAAAACATGTCTAATCTGTGAATGTGATGAGTTGGGGAGAGCATAGATTTTGCATTCTGCATGAAGTAAATCCGTTTGAGAAGTTTGCTGTAGATGTTTCGTTCCTATTTTTCAAACATCATTCATGTGACTTGCAGGTCTATTGGCTTCAATTTGGAAGATATTTTGCGCGAGGACCTATTGTGAGTTCGAGATACCTTGTCATCAATATAAAACTTTACAATTAGATTGAACGAGAACTGTAAAGATATGGAGTAGCGGTTAATTTCCTAGGGAGGAATTGGGATGTTTAACGTCCTGTTCCTGAAACAGTGCTTGTTTTTTCTCTTTTGTTGATGCTGCAGGAAAGGGACGACTATGCTCTAGAGTTAGCAATGGGTGATGAATAAGCCGACCAGATGTGCAATCAGAGACGATAGTCTGAGATGATTTCTCCTCTCCCGAGTCGGACTTTTTGCTATGAAACATCGTTCTACGAATAACAGTCGATTCTCTCGATAGTAGCCTACTCTACCACTCTTCTTGTTGGCAATTGAGATGGTCTTCCCTTGAAATATAGATGCAAAATGTACACTGTCAATTCAACGATCTGCGGATGCATTCCAGGATGAAGCCGTCGTGTGTAGTCTATGAATCTGTTTGTATCATCCTGGAGGTTGTTTAGTTTCTTGTCGTAGCCTGAATTGAACTATCAAATAACAAAGGGCGATCATAATGGAAACAGACAAGTGCGCGCGCGAAAGCGCACAGCCTTGTCCAAGCACAACCACCCTCACCGCTTATGCGCTTATGCACTTATGCATGAGTACCCAAGCACTCACATACTACGCTAATCAAAGAATTGGGATTTACCATGAAGGAAAATCACTAAAAGTTGTCCCATTCATGTGATTGTATCCTTTAGCAATCTAATCAGTTCTCATAACCAGACCACTTAAAGTTTGGCTCTTCAAAGATATGACATTTGCAAGAAATGTTGTAAAGATCGGTCTTCTCTAAAGAAGAAACTGTACAAGTAATACCAGGAGAGTGACAAGATGTAGCCCTTCACACAGCAAACTCTAATATACTCGAGAAAAATACACATGAAGAGATATGAAATTGCCAGTCAAGGTGAATCAAATAAACTAATTTAACCAGGAATTTCCACCAGAGACATTGAACATGTTATTTCGTCTACATGCTTTCTTAGCAAAGTAAGTCACTAACTCACTCTTCGACCTCATCAGTTGCAGCACCACGATTCCCGTACACAATGGAGAAATAAAATCCCAAGGTTCTCAGTGTAAGGCCAGGAAACCTGTGAGAACTGTTTGGTCGCAAATCGATCTGGACAAATGGCCATCTCATTGCTTCTGCCGCTTCGCACTCCTCCCATCCGTCCCCAATCACACAGAACTGGACATTGGGACTGCCAAAACGCTCCTTAATCCACTCGAAACATTGGAGTTTCCCCACATCCCATGAGCTGTACACTGAAAAAAACACGGTGCATTTCAACGTGCAATCCTGACCACAGCTATCTTAAAATCAACAAGACAATTCATAAGTTTATTATAATAATGTTCGGAATCATCACTAGTATATAAGCCAATACAAGACCAATAAGTTGATAGGTTGACATCAAGAGGACCAAGACCCTCCACTTACCATCTCTGTGCTTTATCAAACCGTTAAAGTGAAAGAGCAAGCATTTTGCGATGCTGGGTATCAACGATCCTGAGGTCACTAGAACGTTTATGGACTGAGAATTCTTCTTCTCGGCCATCCCTTTGGCCGAGTCAGGACAAGGAATTGGGTCCTCCTCCCCACTGGAACACTTATCTAGGAAGGACCTGGCTGCAGTTAAAATAAGGATGTTACCTTCAAAATAAGCATTTAAGTCGACAAAGTAACAGTCGCCAGAAACCATACCCGAGGAAAGCCAACCGCCCGTGTACTCATCGCTCATTTGGTACAACTGATCCCACTTTTCTGTTAAGTCTTGGTTAAAGATATTGTGCAGACCCTGAAATAATTAAGTTTGGATCCAAAAGAACTCTGTGAGCAGTACGACAACTGAGTAGAATCTGTATACTTCTACCATTTGACCGCATTGGTAGTTAACAAGCTAAATATCTGTAGAGACTTCATGAGGTTATATTCTCCCACACAATGGCACAACTAAATTATCATGTATAGGATGCCTAACCAACAACTTGATAAAACAATCACTCTAAAGTGCGGCATGACTAAAATCTGTCAATCATCCAAAGCAATTTGAGAGTCTACATCTAAGTAAAATCCTCATGACATCCCAGTAGAGAAAGTATTACACTAACGCATCTAGTGAACATGCGTACATCTATTCATGCATTGCATATGGCCAAGCTCATTAAAATTCTCTCAAATCTTGCGATGTGACTCAGAGATAGGAGATTACATGCCAGCCTGCCTATATATAAAGAGCTAAAAGGATCATACTTAGAATGAGGCTTGCTTAAACTGCATCGCGCTCAAAGAAGCTCGACTTAATATCAGAATAAGCATAAAAAACAACCCAATGAGGATGGCTAAGGAACTGAGGAAATTATAGAGAATACCTTTTCATACATATCGGCTGCGGCTCTGAGTCTGTATGCTAGTTTTCTTTTATTGGCATCATCTTTTGGAGGACCAAATCCATCTTGATCAAAGTCATAATCAGAAAGATCTCGCCCATCGTCGAATTTGCTCAAGGAATCAAGAAAGGGCTCATTAAAGTTCTCGATCTACACGATCGAGATCTGATGTAAGTTGAAAGGAGCAACCGTGCCCAAGAAATGATGCCGATATTCGTTAGGATTCAGCATTAGACATTTTTCCTAACAGAAAATGCGAAAAGAGAGGGGAAGCTCACTTGCTCATAATGGAAATGATCATCGCATAGATCAAGTATGAGCTTCTCCCACATCTTGCCAATCTCTTTACCCTTCTGTACATCCTTGGAACCGCCGTGTGCCTCCGCATACGTCCCATTTAGCAAAGACTTGAGCAGTATAAGAGTCTCATCCATGTCCCAAACATATACATTCACTTTGTGATCCTCGATCTCCGCATCCGTACTCTTGGCCCTTTTGCTAGGAAATCCAGACGTGCCATCCATATGTTCTGTCTGTTTCACCAATAAATTCGACAAACTTGAAATTTTCGGAGCCGAAGAGACCCTGACAAATCAAAGGGCCAAACACCAACTCATAAAGACAATATCCGACATAAACAGAGCAACTTCATAGTTAATAGGCAAGCCTGAACAGCAGATTTTTTGCTGACCTACCGCGGATGAAAATTTGTACAACCCCAGAAAAATCTGAAAAAAAAAAAAAAAAATCTTTGCCTACATCAATACAGAGTTCTCCATCATCAAAGAGTAAAATTAAAAGGAAAAATAACCCATTAAAGAACTGATCAATTTGAGTGCCAAAGTTTGAAACTTTTCGAGAAACAGCAGAGAATAAGAGGCAACCCGCGTGATATTGCATCCACCCACCAAAATTTGAAAAGCTCAAGATTACATCGAAAAGAAGGCGTCGATCTCTACCTGTTTTGGTCACTCGTTAGCCAGTCCGATGGCTGAAATGCGGTGCCCAGCTCGAATTACCTCCTTCGAGAGCTCCGACTCGCGAAATTTGGAGAGACTTGTATTAGGGTCTGAAGCTGAACTCGAAGTGAATCAAAGCCATCTGTATGGACAGTTTGATGTTGGCGACAGATGGTCCGCACCCGTAACTTTGGCACCTGGGTTATCGGGTTCGGGTTAATAAGCAATTCATAAAGGAAAAATAACACAAATGATACCAATAAAACGTTTTATACGGATTTTTAAGTTTTGGCCAAATGTATAACGTGATCTTAATAATCAAACGTACAATGTGATCCCTAAATTTTTAATTTGTTCAATATGGTCTATAAATTTTTTATATATATTCAATAGTCCATAAACTTAAATTAATGAAAGAATAACATTAGATATTTTCTTATAATCTAGGGACTCGATTAAAGATTGATCAAGAGTTTTGGGTGTGAATAAATTAAATATTCAGGCACTTCATTGCACATCAGGATAAAGTTCATGAATCAAATTGAACAAATCAAAAGCTCAGGGGCCGTATTACACATTTAGCCAAAGTTCAGGGATCATTCATGTAATTATCCCATTTATAAACGAAAATCAACGAAATGAGGAAAAAAAAAGACAGGGAAAATACGTGGAATTATCAAATCCGGCCCGAACAACCCGGCCCGACGGGCCTATAGTTTTTACCCAGAGCCCGCCCATTCAGGCCCGTTCTTCCTTCCTTAGAAACCTATATAAGTCTCCCCCACCCACACCGACTCATCTCCCTCTCCCTCTCCCTCTACCTCTCCCCCGCCATTCTTTTCCCGCTCTGCGCTCTGTTCAAGCCAACCGTCATCCCAAAGATCGAACCAGTCTCCATCATCATTCACTCAATCTCTCCAAAACTCTTTTCCCCATTTCACCTCTCTCTCTCCATCGTGTGAACAAGCCTCTGTCTTGGCAGCGACACCGACCGAGCACCCTCGATGGGTAAGAGCGCAAGAAACAAGCAGAGATCCAAGAACCGACCACCGCGGCCGCAGAACCCGCAGCCCAACCCCCGTGACCAGCCGGGTCAAGCGCCGCGCTCCAGGTCGGGGACCGGACCCGGTTCAACCCCTCCGAGCGGCCCTGAGGATCGTGCCGGCCGTGACCCGAGTTCCAGTGCTAGTCGGCTCCCGACCCCATCCCCGGCGATTGGCCCTATGCTCCGGCGTGTCGCGCAAGAAGATGTCAATAAGTTGACGGTGGAGCAAAGGTTAGAGAATATACTGCTGAGAGTTTTGAAGGATATGTACCTGGAGGCGTTGCGTGGGCTTGTGGATATAGGGTATGACGAGGATACTGCGCTGAAGGCGATCCTGAGGAACGGGCATTGTTACGGGGACGAGGATGTGCTGTTGAATGTATTCAATAACGCGCTCGCTTACTTGGCTGGCGATTGCCGTAGTAGGAACCCGATCTTCGAGGCGAATGGGATTGTGTTCACTAGCTTGGCGCGTCTGGTGGAGCACTCGCTGGGTTGCATGGTTCACGTGCTGCAACAGATTCACCACAGTAGAAGGATGGCGATGTGGGCTCTCATTTTTGGCAAACTCAATATGAGTTCGGCAATTGCATTGCCTCCATCGGATGGGGATAGCATATCTGATGGTAGTGACAAGAATGCAGGCGATGTTTATCTGCCGCCGTGCTGTAGGTTCAACCGCTGTGTGGGGATTCGTTGGTTACGAGATTCAGAGGTTTCCTCGAATAGGTCGGCTGTTGGCAATGAACGGAACAACCATCGGCCGAATGATGAAGAGCATTTGCAAAGAGATATCGAGGTCCCAGAGAGGTTTGGTTTGTCACCGGAACTGAAGTCAATGCTGAAAAAGAATGTAGCTAAGGTTGCTGCGGCCATTCGGGAAAACTCTATGCATCTGTTGGCCCAGGCCTCTATGCCCTCAAATGCTTCTGTGAAGGGGGATGCCCCGGCGGTTTCGCAGCCTGAAGTTGGTGACAAGTCTAGTGGTTTGGGGTGCAAAGAGTGGGTGAACTCTGTGGTGGACACACTTAGCGGTAAACTTAGCAATTTAAATCTTGACGGGAATTTGGTTGGTTTGCCAGAAGATAGAAAGGATGCCATTATTCTGCACTTGCAGAATCAAATCGAGGATCTCGAGAAACAAGTGAAGGAGAGAGAGGCGTGGGCTCGCCAGAAGGCGATCCAGGCAGAGAAAAGTGTTGACAGTGCTTTATTGGAACTCGAGACGTTGAGGAAGGAGATGGCGGAGAGTCATGCATTGAAGAAAGGTAAACCGACTCTTGATGTCAGTACCATGATGAAACTCTCTGAGAAGCAAAGTGCTTTGAGGAAGGTGAGTGCCCAAGCGGAGGCTGCTCACGCAGATATGGTACGAGTTGAGAATGAGAAGGCTAAAATCAGCGCGGAATTGGAGGCTTTTAACCTAAGTGCATCGGAATCCGCAAACACCTATCTGGAGATTGCAAAGAGGGAGAAGAAGAACCTGAAGAAACTCTTGGGTGCTGAGAAACAGAAAGTCAAGCTTCAAGAGGCGATTGCAGAGGAGCGGCGGAAGATCACTGACTTACAGCAGCAGTTGGTTGAGATAAAGAAAGCCCAGAGGGAAGCTGAGGTCTGTTAAATTCGTAGTCCAAGCGCACACAACTTTTTGTGCCCTAAGTACGTTTGTTTGTCGTCTGGGCAGATTTGATGTCTCTTATCATGCTTGTTGAAGTTTAGCTTTCTATATCTTTGAGTTCGTACAACAGGGAATTTCACGTCTATCTGGCAATTCATCGGCGGCTTGACATATAATGAATTCAGTGCTGTGATAAGAGGACCTACTTCTATATTTTAATGGGTCTGAGACAAGATGACTAGAGGAAGACATAAGAAATCTGTACATATCTGATGTTAGCAAGTTAAAAGTGGGAACACCACCAGATACTGAATGTGCAAGATTGCGTTTTCGTTCTTTGTCAACTACCTATGAAGCAGTCCTGTTGTTTTCTGATGTCGTAGAAGGAAAAAGAGGGAACTGTTGGTGTACTGATCATGAGATTGTGGTTAATATATGTACCTTGTCATTTAAGCTCACTTAGTCACCTACAGACTTACGTTTATCAGACTGGCATAGGGGTCTTGATGTGACATCACAGGTTAAATTCCAGAACGCACAAAACTCTAGCACAGAATACTAAGAAGAGACACTTTGAAGTTACCTATGAGGTGGCTAGCTTAGCTTAAGTATTTCTTCTTTGAATATCAAACAAATTCTCCTGCGATTTACTTGGTGTATTTTCTTTTCTCTGGTTTCCATGAAGTGGGAAGAACTTTCTTCACTTCCCATCTTCAACCGTTTCTTTAGTCATCATATAGTTCATTGTACTCTAGCATTCCAAATCTATTTAGACACTGTCAAGAATTTCTTAGCTGATTCTGTTTCTTTATCACATTAAGTTGTCATGATCCTTGTCTGGGGAACCTGCGCTCAAGAAGTCTAGCCTTTCTAGCTTAATGTGAAGCATCTTCAAGGGAACAAAAAGAATATTTGATAGAGCTTAACCAACAATTTCTTTTGATTACTTTTATGGCAATCGGAGAACAACTGGTGTTTTGCCCACCCAATATTCTTTTGCATCTGGATTCGTTAGAGATGCTATAACATTGTTCATGTCATTTTTTTCTTTTAGAATTTCCTTGTTTGTGATCAACTTCCTATCCATCATATTAAACTGCAGATGAAGTGGAGGCAGGCAGCAGATGAAAAAGAGCTTTTGAATGCACAGATTAAGGAAGAAAAGCGAGCATTGGAAGCAGCGAAGGCTGATAGTAAGAAAAGGCTAGAAGATGTACGCTTAAGAACAGAGATAGAGTTGAAGTCATACAGGGACAAAGTCCTGAGACTAGAGCGAGAGCTTTCATTTCTAAAAATAGCGACTGGGAACAGCGAAGCAACGGCAGAGCTCGAAACATTGCTTCCGCTGATGCATGGATTGGACGAACAGGATGGTAGAAAATGCATAATCTGCAGGAAAAATGAAGTCTGTGTTGTCTTCTTGCCATGTGCCCATGAGGTTTTGTGTGCTGACTGCTGTGACAAATACGGGTATAAGGATAAAGTCTTATGTCCTATGTGTCAAGTTCCGATTGAAGAGGCGATCCGGGTCTTTGGAGGTAGCTTGAAATAATTGATGCTTCTGTCTGCATTTGACCCATTTGGTTCCTTGTTACTGGCTGAAGCAGGTCTCAAATAATCTTGCGGGAACTGGATCAACAATGTCAAGGTGTACATAGCTGTAAAGTGATATTAGGGTTACACGGTCTTGCTTACAAAGTGATGTTACAGATTTTAATCGGGTGATTGAACCAGTGGGACATCCCCTTTGAACAATTTTTTGTACGTCAGCCTGCTCTAGGCCTGCTCCTTGAGATTGAAATATGGGAGTTACACTGCAATTTGTCAGCAAAAATGTGAAGTTTTTCAAACGACCTTATCTCATCATGGTTTGTATCCTGAATGTTTACTTACTCAAATGAAGTTTGAAGAGAGAGAGAGAGAGAGAGAGAGCTAGCGAGTCAATTTGTTTGAGCAAAGATCTGGATGAGGCAGTAGCAGTTTGCAATAGTTTTGGGAGAAGAAAAAACTTGGATAAGCGCACCATAGAACACCTACAGAGGACTTAGTTGATTATCGAGAAGTATTCGGAGTTCGTGGCTTTCTTTAGGGTCTCCATTGAGCCTTAAGTGCTTCCAAAGCAGTGACTAGCTAAATCAGTTAGATCTAGTTTTTACAGCAGATTTCTCCAGTACACCTCTTTCACGTGTCTACTTAATATAAGATGCAATAGTTGCCTCCCTTCGTATTCTTGAATTCCCTTTCACTTTTACTATTTCGTGTTGTGAATCGCCAACACAATTACGACGAAGGACGGCGCCTGATTAAAGGCACTCAGATGACGATTATCATTACGCCATGGCGGTTATGCAAATTAGTCTAGCATGTCAATGTACATTATATTCTTTTGACCGTAGCTGAAGGAACGTCCTTTTTCCGTCTCTCGCCTTTGCAAGCATCTGTACTGTTTATCAATTTAGTAAACACCAATATCCAACCTAAGCAATTCTTTTCGTGGTTCCTTCGAAGCTTTGTGATCAAAATATCAATAGGTTCAGACGATCTAACGGTTTATGAGACACCCACTTCAAATTCCATAATCGAGACAGTGGTCAATTCAATATTGCCAGAAAATGAAAGTTACTCCTTCCCGCCATCTTGGTTTGCTCTTTTGTATTATACAGACCCACCATCTTGGTTTCCTCTTATGTCTTATACAGAGTCAGAGTGCCAGCAATTTCTATATATACCTTCATCTGATTCATTTTCTTGCATCCGGCACTTGAATCAAGCCTAAGCCAGAATGTCACAGAATGAAGAATCTTAGCTTCAAACCATTCACTTTCATGCTTCTTGTTCATGTGGTGACCTATGTGCAATTCACGGAGGTTGAAGCGCAGAGTTGCCGTGCAAGCCGTTGAATCAGAGGGAGGAAACCACCGCCCGGACAATGCTACACGGTTGACGAATTGGACTGTTGCGTCGAAGGCAAAATGTACCCCGTTTATCAGTGTTCGCCGCCGGTGTCTGGCCACACTACAGCCCACCTCACTCTTAATAGCTTCGAGAAGGGAAAAGACGGCGGCGGTCCATCGGAATGCGACAACCAGTACTATTCCGACAATTTACCGATCGTGGCACTATTCACTGGCTGGTTCGACAACATGAGCGGGTGTCACCACAATATAACCATTAACGACAACAGCAGGAGCGTGGTGGCCATGGTGGTCAACGAATGTGACTCGACCATGGGATGCGACGCAGACCATGATTATCAGCCTCCGTGCGATAATGACATTGTCGATGCGTCTAGAGCCGTGTGGGAAGCCTTGGGCGTGCCTAAAGACAAGTGGGGATGGATGGACATAACATGGTCCGATGCTTAAGGCTAAATTTTCATCTAAAGGAATTATTATGTCGATCTAGTTGTTGTCTTCTCGTTATTCTTGGTTTTTTCGCTGTTCTGTTGTGTATGTGGGCTTATGGCAGTGTAATTATGTTATGTACCTTATGCAATGTAACTTAGAAAAATCAAGTCAGTCTGCTCTGGGCATATGACTTCAAAGGTTGGTCTCTTGTATTAATTTGTTTCATATTAGATCTTAATTTTATTTTTGGTCCGTGGATTGCCAAAAATTTTTTTTTCAAAGAATTCGAACCTCCTGTGACACTTTCAGATCAGAACATACGCATATACCTTTCTTTTTTAGAGAGAATATGCTTTTGTATTCTTTGAATAAGAGGGCTTGATAAATTAAAGATTGGACAATCCCGAACGAGGTGCACTGGGCGCTCGAGAATCACCTGATCTAGTGGTCTCCGTGGCCTAGATGTGTCAACTTGTGTCGTGTCAATTTGTGTCGACTTCGAGTTGATTGTTACCGGTCCGTATCCTATTCGAATTTCCCTAGGGGAAATCTTCGTCACAGCTTCCTATCGAATCCTATTCTCGTTCAGGTCAGAAATTACAACTCCTGCCCTGATCCGATCGTTCCTAGATGCCTATTACGCCAAATGTTTTACCTGTTGCTCAATAAATCCAGTGGTTGGGCCAGAGCTGTGTGGCCATTGCAAGTGCCACATGGTGTAACCTGAGCTTCATGTTCGTAGGCTGCCAGTGCACGGGTGTGTCTGATTCTTGCATACGAAAACATTGCATTTAAAGATGAAGCAACTAGCTGTCTTGAGAAGTCACAGACAGCGTTGATGTGTCCGAGTGTGTTTGATGTTAGGTTAACGATCCAAGATCTCTCCCTTTTTGTGTCTTTCCTTTTCTACCAGGTTACAAAACTTTTTCTGATCTTTTCCATGAGCTTTTTTGCTCGTGACTCTCCCAAGTGTGTGCATCATTGCAGCTGGGCAGTTCCAGTTGTCTCTGTCCTCCACACCATCTCCAGTCTTCAAAATTGCTGCACTTTTTATTGTTGGTCAAAGCTCAAAACCATGGCCGGTTGCTTTCTTTTGCAGATGTCAACAACAGTAGAGGAGATTTTTACCAACCATTGATTCACAGTTTCTTCTACTTTTTCTTTGAGAGGAAATTACGATGAAAGGATGACATTGATTTCTCGACACCAACCCATATAGAGCAGAATTATCTTAGCTAAGGAAACAAGATTAGAAGCAAGAAAGAAAATACCCCACCAAGAAAATTCAGCAAAAACGGGCTGGCAATATAATATTGAAGAGTATTACATTACATGCATACTGATAAATGGAATCTCCAATAACAAAGTTTAAGCTGAGGTCATGTGCTTCTTCAGGAGGTATATGGAAGTATTTGGCTTGTATATTATGAATGATTGAACTAATTCAGTTGTTTGCACAAGCTGCATATTCTTCTGTGGCACAACCTTGTTTTTGCTCATTCCTGTGCATGACCGTGATGGAGCATAATAAGAGGCCTAATCTCGTTTCTCTTTTCTTAAACGCCTTTTCCTGACTTAATAAGGCTCCTGACCTTTATACTCTAATTAAATCCTACACAGAAAAAGAACAAAGTATGAAAGCAAGAGGAAGACGGAAAAAGAAGTTCTCTGCTCCATAAATTGGATTCTGTTAAAGATTGCCGCAACGACATTTGTTAAGAAAGGTTGCAATTTTCAATATACTAACATTTCTGATGATGTGAATAGTTAATGCTTTCGAAGTCACATTTTTTTTATGAAGCATGCTTAACGAGTTCCCGTGCCTCAGGTTTACCCGTCACTGGGCACTCGTTTTTGCGTTGAGGAATGGCGAGTGAATCTGCCCATATTTTGGGTAGTGTTTAATTCCCATCAAGATATACAGATTTTGGAACACTTCATTTTTCATGAAACAGTTTTTTCTTCTCTTCAACAAACAACAAATACTTTCTTCTTGCATTTTGACTTCTAGCTGAAATGAAAGCTATCATCTTTAATAGTCTGAAGAACTTTATTGGGGAGAGACATGTGAATTCCAGGTAGAGCATCAACCTCTCTGAGTCTCTTTCTCTCTCCCTCCCTCAACCTCTCAATAAATAACTCTAACCTTGCAGAGAGGACAAGGAGGAGTTTGCCACTAGAAGCTGAACCTCCTCAATATCAAACCAAAAGTGCGATGTGATGACTGACATTGATATAATGCCTGCATGTTCCCACTGCCTATTACTAATCACACATAAACTTCACTGAGAGAGAATCAGAACCATTCTCACATTTTTCGCTATTATGTCTATCTTTCTCAGAATAACTCTAGCTTCAATTGATCATACACTCCAGAAAATGTTCTCTAAAGTTCATGCAGGCAAGGATGTGGCAGTAGCAGCAGACCTGGGGGCTTCAGGGAAAGTTGTAGAGAACACTAATGAGGAGAGGATTGAGAAAATCAAGAGGCTTCCAGGGAAAATCTGCGGGATGATGTGGAAAGTGGGTAAGGAAGATCCCAGGAGGGTCATCCATTCTTTGAAAGTCGGGTTATCTCTGACATTGGTCTCGCTGTTGTACTTGATGGAGCCGTTGTTTAATGGGATCGGCCAAAGCGCCATTTGGGCCGTGATGACCGTGGTCGTGGTGCTAGAGTTCACTGCAGGTTGATATCTAGAATTTTCCAGTTACTTCGGATTTGTAATGAGATTGTATTAGCCTAACAGATCATTTTATTTTCCTCATTGACAGGTGCAACTTTGTGCAAGGGACTTAATAGAGGATTGGGCACTCTTTTGGCAGGGTCCTTGGCATTTCTAATTGAGTATGTTACAACGAATTCTGGTCAGGTTCTACGAGCCGTTTTCATTGGAGCTGCAGTTTTTCTGATCGGTAATTTTGGTCTCTTGTAAATTGCTCTCCAAACATTCATGGTCAAATTTTCTCATCATGGGTCTGCTTACAACTTTTCTGCCTTCTATTGCAATATTTACAGGAGCTACAGCTACCTACATGAGGTTCTTTCCGTACATAAAGAAGAACTACGACTACGGAGTTGTGATATTCCTCTTGACGTTTAATTTGATCACAGTGTCGAGCTATCGTGTTCAAAATGTGTTGAAGATAGCCCACGAGCGCCTCTACACCATTGCCATCGGCTGCGGCATCTGCCTTTTCATGACTCTGTTGGTATTTCCTAACTGGTCGGGGGAAGATCTCCATAATTCTACAGTATCCAAGCTAGAAGGCCTGGCAAGATCCATTGAAGGTAAGTGGAACACCTCTTTTTTTTTTTTTGTTGATGCGATAACAAACAGTACTCTTCAGCATAAATAACTGCAATTAAACTTTAGTCAAAACTATAAGAAGTGTGGTTGACCTTTCTGATTGAGAAAATGTTGCTTGCAGCATGTGTTAACGAATATTTTAGTGAGATGAAGTCAGCAGAAGAGGGGAATGAACCATCGGAGGATCGCATATACAAGGGTTATAAGGCCGTCTTGGACTCAAAGACTAGTGATGAGACTCTGGTAACGTTTTTCATTGCTCTTTCAAGAAAACTATATTGATCTTGGATTGACACGAATAAGATGAGACCTTACACGTCTTTGTGCCGTGAACTTTTCAGGCACTACATGCCAGTTGGGAACCGAGGCGTAAAAGACGCTGTTATATCTCCCCGTGGCAGCAATACGTTAAATTGGGAGCCATTCTGCGCCACTTTGGTTACACAGTCGTCGCGCTACATGGATGTTTGAGAACAGAAATACAGGTATCCTTTTAATATGATCCCTATTGTCCACCAACGTAGATATCTTCCTGGGCCTTAGGACGCACAATTTGCAGGTGTTACTTCAATAACCTTATCAGAAACAAGGTCACTCTTAACTTTTTTTGCCCCAACACCTTATATGATAGTTGACCTGCAAAGGTTAATGCTTTCTTCTGTGCAGTTTCCTTCCCTTAATCAATAAAAACTTTTACCACTTTTTCGGGAAAATGAAACGTATGAGCAACCCTCGATATCTTCATCACACTTTAAGAAGTGTTGAGGAGGAAATTCTCACTATTGAGATAAAGCATGCCTTTCTAAGTATAACTTTTCCTGCTCTTACAAACAGATGGAAATTTTCACTTTATAATTATTCCCAGTTCCGTTTACTTGAAATAGTACCTGAGGAACACAGCAGACCTTCAATTTGTCACATTCATGAGAAAAGAGACGAAGATCTATGTTCCTTGTTATTCTCTAAAATGGAACCAGCTTCGAGTTCTTCGTTGCTCTCTAAAACTATGGTCCTGTTAGTGCAAATTGTACGTTGCGATTCTTGTAGTGCACGCATTTTCATGATTCTAAGGATATCTGGTGGAGGACTAATCTAAGTAGTTTTTTGTCTGTTGATTTCTAGACCCCGCTTGCAGTTCGTGCACTCTTCAAGGACCCGTGCATTAGACTCGCCAAGGAGGTACAAAAGGTCCTGATGGAACTCGCCGACAGTGTGAGGCACCGCCGCCACTGCTCACCCGAGATACTGTCCGATCATCTCCACGAGGCCTTGCAAGACCTAAACACCGCAATCAAATCCCAACCTAGGCTCTTCCTAGGTTCAAATGATAACCAATCATCGAACATGCTCGCCCTGGCAGCTGCACAGGCCAGCGAAAAGAACCAGAAGGCCTTCAAAGTCTCATTGCCCAGTGTAAAGACGGACAGTTCTGCCTTACGGGACTGGAGGACCAAAAGGACTTCCGAGCAATTGAGGGAGAATGAGAGGAAGGTCTTGAGGCCGCAGCTGAGCAAGATTGCCATCACAAGCCTGGAGTTTTCAGAGGCGCTCCCCTTTGCAGCTTTCGCCGCCCTGCTGGTCGAGACGGTCGCAAGGCTCGACCTAGTGATCGCGGAAGTCGAGGAATTGGGGCAGGTTGCATGCTTTAAAGAGTTCAGACCCGAAGATCAGATCTCTATCACTTGCGAGCGTCCACCCCTGGATGACTGTCATAATGATTTGCCTTCCCAAGCAGCAGAATAGATAGTTGGTCATTAATCAGGGGTGGCATAGAAAATTACGTATTAGAGAGCTGGCCATGGTTGATTTGGCTTGGTATCATATCTTTTCCTAGAGTGAGATTCATTTATTGGGATCATGTTCTTCATGGATTAGTGATATTGAAAACCATTTCATTAGCACAAAGCGCCTAGAGGAACCAAATAATGCTACACTCGACAATCCTTTGGGGCAAAAGAAAACTGTGGAGCTGACCCCAATGGAGATTGAAGCTTCATCATGCCTAACAGAAGTATCTGCTCAACCTCAGTTATCTTGACATGTCTTGAACATAAATAAGGCATAATGACACAAATGGTCATTGAACTTTGGCCTAATGTGCAATGTAGTCCTTGAATTTTAGCCCAATGTGAAATGTCGTCCCTGAACTTTTAATTTATCAATGCGGTTCTTGAACTTTTGTTACATGTTTAATTTAGTCTCTGGACAATATGAAAATATTTAATGTTGTCATTCCATTAATGCAAGTTTATGGATAACACTAAATATTGTCATATAGTTCAGGACTAAATTAAACATGTATCAAAAGTCCATGAATCACGTTAAACAAATTAAAAGTTCATTGACGACATTGCATATTAGGCTAAAGTTAAGGGACCACAATGAGCAAATTAACCTCTTTTTATGGAACCGGTATGCTTTTTTTTTTTGTCGGTTGCAACCCCAATGTGCTTTCGCCAGGCAAAACGTTCAACAATCCTAAATCTACCTTATTTCTTAGATGTACCGATCACTCACAACCTGCTATATAACAAAGTTTGCGGATCCTATTACAGGATCGCACAAGGGTTCACCCAATCAGGTCCTCGGCAAACATCGTCCTAGACTAATCTAATCATCCCGTGTCGATACTAACAATTTAATATAATCCGTCGCAATTGGTGAGAGACGGGCGCGCCCCATGGGAATGCTTGGTTGGACCCATCCAAGAGCCGGTCCATCCGTGAGTCACCAACATTACACCCCCTTTCTCAATTAAACATTTGGGATATTTTTGATTTAGTATGATTCCGCCATGACTTTTTCAGGCTCATGTATGGCTTAATATCGCTCCAAACCAAACCAAACGCGTGCTCGATTCGAAGAAATAGGTCAGTCCAAAATAAAACCATGAGAAATCGTGAAACTCAAGAAGCACCCACCCCAGATGGACTTCTGCTGCTACTTTTCTGGTCTCACAACCTCGGTCCAGTTTGACCTCCCTCAGAAACACCATTTCTGTAATGAAGATTCAAGAACATGAAGACTTGTCTAAACGTAGCCATCTATCCCTCGCTGGTTGAGGGACAAGCAGTACCCTGGGAACCTGTCCCAGGTAAGATTGCTTCATATGTATTTTAATATGCTCCCCGGTTGTTGTGCGCCTGACCCATGTCTTCCCCATTAATAAACACCTAAAAAAGGACTGGTTTGAAACTCAAGTCCGAATTACAAACTAGGAAGACCGGTTTACGGGGATAATATTGACAGTGTTCTCGCAATGCTACGTACAATCAGTACGACCTGTAGCTATTAAAGAAAACAAGAAAGAAAGCTGTTTTGCATATCAAATTGACCGATGATGTGTGAATATGATGAACCTTTTCCATTTCAGTGTCCAAGGGAAATATGGGTCCCTGGCTCCTTTATAAACGAGTGCAACAAGCAATGTAGAAAGAGAAATCAAATTAGTCTTCTCACCGGCTGGGAAGATTTCACAGAAAAAAAAAAGTAGAAAAGAACGTTCGGGGATTGATCGGGGAGTTTGAGATTGCGAATGGCGGGGAGTTTCGGTGAGGGTCATGAACAATCAAATGTCAGAGTTTTTGCTGAGAAAGTGCTGAGATTTCCAGGGGAGGTGGGTGTCATGATGTGGGAGATGGGCAAAGAAGATCCAAGAAGAGTGATCCACTCGATCAAAGTTGGTTTGGCTTTGTCACTGGCTTCATTGCTGTGCCTGTTGGAGTCCCTGTCTCAAGGGATTGGCCAAAATGCCATCTGGGCTGTCATGACTGTTGTTGTTGTCCTTGAGTTCACTGCAGGTAACTTCTATCTTAGCAAAAATTAAAAGAGATACAAAGACAATAAGAAGGAAATGATCATTGCAATATGGGCATTCGCAATTTTTGTGAACATGTGTAGGGCTTTTGCAGTTTAATTTTCTTCCTTTTTATCGTGTTCTTTTACCTTCGGTTGAGGAGAATGTGCTATATGAAGCTCAAACACCAAGATCAAAAAGATTTTTTTACCTGTAATACATCTAAGACAGATTGCGGAAATTAAATTCGTAACTAGTTATATACGTCATTAAATCTGGGAATATTGTTGTCACTCTTCCCATCGAATCACTTGACTTATTGTTCGTTTCATATGACAGGGGCAACACTATGTAAAGGGCTGAACAGGGGCGTTGGGACGCTGTTAGCGGGACTGTTCGCGCTCTTTGTAGAGTATCTTACGGCAGATCGGCCTACACCCAGAGCAGTGGTCATGGGATGGACAGTTTTTGTCATTGGTGAGCGCTAAATATCAGGCATATCACGAGTCATTGTTTAGTGGCCTCAAACTGAATTATGCAGTTTAGTAGACCCCAAGCTCCGTCGCCACTTACTAACATTTCAAATTAGACATTTGGCCAAAGGAATTGATACCGACTGTAGATCATCTTCTGTTACTTAAGTATTTCATCAAGTCAATGTTCAACATGCTAGCAAAACTGCCCATGTAATTTCCGAGGGGGCTATAGAGCTCAGTGCAATCTTTTTCCATTCTTTAATTTTCTGTTTCGAGCCGAAGTACATCATACTATGCAATGCCACCATCTCTTTTCTCACTCACCTGGGGTGCTACATTGTGATTCACAGGAGCTACAGTTACCTACGTGAGGTTCATTCCCACTGTAAAGAAGAACTATGACTACGGTGTCATGATATTCATTTTGACCTTCAGTTTGATACTAGTGTCCAACTACCGGGTCGACAATACACCGAAGATGGCACGAGACCGCTTCTACACTATCGCAATTGGTTGTGGAATATGTCTTTTCTTGAGTCTGCTTGTCTTTCCAACCTGGTCAGGTGATGACCTCCATAAATCCACGATAGCCAAGCTTGAAGGACTAGCACAATCTGTAGAAGGTATGATACACATCTTTTGGTTTCGGTTCGCATTCTTGTGAAATGGTTCAATTCAACTGAAGTGGTTTCCTCACAGCCTGTGTTGGGGAGTACTTCGACGATGCTCAGACAAAAGAAATCCAAGACGAATTATCAAAGGATTCCATCGACCAAAACTGCATCAAAGTATTGGATTCCAAGTATACTGATGAAACTATGGTATTGCTCACTTGGTTTTGTGACCCTCAATTTGAAATACGAAAAACCAAATATTTGACTATTCTTGTTGCAATTTTGCAGGCATTATATGCAAGTTGGGAGCCGAGATACCGAGGGAGCTGTTACAAATCTCCGTGGCGGCAATATGTGAAGTTGGGAGTTGCTCTACGCCGTTTTGGTTACACGGTTATGGCTTTACATGGTTGTTTGCACACCGAAATCAAGGTATTGAAAATCGATTCCTATTGGAGCTATCATCAATAGGACAAATGTTTTCTGAAGTAGCTGTAGCTATGACATCCCCAAGCGCAAGTCTGTATCCTGTAGAGGCAACGGTTAATAGCCCAACAATTTAGATTTTTTTTCAAAGAGTCAGGTAAATCATTGCTATGGATATTCATTTATACTGCATGCAATACTGGCATATCAGATCAGAGTAAAGAATTTCCACTTTCATATTAGATTCTCAAATGTAGATTACCTACCATGGATGCATCATTTTTGCCTCCAATAAAATCGGAGACTAAACTCAAATTGTGTTTGTCTATCTCTTCTCTGGGAATCTGTTGTATATCTTTGTTTCTCTAACTGGAGCGCACTTCTAGACACCTGTTGATCATTTTCGTCACGTTAAAGAAACATTCCCTAATTATTGGATTTGATTATGTTTCTTCCTTGAATATAAATTCATGAATGCAAATGTAATGTTGCTAGACTCCACCATCTGTACGTGCTCTCTTCAAGGATCAGTGCACCCGTTTAGCTGGAGGGCTATCAGAAGTGTTGGTGGAACTTGCTAATAGCATGAGGAATCGCCGTCATTTTTCTCCCGAAATTCTCTCCTGTCATCTCCGTAAAGCTTTGCAGGACCTTAACACCGCACTACAGTCCCAACCACATATTCTCTCAGACTCATTGAACAGAAAGGACTCCGGATCCTCTCTTACAACAAGCTTTGAAGCCAATTCTTCTCCATTGCACGAATCAAAAACTGCAAGACCTCCTGAACAAGTGCAATGCATTCAGAAGGTGTTAAGGCCACAGAGGAGTAAACTTGTTATAGCTAGCCTCGAGTTCTCCGAGGCACTTCCTTTCGCTGCATTTGCTTCTTTGCTAGTAGAGGCCGTGGCTAGGCTTGATCATGTTATTGAGGAAGCTGAAGAACTGGGGAGGATAGCTCGGTTCAAGGAGTATAAAGCGGGTGATGATGTTGTTGTGACACTTGAAAGAACAAAATCGGACTTCGTTGAGAATCATTTCCCTCCCTCGGGAACAGAATAGTGGAGATTTTAATTTTTAGGATGAGTGCCCTCTGAGGTTCTGATACTATTTTCTTCTTCTCATAACACCTTTTAGGCATATTGTCTTCTCAACAGGGCTCTTATAGACCAACTTATATACAGATTCACCACATCCTGAAATATTTTGAAAGATCAGAACCTTATTCTTTTATTGATTATAATAGTATTCTTATCTATCAACAAAAGTAAACGGAATGAGGACACTACAAGTGTCATGACTTTCGTATAGAGCTCACTTTAGGATCATAATTTTTTTTTTTACCACTTTAGGTGCCATAACAATCACTTACGTGGAAATCTTTTTAAAAAATGTTAGCCCAAGTGCCGGAAATCCAAAGCCACATAGCACTTGTGGTGAACTTTTTAAATGGCGCTTAAGTGATTGATTGAAAAGTTAACAACATCAAATGATTGGTGATAATCAGCACGTGCTAATTTTGGCCAATGGTCGGGCAAATCTTGACCAATGGTTGTGCAAATATCAAGTGTGGTCTTGTTGTAACGTTCGTCTGAAGATGATCGTTAGAAATAAAGAATATAGCCATTGACAGTTGAAAAGCTGAGCAGCAGAACCTAGGGTCTTCCTAGGTTCACATGATAACCAAACATAGAACATGCTTGCCCTGGCAGCTGCACAGACCAGCGAAAAGAACCAAAAGGCCTCCAAAGTCTCATTGCCCACTGTAAAGACGGACACTTTTCCCTTACTGGAGTCGAGGACCAAAAGGGCTTCAAAGCGAGAATGAGAGGAAAAGGTCCCAAGGCTGCAGCTGAGCAAAGATCCCCACAAGCCAGGAGTTCTCCTTTCACGGCGTTCGCCACCCGTTGAAACGGTTGCCAGGCTCAAACTAGTGATCGAGGAAGTCAAGGAATTGGGACAGGTTGCATGCTTAAAGAGTTTAGACGCGATGATCAGATCTCTATCACTTGCGAGCGCCTGCCGGTGGATGACGTCAGTCACGATGAATTGGCTTCCCAAGAAGCAGAATAGATAGATGGTGATTTAAAAGTGCTATCTCAATCAAGATATGCATAATTAAGGGGAGATATACGTGCAATGTAGATGCAGTCTTGAGAGATAAGGCTAATCAACAGAATTATCAAAATACTTCTAACAAATAAAATTATCCTAGAGAAATTCCTAATTATCTCTTACATCGAAACTCGAGTCCAAATGTAAAACTAGGAAGATGAGTATGCAGGAGAATATTAACAGTTTTCCCGTAATGCTTGTTAACTTATCTATCAGGGATTGTTTTGAAATCATGTTTCACAACACCATTGCCTAATCTGAATGACACATAAACTTCCTAAGAGAATCAGAACCATTCTCACATTTTGCCTCATTATGTCCATTTTTCTAAGAATAACTCTAGCTTCAATTGATCATTTACTCCAGAAAATGTTCTCTAAAGTTCATACAGGCAAGGATATGGAAGTGGCAGCAGACTGGGGCTTCAGAGAAAGCTCTAATGAGGAGAGACTTCCTGGAAAATCTGCTGAGAAGATCAAGAGGCTTCCAGGAAAATTTAGGAGATGATGTGGAAAGTGGGTAAGAAAAATCCCATGAGGGTAATCCATTCTTTGAAAGTCAGGTCATCTTTGACATTGGTCTCGCTGGTGTGTTTGATGGAGCCAAAACGCCATTTGGGCCATGATGACTGTGGTCGTGGTGCTAGAGTTCACTGCAGGTTGATATTCACAATTTTCCAGTTACTTTGAATTCGTAATGAGATTGTTTTAGCCTAACAGATCATTTTATTTTCCTCATTGATAGGTGCAACTTTGTGCAAGGGACTTAATAGAGGATTGGGCACTCTTTTGGTGGGGTACTTGGCATTTCTAATTGAGTATGTCACAACGTCTTCTGGTCAGGTTCTTCGAGCCGTTTTCATTGGAGCTGCAGTTTTTCTGATCGGTAATTTTCGTCTCTCTCTAGTGATGAAACAAATTGTGTTATCTACTTGTAATTTCCTCTCCAAGGTCAAATTTTCTCATCACGAGTCTGCTTACAACTTTTCTGCCTTTTGTTGCAATATTTACAGGAGCTACAGCTAGGTTCTTTCCGTACGTAAAAAAGAACTACGACTACGGAGTCGTGATATTACTCATGGTCTCTATTTGTCTCTTGCCTCACTCATCTCACGGCCACGACTTCCCCTCTCTCTCGCTCTCGGTGGCCTCCGGCCTCGTCGATCCCTCTCTCACTTTCGCTCTCGATCACCTCCGGCCTACTCACAGCCACACTGGTTAGTTTCGCAGCAAGAGCAACGACACCTGGACAGTGAAGACCACTGAGTTTGACCAAGAAATAGATAGCAAAGATCAGGGGCAGCGAGTTGTGGTAAGTGAGCTCCAGAAACTGTGAAGGAAAAACTGAACAAGGACCAACAGGAGCTTCTAGCAGCAGAATATCGCGGCTGAATCGGCGTCATATGGAGGTGGTGGTGAGGGCGACGAGAGAGCAAGTGCAGCGAAGAACTAGTGACCTCGCCGATGGAGATCTCGGCAGAGTTTGGCATGGGGTTGCTGCTTCGTGGCTCGGCAAAGCTCGCGGCTGGCTTGAAGTTGTCATGGCAAAAGGCTGGCGTTGTCGATGAGGCGACGGCGACGGCGGTGGTGCTCGGCCGCGTGAGGTCTCGGCAAAGCTGTAGCTCGTCGGGGGCAGGAGGGCGTGCTGGTGCAGGTATGATGGAGAACACTGGATGAATTTGTTGGCGACATTTCTACTGGTTTCATGGACCCACCCTGGAACCGGTACTTAGCAAGTGGTTCCCAATTCTAGGATGGAAACCGCCCACCCTGGAACCGATCACCTCTACCTAAACCTACCTTACCAATCACTAACATTTTGCAAAATAACAAAGTTTGTGGATCCTATTACAGGTTCGCACTTGGGTGCACCCTGTTAGGTCCTCGGTGAACATGGTCCTAGATTAATCTAATCATGTCATGTTGATACTGATGATTAATCTAATCGTCGCAATTAGTGAGAGATGGGCGCGCCTCAGGTGAATGTTTGATTGGACGATTCAACGTTTGGAAAATTTTATTCGGTATGACTTCGTCATGACTTTTTGCAGATTTGTGTCTGCAATATGGCTTAAAATCTCTCCAAACCAGATAGTTCCCATCCATTGCAACACTATTGTAATTTGACATCTCCATAAATTCATTTATATATAATTAATAAGATAATAGTCTTTTTCTCTATGCAAAATGGTTTGTTGCTGCTCTTCGGCTCCAGTTTGACCTCCTTCAGAAACACCATCTCGGTTATCAGATATTATGAATATTATTTTCTAAAGTAGCTGATTTCCTTTCTTATGCATATTATTTGAGCATAAATAACATTCTCTAATAAAGTGTAAGGATGAAGTCGATTGAGTAAAGATATAGTTTTTATTGATTCTCCCTCCTTCTATCCCGAAGATCCTAATATATTTTACAAAAAAGAAGAAGGCAATTTTGCATTTTAAATTGGCCAATGATGGTTGAATATGTTCATTTCAGTGTCAGGAAAATATGGGACTCTAACCCTACACCCATCAATGAGTGCAACAAATGTTCAAAGAGGAACCAAATCTTTTAGTCTTCTCACCAGCTGGGGAGGTTTCACAGAAAAAATGTTTTCTGAAGTAGCTGCAGCTATGATATCCACAAGCTCGAGTCTGTCTACTGCACGCAATACTGGCATATCAGATCAGAGCAAAACATTTCCAATTTCATATTAGATTCTCAAGTGTAGATTATTTGACAAAAGTTCTACCAAATTGATACCTATATGGAGCCTTCAATAAAATCGGAGACTAAACTCAAATTGTTAGTCTATCTCTTCTCTGGGAATCTGTTGTATATCTTCTTTTCTCTAACTAAAGCGCACTTCTAGACACCTATGATCATTTGCGTCGCGTCAAAGAAACATCCCCTAATTATTGGATCTGATTATGTTTCTTCCCTGATAACAAATTCATGAATGGAAATGTAATGTTGCTATACTCCACCATCTGTACGTGCTCTCTTCAAGGTCCAGTGTACGCGTTTAGCTGGAGAGGTATCAAAAGTGTTGGTGGAACTTGCTTATAGCATGAGGAATCGCAGCCATTTTTCTCTGGAAATTCTCTCCGGTCATCTCCATATAGCTTTGCAGGACCTCAACACCGCACTACAATCCCAACTACAGATTCTCTCAGACTCGATGAACAGAAAGGACTCCAGTATCTCTCTTTCGACAAGCTTCGAAGCCAATTCATCTCCATTGCATGAATCAAAAACCAAAAGACATCCTGAACAAGCGCCTGGCATTCAGAAGGTGTTAAGGCCACAGAGGAGTCAACTTGTAATAGCTAGCCTCGAGTTCTCCGAGGCACTTCCTTTCGCCGCATTTGCTTCTTTGTGGCTAGGCTTGATCATGTTAATGAGGAAGCCGAAGAACTGGGGAGAATAGCTCGGTTCAAGGAGTAGAAAGCGGGCGGTGACATTGTTGTGACACTTGAAAGAAAAAAATCAGACTTGCTGAGAATCATTTCCCTCCATCTGGAACAGAGTAGTAAAGATTTTACTTTATAGGATGAGTGCCCTCTGAGGTTCTGATGCTATATTGTTCTTCTTGTAATACCTTTGAGGCATATTGTCTTCTCAGTGGGCTCTAATAGACCAACTTATATACAGATTCATCACATCCTGAAATATAATAAAAGGTTAGAACCTTATTCTTTTATCAATTAGCTAGGTTTGTCCCACTTAAAGTCATAGTATCGGAAACACTGTTCTTATCTATCGACAAAAGTAAACTGCTTTTTATCTGATTAGTCAGGTCTAGTGTCTCTCCTGTTTCTGACATGATGTTATGAATCCCAAAGTCCATCTGCAACATACCGGATGAAGTATCATGCAGAAACATCAAGAGTCAAAAGAATTGCAGGCACCAACCCTAATCCTTCCACTCTCTCTACTGATTGTTCATTGCATTTTCTATCCAAGTAGTGGAGCATTTTGTCAAAGTTGATTCTCAATAACCACCAATCGATTAGTTTAGCCTCTGAAAAGAAAAGGGGCCGCACGCTTGGTAGGGGAAGGGGAATCTATGCATGAGACCTAAAGTTAGGAAAGAACTTGTAAAAGGAGCAATACTGAAATGTTGGCCAAAAGACGGACGGCAATATTTTTTATTTTGTACTCACCGGGCACTCTTTCAATTCTTCAAGGCGCAACTTCACATTACTCACTTTTGATACTGCAGATATATAGCTCATTCTTCTAGTTGATAGTTTACGACAATGACATGTAGTTCTGCAAAAAGTCGAAAACTGTTCCTATTAAAGCACCCCTGAAAAGAATGAATTGATTTGGACACCTTACAGATAAATAAGACCAAAATCTGTTCATTTCTCTCTTTTACTGGGGGCAGGGGATATCATTCACTCAGGCACATCTTCCTGAATGGTAAAATTTCATGTCCCTTTAGGTAGAGACTCGAATTCAGATAATTTTACTAATATACTGTATCAAGATAGTTCAATTGTCCAAAGAACAAGAAAAGGAAATGGATAGACTTCAAATACGGACAGAATGTTCCCGTGAAGACTATAACTGGCTTCACATCAACCTTTTAGGTAAAAGTCTTCCATTTATTATGTGAATGTACAGAAAACAATCACAAGAAGCTTACAAGGGCAAAGAGGCTTAAAGAAATGGATGTGTTTGAACTGAACAACCAGACGATGTATAATTATCGGCTCCATCGTTCAATTTGACATTTCTTTGTTATGTAAACATACACTAGCATTTAATATCGTATCACTCCTTTACGATTCAGGGAAATGAAAAATGAACTTCAAGCACAATAGTTTACTACATTACGTTGTCTCAGACAGAAAACTTCAAGTGCAAAGTAAACCACAATCTCTGGTTCGATCTATAAAAGTGATTTCCACCAGGAGGCGTACTACTATCTAAGCATAACCCCATAAAGTGGAAAATGAAACGACATTACAACGGAAAGTTAAAAAAGAACACCAGATGATAAAAATCTTCCCTTGGAACCTTTTTTGGAGTAATTAGGAAGGGCTTTAGCTGCTCTAGCTTATCTCCCACTCCAAGAACCAACATAAAAAGGCGTTGTCCCGGATCAGATTCTTTTTTTTTTAACAGGGTAGGCAAAGCAATGTGAACAGCTTTCAATTGACAGTCACGCTCGGGGCAGGATACCATCTAATCACCCTGTTGCTGCAATCTATGGTTGGGTTCCCCTGTCCATTTCTTCTCACTACCCTTCTCTTCTCAGAAAGGTTTCGGATAATTTTGCAGGCCGGTGTTGTCATAACCTCCATATGGTATATCCCCATAATACTCCATGTAGCTCCCATCTCCTGAGTATGGTGACATGCAGCCGAAGCGATTGAGATCATCGGGAAGTTCGACTTCCCCTGCCAAATTTGAGTACGATGAGCTGGGGGAAATTTCTTTGTGATCGTATGGTTGCCATGAAGTCATGGGATTCGGAATATCATACTGTTGGTGTTGGAAGTAATGAGGAACCGTGTGTTGTCCTTGTGAGTAGTCCTGCAAGAAGTAAAATGAGAAGGTAAAATGCAAAATATCAGTAATGTGGAAGTGGTCGACATGTATGCGGTAACAGTTCAATGAATAAATATCATTTTCTTTGATATATTGTAGTTTAGTACCTTTGAAGAGTCAAGAATCATATCAGGTGAGACCCAACAGCTTGCAGGATTGGTCTCTGTCAAGTAGGGATTCAAATCTGCCATTGGTGCTACTTCATGTTGAGACGGCATTTGGCTTGGATAATGACTTTCGTTATATAGGTAATTTCCTTGAGAACAAGTGTTGTTAGACATGCTTGAAGGCTCACTACAAACTTCCATTGTCTCGCAATCTCCATAACTCGAACTGTTACCAGCCATTTTGCCTTTTGGTTCTCCATGGCAATCACTCATCTTCTGAGAAAGCTCGTTCCTTTTTACGATACGGCACAGTGCAAATGGCCCCTGAAATGAATATTAATCATGTGGAATACCTCAGGCTCCATTCTGTAAGAAACTAAATAGACCTATTACTCTTCTTGCTTCTTGGATACGCATGTATATTTATCAGTTTATAGATTGTCAAAAAACAGCGGTGTCAACGACATCTATAGTGTTTGGTCCTGAGAAATATTACCTGAAAGTTTTGCGATCCTTGGGAAGAATTGTCACAGAGGCGATATTCGTGCATTACCCAGTCGGTACGATCTCCTAATGGGGCCCGTCCACGGTAGAAGACGAGTGTCTTTCTATAACCAGTGACAGAGGACTGACAGACAACCTTCCGGTCTTTCCCTGTAGCCTTCCAATAGCCAGCTTTGGTGGCTCGATTTGTTCGTGAACCATTCGGGTATTTTCTGTCCCGCGGACAGAAGAAGAACCATTCCATGTCTCGTTGGGGAAGAAATGATTTATCTGCAGGGTGAAAACTCATTCCCATTAAATAGACTTCTTGATTTGGTAAAAAGAAACATAGAAAGATGTATTGTCCAGGGCATTATGTCGTATGACATTGCACGGTCTATTAGATGAAAAAGGGTTGTAATCTTGGTGGAATTATTGTTTGGTTTGGTCCAAAAAGAGGCGCAAAGGAAGGGGTGATTACAAAATGAATCACATGGCACTTTTTAAAGCTAAAAAGTTTCTATTCACATTCAGTATACTTAAAAGGAAGCTTCAATCTCAGAACTTATCACAAAGATTTGAGCTAATTATAGAGCCCACCGTGCTTGCATACAAACATGTACCTGGAAGCTCCCAAGGATCGAATTTGTACAAATCGACAACGGGAATCACTTCGAGTTCAAACTCGTGTCCGTCAATTTTTCTTTTCAAATAATATCCAACCAATTCTTCGTCCGTGGGGTGGAAGCGGAATCCCGGCGGCAGCGATGCACTAGCCATTATATCTCACTCCACAATCCTCCTAATTTTTTTACAAAGCGAAATACCAAGGAACACTAGAGAGGAAGAAAATGCGCGAGGTCAAGAGCCGAAAAGCTGTTTCAAAGACGTGACTCAGAAATATTCCGCCTAAGTGCCTAAACTGTATCTATTGAAGATCTGGAAAATCCAAAAGTAGAAGCTTTTCTCGACGACAGATTTCTTGGCAAGAACCGAGTGCGACTTCCCCAGAATGCACCCGTTGGAGGTCAGAATCATTGTCTTGAAAAGAAAAAGTTCTGGTATTTCTTATGATTAGGCTGTCACAACCCAACCAACCCCCCAAATCTTCCTAATTTCCAAATCAAGACTTCAATATGATCGATACCCAGAAGGCTCAAAGCAGTTCCTCGCTTCAGTACTACAAATGTTCCTGAAACCCAATACCCAGAACTAGCTAAAACTTCCAGAACTGGAACCTGTTAGTGCCTGCAAAGGCAACCATCCAAGAATTCTTGTAAGTGAAGAGAGATGAAGATTTGGTGACCCAGAAGATCAAATTATTGAAAGAAGAGATCTTTTTTGTGTGTGCAAAAGAAGCAGAGAGAGAAGTGGTGAGAGTAAAAGCAGAGGAGTGTGTGACGGGGTTATATATAGGACTAAGATGTGTGGGAAGCCAACAGCGCCAAGACATACACCGAAAGGTTGAGATTGCTTGTCTGAAGCATCCCAAAAAATTCCAAAACGTGTGGACCCACAACCCTGAACCAGTTCACACACATAACAGTTATTCCCGCCAATTCAGACATTTTGACCGTTGCTTGAAACGGTTTTTTAGATTGTCATGGCACTGCACCGTCATGAAAAATGGAAAAAAAGAAAGAAGAAGAAATTTTTTAACAAGTCCCCATGTTGTTGGGATTACAATATCACATTAGAGCCAAGGCCTCATGCAATAAAGTTGCCAATGTTACCAAATAGAAAAGGAAAATGTCATATAACAAGCAATATGCCCGTGCATTGCCACGAGTTTAAGACTATATCTGTTTTATTTCATGAAATATGCATGATCTTGTAATATGACCCTTTAACATATACGATAAAGTTTCTCTAATTGAAGGGCTCTTTTACTTTGTAGATAAAGATTGATCTTTTCATACTATTATCTGCCAAAGAAGAGTCAAATATGAGATGGGGATCCATAAATTGTTAAACTCTTTTGTAACCTCATCATAAACGATTCTTTTAAAACATTCATATAGGTACTTCAAAATGGAATCTATATGTACATAAACAATGTCATCAAACTATTATTACCAAAACAAGTATGATTTATTCTTGTATATTGACTAGAGATTTATTACCAAAGATATATACTAGAGATTTATTAGAGATTGATTAGGTTATGCATTAGAATTAGAGACGAAAATTACGAGGTTCATTAGAATTAGAGATTTGTTGAAAATGATAAAAACAATAAATTACTGAGTAAAATTTGCCCGTGAACATGACATGTGACCCACCTAACGCGAATTTTATTAATTTATATTGCCAATTCTTGTGAAAGCTGCTGGTTCCATTTTCATAAGAGAATATCAATACATGGCTAAAGGAATGCCCCATGCTTGTCATGGACTTCAGCCACCAACTTGTGAAACAAGTACAGAAATCTGACACTTCAGATGAACTAAGAATTATTTCTCGTAACCGACCATTTTTTTTCACCAAAAGATAAATTTAATACACTTTGGACTACTGAATTTGATAGTATTCCACAAAAATGGTAAGAAAGAAAGAAATGGAGAAAGACTGCACAGTTCCAATTGGACTCACCAGTGCAACGGAAAGTGCATGCAGTCTCAGCATTGATTGAGGGTTTCTTTGATCTTGTCCTTGGAGTCCAAGCTCCTTCCACATCATCCTGAGTCAGACAAAACACTTTTATCTCTCTCTCTCTCTCTCTCTCTCTCTCTCTCTCTCTCTCGTTAAAGTAATGGTGTCATCCCCAATCCAGTGATTCAAAGGAGAAAAAAAAAGGAGAGTCCTAAAAGTGCAAACTGCAGTATTTTGTACCTTTTGGAACGACTAAAGACACCTTATTAGTGGTGGAAGCTCGAAACACTTTTGTGGATTCACATGTAGAAGAAGTTGGTAGACTTCTTAAATTCCACATTTTATTAGCGGGTCCCTGAGAAAGCAATTAATTCTTATCAAATAACCTCACATATGCATAATGGGCCATGACAGATCACAAAAAAATTTCTAACACACACCAGAAAAGGGTGGTAAGAAAGATTATTCTCCCACTTATCTATCCTTAGGATAGACTTACAATATTGCAAGATGCGCAAAGAGTGGTCATGGTGGCACTAAATGCGTGTTGTTTTTGTCCTTTGGATAGAGACTAGCCTTGATTTGAATTATTAACGATATAATTGATTGATTGAAGAAACTATAGATAAGTGGTGGGACTTTAATCTTTTCACACTACTATAATGCACCCAAAGCCTTCCCTTAGGCCTTTATTATATAGGTTGATGGTTGGAACTCCTCTCTCTCTCTCTCTCTCTCTCTCTCTCTCTCTCTCTCTCTCTCTCTCTCTCTCTCTAAGTGGGTATATTAGCTTGTTCAATATTCTAATGAAGAAAATATTGGACCAAGCAAATAAAGTTGAGCCATAAATCTAGACCTATCTTTTTTCATTATAGGACAGCAGAAAGGGCTAAAGAATTATCAGAAAACTTGCTTTAGACTTTGAGTGTCGGGTTAGACTTGTCTGTCTATTCTCTCTACAATTAGCAGAGAAGTGATCACAGCAGATTAAATACTATTCCTATTGCTTTTTCTCGTTCATACCAGAACAAAAGAATAGTAAGACATCCACCCATGGGTAGCTCAGTTGGTTAGGGCGTACTTGGGATTGTGTGGTTAGGCGCACTGGTCCCAGGTTCGATTCCCCAGTTGAGCACTTGTGATTTAAGTGGGGGGCCATGGCGGTGGGTTGCTGTGCTAGTTTCCCCCGAGGAATAGTCGAGGTGCGCGCAAGCTAGCCCGGACACCTCGGTTACCAAAAAAAAAAAAAAGAATAGTAAGACAAGTGATCATGTGTAAGACTCAAATGCTATATGTAGAAGTAGTGTTTTGTCTCTTGCTGGTCTAGTGGATAGAATCTAACGTTAATAGTGTTTACTATCAGCTACGTGCAATCCAATGACTCTGATCAATAACAGCAAGTAAATCTCTCCACTTAAGATTTTGTCTCCAAATCATGTCCATCTCCTGGAGTTTTTTTTTGGTCTAACATCTCCTGGAGAATATATTACCTGTTTTGAGGCATTAGAAGGAAAATTTCTCATCCTCTGCTGACTAAAATGGCACTGGAATATTTCACAGCTTTTCTTGATTATGGCAATTATTGCTCTTCTTTTTCTGTTTTTCCTCATCTGATTTGGAGTTTATTTTCTCTTAAAGTTAGCTAAGTACAAAGAACAGTTCATGCATTTAACGTTTGAAAATTGTGTTTTCTTTTTAACGAGATTTACTGCAGGATTACAATCAAAAGGCCTTTTGAAAAAGTGCGGAAGGGAAGGATGTCAACAAGACAAATGTCATTAAGAATCGGAGTCATAATCCCAATTGATGAGGCAGCTTACAAAATGACTTAAAAAGCTTAAAGGCCGGATTCGAGTGTGAAACGGGTTAGTAAATGAGCCTAGACTTCTTTAAAAACAAATCAGGCCGATCACATTTTAAGATCTGATGAGATCTATTTTCGTTAGACTCTACTTAAAATGTACGCGGACTTTCCAGAATGTTTTAAATCGTGATGGTGACTTGTTATGTCTGTCGTGTCGGCAATTATACTAGCTTATGCTACACATTACTTTCTTGGTATTACAAAAGAGGTGGAGATAGTCTAAGTTTGAATGAGTGAATAATAACGTAGAAGAAACAAGGTTGTAATGGTGGGGTTTTTTTTGGAAAATAGGAAGACCAAAGAAGCTTGTAGTTGTCGCTGTTTGTGCTCTGCTTTCGGTCACTTTTATTCTTTGGTAAAAATTGCTGCTGTGGCGCATAAAATGCTCATTGGGTCTCACTTCAAACAAGGGGCACAAGTCAAAACACATATGGTGGGCTGATTCTACCTTGGTTGAAGACAAGAACAATGACTGGTTCTTGAGTTGACTTACTGTTTAGTTTATGCACTGTTTCTTGTCTTTGACAAAGAAATTTCTGGACAATATGATTGCATGTAAAACAAGAACTGATCCAGCTCCCATTGCTATCTGACATAGAGCCTACCTGAAAAAAAAAAACAACAGACACTAATGTGTCTAATGCTGTATCTCACGATTTCCTGTATCGTCCTGTTTTGACCCTCTCTTCGGCAGCGCCAACTCAATTAGCTCCTCACGTAGTCACAGCATATACAATATATTCACTAAAAGAAGGTCGTGTATGATTGTGCTTAGGCTACGCATGGCAACCATTTTGTACTAGAAAACAGATTCTGCTCAGAAATGATTCTTTTTTATTATGTGCCCGGAAATAATTTCTAAGTATTTGAAGGCAGTTGCCCAAAATTTCTATTCTTAGAATAGAAAAAGAACAGAAATGCGTTTGGTAACTACACAAAATTTCATTTTATTAATAATATTTTAATAATATTTTGAATTTTTTAATATTTCTTTCCCTTTTTTCTTTCTTTCCCTTCTCTTCCTTGGCCAAGGCCGGTGAGGGCGTCGCGGCCCTCGTCGTCGGCTTTGCCAGTCGCGACGGCGAGGTCAGCCTCGCCTTGGCTAGGCGAGGCTTGACCTCACCCAGATCTAGCGAGGCCAACCTCACCGTCACCACCCAGGCGACGGACCTAGGTGGGGACGGTGAGGCCGGCCTCGCCTTGGCTGGGCGAGGCCTCGTTGTCGCGACCTCGCCATCGCGGCCGCAAGCCGCCCTCGCCGGCTCTGGCCCGCGGCTGGTCGCCAGCGGCCTGTGGCCGGCGAGCGGTAGGCCGAAAAACAACAACAAACCAAAAAAAAAGAAGAAAATGAAGAAGAATCAGAAATGGAAAAATTGTTCCAGAATCAAGAAGCTACTTTTTTTTGCTTCTTGATTCCGTTCCAAAACTGATTCTGGGAATAATTTTTTACAAAATTGTGCTCGGGCACAAAAAATTTAACAAACGGATTTCTGCTCCCAAACTGATTCTGGAAAAAAAAATAGAAATTTTTACTATTTAGCAAGTTGTCAAACAAGCCCCTGGTATACCATTTGTTTAGTTGCTTTCAACTCGATATCTCTGAACCAATTGACAATTACTCATAAAAATATCGAAAAACCCAGAAATAGTACTGCAAATTCAAGATAGCGGAGTCATCAAAGTCCATAGAATGGTCACATCGGTAATACATACAGTACCGCATATTTGACGAACCTTGAACAATGATTAACCCGTACCAAATTACGATGCGAATAACGAAAAGGGCTCAAATGACGTAAAAGAGACTCCGCGAAAGTCTATTTACCGGAAGGGTTGGAGGAAAAAAAGTAAAAGGTGAAGAAGCTGCTTTTCCCGCGTCCGAGGGTTAAATGTTGGCTTTGCAAAAGAAGATCTTGGTCATTTGGGGCTACAATATGCCAAATTATGGTCTTGTGGACTGACCCCCTGAAAAAAGAAAGTGCAAGCAGCTCATCTTTTGCTTATTTTGCATATTCTTAGCTTTGAGATGTAATCATGGTGACTTGGAAAAACGTTGTAAAGGCAGCCTCCAGCCACTGTTGACACTAAGGGACAAGAAACACAAAAGTGGATCGCCTTGCGTTGCAGTCATCTCCACACTTCCCATCAATTTTAAATTTTTCTCAATTCACATCATCTCTTCCATCTAATAATGATCACTTCTTTGCCCCATGAATTGACCATCACCTTAACCCATTTCATCTAATCAATCAATGGCGGACAGCCGCTAGATAATGGGGGTACGACTTGTATGAAACACATGTCATAGTCCATCAAGAAAAAAAATCAAACGAAATCATTATAATTTGCCCCCCTTGAAGTTTGATACTGCCATTTCGTTTTCTTAGTCTTGTTTTCCTAGGTTGGTTTCCTGTGTGCACCGCTATATAATCACGGGACACCTCGAACGAGCTAAATAAACATGTACGAGACGACATCTTTCTTCCTCCACCACTGGATGATTTTTCGACAGAGACATCTGGTGGACCATGGGATAATCGAACTGCATGGAGAAAGTTATGTGAGGTGGGAAATTGGGTTATCTAAATATCTAATGATGATGAGTTCCCGTTTGACGTGGACGAGCAAAGTGACACGAGAATCATGCAGAGAAATGGGGGGGTCACGGCGATATGGATATGCGTAGAGCTACAAGAAGAAGGAGAAGGAGCCAGCAGCAGCAGATTGACGGGTGCCTAAAAGTGGCCATGAACAATCTGTTGCTGCTTTGCTTTTTAGAGTTGTAGTCTGTAATCATTTTCCTTAGCAGTTGCGAGGTCTAATCGCGGGAAAGAAAGGTGTCTCATCCAACATTGTTCCCATCTCCTTCGTATTTATTGAGATTTATAAAACTTGGACTGTGGTGATCAAATGGACAGTAGATTTGGCAACGCTCGAAGATCAATGGGGTTGAATGTATGGCGAGTGAGACAAGGATGCTAAGAGAAGGGTCGAAGGAGCAAATATAAGCTTAGGGAAAGAGATGAAAACCTATGTATGAGATTTGCTTGGAAAAAAAGGTGCCACGAAAAAATTCACGAGGTAAACTATAGTGTCGATTTAGGGGTTCTAGGATGGCGATCACCACTAGCCCTCTTGGCTTGTGATCACCATAAGAGAGACGAGATAATATAATGATATAAATAAGTCTAGGCTAGTTCGATCTCACATGAAAACTTAAATTGGCGACTCCGATTGAATTTTTTGTTATACGAACTAAATTGCTCCAAATGAAATCATCATTCACTTACTCTGAATCAATGAATCTTTTATGCAATACGATCCTCATTTTTTGCATATATTTAGGAAACCTGTAATTTCTTTGGTGGCCTAGAACTAAAATTTTTTGCACGCAATCGCAACTGTCTGATTTATTTATTTATTATTTTTTCGTGCGGCTCAAATTGATTTTCTCCTTACAATTTTAGTAGACCGATCTTCCTATTAATTAGAGTTTTTTTTTTGAATGACTAATTAATTAAGGGCAAATGAATAAAAAACCCGAGGTTCAACGGGGTAAATGCATTAAAAAAGGATAAAATTTAGCGGATTGTGCCGCTACAGCCACTACAGTTGGTGGCAAACTTGCTTTCAGTAAAAATGCATTAGTAGCTTATCTGTCATGGGAACGTAAAATTTTGAAAATGTAGTACTATTAGCGAGCATATGATATATGAGGGTATTTATACTTCTTTTCACACGGAAATCTCATGCCAAGTCGTTTTACACCATCCCTTAGACAAGTCCCTATGCTGATTGGAGAAGGCTCTAGCCGATTAAATTTGGTCAACCTTTTTGTCCTCTAAAACTCAAAAAGCTAAATCTCAGAGGATCCTCCTTTTGTTTTCTCCTTCTTCTGATTGAAAATTTTGTCCAGCAAATCACAGGCAAGGGGGGGAATTTCATGATTAAATTACTATTTCTTTGACCTGCGATTGTCTTCTGATTGACGTGTGTTGTTTTGGGTTGCTTTCTGATGTCAAAGATGGTGCTGCACACTCAAATGCTGCGACTAAGTTTCTGTAAAATTTTCCTTCCCTAAGTTAAGGGAATTGATCTGATCAAAATTTCAAATTCCCAGATTTGTGAAGATTGATCTGCCTTTGGTTTTAGAACATCTTTTGAACTCATATGGAAAACCCTTTCAAAACCGCTTTGAAAATTTTCCATTCAAACATAATAAAGGCGTATTCTCGTTCATCGCGTAATATTTGTGTGTACATCATATAACAATTTTTCATTTTTATACTTCTCTCTACATTAAATAAATTTCTAATATTCAAAAAATAAAGAGAAATTGGAGTTTTCAAACTATGGAGCAGAAGTAAGCTCAAGAGTGCACTAAATTATTAAATAAATTTCTAATATTCAAAAAATAAAGAGAAATTGGAGTTTTCAAACTATGGAGCAGAAGTAAGCTCAAGAGTGCACTAGTTGCTAAACAATATCTCCAGTATGCATTTGCATTTACTTATTGAAAAAACCCATTTTCAATTTGTTCTTTCGAAATTGCTTTGGTAATTAATATGTTAAGATTTTTTTTTTCTCCATCTTTTAAATTCTACTTATGGTTTAAACTCGTGTAACCATAACCGTTTTCTATCCCCGAGGAACGGTGCCAAACATGTTTTCAGATAAGCTTTTCCTTTACCAAGAAAGCCAAAATAAATAAAATAAAATAAGAAAAGATCCTAGAACTTTGAGTAATCAATAAGGCCCCCCCAATACACCAGCTTTCCACAACCTCCTGTTACTCTCAATTAGAATGAAAATATGAAGAAAGAAAATTTAGAAAAATACCTTGCACAATCAAGAAGGAAATTAGGAATATAGCATGTAGGATTCCAATAGCCAAGAACCATTTCTTCCAAGAAGAGAGAAAAGCAAATGCAAAGAGGAACACCAGGCCACAGCTGAGCCCAATCAAGAATGGACCAGGATCTCTCTATCAACAAGCAACCCACACCCCAGCTTCCCTCAAACCAGCCCAGACCCATCAACCATTTGCCACAGCATGCCTCGGTGGCTCTCACCCTGTTGACTCTGGGATGGCTATAGCGATTGGCGACCGATTCTCCTCACCCTCGTAGCCATTCCCCTTTTCTTCTTCTCTTTCCATGGTTGTTGTTGTTGGTGGTGGTAAGTAAGGAAGGAATTCAGAAGAGCCGTCCGTCAACTGGCGTAGACCAAGGCACCCACACCAGCACCGGCTCAAAAAATGGCCGCTTTGGCCTTCCCTCGCCACGTTCACACCGCGCCGAGGCCTTGTTTCTTCAGCAACACACCGAAAGCCAAGCTCAGAACAAGAGTCTCCGTCCAATCTTCGCTTACCCCTCCTCAACTGGGTTTCTCCGACCCCTTCGTTCTTGAACTCGCGGAAGCTCTCGAAGACTCCCTTTCCTCTCCTTCTTCTCCGAAGCTCTCGCCTCTAGAGAAAATCAGGGACGTGTCCTCAGAAACCCTATTGTCCACACCGTGGCCCTCTCGCAAAGACGAGCCCTTTCGCTTCACTGACACTTCCTTCATCAAGAACTCCAAAATCTACCCTGTTTCACGCCCTCCTCCACAAAGTTTGGATGCTCCACTGGGCTCTTCCGAAGACACCCAATTGCCCCATCTCGCCGTCGTTGATGGGCACATTGTGGATTTCGGCTCCAATTTGAGTGGTCTGCCTGATGGGGTGTATGTGGGCAGCTTGTCGAATGCGACCTCAGAGAGTCTTGTCAAGCGGGTTGGTGAGTTTGTGAGTAATTTCGATTGGGGAGACTTGTTTTGGTCCATAAATGGTGTCGGTGCGCCGGATTTGGCAGTTGTTTACGTGCCCGCCGGTTGCCGGGTGGAAAACCCGGTTCATTTGACGTATTATTCTGTTGAGGCTAGTGATGAAGGGTCGAATAAATTGCCGGTTTCAAATCCGAGGGTGTTTGTGTTGGTAGAGAAAGGAGGGGAAGTTGATATAGTTGAGGAGTTTATGGGTGGTGATGGGAATAGATGTTATTGGGCTAATCCTGTTCTAGAGGTAGTGATTGGAGAAGGTGGCAAAGTTAGACATTCTTATGTGCAAAATCAATCTCCATGTGCTGCTCATATTAAGTGGACTTCGGTTCGGCAGGTAACTCTTCCAAGCATTTTGTTATGAGTCACTTTTTTTTCTTTTTCGTAGGATTGTCGTTTTGATAGCTGAGCTCCTTGAAGCTTAACATTTATGTTGGAAATGTTACAAAATTGAACATGTAGGTATGCTTGTAAAGTTGATGCCTTTTCGTCCCTCAGTTGTAAGATAGAGGAATATCTGTTCTAGGTGCAGACAGTCTATGATCTCCGGCTCTGATTGATGGCGCACCATTTGTCCATGAGAACTTGCTTGCGGTTGCATTTCTGAAAATATGTTCTGACAGGAATAGCGTGCCCTCTTTTCTGTGTGCATTTATTCATGTCTCTGCTAAGTCAAACCACAATTTTGCTGGGCCCCCTTGGTGTGTGTCCGAGTTCTGTTAATTGAGATATCGTTTTTCATGTGTTTAATTTGATGAACTCCTTCATTCGTTGGTCTTAGTAATCTTCCTTAATGTCATTTGTTACTTGGTGTTTTTTCTCCTCTTTTCTTGGCAAAATGACTTCCTATTGGGCTATTTAACAGAGTAAAATTGCGATAACAATGAAACCTTTCCCAGATATGCCATTCATCCGGAAGGATATCTTACTTCACCATATTATCTTGAATATCATTTCCTCTCTAAGCTCCAAATACTAAGGTGCAGTGTAATTCCATCCATTAAGAAGAAAGGGGAAAAAGGCCACGTGTGTCTACTTAATGCCAGCATTGGCAGAGGAAACCTTGAATGTCTCTTTGATGCTTCCACTCTTCTTTTTAGAATATATTCAGCCGTAGATGGGATTTTTGTTTCCTTCTGATGGAACAATACAAAAGTTTAACCCCATTTTCCAGGAAGCGGAAAGTAGTTATCAACTCGTGGAGGTTAGTAGTGGCGGGAAGTTGAGCAGGCATAATCTCCATGTGCAGCAACTAGGGCCTGACACAATGACAGAGCTATCCACTTTACACTTGGCCTTCTATGAACAGACTCAAGATTTACATAGTAGACTAGTCTTGGATTATCCACGTGGTAGCTCCCGTCAGCTTCATAAGTGCATTGTGGCAAACTCACAAGGACAGGCAGTATTTGATGGAAACGTTAAGGTTAACAGGTAACTTTTACTATTTAGATTGCTTTTGTGTGTATATGTTTTGGTATCCATTTTCGCGGTGTATGTACATGCTTATCTCGCTGGTAGGCCGTGTAATTATCTCATATGAGGGCTCTAGTAGTTTTCATTGTGGTTCCCATCCTCAGAGTATGTCTGCTATATTGTTCAGTCAGTTGTAAAATATTAGCTTGCACATGTATTTCTGTTATGCATTGGGGTAACATGACACACAGAGAAGATGGCAATTTCATTTTGTTATTATATGACAGCAAGTTTGAAATGTATGAGTGTCGTTTTCTGTGAAATTGTTCCATGGGATGACTTTTAATTTTCAAGTAGGAATGGTTAGTACGTTAATTAGTTTTGTCTTGTTGATCTTTTGGGGATTTGCTGAATATCACAGACATTCTAATAATTTCATCGTGGAGTTCCCTCCGTCCCTCGATCCCATCTTAATTGGTTTTATCGCACCCCCATCTCTTTTTTTCTGTTTTCTCCACTTTTCATTTTTCCTTGTCTCTTCCTTTAGTTGTCTTAGTACGTGCGCAATTAGGATGACTCCTTTTTTTGTCGTCTATACTTATTTGAGGACTTTGGAGAACTAGAAGCTTATCTTGGCTCTGAGATACATGCAACTGTTGGTCTTTTCCCATTTCTGCTCATCTCGATGTTATAGAATATTGTTTGTCTCGGAATTCATGCTACTTATTAACATCTTTAGCAGATAGTTATTTTAAGTTGCTGTTGTAGCCAAAAATTGTTTCAGCTAATTGTTTTTTAGTATATTTGCTCGCAGTGATCACATATAGAGTGATCTTGATCTCGTCATTTTGCAGATATGCACAGCAAACAGATGCCGGACAACTGACAAGAAGCCTGCTACTCGAACCCCGTGCGACTGTAAATGTCAAACCCAACCTCCAAATCATAGCCGACGATGTCAAGTGCTCCCATGGAGCTGCAATAAGCGACTTAGAAGAAAGCCAGCTGTTCTACTTCCAAGCACGCGGCATTGACCCCAAGACAGCAAGAAAGGCGCTAGTTTTCTCTTTCGGAGCCGAGGTGGTATCGCAGCTGCCCAATTCTTTCGTCCAGAAGAAAGTCAAGAATCAAATCAGAGAGTTGCTGGATCCACAGTGAAGAGACTGTCACTAAGAGAAGTTTTCAGGAATCTTGTGCCTTTTTTCTCATTTTCAATTATTTTGGTACTCCTTGGCACTTCCTTTCCACCATTGCTCCAAATTGTATTGCAAATATTTCAGCAGATTGGTAGAAATGAAAGTGTAGATTTTGTGTTCTCGTAATCTCACCTCACGTACTGATTGATAGAAGCAGTTAATAAAGCTCCCTTATCTCGTTCCGTGCCTAAAGTACGGATTTTTTCTATACTGGGAAATTTCGGTAAGTGTTGGTAAGTGCAAGAAAGCTATTGATAAAAAAAATGGTTGGTAATTTTTTTTTACTGGTAATTTATTGGTATTTCACCAATATTTTTATGAAATTGTCATCTTTTTTTCATTTTACAATTTGCAAATTAGCCATTTTTGCACTGATTTATCAACTTTTATTTGCAAAATATACCAAAATTTCGAATTTAGTAACTCTTATAGGAAATTCATTTATCAAACTTATTTTTCATTCAAATATCAACTTTTCTAATCGATGATCAAAATTCATTTACCTTTCTAATGAAGCCTTAAAGTCACCGACTTTTACATGAAATTACCAACTTCAATTTAAGTGGTTTGTCAATTTTCCACTAGTTCGAGCCTACTGATTTTCATTTGAGTCGGTTACCAACTCTTCTTTGACTCTTTTTTTTTATTATAGTTTTACCAACTTTGTTGTTGGGTTAATTTAATTAGGAATAAAGTTGGTAAATCACCACATTAACGTAAAAAAATTCGTAAGTCAATCAAATAAAAATGGGTAAATTCATATATGAGTTGACAAATCTGAGGCATAAGATAAAAAGACAAATAAAAGTTATTACAAAATAAATAAATTTGATAATTTGTAAACCGTAAAAGACAGTTAGTAATTTCAAAAAAAGCGACCGTAAATTATGTACAAGTTACAAAAAAAATTGGGTGACCGGTAACTCTTTTTACAAACAGTTTTGTTGACACCTGGTAACTCTTCATGAAAAAAAATAGTCATATATTTTAATGGAAAAGTAGAATCGTCCCCCCAATCTTAGCTGCTTATTCTGATTTTTACACTGTTCACGGTAAAATTTTTGCAGATCTGTCTTGATATAGCTAGCACTGTACCATGATCCAGTTGCAAAATGTGTGTGATAAGTGATATAAATGAACACTCTCATCAGTCATTGAAAATGCCTTGTTCCTTCAAACGTCCACTTGCAATTTTATCACACCATTTAACACATCAATATAGTCAATTAGCCTAATATAATAACATTACGCTACAGCCAAATGGACAAATCTCAATCCCGGTTTCTAGTTAATTATTCAAAGAGAAATTATACACAGAAGAATTTGATGTGTCAAGGTTCTGAGGTTCCTCATGACCGAAGGACTGTGAATCGACCAAGACGAACATGCCACGCTTCATCAAGTGTTACATCGAATATGTTCCCGAGGGACATGGGCAATATTGAAATCGAGCACGAAGTTCTAAAGTATTCTTGTAATAAATGCGGGTAGATCGAGAGAGATCTACGAGTGCGATTGATCTCGTACTTATATATAAATAAGTTTTCTCCCTCATTTGTAATATCCCATTTTCACAAGTGAAATACAAATACAATCCATATAACTTTTCTACGGTGAATAAGTTTTCTCCCTCATTTGTAATATCCCATTTTCACAAGTGAAATACAATCCAGAACTTTTCTACGGTATTTCTCCCTCTATAATACTTATGAGCGAGCGAGCGTGGAAAAAAACCGGCTTAGGAAAAAAAAATTTCTAAGATTGCTCTGGTGTGGCTTGGATCTCCGTCCTATTTCAGTGCTGCAATATATTGAAATCAATGAATGGAAAAGGAACTGACTTAGGAAAAAATTTCTAAGGCTGCACTGACATGACGTGATTTACGTTGTATATGGGCGACGCAATCTTTTAGAATCAATGAATCGGAAGCTAGTCCCAAGAGTCCCAAATAGAATAAGCACAACACTAGATGTCACTTGATAATAAACGCTACTGCACGGTTAATCTGTGTTCGTGGAAAAGAGAGATGGTTGGCATCTCCCCTGACAGGGATGAGACCGAGCCCTCGGGCTCTACCTGTTACCACACATCCGGTTAAGCCTTTCCACCTCGGTGGACTTCTAACTCAATTTTTGTTCTTTCTAACCACAAGTGCTTAGGGGAATCGAACCTGGGACCAATGCGCCTAACCACACAATCTCAAGTACGTCCTAACTAATTGAGCCACTCATCACAAGTGCTTAGCTGGGGAATCGAACCTGGGATCAATACGCCTAACTACACAATTCCAAATACGCCCTAACCAATTAAACTACCCATGCTTACCTTTTCCCTCTTTTATCTTCTCTAATCATTCTATTGCATGGGATTTCAAAGTCCGATAAGGTCCTCCCAAAAGTATCTTCCGATATTTTTCTTTGCCCATTTCGAGATTCCGAACCCCTTCTCTCTAATGGCTGCCGCTACTCTCCCCACAGCTCTAGACCTCCGTTACTCCATCTCCCACCAGCCGGACCTGAAAAGATCGAATCTTTTCCCGTCATCGTTCAGGCAACGTCCGACCTGGAGATTCACCGTCTCCTGCAGCGCTTCCTCCCCCAGGTCCCCGCCGAAACCTCCCCAGGACCTCTCGGAACGAGAGCTCGACCGGAAGAACCCGCCCTTGTCCGACCAGCTCAGGCCGCTGTCCACGACCACCCTCCCCACGGCCAGGACGGCGGCCCAGGCCCACGTCTTGAAATCGAAGCCGAAGTCCACCTGGGTCAACCCGGCGCGACCCAGGCGGTCCGTGCTGAACCCGCAGAGGCAGAAGCGGTCTCACTACGCGCGCAATCCACAGATTAGGGAGCTGAGGGCGTTCGCCGAGAAGCTGAATGACTGTGAGTCCTCCGAAACCGCTTTCTTGGCTGCTCTGCAGGAAGTGCCTAATCCTCCCACCAGGGACGACGCGCTCTTGATTTTGAACAGTTTGAGACCGTGGCAAAAAGCCCATCTTTTCTTGAATTGGCTCAAAACCCAGAATTTGTTTCCCATGGAGACGATATTCTACAATGTCACAATGAAGTCTTTGAGGTTCGGAAAGCAGTTTGAGCTCATTGAGGACCTAGCAAATGAGATGATAAGGGATGAAATTGAGCTTGACAACATTACTTACTCGACCATTATCACTAGTGCCAAGAGGTGCTTTAAGTTTGATAAAGCAGTGGAATGGTTCGAGCGGATGTATAAGACCGGGTTGATGCCGGACGAGGTCACTTACTCGGCTGTTTTAGATGTTTACGCCAAGTTGGGCAAAGTTGAGGAGGTGCTGAGTTTGTATGAGAGAGGGAGGGCCACCGGGTGGATACCCGACCCCATTACTTTCTCTGTGTTGGGTAAGATGTTTGGTGAAGCCGGCGACTATGATGGTATTAGGTATGTGCTGCAAGAAATGAGGTCTCTTGGAGTGCAACCTAATTTGGTTGTGTACAATACATTGTTGGAGGCAATGGGCAAGGCCGGGAAACCCGGATTGGCTCGGAACCTGTTCGAAGAAATGGTCGAATCAGGTTTAACGCCAAATGAGAAGACCTTGACGGCACTCGTAAAGATTTATGGAAAGGCAAGATGGGGGAGAGATGCACTAGAGTTATGGGAGCGAATGAGGTTGAACGGGTGGCCCACTGACTTCATTTTATACAACACATTGTTGAATATGTGTGCCGACCTTGGCCTTGTAGAAGAAGCAGAGAGATTATTTGATGATATGAAGCAATCGGGCAACTGTCGGCCGGATAGCTGGAGCTACACTGCAATGCTTAACATATATGGTAGCGATGGAAATGTAGAGAAGGCAATGGAGTTGTTAGAGGAATTATCCACCTTAGGGATTCAACTAAATGTGATGGGTTGCACTTGTCTGATTCAGTGCCTAGGCAAGGCTGGGAGAATTGATGATTTGGTTAGAGTATTCAGTTTGGCGGTCGAAAGAGGGGTTGAACCGGACGATAGGCTTTGCGGATGTTTGCTGTCTGTTGTATCACTGTGCAAAGACAATGAGGACATGGAAAAAGTCCTCTGTTGTTTGCAGAAAGCCAATCCCAAGTTGGTGGCCCTTGTCAAGATCCTTGGAGGAGAAAGCACTGATTTTGATACAATAAAAGAAGAGTTTAGGGGTGTGATCAGCAAAACAGCAGTCGAGGCCAGAAGACCCTTCTGTAATTGCTTGATTGATATTTGCAGAAACAGAAATCTGTACGAGAAAGCCCATGAGCTTCTCTATTTAGGAACTCTATACGGCTTGTACCCGAGTCTACATAACAAAACTGCTGATGAATGGAGTTTAGATGTTAGGTCACTCTCTGTTGGTGCTGCTCAAACTGCACTTGAGGAGTGGATGAAAACTTTGTCGAGAATTGTGAAACGTGACGAAGCATTGCCGGAGTTATTTTTCGCTCAAACAGGTAGCGGAACGCATAAGTTCTCTCAGGGATTAGCCAATGCTTTTGCGTCTCATGTGGACGAACTCGCTGCACCTTTTAGGCAGTGCGAAGAGAAAGCCGGTTGCTTTGTAGCAACTCGGGAGGATTTGGTGGCGTGGTTGGAATCCCGGAACCCATCAGCTGTTGCGGCATAAAGTAGTGTGGGTCTTAGACTCACAACCATGAAATGCTTGTAAATGTTAATACTTAGCTCTTGCAACAGGATGCTTAACTATTTCATATATGAGCAATTCCTCTGCTTTTTGTCCAATTTAGACTTGCAATCCTTCCTACATCTTATCAGAAAGTTATAAAGATCGACTTGTCAACAAATAATTTCTCTGCCTTGCTGAATGCTATTATTTGATTCTCTCATGGATCGGAAGGAGTAGACAAAAATTCTTCAAGAGAAAGCCGCGCATCAGGGTTCGAACAATGATAAAGGGATTTATTGATAACTAGCAGTAGTTTAGGCTTTTGGAATTCATTTTAACTGGCCTGGTTTGCCGCTTTATCGCTCTCTTTATCATCACTATCTTTATCTGTCTCATTTCTGCATCTGAAATTACCAATCCAAGTCCTTTTCAGTTCCTTCTCTTTTAGTCGTCTTTTCATTTGCCTGTCATATTCTTCTCTTCTTCTGCTTCTTTTTAGACTGCCTGAATGAATCCATCTGGTGTCTAGGCTTTCTCTGCTGCGCATTGGTGTTTCTTGAGTCACTGCTTAATGCTTCTCATAATTTATCAGTACTGAAGCAAAGATTGGTACTATTAGCAGCAGGAATTTTCGGCTGAACAACTGATTAGTAATTGCGAAGCCCGCGTTACCCTGTACTGTAGTTCTTCACAAGGCGAAAAACCAATGCTGCCTATCAAGAGATAGACTAATGCAAGTACACGAAAGAAGTTTCTTAAGAAAAAGGACTGTGTAAAACACAGAACTTGTAATGAATTCGTGCGGAGCACACTTGAATTTCGGAGACAATCGAGAAGAGCGGTTGTTCGCACGGTGTTTGATTCATATCAACCGGGTCTGGACGAGGATATCGTTCCGAAATTGCCCCATACACCCGACCCGGAGTATCAACTCGACTCCATTAATACTTAGAAAACTCGATCAGTGATGTCATCGCCCCAGATAGAGAATGGTTGGTGAGAATCAATGGAAGCCTCTAGTTGCTATCAGTCTGACTCATATCGATGATGCCCATTTGCTGAGTTTATCTCACGATTAACATCATTCACCTACTTAACAACCACACAAGACGAAAGCACGTTCCATCCCACGCATGAACAACAAATTCCATCGTCAGATCGCATCAAAGATGACAAAGTAGAACCTGCTAGCATTCTAATTGAAAGATTTTGTAGGATCACAGCCAACTGTTCTAAAAGTTTAAGCTATTAGATAAATGCGTGGTTTAATATTTAATTATTCTAACAGTCCCCCTCAAGCTTAGTCTGTTCGTTTTGCCTAGTACTAAGCGTGGATATATTTAATTGGAGAGGCAAACGGGGCCTGAAAAAATTCGAATTCATGACCTTCATCTCTGATACCATGAAAGATTTTGTGAAACCACAGCCAACTGTTCTAAAAGTTTAAACTGTTAGATGAAGACGTTGTTTAATATTTAGTTATTCTAACATTAATATATCTAATTCAGAACAAATGCTGACAATCTAGTCTTTTGCCCGATTAATTTAGTCCTCAATACATTTTGGAAGTACGAAAGGGCGATTGGAGATATTTTTTTTTATCTAAGGATGAATTTGTAAGCGAGTTAAGTATTTATCAGAGTCAAGCTCAAGCTTGAAAAACGCTTAAACTCGAGGAGCTCGGCGTCGAGATAATCACATCGCACTTATTTATCATATAGACACATCTATGATTACGGATAAGTAGTGTCGAAATTTACGACTTTAGCCTAATCTTCGAACCAGAGCTCGAGTTTGACTGGAGCTTTGGCTAAAGTCTGCCAACTGATTGAAATGAATCGAACTTACGAAAAGGCTTAACCCAAACGAGCTTGAGCTTGAGCTTGAGTACGAGAAGCCAAGCCGGAACAAGCCAGGGCCCGAGCACTAATGCTCGCATCAAGTCCGGTCGAGCTCAAGCGGTAAATCCAGTTCGACTCGACTCGACTCGACATGAATCGCGATCCTAGGTCAAGACGGTAGGTGCCAAATTTGCAAATACCGTTTCTTCCTGGGCAAGCGAGTGCAATTTCGAAGAAGTCCCGGGGAAGACTTGGAAAATCCGAAAATAGGAAGGTCAAAACTGCAGTTTCCCTATAAATTCTGGCCTCGCTGGCCCCGAAGTAACCGAAAAATCGCCATCGGACGCTCCAAAAGCTCAAAGGTACGATTATTTCTCTCTCTCTGTCTCAAATGATTTCATGTCTTGTTGTAATTCCAATTCAAAGTTCGCGTTTTTGTTTCCTGGTCATCTATTTCTTTGGCTATGTGTTCGGCGATCCGCTTCGATCGCATTTATTGCTATTTTTGTCCGGGAAAATAGCAGGAAAATAAGGTGGAAGTGGATGAGACAAGTTTTCTGGTGCCTTATCTTCATCGTTGTTCGTTCATCGGATGATCCGAAGTCATGGTTTTTAGCCGCTTGATGTTGGATTAGCTCAATTTGGATTTTTTCTGCCTTCCTCCCAATTTTGGGATATAGGGTTTTTCTCCTTTGGGGTTTTTCTGCATGGATGCAAGTTCTTTTTTCTTGATTTTTCTCGATTGCAAGCGTTCTAAGCTTGGGAATCTGTCTAGGGTTCAGTTGAGGTTTTTCTACATGAAGTCGGATGTGGGGGGTGATGGGTTATCTGGAAACTTGCATTTGTTTCTATCTTCTATTTGCTTGTGATCGGATGCTCGAACTTGAGTCGAGGGTGTTAAGAGTTTGATTTTCCATTGAAAGGGAATGCTGAACATCCGCCTGCTCCTTTTGATGATGTGTTGATGGAGTTCAAGAGCTCGAATTGCTTTGGAGTAACGTATATACAGTTTTAGTTGGAGGGTGTTGTGGATCGTGAGTTTGATGGAGTTCAAGCTCGAGTTACATTCTCGAGACAAAGCGGCTCTTCTTTTATCTTATACTGCCGAGTATGACAGTCTCGAGTTATTGAGAACGAAGTGCTTCTGTAGTATTGTTTTTGTTCTTCGACTGGATTCAATGAGATGCCGGAAAGAACCTTAGTAGTGTAGTGGATCTATTTAATGCCTCACTGTAGTGCTAGTCTCGAGCTGTAGCATTGGCGGTTACAACCTACAGACCTTTACAACTGCCGCGAAAAGGAAACAAGAAAAATTTGAGAAATTGTAATATGATTTATGCTCGTGAAAATGTGGAGGACAAGTTTGTGCTGGATTGTAGCTAGCTTATGCATTTAACGTCATGAAAGGCTTCAGAATTTTTATTTTGCTTTGTGCTGTTAAGTTACCCATGTAGCCGGTTTTGAAGAGACAGGATTGTTTTCTTATGTTGCAGGAAAAAGTTTATAGTATATGGATAACAAATCATCACCGTGCAAGGAGGTTGCTGACGAATTGACTCGCGAGTTGCTTATTGCGATCTCTAATTTAGAACCGGATACTGCTGTCAATATGAATGTTCAACCTGAAACCTTTAACGATGCAAATGGTGCTGCAGTGACTAATGGTGACAACACTGAGGAGTGCAGGTCCGAGCTCATGTCCATCTCCAATTTACCGGCACCTAAAACTTCACCTGTTGCTATGGATCCGTGAGGTTATGGGGGCTGCGATTTCTTTGGAAGACTATTTTGACTGCATGACAGGCTTGCTGTGATGTAGAACAACTAGAATGTCTTTTAATGCTGCTTTCTTGTGGTCGAATTCCATTGAAAATATCTGTACTCTTGAACTCCATGTACAAATGTGATGTATGAGCAGTTTGAGAAACTACACAGAAGGAAATTGGTTTGAGCTTTAAAATATCCTTGCCTCTTATTTCTCTGATTTTCGTTTCAGGAGGGTGACAAAGGTATTTTAGATCTGATTTGGACATCTCATTGTTCAATTTGTTTTACGTCCTGAAAACCTCGAGACCTATACTTAATATTGAACCCGAAATGCTCCTTTGATGAGTTAGGCATGGTTATGTTTGCCTGCTCAATGGGTTCACGAAACTCCAGATTGTGCATCTGCCTTTGTGTGGTGGTAGCCTTTGCTATGACCGTTTATTTACAGGTCTCACGCAGAGACTGAGGTTATCTATGCCTCAAGACAGCAAACTGCTTTTAGAGCCCAAGCATGAGCGTCGTTCATTCATGCAAGTGTTTTGCTTTTGCCTCTGTGGGTGCTGAGAACTCTTCTTCATCTCTGTAGATAAGTCGTGCTGGATCTGCACTTTGCATGAGATCTCTAGCGGATTGCTAATGTTAGTTTGCAAAGGATGCGTCAACTAGAATGCCGGGGGTGATAACAAGTTTGAAGGGTCTTCGAGTCAGTTTCCCTGAAAAATCTTTCTTGATTTCTTTATAGCCTAAGTACTGATCCAGATTCAAATTCTCAACATATCATGTTTATATAGGCTCAACCATGTTTTTAAAATTTCCATGGCTCTAGGATCCTTGAGTTCCCATTTGCTGATGGATCCGTGACCTTGTAATGTGAGACAGCTCTGTGTCATCCATATCGATCAGCTTTCTTCATGCTGTCAGGTCTGTTCTCTTGCTCTATTGCATACAAATAGTGGCCGCTCGAATTTCATTACCCGGCAATAACAGAGCGCTGCTCTTGCGAGTGTAACGTCGGGGAAAGCATGCACATTACCAAAAAAAATGCACGGAAGAAGCATGTAATGTTGAAAACGCGAGCAACAGATCTTTATATCATGGAAAAACCCCTACATCAATGACATAACGCGACAGGAACCTGTCATCTCTTATGCTAAAATCAAGAAAAACCTTTCTATTTATTTATACCACTAATGGCCAGAACCAACACTACTTGAAAAGCAGAAGCGATGCCACTAGATAAAAAAACCACAAAAGTCCTAGATCAAATTCTACTGCCAAAATCTAGGAAGCAGGAGGAGACAGTCCTCCAATTGAAATGTTGCAGAACTTGGTGACCTGGTCGCCGAATGAGACGCCGAAGATGGGTAAGGGGAAAATCCATTCGAAGCAGTTCAAGGGGAGGCCGATGATGGCCTTGCAGCATTTGGGGAAGAACTTGAAGTTCAGCTGTAACAGCGACTCCAGGAACTGCTGGGCACACCCCTCTACGCCTTGGATGACCTGCCAACATTTCGCCGGACCCCCAAAGTCCAGAAACTTTTCGTTAGGAATGTCCACGCCCGCGATTGGAGACGGGGCAGGCGTGACGGCCATCGCGGCCACAGCAAAGGTCAGAAGCAACAAAGCCCGTAGCGCCGATACCATGTTAGCCAAGTTATACTTCTCGCTTTCGCCGAAGCTTGTGCCTGACCTGTTTTTGCTGCTCTTGCCTGGAGATCTGTTCGTGGGTGCTTCACGAGCTGGAGTTTTCGGGTGTTTATATAGGCTTTCATCGTCTCGAAGGTCAATTCATCCTCTGAGAGAGAGAGAGAGAGAGAGAGAGAGAGAGGGAGTTACGTGGATCAAAAGAAACTCATGTTTTGCACAATTTAAGGAAGAAGAGTTACAAGAGACTTGCATTAACTTGCTTTAAAATGTACCACTGAAATACCAAATGAACGATAACGCTACCAAGTGCTGATCGGCAGAAACTCAACGTTGTGTTCGAGATTCCGTCGATGTAAATTTCTTCAACTGCCTCTACATTGAAGTTACTATTTTTACGGCGTCCGTTTGCGGTGTTTGGTTTGCTTAGGAAAATGAGCTAACGAAAAATGTTTTCCTTCCAAAACTTAAATTCGGGAAAATGTTTTCCCCTTTCAAAGAACCACAAACATTTTTCAAAATATGATTAGTTATCGATATTTGGACGTGAAACTCTACGCTTGGGCACAGAAACCCAATATTGGTTCCCAGTCCCCGGCCACGGCAATGGCAACGGCTGAGCTCACGCCTTGCTAGATCGGGCGAGGATTGAGCTCCCCTGTGGCCGATTGCTAGCCCCATCGCCGTGATTGGCGACCGGACAAGGAAGAAGCAAAAAGAAAAGAAAATATATATATAAAAAAATAATTAATTATAATTAAAAACTGCAAATTTTTTAGTAATTTTGCCCATCATATTTTCTTTACCAAACGACTTTCAAAGTTTTTTTTGGGTTTTAGTCGGACACCAGAGAATGACTTTTCTTGGAAAATATATTCCATAAATGATACATTTTCCGCGAGGGTCCTTTGTTTCGCGGAAATTTTTTTTGTAATTTTTCGACGTTTGGATTACATAAGAAAATGACTTAACGGAAAAAGTTTTCCTACCAATATATAACTTGGTATTGGCATTTGGACCGGAAATTCTACACTAGGGTACAGGAAAACCAATGCTCGTTCTCAATCCCTTGGCAGTGAGGCCGGTCCACCGCCGCTTGAGCCCTGGTTCATTGAGGTCGAGCTTGGGTCCATCTGGGCACTGGGGTTTGAGACTCGGCCTCGATATTCCTAGGCCAGGGTGTTGCAGACCTAGACCCAGCCTCTCTAGACCTGGCTGAGGCGCCAGGGAGCTGGGCACGAGCATCGAGTTCTCGGGCTTGTGCCCGACTCTAGACAGTCGGCAATCCAGGCTTGAGACCTGGTGCTCATATCGGGTTCCTTGGCTACCCATGGCAAGTCACTAATGCTTTAATAGTGTATATTCATTTAAAAAAATCAATTTTCCTAACTAAACGACGAAAAATATTTTCTAGTTCATTTTCAAGACTCAGCCAAACACTAGAAAATATTATCATTCTCCAAAAAAATGAACTCCCGAATAATATTTTCCAGAAACATCGCAATTTCCGCGGAACAAACGGAACCTAAATGGTAATTTGCTTGGAATTTAGAAGAACAATAAAACATGCTTATGCGGCCACAACCAATGTCATTTCCTAAATCGTAATTTGCTTGGATCCTTCTACATCTCTCTAAAAATGTAGGAGCCTGCTCGACCGGTCCACTCATCGGTCGGAGAGGAGGTTCGTACAACGCTTCCGAGCCAGCCCGGTTGGACCGGTCTCTCTCTCTCTCTCCCTGCGCTGAAGAAGAAGAAGAAGAAGAAGAAGAAGGTCGGGGTGCGAGCTGAGCAATGGCGACCTCATCGGCGAGCGGAAGAGGAAGCGGCAACAGAGAAGGGGGTGCAAAAGCCATCGTCGCCGATCAGATATCGCAGGCCGTTCAGTCCACTTCCAACCTCCTCCACCTCATGCAACAGACCTCCCCTTCCCAGGTTCACTCTCTCTCTCGCTCGATCGATCGATCGATCGTGTTTGGTTCTAGCAAGCTGTGAATTCGATTCGCTTAAGTAGAGGCATCTCGAGTATGTAGAGGCAGGATCGGTCCGACTGTGATTTCATGGAGATGGAGCAAGTTCTGGTAGAGGAAGATGCTAAAACTGTTTGCTTTTTGTTGACCTTGATGCAATTTTTGCGGCTGGAGCATCGCGTATCAATCGGTGTTGTTCTTTCAGTCAATTCAAGGGTGCGGGCTTATGAAGGAGTGGGATTAGATCATTTTTAGGGGGTTTGCTCTGTGTAGTTCTTTAAGAGGAAGAGGATTCTAAAGGTTTTAGCTTGAATCTGGCTAACAGGTGAATGATCCTCCAGTAGATTGTCGATACATAAAAAACGACGAGGTTGCTTTGTCCTGTGAAATGTAATGAGAAACGAGTCAGTTGTGGTAGCTGAAGATGCAAGAACTGTTTGCTTTTTTGACCTTAATACCATTTTGCGGCTGGAGCATCGCGTATCAATTGTTGTTGTTCTTTTATTCAATTCAAGGGTGTGGGCTTATGAAGGGGTGGGATTAGATCATTTTAGGGATTTGCTCTGTGTAGTTCTTGGGAAGAAGAGGATTCTCAAGGTTTTAGCTTGAATCTGGCAACAGAGGAATGATTCTCCAGTTTATTGTCGATACATAAAACCGAGTTAGTTGTCTCGTTTCATCTGCCGTTCAGATTCGCAGTGGTCGAGTGATTGCAATGCGGCTATTTTCTGCTGGTTGGTCGATGCTACCGATATTGTTGTCTCGGGTAAAGTTTCTTTGACAGAAAGCAGATGCAAACAAAGGAAGATTAAAGAGAAATGTAGGACCTAATTCTTTTTAATGTACCTGAAAATGTAGCTGGACGGTGCTCGGAATCATTTTTATGTAGCATTTAAGCTTTGCTTATCTGCTTATAACCCAGATTAGGAAACTGTTGTGTCCCTATCACGAGGATGACTTATAACATTTGCCTATATCTAAGTTGTTATGCAAAAGCCTATTGTTCTAGTCGACACAAAGGCATGAGTCGACTGAAGTGTTGGCGAAAGAAGTTCAACTGAATTGATTGTAGTCCAGGCGTTTAGTGAGATCAGTTGTTCTTCAAATTAAGTGTATAGTTGTCTCAGAGAATCTTTTGGATCCTAAATGTGTTTTAAATGGCTGGTCAGCTTCAAGATTCTGATTTCAATGTGTAGTTATTCTTGTGCTACTTATTGTAAATTCTTTCTCGGCATGTTCCTCAGGCCCAGCTAATGATGCTTCCAAAGAGGCTTCTGGCAAAAACAGCAACAATAGGGAATACTGGGCGAGTATGCATATAGATCTGGCTCGGTTGATCAAGAGTGGTGTTCATCCACTTAGAGTGCTGATGCCATTATTACCTTCCATTTTCTGGTGTAGGTCTTGGAAGAAATGCCTAGGGTAATTTCATCTCTGGATGCACACATGGAGACTAGTTTGCAAAGGTTAACACCTTTGACATTTGGTATCATTTTCTGTATTATGTAATAGATGTAATATAACGATAACTTTTTTTCTGCGTAACGGAGAAAAAACTGATTAAAATCTTGTGAGAGACGTGCTTAAGAACTGCTATATATACAGTGATTATGCCCGATCAGTTGTATGGTTCTTTTTATTTTTTTGGCAATCTGAAATCTTAGGCTACAAAACAATTGTGGCCATCTCTGTTCTTCATAAATTTCGTGTGCTGATAAAGGCCATGTGAGTATTATTGTATGAGCCATGTCAACTTGATGTTTTCTGTAATAACTTTTGCAGTGTTCCTCATCTGCAAACGGTGGTCCAGTTACTAGCGAACATGGAAAGCAACCAGCTTAATTCTCTCTCGAAAGCTCATTTTGCTCGAGAGGTATTAGGACCTTTTCTCTCCTCACTCCTCTCCTCAACGGGCAAGAGATGCGGTTGCATGTGTCGCACACTTTGCCTCATGGAAACTACACTGATATCCTAGTGTCGGAAGTGTCCTTCAGATTCTGTCTCACTCTCATAATCTTCTCTTTCTAATGTGTCTTGACAACTGCTCTGAACTTTTCAACAGGCTTCTGATTGATGCATCCCTCTGCCAAAGAAATCAACTGGCAAATCAACCTCCTGCAGTGCCATAATTGGCTGTATTTCACTGCTTTACAGCTGAAGTTTGAAAGCGGAGGTAGCAGAAGTGTGCAGACAGGGTTTTTGACCGTGGAAGCTAAGGCTGTTAGGCTTTGTTGCACGTGGAGGTGTGCAGTTATCTCTTGCAACTGGTTATAGCGTCCACCTTTTTTCTTTTTCTTTTTCCTAATATCATGCTGTTCCACCTCGCAACCTAATTGTATGTCTGGATCTCAGTAAGTCCTTTGGTAAATTTCAAGAATATTGTGTCGTTAGCATATGCAGTCTCGGTGGGGAGTGATATGTTTTCTCCAGAAGAAACATCCTACCCACCTGCAGAAGACAGTGCAATATTGAAGATGCCATACTCGTTTGGTCTGTTATGGGCCAAATAAGCAGCGCTCGTTTCATTTGATGCCCCTAAGAGCTTGACGAAGGATGCAACCTAGGAGGATACCACAGTCTGGTGAAAGTAAACTTTGGCTTAATTTACTGGAGACTCTTGAGCAAATTGCGAAGTTTAACAGCCTTATTCAGTTGTCTTTTATGTGACAGGAGGGACTGATACTCCTGAAATACTTATTCACGGGTTTCACATTGTTGTATATGTACTGTGATGTGTGAAGTAATTTGTGTATTTGGCAAACTGTTGCTAAAGCTATAGTACCTTGAAACTTGGAAGTGGTCGGGTACTACAGTCAAGGGAATGTTGCAATAAGGGTGTTGCACCTGCTAGATATATACTAATCATGATCTTTCAAAAAGTTGTTTTACCTTTTGAAACTTAGAAATGGTCTGAGAACTTTTTTGTCTCTGTAGATAAGTTTTGCTGGATCTGCACTTTGCATGAGATCTCTACCGGATTGCTTATGATATTTTGCAGAGGATGCATCAACTAGAATGCTGGGTCGATGACAGGTTCGATGGGTCACGGCTTAAACTTTGAGTCAGTTTCCCTGAAAAATCTTTCTTGATTTCTTTACAGCCTATGCACTGATCCAGATTCAAGTTGTCAACATTTCATGTTTATATAGACTCAACCATGATTTGAAAGTTAATCATGGCTCTAGGATACTTGAGCTTCCTTTTGCTGAATGAGGATTATGTGAGGCAGGTCTAAATCATACATATAAAACTGCTTGCTTCATGCCATCAAGTCTGTTCTTGTGCTCTATTGCATACAAATAGTGGTCGTTTGAATTTTACTCCTTGGCAATGACAGAGCACTGCTCTTGCAAGTGCATGCGCATTACCGAAGTTGTACTTTTTTTTTTGATCGCTCACCAAAGTGGTACTTAGAAGTATGTAATGTCGAAAAAGCGAGCAACAGATCTTTATATCACGAAAAACCCATAAATCGATGACATAGTACAACAGGATCCGTCACCTAAGCTAAAATCATGAAAAGCATTTCTGTCTATTTATTCAATTAGTGGCCCGAAACCCTCGCTACTAGAAAGGTTAGAAGCAATGCACAAGACAAAACACCACACAAGAGTCCTTCCATCAAATTCTGCTGCCAAGATCTAGGAAGCAGGATGAGGCACTCCTCCAATTAAATTGTTGCAGAACTTGTTGACCTCGCCGCCGAACGAGAAGCCGAAGATGTGGAAGGGGAAGATCCATTCGAAGCAGTTCAACGGGAGGCCGAGGAAGGCCTTGCAGCAGTTGGGCAAGAACTTGACGTTCAACGCCACCAGCGACTTCAGGAACTGGTCGGCGCACCCCTCCACGCCTTCAATGACGTTCCAGCATTTCATTGGACCCCCGAAATTCAGAAATTTTTCGCGGGGAATGTCCACGCCCGTGAGCGTTGATGGAGCGGGCGCGATGGCAATGGTGGCCGCTGCGAAGGTCAGGAGCAACAATGCCCGCAGCACCGATACCATGTTAGCTAATTTTTTTTTTTAATATTTTGCTTCAGCTGAAGCTTCAGCCTGATTTGTGCTGCTCTTGCTGGGAGATCAGCTTGTGGGTGCTGCATGAGGCTGGGTTTTGGCTGTTTATATAGCCTTCGTCGTCTTGAAGGTTGTTCAATGGAACAAAAGAAACTCATGTTTTGCACAATTTAAGGAAGAAGAGTTACAAGAAACTTGCATTAACTTGCTCTAAATGTAATGTGCCAATGATTTGCAAATGAACAATGATGCTTCGAAGGTGCAAAATTGCTGATTTCCTATCTTATTAGGGCATTTTGGTCCAAAAACCATCTTAATCTTAAAATCCTAAATTGAAATTCAAGAAAAATCCTCAATTGATTTTATCTCATGCTACTTGCACACAAGAGAGTGCCTAGTCGGGTTTGCTTCAATCCACGACACGACCTCAGTACAGTTAACCTCTCACATTTCTAGTGTTTCTCCATTTCCAAATTTCAAAGTATGCTCGAGAAACCCTAGTTTTTTTTTTTTCTTTCTGATTTGTAAGGGGCAAATTTTGAATTTTTTATGCACAAGTTAGTGGCATGGAAGAAATGCGTTTTCTTCGAATTAAAATGCCTCCGGAAAAGGTGCGCAATGTGCACACGACGAGCACGTGTTGATCACCTGACTATTCTTTTCAATGGTGATGAGCTTAGGAGATTATTGGGTCCAAACGATCAAGTTCAAGAGGTAATTAAGAATCAATTCGAGATTAAAGAAGGCTTTGAAAAATGGAGGGTCACTTCAATGGTTAATTGTGTTAAAGTGATCAAGTTTATAAGGTAATTTTGAATAAAGTTAAATTTTGGGAAATTTACACCTCCTCATTGGATTCTTGTTTCCGAATTAAAATCTAAAATTGGCTCATAAATAAATCTCACGTATGATTTGGAGTCCTAATACATGCAAACTTAAAAATGCAAAAAAATAAAAATGCAAAAATCTTGTCTAGGGTTTTTGCCGCCTCCTTCCACCTCAATCCCCATCTATAAAGAGCCCATCTTTCTCCTTCCAATGTCACTCTGCCTCCACTTCTCACCCTCCAGATCTCTTCCCCGGCGTTACTACAGGCATCCTCGGCGGTTTTCTTCTTCAAATTTCGGATCTTGTCGTCTTTTTGGTCTATGATCAAACGTTTCTCTTTGCTAAAGGTTGAAACTTTACGAGGTATCGCAGTGATGAACTGATTATCTCGTGTACTTGAGGCGGTCTCATTTTCGGGATTTGTCGGTGACGGTCGCACAACCCTCTAAGAAGTTCTGAGCTCATGCCCTCTTTTTCGTTCTCTTCAAATTCTCGTGGTTTTGCTCCTCTTGCTTCTGTCTGCGGACATATCGATTTCGAATATGGTTGTATGTTTGTCTTTCTGTCTGTCTGGTCGTCCCCGTTTGTTTGTTTGTTTGTTTTTTTGTGTGTGGCTGCATCGATTTTGTGTGGTTGTTTCGAATTGGGAGCTGAGCTGAAGCGAGGTGACGATAGAAATTCATGTCTGTCAATCCACTGACTTCAAACAGCGTGATGTTATCGCGAATCCCGACAGGTTCTGATCGCTACTAGCTCCTCTTTCGCTTCCACTAATTTGTTCAGAACTTTTTTTTGTGTTTGCATTGATGCTTAAAGAACCAAGCTTTTCAAACACCTGCGAAAGCAGGTGGGTTTTACTGTGATTGCTCGATCATTCTGTAGTTGGGCAGGTGATGAATCTCATATCAACTAATGGGTAATTTGCGTCTGAACTTATTTTGATGCTATATCACCTTGGAGAACTGATGCCCGATCTAGTGTTTTACTCCTTTTTGGACTAGTTAAGTTGTTTTGGATGTGAAGAAAGAACATTTGTTGTCTTTAAACCACTGATTCTTGATTGCTTTTGTGGGACTTTGTCCTTTACTAGCCTTTCCCTTCTGTGTTTTTGGTATGGTTTTATCAGAATTTGATGGTCTGGCCATGTTATTGAAGTTCTTAATGTAACTATTATTCATGGCATGTATTGAAAAAAAAAACTATTGCTTGTGTAATGACTTAATGGTATATGCAGATTTAGATTTCTCCAATATGCCTCTTCGGTGAAATTATTTCATGCACTAGTATCATGCACTAGAAATGACGATTCTGTAGTTGGGCAGGTGATGAATCTCATATCAACTAATGGGTAATTTGCGTCTGAACTTATTTTGATGCTATATATCACCTTGGAGAACTGATGCCCTAACTAGTGTTTTACTCCTTTTTGGACTAGTAAGTTGTTTTGGACATGAAGTGAGAACATTTGTTGCTCTATTGTTATTACTGAGTTGCTAGATTTTGGAACTCATGTGAATGATTCAATTCATGGTAAGTCTAGGGAAGATTTTGATGCACTTTGGCTTGTTACTCTGCTGGCACAACATGTTGACACACTTTCTCTAGCCATAAAGGTTTCGATAGGGTAAAAAGTTAGGTGGTCTTGGGATTACCTATTTCTAAAAGAACTTGCTATTATGGCTTTGTCATGTCATTATGGATGACACTCAGCCATAAACTAATTGCAAGTGTATTGAGTGTTAGGTAGTCTTGGGATTACCTATCTTTTCTCCCTTTTGTAAACCTTCATTAATCTTGAACACATGCAATTGCAAAAATCTGAAATGAATATGTTCTTTGTGGATCGGACCAGTCATTGCCTATGGTGGACTTTATCTAAACTCATCATAAATTAATGACTGATGTGTTCGGATCACAAATATTAAATTTATACAAGATTTTCATAAAATTGGGATTGTTGGTTTCTAGTGCGGTGTGGGCAATACTATTTGAAGGATGTTTTTAGAAAGTTCAACCTAAATAGTAGTATAGTGGTATTAATAATCGAATCGTATAAGGTGTGGCTTTATTGTCGATAGCATGGCATCATGTCAATAAGATATTGATCCTGCATTTACCTAATACATTCTCAAACTTGTATTTGGGAAAGGAGTGGATCAAGTCTGGAAAATGGAAGTCGTGGAAATTTCAAAAGAATTTATATTGTCTGAGAAAATGTGGGGTGAAAATTTGAGAAATATTTGAGCTTTTCCTCCTCTTTGCAAAAATATATGAATCTTTCCCAATTTTCTACACTCATTTTCCCTCCTTCCTTTTTCCAAATTCAAGCCTAAAGCTTGAAGCTGAATTTCTTTTTGGAAAAGGGCAATTAAAATGAGACTGTCCATATAGCTCTAAGGTGGGGGGAAAGCTTATTTGACACATTATACTAAATAATGGTTGGATTTGAAGAGAACATTTGTATTCCAAACGTTTATTATTGTCAGAAAATAGTGATAATCATAGCTGTGTTAATAGTTGCATTGACGAGATGAACACTCAACAACAATTGTAACTATTGTACTCATGCCGTTCATTGGCGTGGCTTACACGTGCAATCACGTGTGTTCCATGTCCATGGACGGTGTGGATGCGGCAGTTGCGGTTTACATCAATAATGTAGGCTGGCTAAATATCCTACTTTTCTGGTAATGCAAGTTACGAGTTTTGATGAGAGGGGTTTGATGAGAGGGTTTTAAGTGTGATAGTGGGACAGATGTATGGTGCTGCGGATTGTTGCTCTATTCATGCAATGTATTCACTAATTTGTCTATATTTTGTATGGCCATTTTTGAATGAGGTTGATGGTATTCTCAGTTTACACAACGAGAGTTTTGAGGTTGTGCTACTGAATAAAAAGATATTATGAGCTGCTGCAAATATGATTGGATCTGCTGCATGGCCCTTCCCGTTGGATCTTGTTATTTACACTATCTTATGCTCCCGATTTTCGAAAAACAACTTTATTTGTGCTCATGCCACTTCCTATTTTCAAAGTATTTACTTTACGAAACAATAGAGTGGTTTTCCATCTATTTGATTATCATGAACTCATCAAGTAGCTGTACAGGTGATGAATCTTTTTTTAGCTAGTGGGTAATGTCTGTCCACCTTGGAGACTTGATGCCCTTCTGAACATTCCATTTTTCTTTACTTAGTTCATTGGTGGTTGATGTGTAGCAAGTGGTTTTTGTCTATAAGCAATTGAATCTCGTGTGCATCATCTCATTTACTTCTATGCTTTCATGTTTTGAATCTGCTAGCATTTTACCTGTTATGCTTTCCAAAGTCTTTCATGTAGTAGCATTATTTGTATAATAATGCCAAGAAATGTTGTATTAGGTGTTGATCAAGATTGTAATTTCCCCCTTGGGCTTAGTCCATTGTATGTACTCGCTCCCTTTATTGCCTTTACAGCTCCGGTGAGGAATTTTAGCAGTAACTAAGAATGTTTTATTATCTTGACCCTTGGTTTTGAAGTAGTCTTTGGGCAGAACTTGCTTCTCAAACGTTGAATAAAAATTTGGGTGGACAATGCAGAAATTTTTTTAAATTTTCCCACCTCTGTCTAATAATAAAATTCTAAAATTGTTGGACAGGAAGAGGAGGGAAACTTAAAATTGATAGTCATTTTGAAACCAAACTTTCGTTATCTCTTTTTATTTACCAAGCACAACAATAGTTGCATAAAGGTTTGATTGTGGAAAAAAAGTTGGTTCTGGGATTATCAATCTTTACTAGCACTTGCCAATGAAATTATGTCATGTTTTTTGAAAAACCATAATTGCCATGTGAATATTTGGTGATGATGGTCAGATAATCTTGCATGACTTTTGGCTTTTAGCTGGTGGAGATAAAGATAAATAGTTCAAGGATTGTCTATCCTCTTCTCCTTCATGTAAACCTTTAAGAATTTTGTTAAAAATAAAAAATTGCAAAGATTTGGGTCAACCTAGTTTGACCGGAACCGACTTGGCTTGATAGGTTCAGTCGGACAAAGCTCGGCCCAATTCGATCATGAATCGTGCTTTTCTCTCTATAGTTGAAAATTCCCATGCCACATGGCGACTCCTTGTTGGCCCAAATCCTCACCATTGTGAGCTTGCCACACGTTTTCCCCACGCAAAAACCCTAGATGAAACCTAGGTTATTCTACTCTTGGAGAGCCCTCCTTTCTTGAAGAAAGTAAAGAGTCCCCTTTCGTGCCACCTCTTTTATTACCAAAAAGTAGAATAACTGAAGTTTTTATCTGGGTTTTTGTATGATGGTGAGAAGTGGAGAGCTCACAATAGTAAGGATTTAACATTTAAGCCAATGATGAGGCAGGGTCGGATTGGGCCGAGCTTTATCCTGTCGGGCCTATTGGGCTGGGTCGGTTTTGGTCAAATTGGGTTGACCCGAGCTTTTGCAATTTTTCTTATTTAACAACATTCTTCACGATGCCAAACAGGATAAATTCAGGTATCAACAATAAGGGAGTTGGAAAAGTCATATGAATTCAGTTTTTGTGGATGGGATCCATCATGATCATTAAATACAGTGGGTTCTAGTTGATGCTATCATGAACCAATGCTTGTGATGTGTTCCATGACATTGTTAAGATTTCCGTTTTGTCAGAGTTTCGAACTCCGATCTTGGCACGCAATTCCTTGTCTTCCTCTCCCCACCAATTGGAGCTTTTATTGCATGGTGTTGGACCATCTGTCTCTAGAGCATATGAGCTGTTAGATTCATTGGTCTTGTAGATCTAACGGTTGATATGTTGTAGGGAGAATGGTATGATCTTATGAAATAATTTTCCCACCAAGCTGGAGGATACCATATAGCTGGGGTTGGTGACAATGGTGATATTTGGATTATAGACATGAGCTTGTGTGATTTTTCTCACAATGTTAATATATGTGAGTTTGAGATTGGAGATAGGGTAAAGTTATTCTCTCTAGTCAGTGTTTCTTTTGGCAGCGGTGGAAGACACATTACTTTCTTTTTGGTAACAAGTCATCTTTATGAGAAAAAAAGTAAATGCATGGTCTCTGCCCTCTGGTTTTTTCCTTTGAGTAAGTGATAGGTGATAGAGGCACATAAGTTCGATGATCTGCTGTTTGCTCTATCCTATTCAACAGTATTTTGATTGATTTATTTATCCGTCATTGAAAGATGATAAATTCACCAAGTAATTCAGTCCTTTCCATAAGGTATGCGTTGCTCTCTTCCTTTTACCTGATTTTTAAGGATTTCGAATTTTTTCAGTTCACAAGTAGGTGTAATTGTACTGGTCGCTCTGGGGTCTTGCAGTTACTCTATTTCACTGGTTCTGAGTTTTGGTTTGCTATTCATTGCTTATTCTTATATTTTGTGCCTTCCCAGTTTCATTTCAACGACTCTTGTAGTTAGGAAAAGTTTCTCAGGTTTATTGACAGGTTTATTAAGCGCAATCCAACATATCTACGATGACTTCTCTCTCTGAAGATTGCCGTTGACAGTTTGCAAGAAAATAGTCGATGGAGTGTCTATATGACAGCTTTGATCCCTGAAGATTACCGACAACGGTGCAGAAGAAAAACATGGAAGAAGTGCCGTTTGTTTTCCAGGATGGCAATTGTTCAAGAACTGGCGGTTATCACAATGGTGCCATGTATTTCAAACAAAGAATTTAGGGAACGATTTGCCTGAGTTTGTGCATTTGAAAAGAGTTCAAGTCTTTCTTTTAGTTCATTTCTGTATATCTTTGAAGATTGTCATCTGCAGTACCTTTTCTCTTCCTCTCCATGTTGAGTCCTGAATTTCCTTGGATTGATGGCAAGTTTCTTGTAATCTGTTGTCTGATGTATCAGTCTCTTCTCTAGTGTGCATTGGCTGGTTTTCAAACGCAACATTTATCCATTATATTGTTCCCTATCTTTCTGTGCCATTTCAAGTCCTTGACTTTAGTATGCCTGAAGTTTTAGTCAGATGCTCTTCGGTTGATTAGAATGAGACGTCACACTGATGAGGCACACTTTCAACTACAGTTTTAAGTATGGTGCCTAAATATTGTAGATCTTCAAGGTTCTTGGCAGATGAAATTCTCTCTCATTACGGTGGACGAACAAGTAAAACACAAAGATTGTTCTCTTAATTTACAAGAGTTCTCCAGTAAAATCAATTGGGAAAATGGTACACATGCAGATTCCTGCTGGTCAAAAAACTTGTCAGCAAGTTCTACAATTCTTTTGCCCCTTCAAGTTAGCTTTATAGATCAACAAATCAAGTATTGTGTACCGACAAACCTCAAGCCATGTATAACAGCACTTTAAAATGGAAAATTTGGTGTGTTCTGACCCATCATAATGATGTCGATGTCGCTCTCCAGAACAAAGAATTGTCCTGGCAACTGCAAAATCTTCAATCCTGCCAAAGAAAGGGATTGTCATGATATATTTCAGTACATGGTGATGGGGGGATAAAATCGACAATTTGGAGAGTGAAATCTGAGCAACAAGGGAACAAAGTGTCTTCTTATATGGATCTTAGTTACCTGCGATATCCAGATTATTGTTCATCTTCATCCAGCAGGGGTTCGGGGTGTATAACAGCACTCGTGAAATTGATAGCCCTCTGGAGCTTCCGATGATCTAGAACTTCGACTTCCACCGAGAAGATTGAACTAACTGGACGATGATCCGAGAGCCTGATCTCTGCTGGTTTGTAAGAAAGTTGCTTTATACCTTTTCCCAGCCATAGTATCCTGTCGCACCTGCAGACATGGCCAGAAGTAATTTAAGATAGTCTTCCAGTCATTCATGTTATAGCCGTCATCAACTCTATTCAAGAAGCGATTGAGATCCGACTTCGAGGAAAACAATGTTTGATGAAAAATGCAGAATCGGGTCAAGTCTACCGAACCAAAAGGAAGAGAGAATGCATGTTGAGCATGATCAGGTCATATCAGCAAAACTAAGTACTTTTGAATAGACAAGTTCTAAGGAATCAGTTGCAAACCACAGAAATTCACATCAAGTTCAGTCGTCCTTGTTGGGGAAGCATAACTTACCACGCTGGTGATCTTCTTTTTTCCCCATCTCTTGGGTTTTGGCCAACATATCTGTCAGAGTTGATTTCATATTTGTAAGTGGGCGGAAAGTTTGTCGCGCCTTCTTTCCATTCCTCAAAAACATGTCCCCCACGGAGTTCTTTGCTTAACTGCCATTTATCACAAACCTAAGCATGCTTTGAAGTGAAAAAATGTTGACAGAAGAATAGGAGTTTATTTTGTCTGTCCTCGAGAGCCATTTTCATTCTCAGTGATCATACATAAAGAACTATAAGATGTATCCACCTATTTACTAGATCAAGATGTGTCTCTTAACTGCGCGGAGATACTACAACATGGAACACTTTCACATCATGTACTCGGGTTCTTTTGATCTGTACTTCTTTTATTCTCAGATACATTCTGAAATCAAATTCAGTTTCTCTAAATCATTGGCACTGCCTAATGCTTGTATAATTGAGATAGCCAGTCAGAAAACAAATTCTTCTTCAAAATTATAAAGCTACATTTTCTATGAAATCGGAAAGGAAACAAGAAACAACGAAAAAAAGCATGCTGGTTTTTTCGAAATACAGTTTTCTTTACTCACCTGATCATAGTTGATGAGTTCATCCCACTGTTTATTGGCAACAAGCTTTCTTACTTCCGCATCCAACATATTGAGACGGTAATTTAAATCTCCAAACCAGAATATCTGACTGGTTACAGAACAATCCAAATGGATCAATTTTTGACTGACATGATTTGAACTCATTAACTAAGGCTCAGGCAGATTAACAGTTTCACAATTCTAATGAGGCAACCAGCAGGCATTTCAACTCAGTATCGTAGAAGTCTGCACTGAAGCACTAACAGTGTTCCACGTTAAACTAGCCTTAGGATCTTTATCTCCATTAATCACTCTCTTGGGGACTATTATAGCGCTCTTCTGTTTTAATCCAAGGACACAGCTTTGGTAGGCATGAATCATTTTCTGCGGAGATGCTTCTCTAAAGTGGAGATGCTTCTCTAATCTTGCCACAGCTCACATTCACTAACGCTCAGGACTTCTAGAAGTCAGAAATCTCTCCATTAGATTTGTACTGCATAATCAACAAGCCTTAACGAATTTTTTCTGCATTAGTCATATGGGATCATAAAAGCTCTCTGCTTTGGTTGAGTGATGTGAGTCTCAGTTGTCGAGTATGATCTTCCGCAGAGGAAATTTTTTTCCCCTGCCGAATCCCAGGGGAAAGTTAGGTTGCTTATGCTAATGTCTTCACCTAGATTTTAACCCTATTCTATTTTTCTCCTCTGCACCTATATATATTTTTTGAAGAAAAGGCTCAGCTTAAGGAACGCATAAAGTGTTATCAGAGAAAAAGTAGCGACGGCAACAAGATTAACGACATTGTGCTATGGTTAAGATTGACAAGCACTAAATCCTTAGAATCATGAAAAAGGTCACACTTTGCTAAACCATGCCTGGTGAACAGATCTCATGACTTCTAGTTGATGCCACAGTATGCAAAATTGTTTCTTAGTATGATTGCAGCAAGATTAACACTAAATATCAAATCATCCAAGCAGAACAGGGCAAGAAGATGAATTGATGCTTCCATGGCAGTGATTATTGCAAAAAGATACTTACTCGTGACATGGAATTGTCTGTGGTTGATCTAGATTGAAGATAGATGAGAATTGAGTACGGCGTAGGATCTCATACACATCGGAATTGCGCCTTTGTTCAGCTCCATCCTTCTGACCGGAGGTCAGGTGAGAACAGACAAAGCATATCGATGACTGGAAAAATGACATGCTCACAGACACAGATCCCTGTATCAGAAAAGCAAAATATATTGCGGTGAATACGATACTATCTCAAATGTGTCAAGCATTATAAATGCACAAACGAGAAACTCGAGAGTAGCCGTAGCCTTAGGTTTTTTCTCCACAGGCAATGCAAGTTTTTACAAACATTTTAGCATGAAAAGATATTCAAAAGTGACTATTATTCAGATTTAGGTATCATCCCTAAAATAAGGCTTTTAACTCAAAGGGACTAAAAGAAGATGCCTTTTTCGTGATACCATCTTTGCCATAATGTTTCCGTTAGCCTTAGCGTAAAAGAGGAAAGAGCTACCTTATTTCCCATGTAGCCCATAAGACCGACTCCGACGGGAGAGACTCTGAGATTGTTTATGTGCCTCCTCAACCTTCTGCGCACCCAGATCGAAATGTATATTCCCACCATCTGCTTGCTGACTATTCGAACATATCTAGGGCGTTGCTTCACCTTATCTTTCATTACTCCATTCTTATGCTGCGGTGGAGTTGTTTCTACAAAACTATCATCTTCTTCCTCTGAATAACTATCTACAGTATCAAGAGGGGAATCGAGAAAATCGGGCATCTGTTGCGCCTCCATCAGAGCCAATCCTAGATTTCCAGAGCTCTTGTATGATCTTCTTAGTGGGTTGCCGTTAACAACAAAGTTTTGAGAACTGAAAAGTAAAGAAGTGTCTGTCCATGTAGAGCCAATCCTTGCAGAACTACTCAGTACTTTTCGCAATTTCGTGCCGGCGGAGAGTTGAGGAGTTGCATCCAGTGGACGTTCGGGCCAGTCAAATTGACTGAGGGTGTCTTTGCTAAAAATCCTCTTAATATGTAAATTCCTCCCCAAACCCATCATTTCTTGAAAGTTCTGCGGTTCATGGTCAAAGTCACAGCTTGTTCCAGCATACTGCTCGCTCATCATCTCAAATGCTTGAGTCTCTGCCTCATCTGCTAGCGAATCAGAGGCGGAGGAAGTTCTTAGTACTGGAGAGGGTGGAGCGCTGTAGCTCTTTTGCCTAGTTTCAGGTTCCGTAGGTTTGTTCAAGGTTCTACGGATGATAGCCTCCCATTTCGGTATCGGCCTGCTATCCTCTGCTCCAAACACATTGCCAGCATTCAACGGAACCACTTCCTGGAACCTGTAATCAAATGGTTTTAATTGGAAAAATCAGATCAAAGCCATTGAACACTTCTTGTCATCAAAAAGTAGTCTGCATATGTAATAGGCCGAGATTTTTGCGGGCACCAAACACGATTCTCAGACAAAAGCATGGAGGAAAGAAATCTTAATCCACGAGGCATGCAAATCTGAGTGTGTGTCAGCCATAACTTGCTTGTAACTCAAAATTTGGCCCAACGGTCAGTAAGAACCTTTTCTCTATGTCATGCAGTTCAAGCTAAACTAGTCATAGACAGCCTGAAATGTTCTTGCTGGTTTAACAGATTGACTAAGAATTATCCATAGATGCAGTATTTACTGTCTAACATAGCCTCATCTAGTATCAAGTGAAACTATTGAAATCATGGAGAACCCCCGACAACAGAAGCCAACTACTATGTCAATGACAGGCTTAGAAAACAGACTAACAGAGTGTATGAACACTTTCAGATAGATTTCATGCAAACAGAAAGCTGAGAGTAGGGGAAAGAGAGCACTAACCCAATGATGTACATATCCGCCGGTTCTTTTGTGCAAAGCCAATCATCGATCTCAAGATCCTCATTTGGAGGTCTCCCAGCAACATTCCAGGTGCCTATAGTCACCCTTCATAAGCAAAAATACGTTAAGAGAGAGAGGGTCGTATAGGTGGAAGTCCAATGCTTGATACTATTTTATTATTTTGCATACCTCACATCCTTTGTATTAATGTACTGAACACGCAAAGTCTCCGATTTCCCTCTTTTGCGTCTGAACTGAGAGCACTTCACATGTGATTCTACAACACAGTCATCACAAAAGCATACAAGAGACTTGATGAGATGAGAAGGGACAGAAGCTCAAGAAGTTGATGCACATAATGCAAAATTACTGGGATTAAACAGTCTGTGACCACAAGATGCCTCAACAATAATACAACAACCAGAGTCCTGTCCATGTTAGCAACAAGATAAACTTGAAACGGCAGAACAATCTTATCATGCCAGTCCTAGTCCTAAACAAAAGAGCGGCGGAGAAACGATTATGGCAACATCCATGTGTATTCAAGACCTCATGCTACGCCATTCTCCACAAAATGGGAAGCATCTCGAGGAAAATCAAGTGAAAGAGAGAAGGTATAGTGCCTGAAGTTGGATTCGGGCATTCGGGGTGGTTCCTCTGCACCTTGTGAGAATAATTGCCGCTTTGATGAATTCTTTCATCTTTAACGGAGGAAGCTGGATGATTATTGCAGAAGGTATGGATCAAACACGAAACATTATTAACATTCATATAGACAAACAGTCGTATTGAAAAATACCATCATCTTCGCTCTCGGTTTCAGTGTCGACCTCGTCTTCACTGAAATCAGACACCTTCGGCTGGATGTTGAGCCATTTCTTCATCACAATGGAAGGCCAGAATGCCTGCAATCAGTGCAACGGCATTAACATACTAAAACCGGCATCACTAAATATCGAGTAAAGAAAAGTAGTGCCTAGGAACACAGAAATAATTACCTCGGACCGCTTTCCTCTCCGGGTTTTCATAGTCTAATGATCACACTTTGGAATGGCAACCTCGGCAACAACAGTACAGTGGACTTTGAAAGCAGAAGTGTCTGAATGTGTAAGCAGGCACAGGCAAATCAAGGACGCTGTTTTGAGGAGATTTATAGTTATTCAAGAGTCTTTTTTCTTCTTTTTCTTTTCCTCTCAAGCCACTAGAGAACAAGTATTAAAGAGAAGCTTGTTTGATGCCAAATACACGGAAGATTCGTACTAGGACCAAATAGAAAGGACAGGAAGCATGGCCATACTCCATAGACACCCACAAATTCAACTTGCAATTTTATTTTATTTTTGGTCGAATTCAACTTGCAATTGAAAGGTAAAAAAAAAATTGAAAGAGGAATTCAAAATGGTCCTTAACTCACTGGCATGATATTGTTAAAAATTCAGAGAAATCCAAGATGCCGTTTCCATGACAACAAAACTGTTGCCTAAAAAAAGTCACTTTATGCCGTAGCTTTTGCTTTCAGCATCACAGCGAGTCAAATGATATATCGTACGCAGAACAGTCTAGGACAGGAAAATAGCATTAGAAAATATAAAAGAATTATATAATAAGGTGAATGATTGGAGAATAGTGACCACACATTAAATTCTAAAAAAAATGTCAACCCACAAGTCTAAAACAGCAGATGATTATGATAATCCAGGAGGGCATTTCTTTTTTTTTTTCTTTTTTCCTTAGACATTGTTGCGATTTCATGAAGACAATCCAGGTCGGTGTTTCATAATTATGTCAGCGGTGACTTCTGATGACACGCCAAATTGACCCAATTCTCAGAATACTCTCCCACCACAATTCTTGATTAGGGCAGATACACTAAACAAGCAGTCTAAGCCAAGGCCTAACCCTTGATTAAGACTAGAAGCTAATAGTATAATGATATTTTCTAAGCAAGTGGGTGGGATAACAACTTTCAAGAGCATCATGGCCAGGATTTTGCAATAACTCCACTATTATAATATCGCCAGAAACATGGCAGAAAATCCAATTTAAGCAATAACAAAGGGTTGAAACTTAAAGAGAGAGGGAGAGAGAGAAAAAAAGGGAAACCCAAGTCAAACAAGCAACTGAAGAGCTTAAGCAAAACAAAACAGACCAATTTCAATTTCATATCCACCTGTACGTTCATTGGTAGGACGGTTGAGCTTCAACTCTTCCTCTACAAGTAGTGTTCTTAAGATTTTGTTTTCTCCGCTGACATAATCAAAGCAAAAGAAAAAAATGGGTTGAAAAAGCCACACTAGATGATGTTGACCGCTGTCTACCCATGCAAAAATAAATATTTTTCCATCTGATGGGTACGTGTGAGAACAGCCTCCAGAAGAAAAACTCTTGCCTTGATCATCTATCTTGACGTGTTCTCTATGCCAAGGGATGAGGGAAACACTAGTCATAGCTTTATACAGCTAGAAGATAAATGTAGAGAAGAGCCTAAAGAGGGAACCTAGCATGAGATGGATCAGAATAACCTTTTCTGTCTTCATGAGGAAAAAAAAAAAAAGGAAAGGGAAATTGACCCATGCAGCAAGTGGGATTTGATAATAAAATGTGGACCCTGAGCACTATATGTGGGTGAGAGTAGCCCCTGCATTGTTTAACAGCAACGGAGAACAGAGCACATACGGTTGGCATTTGCTTTCTACTTGAGTTAAAAAGGGGGAAAAACAAACTTATCTCAAGGAGTACATACCCGAACCTTCAAATACACCTAATATAAAATGATTCAACTTTTCATAGCGTGAGAAAAGTCGGTACTTGAAAGGCAATAAATATTTTTCAATTCGTTGTTTTTCAAGTATCCCGAGATACTCGCTAACAGAACTTCAAAAGTGAAAATGGATTTGGTACGTGCGAGGCGGGATGAGATATGACGGCATTCCTGCAAGTAGGTGGAGAGGAAAGATCATGGGAGAATAGGCGAGGTTATGTGGGATTTTTTCTCTTGATGAAAAGGACTGGTTTTTTCTTTTTTTTGTTGTTCTTTTATGGGATAATGATACAAATAGTCCATGAACTTTGACTCAATGTACAATTTATTAAAAGTTCAGGGACCAAATTGCATATTGAGTCAAAGTTCAGGGACTATTTGTCTCATTTTTCCTTTATGGAAAGGAGGGTTTCTTTACTTTTTTGTTTTGGGGGGCAATTCCTACTCGAGTACGGAAAATGTCCCCGCGTCTGAAGTTGAAGTTGGGGACAGTTCATGAAGTGGGTGTCAAACAGTTAGGCGATGAAAACAATGCGCGGTCCATATGGAAGTGGGCAAAAGGTGCAGAGTCGTGTGTCTCTTTTGATTGTTCACAGCCTGCAAAGTACTTGTATCGATTGGGGTGTAGTTCTCGTTTCTTGTGGTGGTATTGCCGACTTTGATCCACACAAATTTGTGTTCCTCGAAGAATTCTTAAAAGCTTTATGAGAAGGTCTGGCAAAGAAAAGGGAGAAAATTGCACAAAAAGCCCAGAATCTATAGTACGGAGCTCTAAACGTTTTAATTTTGTCAATTTAATTCTTGACCTTTTAACAATTTGCCAGTATAGTCATTCCAACCAATTATGGCCGGTACTCGCTGACGTGAATGCCAGCATTCCTACGTGATACGACCGGCTAGTGCTGACATGGACCGCCACATCAGCGATTTTTCAATTAAAATTGGCCAGAATGATTATATTGGCAAATCGTTAAAAGATTTAATACTAAATTGGCAAAATTGAAAATTTTAGGGAAAATGACACAAGTGGCCCTGAACTTTGACTCAATATACATTGTGGTCCATGAACTATTAATTTGTTCAATATGGTCCCTAAACTATAGTCCATATTAACCCATTAAGAATTCTTATTTGGAATCGGATCGCGTATATATTGTCATTTTCATTTCGTAACATCGTGACGACACGCTACCTTAGATGATCTCCGGATTTCGAATTTCATCAAGTAACCCGAAACTATGGAGTCAAATGCATCATTTTCCCTCATAATATGCTCATAAACAGTTTTATCTCCCTAAAATATTGCATAAAGTACCTCAATGCGATGAATGTATAACCTAAAGGCTAAAGTACAAAACCAAGAAAGTGATCAATGCATGAATGGTCCTGAGATGCAAGGAAGAATCTTCGCTCGTGGAGATTTCCAAATCTTCCAACTGGTTCGTTGAAATAAAGTGCACGATACGTTGAGGAAATCAAATCCATCAAACTTCAGAGTAGCCTGTCTTCTCGTTCTGAATTTTTGGGTCATTTCTTTCGCGGTACCCACGTTTAGAGAAGTCGGTAACATTGAGGGATACGCGTGAAATGACATAGAAGCGAAGTTGATCAGGGACACATGCAACATCCAAGTGTGGTTGAAAAGCGTTAACTCTAAAGATTAGCTCTTTCTGGTCACTGTGGCCCCTCCTATAGAGACACTAAATACATGCTTAGCAGCTCACAACATCATGTGGTCTAATTCAATATATAAAAAGCAAAAGCTCACTAGTAATTAATGAGACAAAGATGAAGAAATGACAAGAAAAATTCGAAATTTTCAGTCTGCCTACTGTTTTGAGAAAAAAACTGATACGAGCAAGTGGGACACCGCACCACCCTTTTGAACTCAAAGTATGAATTAAGTTCGTTGGCTGTCAAAAGAGATGACTCAAGTCATTCGACCTTGCTTAATCAACAAAACTCCAAACACAACTTGCATAAATTCACAAGTCTTATCTTGAAAAGTGACAATTGACTAGTTTGGATGCCGAAGAAAGTCGTCCTCGCCCACAACTGTCGACAATCCAATAAGAAACAATGAACGTGTAGGACGAAAAAGTTCCTATAGAAACCAAATTACAAGCTTGTTTGAAAACAACATTGAGAATGAGAAAAAGGTGAGAAAGAAAAGGTGGAAACGATTGGTGGGAATGAGCCGCAACTGCCCAAGTGCGACTTTGGTTTCTCGAACTTGACTCGGATCGATTGTCTAGTTGCTATACAAAGCAAAACATCGACGCATGGCCTCAACCTATTGTATTGCCAAACGCACTTTGAATATGGAATGACACACGGTTATCGACACATAAAACATCATACACGATCCCTCTCAATAACAAGGTTGTCGTGTATGATTGAGGGAAGAAGAATGGGAGAGGGCCAATGAAGAATGATGGGGTGACATAGGGGAGGTTGTCTTGTCATGGCGGTTCGTTCGTCAGGAGTCATTGGTCACAATAGTTATTAAAGGAGGTCGGTCTACGGCGCTCAGCAATGTGCATATACATACAAAATGGCGAAATCCGTGCGGCATTCGTCACGTTATCAATTTGATAAAGGCCAAAAGCGCACGCACGGTGACCGACTTGCAGTCAGTTTCTGGACAACAGATGACAAGCCCACCGCACTAGTGCGCATCAGTCCTTAGCAGTCACTGTTGGTGATGGTAGAGAGGCTTGAGTGGGTTTTGTTCTTGAGGGAAGGACGTGGGATTTATATAACGAAACGAGAAGGTGGTGGGATGGCATGGCATGGCTTCGAATTGCAAGCGCAGATCCGTCCAGAGAATGTATGGACAATCTCCGATGGGAACTTGTCATATAAAAATATTGGCATTCGGGTCAATCGAAGACGGTATTATCAGAGGTTGGGTTGGGGTCTTTCTGGAGTCCAACAGCTTTTGGAGTGGACTACCTTCTTTGCATCAGAGATCGGCATTAACAGAATCTTGGATCTACGACGAGTGAGAAAACAAAAAAAATTCGGATTTTTTATATTCACGACAGAAAGTCTGACGTTCTCGAGCACTCGAGATTGGTGATAATTGTCAAGGCGCACCGGCACGTCCTTGTGAGGGAGGACAACATGCATGACTATGTCGACCCGAACGTATTCAAGTACCTTAAGTAGGTGATTGAGCTGCAGATTTGCTCTATCTGGTACTGACTTGGAATTTCCTCCTCTTGCTCTACTAGGTTTCTGTTCTCTCCTTATCGATCCATCACTGCATTTTATATACTTCCTAAGCATTCTGTTTCACTACACCTTTTCATGTGTGTAGATTTCTCGCGAGGAGGATGAATTGGATTTGATTGATTTGCCAAATTACACCGGTACTTCGTCCGGTTATTAATTTTCTTTTCCCCACCAAGTTGCAGATCAGTCGTTCGTGGGATAAAAAGTTCAATCAACAAAAGATTAAAGGTTCAATCAAACGGTGCAATGTTTATCGTCACGTCGTTATGTAAATAGACATTCAGAGTTACTACAAGCATTATTTGCTCAAACTAGAAGAAAGATTTCGAGGGACTTAAAAGAAATGTCGATACCAATTGGACTGCAGTATATGTTTTATACTGAAAGTACGGTCACAGGCACAAATTTATAGAGAAAAAGAATGCGTATCCATCAATAAAAAGCCCACCTTAGCAAAATTGGTTAGCGAACTTTCAGTCCACAGTTCTATGAAAAACTACCTCAAAAGACACTCACGCAACTGGGAAAACACAATTCTCGACAGACTCTGATGTCACCCGCAACTCGGCACTGAAGAGAGCAGAAGCGATATGATTTTACACACGAAACTCGGTAATGTACTCAACATCATGAGTAAAACCTTGTGAGCTCCCAAAAACATTTGTAAGATACACAGACTCAATTGGAAAAGGCACACGGGTCTCCTCAAATTCAACATTATCAGATCGCACCTTGGTCCTTGAGCTCAGCCTTCATCAGTTTGAACCAATGGATATACGTCAGCTACATGATGGTGCAGCGACTCCTTTCTTCAGCAGTCTGCGGAGGCACTTGCTGATACCTGCTTGACTCGGATGGGTTGTATGTAAACTCGGAGGTGTCTAGCCCATACTGGTCCAACGAGAAAAGCATCACAAATTAGTGACATGTCAGGGTAGGAACTACACATATGCATTTAAGCAGGAGGAAACCACCAAAACCCCGAACTTTTTCATTTGTGACATATTTACTCGAACTTTTTATGACACAAAAACCCCAAACTTTGTTATTTGTGACACATTTACCCCAATATACATTGTCCATGGGCATTTTCGTCTTTTTAGCTTTTCTTTTACTTTTTTTCTTTTGCGAGGGCCCTCGCGGATCCGCGGCCGCCCTCGCCGGCGTCGGGCGAGGCTCGCCCTCCTCGCCCGGGAGGGCGAGGCTCGCCCGACGCCGGCGAGCCTTGCCCTCGCTCGCCCGTGCGAGGGCGAGCCTCGCCGGCGCCGGGCGAGCCTCGCCCTCCCTCACCTAGGCGAGGGCGAGGCTCGCCCGACGCCGGCGAGGCTCGCCTCGCCCGGGCGAGCTCGGCGAGGCTCGCCGGCGCCGGGCGAGGCTCGCCCTCGCTCGCCCGCGAGGGCGAGGCTCGCCCAACGCCGGTGAGGGCGGCCTCGCCGGATCCGGCGAGGCCCTCGCCGGAAAGAAAAAAAGTAAAAAGAAAAAGAAAAAGCTAAAAGACGAAAATGCCCATGGACAATGTATATTGGGTAAATGTGTCACAAATAATAAAGTTTGGGGTTTTGGTGTCACAAAAAGTTCGGGGTAAATGTGTCACAAGTGAAAAGTTTGGGGTTTTTGGTGGTTTCCTCTAAGCAGGACTAGTCTTCCAGAACACGGTCATACATATGATTTTTGCACCCAAAAGTCAAATGATAAGGTTCCACAGCTAAAACCACTATGACATGGCAGGCAAATGAGATTTTAACTTGGAATACTTCGCTGTTAAGGCCAGAGAGAGAGAGGGAGAGAGATTTTAAAACCTAGTTAGAGTCTCTGTGTTTGGAGTGAGATATCAGGGGAGGCCAATTTTTTTTTAGGCAAAACTCAGTAAAATTGGTCTGTTGAGGTGCAATTTGCATGGTTGTTGTCTTCACATGTGCAATAACAAAAGGACCAGTTTTGGCATGATATATTGAAGGGAACTTCAAAAGGATGAGAATGCAAAGGCTCGTGAAATGCTGGAAAGAAAGCAACATGTAAACTTCATCCTGGAACTATCTCCCAGTAAATGGAATCTAATCGTACAATACAGGAAGATGCAAAATGGTGAAAAGGAAGCTACATATTCTGGAATGTGCTGTAATTGATGCTGTGATTGATAAAAACAAATTGTGTGATTTTAACAGTGAAATAATGCAAAAGACACTTGTGACATAGGGAGACAAAATTTAGTTGAGATTGTTACTCTACTCAGGTCTTCAGACTTCAGGAATCAAATCTTGGTTATCAACCCAAGGTAAAAAAATAACTGAAGACTTATAATGCAAGAAGAGATTGGACCTTTTCCCTCATACGAGCCGTCCACGCATCATTTCTGATTGGTCGCTGATCAAGGGTGCCAGCAACAGGTACACCAGTTGCTGGTGGTGGTGGTGGCCTGTTGAGAAATGGCTGACGGATCTGTTGTCTTGGAGCAATATACTCATCGTCACTGTCATACTCCACCGGCCTGTTTGCAGCCCTAACCATAAGAGCTAACAAGAAGACCAATGCCTGCAATTACAACGAGAATCTAATTGAGGTTACTTCCCACACTAAAGTAACAACAGTGCCATACAGAGCTAACAAATGAGGCTATTATAGTCAGCAAAAGGCGTCATTTTTCATATTTCTTGGTAAGGTAAGTGGAGGGAGTTAGTGTTAATTGACACGTTTAAATCTAGTGCCCGAAAAAGAAAGGCCTCTACCATCTTCAGTGCAGTTCATACATAGCAAAGTCATAATTCTTAAGCAACCCCCACTCTCTGTTAGCATTACTCAAAGAAGTATTTTAAAACCAGATTTCATTTTATCTGAAGTCTAGATTTGCTCACAAATTATTGATGTTAGTGTTGAATTGTTAACCGCCTATGAGATTACACCACGTGGTTCTACCAATCAGTACATGATCGTTCACAATGCAGTTTTCCCAACTTCCACCCCCACCAAGGAGCTCCTGCACTGTAATAAAAATTCGTTGGGAATGCACCGCTCATGCAATGTAGCAGACAGTGCCCAGCAGATTAAGAAAACTGAAAGGCATTAGAATCTCAGCATTCAAACAACCCAGGAATTTTTTCCTCGCTGGCATCCATGTGAAAATAGAAAATTTATCCATGCTGTTGAGTGCTGACCTGGTAATGATTATAGCTTTTTTTATCAAATACAGTTGGCACACCAAATTTGGATTACTTTTGCTCATAAAGTAGCACATCTAGGACAACGCCAGAACATTTTCCCAAAGGCCTAGATGAGAACTAGTTTACAACAGCAATCTGCATTATTACATTCACTGTATCAATCAATGAGAGAGCGAGAGAGAGAGAGAGAGAGAGAGAAGAAAATTAGGAGCTTGCCTCCAATATAACTATCCCAAGAGCGACCCATTTGACAATACTCCAGTGCTCTTTCAGAAAATCATATATCATGTCAAAGTCCCCAGTATTATCCGTAGGCAGTTCCTACAAGTCAAAGAAGAGTTTGTAATATTATCTGATATTTCAGAAACTCTTGGAAAAAAGAACAAGCAGTATAATACTCACATCTTCCCAGCTACTGTCAAAGTATATGAAAGCTGCACATCCCAGCTCTACCAAGATCAATAAGATCACCAGTACTGAGTACTGTGTCTACTTAAGAAAAGCATTGACTACCAATTCAAAACTTAAACATGAAAAATGCACTATAAAAGGAAATGATGAGGCAATTACTTCATAAGAATAACACAAAACCATACTATAAGCTAATAACAGCTACTAACATGTGAGGCAAAATGAACTTAATGCCATGCAATGACCAATACGGTCAAACCAACAGTAAAAGAGTAAAGATTGAAGTTCTTAGGCATGTACTCAGCCTTGAGCTACTCCGACAGAAATGCTGACGGCATGCCATAATATGTGAAAACAAGAAATAAAAAAAAAGGGTAAAATATTTCGGAGTACTTTCCATTAGCAAAAGGGCAATCGATATGTTTTGACCGGATTATTTATGGTAGTGGAAACAAGGATACACAAGACAGGCAGCATCCATTCCGTGTAGCAGCTCCAATACAACCAAAACAAGATATGACGAAGAGGATCACTCCGACACCAATAAATAGGTATATGAACCTGCATCAACGTAAAATACGGAGATGGAGTCAGACACTTCCAACATAAGCCAACAGACAAAAACAGTATCAGACAACAAATGTAGGCGTCAATGAACTTCAGCTCAGAACTTGGAGATGTGGTTGTCACGATCAACACTCTTCCGAATGCAAGAGTGTGAAATAGAAAACCAAAAGAGGCAAAAAGTTTAAATATCAGCTGATAGGAATAATACTGGAGATAGAGTAGATGCACGTTTTAAGTGTAATCCAGTGAGAGCTCAAGCATGTCATACCCAATTCAATCTAGATATATAGCCATGAAGGCAACTTTTAAGCTCAGACCCCGCAAATAAAATAGTTTCCTGCAGCCCACTGGATTTGATTATGCATATGGTAGACTGGAAGCATTCGCCATAGATTTAGAAAGTGTAATTCTGGAGGATACAGCGCACACTTTGGTATCATGATACTAAGAAATACTGGTATTTCTACGGTGAGCCTCCCTGCAAGTGCTAGGAAGGCACACTTCGTTACAAATGACCCAACTAATCTCCATAAGGTCCACTAGATAGACTGTCTAGGAGAACATTTTCAAAAGTTCAATTTCGACATCTGGGCAAGCTCAAGGACTGAAATTTTTCTCTCCCTTCATCGTGAAATGAAAGATTTAGGCACTAGTAATTATGCATGCTGGCATAATCAGATGATAGCAGGATCAATCCAAAATCCTACTTCCCACAACAGCGATAAAATATTCCTTTCAATAATCGTGACCCAGTTACTCAAGATATTCTAATTTCGGAAACATTCATACATATCAAAGTGCCATTCTCTAATTATACTCAATCCTCTATCACTGGACCAGAGATCTTGAGGAACCTGTCCATCTAATCACGAAAACAACACTTTCTTTCTAATTTTTTTCTTCTAAGGAGAATGGCTCTTCATAAATTTTTATTTTTTTCATGCCTATGTAACTAATCAACACTTGCCGAAATATCCTTATATTTTGAGGTCCAGCAAACTGATCAGTCTAGCCCTTACATAAACCTACAATATCCAGCTTCAGCACGGCCACAATGAGCAACGATTGACAAACTCAAGAGCATAATGCAAATTTAGGTCAGGAAAAAAACCAAAAAAAGAGCATACCAAGCTTTGGGCAAATCATCAAAAATGCTGCTTGACAGAGAGACTGCTGTGAGCATCGGCCTGCCGAGCTCTACCAAATTCCCACCAGTGCCCACGGGCAAAACTGAGACAGTGCTGCTGGATGAATTTTCGTACTCGACGAACAAGTAGATCCCATATCCCACCATTGCCAAACCCGCAAGCGTTAGCAAGAAGTTCAGGAGCTTCAAAATGCACTCCAAGCACCCTCTGCACGCCATCCTCTATATCACCCTCTCCTTCCTTTTCGTAGATATCAAGTCGGTTTCGTCCAAATCATCAACCGACCCGCTACCTAATCGCAAGCACGAAACAACAACAGATCAAACATAAGACAGCTCCGTCGGAACTCAAAACCAGCTACGCGGGCCGATAGTCAGCATCGTTCCATTACAAAGAAAATGGGTGAATACCCACATGCCTGTCCAAACACATTACAACAGATCAGCTCGACTTCCGTCCCGGACAAACTCAATCCGCAAATGCACGAGACATCAAACCTAAAAAGCAACCCCCCCCAGCCATCAACAAACTAACTGCCTCAGCAACGACAGAGCTCGAACCCCATATTCCCCAGCATTTCTGAAGCCGTACCCACATCATCAAATCCAAACTCGAACGCATGCCAAACCTCCCAGCAAAATCGAACGAAGGACACGAAATCCCACGCCAATCAAAACCGAAAAAAAAAAAGAAAAGAAAAAAAGAGGCCGATCGCATCTCCGGCTGAAAACAAGCGGCGCGAACAAACACCGGCGACCGGAAATGGAACCGACGAACGATCATAGTACCGATCGAGCTCCGACAACTACGCGAGCACGCGAGATCGAATCGAGAACTTACGAGGTTGGAGTCGGATTGATTCTTCGGATTCCGAAATCGCAGAGCGAGAGAGAGAAGGAGAGGGAGAGGAGAGAGAAAGTCCTGAAGTTGGCAAGGAAAGTTAGAAGGTCCCTTTGTTTTGTTTTTGTTTTTCTTTTTTTTTACTTCCTTCTTTCCAGAATTTGCTGGTTTCGATTTTGCCAGGTTAGCAGTTTTCATTTCTCTTCGGTCCCTCCTCCACCTGGAAAAAGAAAAAGAAAAAGAAAAAGAAAAGTGAGAATATTCCCCTTTTACCGGAATTTAATATATTGAAAAACAATCATTTCTCAAAAAATAATCAGGCAAAGCTCCGTTTATTTTCTGGAAAATTAGAGCGCACGTGATAACCATTTTGTTTCTTTACTTTTTCTATTTTTCTGATCTCGAGAACGGATTTGAAACAGAAATCCGTTTGGTAATGCAATTTCATTTTTCTTTTAATTTCTGGAACAAATTTTTTAGTCCAGAAATTTCGTGTTTCCGGAACGAAAAGAGAAATAGAAACTCTTCTCATCGCTTGCCCTCGCCTCTCGCCGCACTCCCCCGCGGCCTCGTGGCAACCGTCGTCACCCCCCATCGACCGCCGCCTCCCGCCGCCGGCCGCCACCCGTCGAAGAATGGAAAAGAGCGTAAGAGGTAGAATTTTTGTGTCGTTATCAAGAGAATTTATGTTCTGAAAAAAAAAAAATTTGTGTCGCTATTAAAAACTCGTCCGGGAAACAGAAATAGAAATCTTGCTAGAAATCTATATCCGGAATAGAATAGTTATCGTTCGTGCCCTTGGTAGTTTGGAAAAAAAAAATTCCTAAAAATGATCGCTTACAAAAACGAATCAATGAAAATTATTTTCATCATTTGCGAAACTATTTAGACACAAATTATTATCGATAATGAAAATATTTTCCATCGGCTGATTATTTCAAGCGATATGGAGCTATCATTTTCAGGAAAAATGTTTTTCAAGCTATTCATTTCTCGTGAAACAAACGGAATCGTAGACTTCCACAGTTTTATTCTTGGGGGTCTTTTTATGCATATTAACTTGGTCGTAAAATTTAGGTGTATAGAAATTTATCAATCAAAAATGATATTTGTATTAATTATATGAGCGTGTGTTTACGGAAAATAAAAGTTCATCATGTAATTACGTGAATAGGAAATTTGATATAATCGTTGCGCGACAATTTATAATTACGTGGAGGTTAATTTTCGGGAGAATCTGATTAATTAAAAAGCATCGAGTTATTTCGTCTGGGCTTTGGAGCTCAAAGTTCAAACTAAAGCAGCTCCCAAATTTCAAACGTGCGTCCACGATCTTATCCAAAGAAAATATTTTAAAACCTAAGGATGGGGCATCGCGCTATGAACAAGTCTTCAAAATTGACATCATCGGTTGGCTCGACATTGTCAAAGATGAAAGTGACCATTCGATAGGAAAAACCTAATCGACCAGTGCACGGTTCTAACGTTAGTCGTTGGTATATTGGGTCGAGTGGTGTTTGGGCCGGCCTCGCGTGTTTTGACCGGTCCCACCCGCATGGGGCGATGCTAAGGTTGCAATCCCCCCGTATCGACCGATTGTGTTCGGGATTTTGGTCCCGAAGCGCTCCCGACAGGGTTTGAACTCGCGAGACGAACAAGCTCCCTTGCCGTCTAAGTCGATCCCTTATCCCGATGTCGATATAAGTTTTCGAAATCACGACGCATCACATTAAAAGATGAACGACCTATCAGGATGCATTTTGAATAAGATTTTGAACTCAAGAGATGAACAAACACTCTTATTATCTAAGTCAATCCCTTATCGATATCGATATAAGTTTCCGAAATCGCGACGCATCACACTAAACGATGAGCGACCTGCTGGGATGCATTTTCGAAATAGTACGATCGAGAGGACTCCTAACCATTATAGAGACACTTATTACTCGTGTTTTTGGGACCACTTTGCAGGTCCATATTGAAGCAGCAAAGAGATAGAAGGTTTTCATTCATACGTTTTTGCCGAGTTTTCTTTTGCGGAAAATGAACGATGTACAAAGCACTATTTAAAAGACGATCGCCTGTATCTTTTATAAATACGAATGAAGGAAAACGATTTTCATCGTTCCCGAAAAATATTGAGACGGGAACTGCTGCCGTCAACGAACACTTTTTCAATCGACCGGCGATCATCTTTAGGAAAACGTTTTCCTAACCGTACATTCCCGGCGAAATAACCGGAGCCCCGGTCCCAATTTGAAAAGAGGAAGAAGAAGAAAAAAAAAACTATCATCAAAATGGGTTGGGAATTTCATGAAATTGGGAGCTCAATCAAAGTCAAGAGAATAGTATGTGGACATGAGCTGGTCAGCACAAACATGAGCTCAATCAATGCACGTGTATGCACGTTTCTTTTTCACACCAAAAATTATTGCATTTCCAATTTTAACCGAAACCATCCGGTTGCAACTCTTTATTCATCATACTTGATCATGAACGGATTTTTTTGGTTCTCGCTGTTTTAGAAAAAAAAAAAATCGCCTCGAAAGATCAAGTTCACGGACTACTCGAAATATCGAAGAATTTTTCCCTCGACGACGGTTCTATCTCGGCATTGGAGGACCGGACATTGGACTAGGGGGGGGGGGGGGGGGTTCATGGTCTATTTTCGACCGATGGTTGTGATTGACCCGATTCGAGGTGAAAAATGTTTTCCGTAAAAATTATTTTTAGGGAAAATAAGTAACTTTCGATAGTTCGGAGGTGTCCTTAAAAGCGAGACGAAAAAAAAAAAAAATCTTCCCGTATCTATATTTTACGTTGGAAATTTATTTTCTCCGGAATGACCGTATTTTGTTCTTAAATGTAATTAATTAAACTGCAATTGCCTTCCTCGATCGTAAAATATTTCTCCCTCGATTATTCACTTTCAAAAAAAAAATTTTGGGAAAATTAATTTACGGAAATCACTTTCGCGAAAAAAAAAAAACAAACGCGTCCCAAGAATTGCCGCACGGCACGCGCTCGGATTTGGCGGGAGAACGTACGCACGTGCCGTGGGCGCCACACCTCTTTTGGACGAGCGGAGCTGTCAAGGCGGGAATCGTCGTAACGGTCGTTCAAGACACCAACTAACGGTCAAGGTGAAGGCGGACCACGCTCTCAATAATTGAAAAAGGTCCCACGGACAAACGTGGACGAGTGATTTTACTAATCAGCAAACATTACATTTTTAATTATTTCGTTCCATTGAATCGATCAAGAAGTGCTCACATGCTTAAGACCGTAAAGGAGGGCAAAAAAGAACCTCATCGGAAATAACTGGAGGGTAAAATTGCGACAGGATAAATGGTTTGTAATTCCTTACGATGGTAATAACTTGTTAGCATATATATTATTGGATTTTGAACCTTACAACGTGCAAATCATTGATCGGGGTACGCTGTTTATGCAGTATATAGGGATCGGAGGTAAATTATGCGAGCGAAATCCTAAAATAAATTGTCAGATCAATTCTAAAAACTTTTCGATATTGTCAAGTTAGTCACGAACCTTTGCATGGAATTCTAATATATTCTGATTAATTTTTGCTAAAAGTTGCCGAAGTGGCGATGTACTATGTTGGATGGCCGGCCATGATTGAATCACCACGTCAAATATGATAACTATAGTCATGCTGGCTAAACGATTACGAACCAAAAGCATCACTAATCGCCATCCACCGAATCAAAATAACTCATAGCTGCACATTTTCTTCTTCTATCTATTCAAAATTATTGTGACAACCCTAGCATAATGTCCCCCTCCCTCTCTCTCTCAGACACTCACGAGATTTTACTAATGTTCCTCCCCGAAGTTTCGAAAATTCAGACAGATTACTACATCAGAAAATGCCAAAGATGACCCATTATTTTGAGACTAGACATCAGACAAGGCAGGGCCATCCCCATTCTCAAGAGGACCAACATGCAACATCAACATGACCCAAAATCTAACAAAGGCTCAACAACGTGACTCCAAATGAAGTCCTGTCCCCTTTTGTTGCTAGGCGACTGACTTATGTCATTTTACAATTACAACCAGAAAGTCCACCAAAATGTGGCGAGGCATCGACCTACGTGGCGATTTCCCAGCCGCCCACATCGCCTGCCTCCTTAAAGCTTCTGGTGCCCCACCTTTATTCTCTGCCGTTGGATAAGATCGAGCCTCTTGTTATTGAACATCGGCCAAATTTGGGTGGACCGGAAATACGAACCGTCGGATTGGGTGGGTCGGTCCTCGCCCCGCCCGTCGATCTAGGGATCCGGACTGGGGAGGCCAGGGGACCGATAAGTTTTGCTTGGGGACGGAGCCGGGCGGCACCCCGCCGCGTCAGCACGGACTGGGGTGGTGGTTGGCGTGGGCAGGGATGCTGGGGATGCCTTGCCTGGAGAGCTCGGCTAGGATGCAGTCCATGGAAGGAGGCTTGAGCCCCAGGGGCAAGGGCAACCACGGCTTGCTTATTGCCTCCTTCACGATGTTGTCAATAACTTCCTCGTCCTGCAACACAAAAACGTCACAATCATTTGCATCGCCTAAGGGGAAATTCAATTGTCCTTTTTGTCCTGAGATGTCTGATAATTTCTATATGACAAGTGACGGGTCGAGACTTTTGAAGGAAAAAAAGTACGAAGAACCAAGCACAGGATCCTAGGACTAGGTATTGTCACTCCTTGTGAAACATCAGGGATTTTAGCCGCTGCATTTTTTGGGGGGCCTAGGACTAAATTCTGCCACATGAAATTATTGTAGAATGTTGATGAGAATTTCCCGTTTACCGGATGATAATCGAACGAACTTCTGGCGAAGCTGTTTTCCAATGGGTCGGGACAATGGCAACCGGGTGCACTCTGCAATTTCCCACGAAAGACCGAATCAAATTCAGCATAACCAGGCCAAAGGACAACCTTCTATCGATTGTTTAGGACACTCACTTGAGGAAAGGCAAAGCCAGGACTGTGATGAGAAGGCGGCATCACTGGGCAACCCCACACGTCGGCTTGCATCTGAAACCGCAGATACATGGAAACGGTCACTCGTTGAAAACCTTTGTGTATGTCACTGTTAAGAGTGACAGTAGTTACTTACTACAGGATAGGCAGGCTTCCAATGCCAGTTTTCAGGAGCATGCCATGGCGGATAGCCAGGTGGCCCCCACATCTGCACGCCAGCCGGATGATTGCTGGGCGGCGCCCACACAGGATAGGCTGCTCCTGGTGGAAGGGGGAGACCAGTGTGGTGAGGCGGATAGGCCATGATGGGTCGATGCGGATAGTAACTCCTGGTGACCCCATCGCGAGAGTGCGGCCATCTTTGTTCATCTTCCTTGGGCAAGATGTGTCTCCTATGCATTCGGTATTTCTGCAAAATGCGAATTCACGTCACTTTTCATATGGCCTTTAAGGCCAATCGCGACACAAAAAAGAGAGTGTAAACTTGCACGAGTATAAGTAACACTTTGATCCTACTACAGTGAATTGCCGATAACATTGCATGAATCTTAGACAAAAGCAGTTCACTAACCTGGAGATGACTCGCCACATTATGCCTCGTTAGGCCTTCGACTTTCATAAGGTCGAGTATGCGAGAAGGTATGGCTTGGTCCACGCCTAGCTGCTCCACCACCTGCACAAATTTCTTGTGCAGATCCGGCGTCCAGTCGACCTGAAATGGCAAACAAAATAGACCAAACGAACTAAGTCACTGAATCACAAGGCTCTCCTACCAGATTGTCAACTGAAAGTTTAACTAGCACTCATATAGCACTAATAATTCTACATTGGAAATCACAAAAAAACTTGTATTTACAAAACTTATCGAGGCTCTGCAGGAAAATTTAATTTTTTTGGAACCACGAGGATGGCAAGGAGAAACAGCTAAACCAATGTATGGGTTCACCGATCAGCAAGTGAAGTGAGTAAAGAAACATCAGAAACAAGGGAAGATGGACAGGGATGGATTTCAGTTGGTTATCTGCAATTTCCATGAACAAAACAAAGTGGACGCACATATTTGGGATCAACTCAGCAAGCAAACTAAATCTTTTGCAACTATTATTGGTCCTACATCAAGGCAGGGGAGGTTGACGAAACAAAGATTCTTTCCATGCATACTAGGAATAGATGTTTTTCATAGAAAAGATGATGTTAAATTTTAAGCTTATCATATCAATTATCTGAAGATGGATCAGATCAAACCCTTTTAGCTAAAAGGAAAGCAACCCTCACAAGCATACCTTCATCTTCTTCCTGTTACCCCGTGTTCCGACAGAATTACGAAGATTGGATGCTTTGCTTAGATTATCATTGCAACCATGTAAATCGCGAGACCTATCTTTGTTTTCGGGGAGCGGAGATATCATTCTCTCACACTTAGAGTTGTCGGTGGAATCGTCCTCCTCTTTTACCAGATCCTCCCTAACTCTCTGGCCTTTAGCTTCCTGGAGATTCTCAGACATTGAATCATCGCAAGTTGTTTCGACGAATTTTGACTCTCCATCTTGCTCCCCGCTCTCCTTCTCCACCGTGCAGTTCGTTTGATCTTGGCAATCCCCATCATCCAGGAGCCGCGTGCCTCGCTTCAACTGTGGAGTTGATGGCGCTGGATACTTATCACTCGCAGCGGACATCTCTTGATCGGTTTCATGAACAGACACTTTTCTCGTTTCCGCTGACTCATCATTGTTCTGTTCCTCATTTTTCACTGGAAGCTGCAACATGGAGACCAAAGTTTCTTTGACAGGTTTCAAAGACTCCGAGACCTCTCCGACCCCTGCATTAAATGCCTGCTCGAATTTCTTCAGAATGATTATTTGCTTCGCGCTCTTGCACAAAAAAACAACAAACTTGGCAAAGAAGAATGAAAAGAACACAGTCAAACCTTGTGGGCGACATGCTGCCAAATATTCCTGAGTTTATCCTCACAGAGCGGTTTGTGGAGGAACTCGACCGCACCAAGCTGAAATAAATGTGAACTTTATGCATTAGTACCAAGGGCATCTGACCAATTTATCATAGAGACTGTTAATATCTGATTTAAATCTTGCAAACAATGGACTGTTGCAGCAGTAAAAATACGATTACCCAGGTTACAAGATAAAGAATCCAATTGTAGGTGAATACTATGAGAGAAATCAATTTCAAGTATTAAACAAGTGAAAAAGAAAAAAACTTACAGCTATGCACTTCATCATGGTGCTGAGACAATGATCATTTGACGTCACTGCAATAGAAGATGTCACTCATTGCGTGAGAAACTGCACAAGGACTAATACTTCAATACAATGCATTTTAGCTCTATGATGATAACAAGGTGAGTTGTTATGAGAATTTGCTATGGAGCCCACAAAAGCAAATTGAAAGTTAAATCTACTTAAAATTAAGGTCAATTAAGGGGGCAACAAAAGAAACTCCACAAAAAGGTTCATCATTGGCACGCTGATCATACATGATTGTCAATATGAAAATTCAGGCGCATAAATTCAAACATACTGATGGTAGGCAAGTCTCTAGCGGTTTCGAGGAACTTGAAACTCCCGTTACTTCTTGTATTCACCTGCACCCATCAACGCATATCAGATAAGGAATAAAGGAATTAAACGATATGAGATCAAAGTCAGTTTTTCTTCATTGTAGGTCGTAAACGAATCGACTGAGTGGTTAGCTTGATCCAGCTAGAATGATTACATTGTTGCAACAATGTGATACAAAGATGCATTCTGAAGAAAGTAGCATCCTTTGTCACAGAATTCCACTCTCACAAAAGGTGTTCATTAATTTTCAGATCTCAGACTGAGAAATTGACGGTACTTATACCTCTACCATAGCTATGTGGAAGCTATCGGGTTTGCTTGCAACTGCCGATAGAGCCTCGTCCTCATTGCAGAACGTAAAAACTGTCAAAACGAAAGGAGAATTAAAAGAACATCAAAGACATGGAAGTAGGCTGGAATACGCAGGGAAGGTACTAAAAGCTTTCAAGACATCCTCGCTTTAAAGAATGAATTTAGTAGCATCACTGAGGAGATAAGCGATATTACAACTCAAGGAAATTCTCAGTTAAGAAACCATAGGATCACCCGAAAGTTTTAGTGAATGCAGTCACAGGAAACACCTTTTACATAGTACAAAACAAGCTGTTCGGAGACTAAAGAACAATGAAAAAAAATCAAATTAGCATTTGGAACGTGCTTAAAATAGGATTTTGGCAACTCCCTCAACTGCAGTGCACCAAATAAGGATAAGAAAAATTGCAACGTGGAACTGGGTATGTGTTTGGATCTTCGACTGTTGCATCCCTATAAAGTTGGATTTTCAGCCTTGCAAAAAGGTAAATCGTGATCCACAAATGACGTCATTCACGATCATTGTAAAGTGTTGTGCGTAAGTTAAATTCCAAGACCACTTGGCATCAAGAACCAAACTCCACATTAACTAAAGCAATGAAGCTCCAATAAAGATGCCTTGACGGAAAATCTGGGACCAGTTCAGTATTGTCTTAAAAAGATTAGTTGAGGCAGGGAAGGTGAAAAGGGTGAAAAGGTGCAAATTTTTCTGATTCGGGAATCAGAATCTGTACATTTATGGTAACTAAAGAGAAAGGAAAGAGAATAATCTAACCAATATAGTCCATCAACTCCAGCTTTGATCTTATCTCTGAAGCAGAATCAGAGTCTTGGTCAAGAAGAAGGACCTTGAGTCCCTTTGGAAAGTCCTTCCATTCTTGTAGATCACTGGCAGTGCAAACCATAGCTGGTTTGGCATTGTTTCTCAGGCTACCAACATGTCTCTCAAGTCACACTGCACCAAAAGGATTCTGCATAAACCCAAATGAAAATCAAATGCAATTCCGAGACACCTTGAGTTTTATGTTACTACTTGTGACAAAATCGATCCCAGAGAGAGGAGAGCAGGGCCATAAGTAAAGAAACTTTTTATGCCAGAAGGGAAAAATGTACGAGTCCTCCGGGATCTGATGAATCTACACAGAAATGAGTCGAGGAAAGAATTTTATGACTCACCCACCAGATCACTCTGATCTTATTGCTAATGCAACTTTCCAAGATAAATATTCCTCTAGCAGGATGAACTCATACGAGCATGGTGATAATTCAGCTGAGACTGACCAAATCGTGAGTGATCGCCATATAAGCATGTACAATAACTTCAGCAGAAGAGAAAGATCTTCGTTCAAAAGCAAAGATTTTTCCTGCTTGATGGTTTTCTGCAGAACAGCAAATAAACAGAATCACATGTAAGATCACGAGAATGGAAAAGATGAAGAAACAAAAACTTAGCCGGAACGCTAAAGAAGTTAGAAAGCCCAGACCACCAACATAGATGGTTTTAAAAATCTTCAAGGTGACTAGGAAGGAAGATCAACAACTATGAATTCCCAAAACTTGAAGCAACATACAAATGATAGAACCACCAGAGAATCAACAAAGGCTGAAAGCAGTCAAGTCAGCACTGGAGTGGTCTAAGAAAATAAAAGAGGAGGAGGAGGGTCTATTCTTTTTTCCTTTTGTTGTTGAGTTTTCACCACCATTGGTGAACAGCAAGCAACCCTCTTCCTAGTTTCACCACACACGCTGCTTTTTCACTTTGTTACTTCACTGGTTTAGGCGTATACAGAGAAGAGTGAAAGAGAAAGGGAGAGAGAGAGTCTCCAGACGATGCCGTTCTGTAGCAGCAAGACGGGAGAGGGGGGGCGGTGTTTGATGTAAGTGCACCATCTGAAATAGGGTCTGTGACTTTCTGAGTAGTTGCTGTCAGTTGCTACAGGCCACAGGATACGGGCAAAGAAAAAATGAAATTTTATTCATTTTTTCATTTTGGAAAAGGAGGGTCATTCCAAAGGGAAATGAACTTTTGTGTTTGTGTTGAAGGCCTCCTTTTTAGGTGAATATCTAAAGAATCCCCAAAAAAAAGGTTGACAAAAAAGTCAACAGTGGCAAGATGAACGCCTAAGAGCTTTTTGCGGAATGCTTGTCTATCATGTTGTGCTCATGCTTCTAATCATTACATGACGCAACATTGGGGGCTGTTATATGATAAAGTTTATCGTAATAATACGCGGGTTTATGTTATTATAGTGAAAAAAATATTGAATTCGATGTGTTTGTGTAATGACCCGTTCCAACGAGGGCGGAGAATGGTTGTCGGAGCCAGAAAGGTCTGGACAAGGAGTGGCTCCTATAAAGTTTCTAAGATGGCGAAAGAGACATAAATGAACTTAGTTTTGCACTAAACAGAGGAAAGAGATTTTGAGATATATATGTAAAAATTAGAATTAACTAGGGGAATAACGACAAGATTTACTTTGAAACTCCAAAGTTAAACGTGCTCGTGCTAGAACACTTCTAGGATGAATGACATTTATGGGACAATGTCCGACTACACGCCAAAGGACAAAATCTTGAAGCTTGGTATAGGACGGACCAAAATAGATAATATCTCGAATGAGTTAATCTAGATATGTCATGATATGGTACTAGAGTGGGATCCTCTCCAGTACGCGGAAGCTAAGTGGGCCAGTAATGACCCAGTCCAACGAGGCGGGGAGTGGTCGTCGGGGCTGAAAGGCCTAGACAAGGATCGGCTCCTGATAGGCTTCTAGAATGACGAATGGGACATGAATAAATCGAACTGTGCACCAAATAAAGAAAGAGCGATTCCGAGATAACATATGAGCCTTTTGATGTAATGGAAAGCACACTATCAAGATGGTTGATCTCTTGGGATATCATAGTTGATTTGAATTCGCGCCCATTTTCTATTTGCAATCTTCTAGTTTTTCAATTATATGATCTTCGTATCCGTATCGACGAGATTGATTCCTTAAATTCTAAATTATTATTGTCTTTTCGTGGATGAATTCTACAACTTGGGACATTATCATATCATTGTTCTCGATCTAATCTCTTAATGTTTGTACTTATTAGCTTTTGATTGAGCATGCACTGATCTCCCAACTTTTTTGTCCCTCCCCTCGTTTCAGTTTGGAAGAGGCAACGCACGTGGTGATTAGTGATTAAAATATAATTTGCTCGTGGACAAGAGACAAACCCGCAGCAGCTTATCCAACTAAATCCGTGCTAAAACATTCTTGCTTGGGATTAAGTTGGTAGTTAGTTAGTTGATTGATTATATTTTAAGTTGAATTTATCAGGTGCGCTTGAGCGTATTTTTCTTTATCGTGCATCGCCAATCAAGTAGATGTCACCGTTCACTTTTTACTATTATTAATTATGAGATTTTACCGAGTTTTTCTCCTGAAAATGGAAAATAGGTTATCCTCTACTTATGAAATGCTAATGATGCTCAAATTGAGAAGTGATTTTTCATCATTAATTAGCATTGGTAGTGAAAAAAAAAACACAAATCTTCACAAAGCACCGCTAAAGAACCATAACGAGAAGGAGCCAATGTGGGTTTGCTTGGGTTATGAAAAAAAAAGGCCAAAACCGATTTTTTTTTTTTAATTTTCCATCAAATTTATATATAATTTATATTTCGAAAACTTATGAAATATTATACGTAATCCTAAATGCCGCTAAAAGAATATTTTGACAGGTTTCGAACATAACGCATAGAAAAGCGAAAATACACGCACCCCAAAGTTTGAAAAAAGAATAAAAAATATTTTCTTTGTAAAGGTCGATATATGGATCTTGAAATCTGGTACTAAATTGTTCAGATTTAATCGTAGTTGAATAAAACGTCTCTAATGTTACCACTTAATTATTCTCGTTATCTCTAAATTGCGAAATGCAAAGTGTCTATAAAAACATTTACTAAATATGATCTACTAAGTGAATATATCAAAATATAAACAAAAAATTTATTTATTTTTACAAAAAATAGGGTTAATGCTACGAAAAACCTAAACTGGTATACCTATGACAAATTTAACCCAAACTAATTTTTTGACCACCAAAAAAATTCAAAAATGATTTATTTGTGACAAATTTATCCAAAACTAATTTTTTGACTATCAAAAACCCCAAATTGGCACATTTGTGACAAATTTACCCTAAGTTAAATTGGATTAATACCACGAAAAATTACTGACCGGTATACTTGTGACAAACGGAGGGTAAAAACCCAAACTGGTACATTTATCAACTGTCACGTATCATCTAACTCAGAAATTTAACAGTAAAATTTAACGAAAATTAACAAAATGTAAAATTATCACAAATGTACCAGTTTGGGATTTTTGGTGATCAAAAAATTAATTTTGGATAAATTTATCACAGGTATATCAATTTGAGGGCTCATGGGGTATTAACCAACAAAATTATCCATCGGGTTCAATCTGCACAAGATAGATGCGCCACACAATAACGATTTCTCGAAAAAAAACGTAATCCAATGTAATAACGAAAGCAGACGAATGACATGTCATCCTGAGCAGGATAGGAGTCAGAAACGGGGAACTTGACATCATCACGAACCCCTTGTGACTCAATTACAAAGCATCCTAGTAAGAAAATTTCCGTGACATATTTATTAATTTACTAAAAATAATTCGAAATATTTTGACCATTGTCTGTTGTATTAAATAAGTCGCGGAGCTATTTTAAAAATAAGATGACCAAGCAAAGTTAATTATTCGTACAAATGCGATATAGATGAACGAATTGATACCTCAATCACGATTATTTGTTAGTGGAACAAATTATCTTGTATGATCACGATATTTTGATGAGGAAAAAAAAAGTTTGGGAGAATGACACGAATATCTCTAAACTTTGATCCAATATATAATATCATTCTTGAATTTTCAATTTGTTCAATGCGGTCTTTAAACTATTAGTATATATTCAATATAGTCTCTAAACTATGAAAATGTCCAATGTCGCCATTCCATTAATTCAAGTTAACAGAATCTGCTGACATGACTTCCAATCTGTTAAGTTTGGACGGTGGACAAAAAAAAGCTACATGTGAATTATTGAAGTGCGATATTCATTTTAAATCAGGATACATAATCGACAATGTAATATAATGATGGACATGTTAATGCCCTAATTTTTTTTCCTTTTCTTAAGCATATAAAATTAAAAAAAGTGAACATGTTGACTCATCATTATTAAAAATCTGACTTAGCATATAATAACCCATGTCATCAAATAACGTTCAATTTGTCATTTGAGCAAACGGAAGAACTGCATTGAATATTTACCAAAAGTTCATAGATCACATTGATCAAATTAAAGGTCTAGAGACAACATTGCATATCGGATCAAAATTCATGAACCGTTTGTGTCATTCATCGAAAAAGTTTTACACTTTTAAACGTATAGACTACATTTGGTAAGCGAAGCAAATGAGTTTAATACATCGTGTCGACGTCGTTGTAGGTCGGTCATGGTCTATTACAAAGTAATCACGTTTTGGACTCGTAGAGATTGAGATGGAGAAAAGATTAGCAATGCCCCAACTCGAAAGCGAAATATAAAACTTTCACATGAAATCATAATAAATTATAATTGTATAATTACTAATCCAGCGGGGAATTTGTAAAATTACTAAAAATTACATGACGGCAAATTCAAATCTCTATTTTATTTTTTTGGCTAGAAAATTCAAGTCTATTGTCAAGCCATAGCACTGTCATAATCTAAGCCATTGGCGACTGCAAATTAAGGTTACGTGAGAAGGCGGAAGATCATCTACCCGTGGCGTCTCAAATTTGAAAATTCCAAGACGGATTTTTACAAGATAAGGATCCAATTTTCCCACCTTCATGCGACCCTCGTGGGAAAAAGTACAAGCTTGCTGCTGTCTCAATGCTTCCCACGTTTCCAATCGAACTATCTTTTTCAAGAGTCAGAAGAGATCTGCTGCAAGAGTCCCATGAATCATCATCAGGGTCCAGGTCCTATGTATCTCCATGTACAGAGCAGAAACGATTCCATGCATCAGGAACTGTAAAAACCTGTGGACTTTGTTAGGAAAATTTGAAGGTGAAGATTGTCGATTCACCCAGAGAGTTATCGATCCTGAGAAAGAGTTGTCGATTCAGGATGTTTGAAGGTGAAAACTCTCATCATCCGACCAGACCACCTTATGCAGTTCCACGTACTGCAGCTTGAATAGAGAGACCATTGCGTCGGAGACCTTGCAACATGCCCCAGTTCCAAGAGTCATTTCTTTAGGGTTTGCGATCTCAGGTAGTTTAGAGCGTTCAATGACATCTGCTCCCTTGCCCAGCGAACGAAGCCCACATGATTCTATCAGAGAAAGTCTCTAGCAGAATATTCAATGCATGCCCATGATTCAACAAGAACATGTTACTCCTTTTGCATCTCCTGTGCTATGTAATGATATACATGCGTTTAATAGCAAAAAACGAAAGAAAGTACATAAGAATCCGCAGCAGCGACCCTTTTCAAGGCATCATTTGCACGATCTAGTTCTTTTCTTTGGCTGGGGGTCTCTGTATCCTCTCTTGCTTGGCCATGCATGACGGAAAGTAAATTCATAATTGCATGGATCGCAAAAGCATGACGAAAAGACCTACCTGAGCTCTGTCATTATTATGCAATTATAGCTTTCTCTGGCACTCGCTTAGTCTTTATTAAATGCGTTTTCCAAATTTGTATACTATTTGAAGTAGGTCACTCTGTTAAGAAATGCGATTCGTTTAATTTTGAGTATCTTGGAAACCCACCCGGTATTGACAGTGATGGCAAAGAGCATTCTCATGCTTTCGGCACACAGGAATGGGTAATGGTTTTTGCCCGAGACAACTGAGTAGGGAGGGACCCCGATGTGAAATATCGTGCTACTTATCCTCCTAGTAACCGGTTATACACGATCGTATAGGGCATGTTGGAAATTGTTATTTCCGTTTTTTTTAGATGGTTTACACTAACAGCTAATTTGATGTCAAATGAATACGGAAATTCGACAGAAGCGGGCGGTCCCTAATCTCCCATCGTAAGTCAAGTAAACATAGACATTGGACCGGCCTATACCGTTTTAATTTATTGTCATGATACTTTTGTGTGCAATAATTGCCACGCTAGGACTGAATTGTTCCTGTCTCCAATATTGTATAACGTGTGGCTAAGAAGACAAGCTCAACCCCAGATTTACACCCCCGATTTGAAATTAGGTTGGCCTTCTTTGTCAATTCGAATTGCCACGACATGTACTCGATTATTACGACCATTTTCTAGATTCGTCCCTAAAACTTGTCCTCTAGTTTCAAAAGGCCAGCATACGTGGCAAAACGATAGGTCAATGCAAAAATTTGGAAGTTAGAAGAAGTTTATTCCAAGAGATAATGAAATTGACCTTCGACCTAAGCATGTCGTTAAAAGGTTTTATCATATACCTCATCCGGACCTTGGGGATCCTAAGATGTAAAGCTTTAAAAAGGTATTCCTTTCTCCCATGAAAGAAAAAGATTTGGGGGGAATTGAGGATATAAGGTATGCGGGCATCGATAGGTTAAAATAAGGAACGCATTCATGGAACCTATCGTCTCAATATATCAAACGGACAGGCCACGAAGGCTCATATGAGAGTTTCGACTCCTCTTATGTGGTGAGGTTACCTTTAACCAAATACCAATGATAGGTCAATGTGAAGATTTGGAAATTAGAAGAAGTTTATTCCCAGAGATTACGAAATTGACCTCCTATCCTATCCTATCTAAGGTCCCATAGTGTGCAATTGAATTGTAGATGGAAGGACCATTTGGTTTCTTCAATTGGGTGATCTTTTTTTGTTTTCTTTTGTTTTAACATAAATGTTTATTTTTTCCTCTTCCAACAACCAACCTCCCCCACATTTAAATCTTGTAAATCGCACAACACGGGCACTTTGTCTATGATCAAAGCCAACACAGGATGAGGCAACGGGCCCTTGGAAGTTCACATCATGATCTGTTTCACATCTTTGCCACGTAATTTGAGTTAAGAGGCAAAGTGATAGCCACCGGGCCAAAATTCCCCGTGCCAAAATTCCCCGTGCAACAAATTTTTCTAAAAAAAAGAAATTACAGCGAGAGGGCAACTATTTTTGGAAGGCTCGATCTTTTTCCGCGCCCCGAATATGGATGGAGATATCCCTACCATTTTAAATTGAGGACGTTATCTTTTTCGAGTCCCACTTTACTTTACTGTTGGAATTATAAAAATTTCATATTGAGAAAGCTAAGTTAAAATGTGGGGCCCACTCTTAATTCAAGATTATATCTTGCATTTTTTTCTTCTTTATTTTTGCTTTTTTTTTCTTAATTGGAATGAAACTGGTGATCCTCTTTTCCAGAAAAAAAAAGATAGGTTTTTTTAGGAAACTAATTATTGTGTTGAAGAGTTGTATATATATTTTTGTACTAAGAAGCCTTTATTCTAAACATAACCTAAGCATAAGAGTGAAGAGAATCATCTACGAATTTTAATGAATGCATTTGGTTTAATTAAAACTTTAATATATGTTGCTGTCATATATGTATTTTAACTATTCAACTTTCATTTTATTTGGTGAATCTAATAGTCCAATTATTATTGATTTATTTTTATATCATTTCTAAAATGAAACTTGAGCAGTTTAATAATGAAGTATTATCGTTCGAATAGATTCTAGTGTGATCTAGTGGTGGTGGTCTAGTCACGTTACGTCGGTTGTCGGTGTCGCGTTCCGGGTCATAAAAAAAATAATGAAGTATTATCATAGTGACAGAAGACTCAAACTCAACATGCAGATGAGAAAAGTAAAGCTTATTCTCTATTTTTTTTTATAGAATTTTTTGAATTTTTTTTTGCTGAAGACTTAGTGGGGAAGCGCCACATTATTGTTCTGTACATCTGTCTCCTCAATCAATTGTTCAAAGAAATATGGGGGAACCAATCATTTTCAATCTTGAACGAGCTCGTCTTAAACCCAAAAGTAACAAAAAAATGAAGAAGAATTATTTAAGTTCATGTCTCATTACAGATAAATAATGAGATTATAATGGGGCACACGCCTTTTGATCTGCCTTAATCATCTTTTTGCCTTATGATTAAGAGCCACAAATTGCTTAATGACACATCTTGCACTTATTTTGCATTTCAAACATGATAGGCATGTCCTCTCTCTCTCTCTCTCTCTCTCTCTAGTGACAAGTCACTACATGAGCACACAGGATCATTTTGATAACAATTCCAGCAAACTGATTGCTACAAAAGTCCAATCCTACTCACTAACGTCTATACCCAGATGGAAAATTTGAAACTTCATCAAGATTCTCGACGTGTAATGTCCAGACACGTATTATCTCCCTACGCTTTTGGCTTCGACTTTTGCAGATTAGTTGAACATAGACTAGTGAAGAAGGTTGAACTCTGAAAACTGCAATGCAAGTGCGTTTTTCCTCCCATATCCTGCTTAACTGTTGAGCTCACAGACATTGAAAAATCATCATATAAGACTAACATGACCTGAGTGAGTGATTAGTCTGCTACAGAAAACAGATGCAGAAAATGGTAGATTACGTAGGGAGATATGCTTCCCCAGTTTTGGTTCTGAATTTGCCGAACTTGTCAAGCGGCCATTCTTTACTCTTAGGCGCATAAAGGATGACAGACTATTTGTGGAATGACCCCTAGAGTTTCTGGACTTTAGTCTTTTTGCAAACCCTAAGCCCAAACACGCTTTCTCTGAATTTGCATTTAGTTTAGTGCAAACAAGGGCACAACAAAGCCGACAGGCCATGTTACAGTGTACCCATGCAACGCATGGCTCACTTCATTCTTAAAGAAGGATGAAAAATAATAATAATACAATTTATACTTTTATGTAAAAATATTTTTTAATATTAAAATATTATTAATAAAAATATTTATAAAAAAATACCTATTTTAAAATCGTTATAGCCATCTGCAAATTGTGCCTGTAAAAAAAAAAGAAAAAAATATTTTCAATAAAAATATTTTTTTCTTTTGTAATAAAACACACCCATATTTTTAAAAAAATTATTAATAAAAAATTATTTATAAAAAATTTTTTACGCCATGGCCATAAAAAATAAAAAAAATTATTTTTAATAAAAATATTATTAATTAAAAATATTAATATTTTAAAAAATTCCGGCCATGGCCAAGAAGGAAAAGAAGAAGAAAAATATTTTTAAAATAAGAAAAATATTAAAATATTTAAAATGTTATTAAAATATTATTAATAAAATAAAAAAGGAAAAAAAAGAAAAAGAAATTAAATTTATTAATAAAAGAAATTTTATCGTTACCAAACGCATTTCTATTCTTTTACTATTTCAGGAATAGAAATTTTGGGCCATTACTAAACGCCTTCAAATGCTCAGAATCAGTTCTCGGGCACAGAATAAAAAAAAAATCATTTCTGAGCAGAATCTATTCCCGGGCACAGAATGGTTTCCATGCGCAGCCTTAGTCCCTCAGCATCCATGACGCAGGTTTTTAAAGCAGCTGCAATGTCTTAACTGATGCTATTCAATACAAAGGTTTTTTTTTTTTTTTTCCTGTAGTATTCATCTTTTCATCGTGGACTTTTGCTTCCTACTTAGTAACAATCCGAGATTGGCTTTGAAGTAGACCAGTAGACCTAATAATGGTGCCACTCATGAACTTGCATATTGGGCTTTTCATCAAATAGAAACCACATCTTTGTTTTAATAATTTTCCATCTAGAGTTAAAAATACGGTATTAGTAAAATCTTCTTTGATTTATCATTTTAATGTAGGCAACGGTTCCTCTTTGTAATATTTCGATCGCTTTTGATGGAACGGACTGTTAGGTTTATAAAAAAAAAAGTCACGAGGTTGATGAAGATTCAAGGCTGTGATATCTTTAAGGGAAAAGAATGTGTTGTCTCAGACATCCAGGATTAAATCAAATGCCAGGTGGCCGCAACAGATGGCCCGAACACATGACCCCAACTTAGCTTAGGCAGATACCCATGTAATAAGAATTTCATTGTCTCTTGACAAGATCCTGAACAAAATCATGTACTCAGCCCACAGATTTGGGTGTGTCAGTGGATGGATGATTTTGAAATCAATGTTCAGACAATGATGGCTTCGATTTAGTCAAGTACTGTTCTTGATGTTTAAGTTGACGCAAAAGTGTCAGGTTCAACAGTGTCAATGTTTGGTATGCTTTCACTTGATTCAAATGGCACGAGCATCTAGATGAAATTGCCTTTTGCATGCACAAGCTGTGCCATTCATGAAGGGGTACCGAGGGGTTGATTAATTTCTGACTTTGGGATTAAATCTTTAATGCGAATAAGTGTATTACAGGCTTTCACATTTCACTGATCTTGATAGTAGAATCTAGGCTTTAGCAGGTTTCTGTGTTTCCTTCGAATGGTAAGTGGAGAACTCGACATCTTTTCTCTCCTTTGGTAGGAAGGAATCGGATCATAGTGGAATCACTACTCTTATGTGGGATTCATTTCTTGGTGTCTCTAAGAAAACAACCGCAGCAAAAAAGTGTGTTATTTACTGTTTTGGCCTGTGTTTTTCTCATAAATGATGACTCTCTGGGGGTGTTGCCTGGTGCACAAGCCAAACCTCCGCCACAAAGGAACCAAATTTTCCGAAGATCAAAGAGTGACGGGGTAATTTTGAACTTACGACCAAAGACGCTGCAAACCATGTGAGAGCAAGCATTATCCAACTCGATCAACTACCTTGACAGTGCTAGTCTAGTCAAATTGGAAAATTTATTACTTTAACCCCAAAAAAGACGGTGAATAAACTTCATGTGACCAGAATCTAAGTTTAGATGTCAATATATTTACCTCTTTTAAAGATTTAGATTGGTCAATATTATGTATATCAAGTGCTAAGATACAAAAAATTAAAAGTACAAATCATTTCAACAGACCCCCCAAGTCCAAACCACAAAGAGGAGTATTCCATTCTTAAAACACTGCATTTCATTCCACTCACAAGCATTTAGTTCACTTGCAATTATTCCGAGTGCAATGTATCATATATGGTTCTATCTCTCGTAATTTATTTCAAGGAGAAATATTTTCTGATTGGAATTCTCTTGCCACACCAACAACAGTCCAAAGTCTTAATCAAAGACAAGGAAATCAATGCTCTGTCTCTTGCTTTCTTGGTAGCCAATTTTGTACAAGTAGGAATCCAAATTTTGTTTTATTCTCGATTCCATTTCATTACACGATCCACTGCATTCTGACATTATTCCATTTTATCATACCAAACATACAAAAAAGTGAGCCACAGATAGTTGAGACTAACTGCTGTATCTTGATAATGTTTGGTGGCCTCTGCCTCTGTCGGCCATTGCAGGAAAACAGAAGGGCCATTGGACCAACAGCAGATGCGCAAGAAACTTTAGGTCAATATGTTATGATGCCTTCATTTCCTTTGTGCTGGTACATGAGAGGGTCCAAAAGCAACAGTGAAAAATAAAACAGCAACATTTTTCTCTACAATTATACAAACCACCATCGATTCACTAGCCGGAATACTTTTACACTCAAAAGACAGTGAAGAATAAAGGCCTGTCAAGGAGTTGCATTTGTATTTTCTAGTTCTTAAGAAAACTTCAAGGGAAATAGTTAAATAGCATCGCTCTATCAAGAAGAAGAAAACTCGTGTTCCCAAAGCACAAACAGCCGCCAGCTCTTTCCTTACCAAAAAAAAAACACAGCCGCCAGCTCTTTGGTCTTGGAAACACTATGTACCGTGTGTTGAGTTTGATCCAAGCTGAGAACTTCAAAAAGATCATACACAATTCCATGGAAGTTAATTCACCTTATCATCTTGAGAATATTTGGCCAGATCCACATGATTAAGGGCGGTTTTTCATTATGAATGGATTGCCTTGTGTTCATCGATAAAATGCGGGCTGGCTTGAAGATCTGTTCAAAGAGTTATTATATCCATCATACCATTTACAAATATAGCATAACAGAGTTAGACGTTCGCCAATTTAAGCATCATAAGACATAATCGGCGTTCCTATAGTAAACTAGTTACACGCTATAATGACCCATCTAAAACTTTAAATAATCTAGCCATCTCTGTGTGACGCATAGCAGCCTGATCTTAGCTGTTAGGTTCAGAGAAGGCGTAACAGTCCAGGCCATCTTAACTAGATCTTTCTTTGGTTCTATTTGCACAACAGAAAAGAGACCTATACTAAGTGAGATGTCCTCAAGTGGGCTTTATGTCAAGTCATCATCCTTGACTTCCAATATGCTTACATGACACTGCAGAATGCCTTGACCTCTCCAATACCATTCTTTATGAGTACATACTGATCTATCAATGTATAAGTAGGTTCTAATTGTAAAGCAGATGCATGTCCATGCGATAAATGATTCTGAAGCAGAAGTGCAATCATCAGATTTAAAGAGAAGTGGAAAGCATATATCCACAGTCTAACAGCTCACCTCTCCTTGATTCATGGGACGGTTGATCAAAATTTGAATGCCTTCCGTGACTAAACCTAAGTTTTCCTTGTTCTCCCTTCTTTTTTGATCTTGAGGAGCTCAGAGAGCCTTCAACTAATGAAAACAAGAGAATTGAGTTAGGAATAAATCAGAGGAAGGGGGACTTCTTTAGATTAGCACTATCCAGTACGAAAAATCTTGTCCATACCAACTCAACATGTCAAATTAAAATGAGATCCTTTAACATTTTGCATATACTACAGACTACAATGGTTATGTGTGGCGTGCATAGTACAGATAGTTCATCAAGCCCTATGATATACCTCACATGAACTCCTCTTCCTATTCTTATCAGTAGAGCAAATGAACTCTTGTTCTGCCGCAAATGAGATATGCATTTGTAATTGTCCATTCAGCGGTCATACATGTCCAAGTAAATTTGATGCTTCATTGTCCTTGTACATAATGATTACCCTCAACATATTTTGCTGATATATTCACAAGCATTAAGAAAGGCAATTCTGCTTCAAAAACATCAAGTTCTACATTTAATTGATGAAAGATTGCCTTGTAGCTATCTCACAATAGAGTTATATGTTCATCTCCTCCTTTCAACCCCTTTCCTTCTCCTTCTTTGCTTTCTTGTAAATGAGACCATAATCTAATACCCAGAAAAAGCTGAAACATATTTTACATCTCACTGCTGTTATCACATGATTGCATAGTTATTGACTTTCTTGTCTTTGTTTTATCTGTCACATTAACATTGAAATAAAGGATCAGATGAGTTTTTCTATCTAGGAAAAGTTCATTTTGTCTAAACACGCAATTCAAGTTAGTAGGCAGAAATTTCCATAATATTCAATGGACACTTCAACTACACATAAACCGTGGAACAAATGACAAACAACGCTGGTTGATATCATGTTGACTTTTCTTGTGAGGCACAGAAATGCAGAAACTACAGAACCTAGAAAAGTACAGAACCAGAGAAAAAAACTGTCAAAGCATTTGCAAATACAATGGCGTGGAACTTTCTCTGCACTGCGTTTCTGGTAGAGAAATGAGCTAAAGCATTTATGACAGTGCTTTCAATATTTCAATAGTATATCTAACCACGACAAACGACCATTCTGCTGTGACCCTCTTCAGGAGATCCAACTTGTGGAATTATGTTACGAGTTACATGAATTAAGCTTGTGCAAATTCCAATACCTTGCCACTCCCAGACCACTTTTGATTCACCCTTAACCAGCTTTGGGTATCTATCTATGCGAGAATCTTCCTGGACCAACTCCTCAACCTGCCACTCAAATGGATATTAATACAGACAGCAACTCTTTCTCATTTTTTTATTGGAAAATGAACAAGAAGAATAGAAAAAACACGCTATCGTAAAATGCCAGAGCACACAGGAAAATTTGTCATTAAAATGTTTATCTGTATCCAGAACTGTGGGTGTACGAACCTTCTTCCACAGAACACGATCTTTCCTTTCTTTTGGTAAGAGAAGGTGATCTCGTAGCCTAGCAGCAACTACCCATTGTTCAGTTTCGCTGTTACCCTTCTTTGATGTCAAGGCATTCTCCTCGAGTATGTCACAAACCTATCGGTAAGATTGCAATCAATGGTCTGACATGAAGTTGCAAGTAAAATGAAAGAACAGTATGAGATCATTAAATAGCAAAAATAGCCCATGAAGCTTGGCCACCAGACCAATGTTATAGGGTTCCATGTACAGTTATTCCGTTGACAGCATAGACAATTCTTGTCACACTATGTGATCAGATATCATGCCCCATCTAAAAAATTTTCTTTGCAGGAATATCAGCACTTGAATTATGGGCGATAATAAGTCAAAATTCTTTGACTTTGATTCCACATTAACCATATTACTTTTAATTACCCTTCCAAGCAGAATAATCATGCCACAGCCAGAAGAACAGGGAGATCTAAATCTCTCGAGGTGTCTTATTGTTGGCTAGCTAATGTCTCGATTGTTTAGGAGGTTGGAAATCATTCTACAGAATCATCTCTCTTAATGTTCATTATGGAAGAAAAAATATAAGCTCAAGGCCCTAATCATTTCAAAAACAGGCAATTGAAGTCCTCATTTAAGTGAAGTGCCTGAAAAATACATCTTATGGGGCAACAAATTGCAGATTAAAAGATGGGACACGATAACTAGTGAATTTTTCCAGATTTAAGCATGTTCTCCATAAGGACAACTGGACAGGAGTACTAATATAGCAGAGACAACTGTAATGAGTACAAAGCATGCGTTGACTCCAATGAACCAAATCACACTTATGTCTCATCTTTAATTTTAGTTATCTCCAATGAACCAAGTACTTTTTTATAATCAGCCAGATATATCCCTTGACTACCTGATGGTAAAGCTCTTCCACTCTAGTTGACAAATGCCATCTGCGACGGACTTTCCAGATTAGCATTGCAGAAGCCACGAGCTGTATACCTTAATACAGTCAACAAGCTTTGGTAGTATAGATGGTAAAACATAAACAGTGAGAACTGCCCAAGAATAGAATACCAGCAAAGAAACTGGCACAACCAATAACACATGCTTGAAGATCCATAGACGGATTCGGCAGGTGTATGGCTTGAAAAGTTCCGCTACGGAGTCTGGACACTTCAGCTCTTTCATTCTGCGCATAAGTACCGAAACACATAAGTGCAGGATCCTCATTATACATACTTCATCTGACTTTTCAATAAATGTAAACAACATACCCAGAGAAATCTGTCCTGCTCTCCATTATTTTTCCAGCAGCTTCTACCGCCTTCTGTTTTGTATAAATGAAAATAGCAGTGTCCCAGCCAAAGTTCTTCATCAGTTGGTGTCCGTCCAAATCCTTCCATATCTCTTCAGCTGGAACCTGACAATACTTAGTTGTTTAAGCAGAAAAGTAGTGTGGAGCATTATTTAAAAGCAAAGAGACTTAAAATGAGGATGACATTGTCCCAAAGAGACAGAGGAAGAGATGAGCAGCAAGAACATACCCAAGCTGTCCCAGTCCCATAGCATAGAAGCTGAGCATTCGCTTCACAAAGATGATTTTCAACCCATTCTGACTGAAATCAAGAAGATAAGTTACACGATTCACATCAAGATATTATATCCAACCAAAATGACACTATAAGTACAGCAGAATCAATGACTCTGATAACGTACAAGTTTCCTGGCTGTTTCATTTATATCTCCATCTTCCACACATGACCTCCCAAGCTTTCTGTATCCATGAGCACAATCAAGTTCGCCCTGATGGCATTCTCCGTGACTCGGACAAGGATCACAATCATCTGCAGTCATGAGAGTTAATATGACAATACTGCCGAAGTAAGCATTACATGATAATTTCTAGCCCCGCACTGGAAGATCCGCCAGAAAGAGCCTCGATAAAAATCATTTGGTCTTTGTAAAATGAAACACCGAAACACCTTCAAGAAAAGAACACATCAAAATGCCGATGCACAGCATGTCGGTACGATGTACCAAAGAAAAACCCCTTCAGTTTTCCGGTATGGAATGGAACACAGACACCAAGTGGGCCAACAGTTAGATGATCAACAGTTACCCATGTAATTGCAGCTACCTGATCTAGCTAAAGATTCTACCTTGAGCTTGCTACAAAGAAATTACATTACATAAAAGCGAACTCGAACGCAAGCGCAAAAAACAAACGGAACCCACGAACCAGGCACCGAAGAGAAACCCATCAACGTTGAAAAGAAGGGAGGAACCTGCGAATGCATCGAGGGGGTCGACATCGCTGCCGCAGAAGGGCCTCGCTTGGGGGCGGAGGAGGAAGCTGGCGAGGAGGTGGCAGGCGACGGCGACGGAAGAAGCGATGACGAGCACAGCCACGACCCTCAGCAATTCCTGCTTCG